>NC_044031.1:380928418-381548167 GCF_901765095.1 Microcaecilia unicolor
GCAGCACACTGAGCAGAAGGTTTCAGTGTATTATCGATGACGACACCCACTGGGCACTCAGCCTTTACTTCTGAATGTCAGGGTATATTCACCTGCATAACTGATACTATTCTATAAATTTAAGTGTGCAAAAGGCACTCAAATTTAGGTGCCTTGTTATAAAGTAAAGGTACGCCGTATATTGTCAGGCCTTCAACCAAGTCTGTTTTTCAGGATATCCATAATGAATATTCATGATCTGTATTTGCATATATATGGTGTAAGAACTAGACTGATTTGCATATTATGTTGATGTTGAAAATCCTCCTTCCTAATTTGGCAATGCTATTTACTTTTAATAATTATAGGGACCCCTTTTATAAAACTGCAGTAAAAAGTGGCCTTAACATGTCCTTATGCAGGTCATTCCCACATGCTAAGGCCATTTTTAATGCCAGAGCAAAATGGCCGATTTTTCTATTTTCAATTTTAAAGAACACATGCAAATTTTTCCATTAGCGTGTGGCCATTAACACATGAGCACCTACTGCCACCCATTATGTAGTAGTTTTTTGGTGGGTTTTGGTGGGCAAACACTTTCTACCACAAGTGTAACAGAGTGGGATATGGGACTACAGTGCACTGCACAGATTACTAGGCTGCTGCTGCTGCTCTATTAGGACTGGCTATAACATCTGAAGCTCAATACAGCAAAGCGAGGGTACAAAGCATAGAACGAAGTCCAAATAGCACAAGAAAGTACCAGGGGCCTTTATTCACACAACTTAGGAAACAATTTTCACTCTTGAGGGACAGTGTTCTTATCCTGATAACCATGCAGAGGAGCAAGTTTTGCCATTGCACATGATTTTTACACCTTTGTGGCCCCTGATGCAGGCACAATGTGAAGAAACACGACTCGTGTTGGGTCATTTTCTGAAGATTGTTTCCTAAGTTGGAGTGGAGTGCTGCTGCTCCTTGTGATCTTGAGCAAGTCACTTAACCCTCCATTGCCTCAGGTACAAACTTAGATTGTTAGCCGTCCTGGGACAGAGAAATATTTGGCGTATCTGAATGCAACTCACCTTGAGCTACTACTGAAAAAGGTTTGAGCAAAATCCAAATAAATAAAATAAATAAATAAGTTGTGTCAAAGAAGGAATTTTGTCCCGTTTTTGAAGGCCCCTGGTGCTTTCTTGTGCTATTATAACATCTGAAGCTGTCACACTGTTTCTTTCACATCTTTGGGCGGTGGGAGGGAGTCAATGACCATTTTGTGCCGCATTTTGGACATTTATCTGTTTTGAAAATGAGCCCCATAATGCACTATACTGTCAGAATATTCTAAACATTGCCACCACAAAACCTGCATTATTTAACATGAATGGTAAAGAAGAAAAATATTGGTGCTGTCTTAATCAAAACTTGAAATAAGGAATTTGAAATGAGATCTTAACCCCAAAGTATTAATCATAAGCTTACAAATCAAGGGGACCTTTTGCTAAACTGCGTTAAAAGGGGCCATGCACTATGATTAGCATGTGGGTTTCTCTGTGCACTGGGACACTTTTAGTGTGGCAGTAAAATGACCACATTTCCAGTTTTCCCATTATTGGCCAGGTACTAATTTCCAAATTAGCATGTGGGCCCTTACCGTCACCTATTTAGTAGGCGGAAAGAGCTCACGTGCTAACCATTTGCTAAATGGTTGGCATATGATAATGTAGTTGTGCTAACTGATTAGCACTGGGAATGCCTACTCTTTGCCACCCCCTAAAACATACCCCTGGTGTGAAAAAATGCAAAGTATTTTAGCACCATGGAAGTGTGTGCTGATGCCTGACTTACTGCAGGGTTACTAAGAGCGCCCTGCATTTTGGCATATGGGATGCATGTGGTTATATTTACTGCCACTTAGTAAAAGGACCCTCAAAATAATACACACAAAATTCCTACATTTTATTAAAGAATCCCCCCCCCCCCAAATACAAATAACAAAAACCCACAAAAATATGGTCATGACAACATATTTAAAAATAAATAAATAACATGGCAACCAACAGGATTTATTTAAATAAAACTATCAACAGAAAAAGCTTAAAAATAATCCTACAACAAAATTAAAAAAAAAAAACTTGCCTTGAGTTTAACTAACCATCAAATTATCCCAATTGGCTCTGTACCACACATCTTGTTCCCAATATATATCTGCTCTTGGTCCCTCAGTTATATGGTAAGCTGTATTGTAGCAATTCTTTAACATCATATCTATGTTAGTTGAATGTTCTAATGCTTATTAGGTGTTTCATTTAGTATTATGCTAACATTGTATTATATCTCTGGTATTTGAATTCCAGTGCTGTTAAATGTGTATGTTTTGATACTGTTTCATGGCAGATACATTATTAGGTTTCAATTTACAGTTTTCAAGTTTACCTCACTTATTGTATTTATGTTTATTCTTGGTTATTTTACTATTATTAAGCTGTTAACAAAATTATAAGGTTTATGTTAAACTATACCTACTGAACACTGCCTTGGGTGAATCTCTTCATAAAGGCGGTTAATAAATCCCAATAAATAAAATGAATGCACTGTTTATTCACCTGAATTAAACTTTCTTGTCCATTATGTCCTTTGCAGCCCCATTTCTTCATCAAATAATTTATACATCTAGAGGAAGAAAACACATAGCTTATCATTAGTAAAGGTGCAAAGTTGAATTTTTTAAACTTCACTGACCATCAATCATCAGAAAGTTTCTAGTAAAGTCTTATGATAAAGCACTTGGCTCTTTCTTTTGAGTGGCACTTCTATAAATCATAAAATTGTCCTTAGAATTCATGGTTTTCCTCAATTAATTTCACTAATCAAGCCATCAGTATGCAGGCCAGGGATTTAGCTGCTTTGCGGATATGCAGTTTATTACTGTTCCTCTTCCATTTCAGGTCTGAGTAAACAGAAGTGCTCCCTTTCCAGCCATTCTCATCAAGCCAATGCATTCTAACCACAGTACCACATTGTCAGCATATGCTAACTGCTGCACTATGTTGAGAACATATTCTAAATACTTTTCTTCTTATTATGTTTGGTCAGCAAAGTAAAACTGTTTCCCATTATTGATCTCAGCTCTTGACCTGCAGATCTGATTATGGAGGTGGTCCATCTCTCTTTTACCCTTTAAACTGCTCAATTACTCTGATTCCCATTCTAATCTCTATACCAACGTCTACAGGTCACACCTGCTATATTTCCATGCAGAAAGAATGTGTTGATTGTCTATGTTGTGAAGACGTTCCTGTGTGACTTCAGACATTTTTTTTTACAGTGTGACCATTACAGAAGGAGTCTGGGGTCCCCTGTTTGATGTTTTCACTCTATCTGGCTTGTCACAACTCTTCAGATATCTGTCAGGAATGTTCCAGCAAGGATATGCAAGCTGTTGAAGTTAGTTATATAAAAGAGCCTGTGATAATTTGGCAGCTATCATTCAGCACCTGGCTGATTTTCTTTACATGAGCAAAATAGTCCCGTATTGGTACATGGCAAACACAAACATTTGAATGAATTCTCTCCTCATTTTCAGTCTGCAGACATGCAAATTATGCTATTTTGGTTGCCTTCTTGTCATAAGCGCCCCATATAAAAGGCTGGGGGAGGATTAGGTGCTCATTTTCAAAGCAGATAAGCATCTTAAAATGTTCATCTGTTAAAAACGTCCAACAGGGTAATAAATCAGTGGCAAAGCTGGACTTTTTTTTTGGGGGGGGGGGG
Organism: Microcaecilia unicolor; assembly: GCF_901765095.1. Classification (NCBI taxonomy): domain Eukaryota; kingdom Metazoa; phylum Chordata; class Amphibia; order Gymnophiona; family Siphonopidae; genus Microcaecilia; species Microcaecilia unicolor. Next base: position 380,932,172 of record NC_044031.1, read on the forward strand.
AGAGGCCAGAGTTAACATGGAGGGTGGACAATAGGCATATAGGTGTGAGTAGTTATTGATATACTTCGAAATAATGCCTGTTGATGATAGATTTCTAAGTGAACAGTTTGTCTTGCATCGACATAAACCACATTCATACTTATGGAAACACTTAGGGGCCCTTTAACTAGGGTGCGTATGTGCCTACGCGTGTCCAATGCACGTCAGTTTGGAATTACTGCCCATCTACCGCATGCCCCAGGCAGTAATTCCATTTTTTACGCATGTCCAATACACGCGGCAGAAATTTTTTTTTATTTTCTACCACGTGGTGCTAACTGCACAGTAATTGGCAGTGTACATGCGCTGACGATTACCGCCCAGTTAATGTGTGAGACCTTACCACTAAGTCAATGGGTGGCAGTAAGGTCTCAGGTCCAAAATGGGTGCATGCTGATTTTTATTTTGCCGCACGTCCGTTTTTGGCAAAAAAGGCCTTTTTTTGCAGGTGCACTGAAAAATGGAAATGCGTGCTTCCAATACATGCGTCTATACCTGTGCAGGCCATTTTTCAGCACACCTTAGTAAAACGACCCCTTACATTTTTAAATATAGTAGCATTATCCCATAAGTTAAACGTTGCCATTATGATAGATTTGTGTCTGGTCAACATCTCAACACACACCATAGTATCCTGGAAATAATTACCACAATAGCACATATTTATTTTATTTTATTTATTTGTTACATTTGTATCCCACATTTCCCCACCTATTTGCAAGCTCAATATGGCTTACATAGTACCGTAAAGGCGTTCGCCAATTCCGGTATGAACAAATACAGTAATGTTGTGGTAGAATAAGGTTCGTGTGTACAGACACATTAGGGAATCGTAAAGAGGAAGAGAATCGTAGAGAGGAAGAGTTATTATATGTCCATTACGAGCTTTTGTTTCATTGTGTTGTAGGGTACAGTCATTTAAGTTGGGTTGGTAAGGTATCCTGCTTATAATTGAAAGAGAAAAGCGCCTATATTGCGACCCAAATCGGGAGATGGGTGTCTTTCTCCCGTGGGCGCCCAAATCGGTATAATCGAAAGCCGATTTTGGGCGTTTCCAACTGCAATCCGTCGCGGAAATGGGTAAAGTTGATGGGAGCATGCCGGAGGCGTGGTGAAGGTGGAACTGGGGCGTGGTTATCGGCCGAGAGATGGGCGTCTTTAGCTGATAATCGAAAAAAAGGCGTTTTTACTGCGATTTTGGGTCACTTTTTTTTTTGGACCCTTATTTTTCACGAATAAGTCCCAAAAAAGTGCCCCAACTGCCCAGATGACCACTGGAGGGAATCGGGGATGACCTCCCCGGACTCCCCCAGTGGTCACTAACCCCCTCCCACCAAAAAAAAACCCACTTTAAAAACTTTTTTTCCAGCCTTTATGCCAGCCTCAAATGCCGTACCCACCTCCATGACAGCAGAATGTGTTCTATCCTCTGACAGCCTTTCCCTGGTTCTGATGTGGCTCTCGGGTGAGTGTGACACCTTTTCTGTTATGTGGGTGTAGGTTATTGGGCTCCGTGATTCCACTAGCTTGTGGCATTCCTAGGCCCTTCAAAATACTTTGAAGGGCCTAGGAATGTTTTTTGCAGCACTTTGCAATGGGGAAACATAAAGGTACAGTTACATCTACCCCTATGATCACAACAGTGCCAACTGTGAGTACCTCTCCTGCATCATCTGGAGGCATCTTTCTAAGGCATCGTGATCCCCCTGTAAAACCCACAGATAATAATGCTCATCATGCTGCTGAACCTGAAGGGTTGCAGTGAGATGGATGTGTCTCTTCTTCCTGCCTCTTCTGGTGTATGACTGTTTAAATTGGAGCTGGTGAGTTTTGAACCAGCCCTAGATTTGCCCTTGAGGGTGTTTGAGGAAAGATTGATTTCCTTAACTAGTATCTGTCAAGTAGTCACCAGAATAGAGGAAATGTTGAGGGGGAAGATTGCTCAGTTATGTACTTTTTTCCTCAAATGTTGTTACTAGTACATCAGAAGTGCAATGTAAGATCACTAATTTGGATACTTCGCTAAATGTAATGTAAGGTCAGGTTAAAACTTTACAAGCTGTGTGAGTTTCAGCAGTAAAGGATAGCATCATAAGATAGAGTCTCTTGAAATTCAACTACAGGCTAATAATTTGCTCTTTTGGGATTTTCCAATTTCCTTTTTAATATCTGCTGAGCAGTTGTTGCAGAAATACTTTAGAGAAATTTTAATGGTGGAGAATGTTGACTCTATTTTTCTTGTGAAATGTTCCTACATGTCCATGTGGAAATCTCAGTGTGATAAATAGAATCCTGGGGTAACCAGCTAAGTTGGTACTCCACCCCAACTCCATCATGGCCCACCACTAACCTATCCGGTTAGGGGATTTTTGGTTAGTGGACATATTCAGTGGCTTAACTGGTTAAGGGCCATTGAATATCAGCTGCTGGCTCACTCAGTGAGGTTTAACTGGGCAGTAGTCATCTTGGCGACTTTATGCTCTACAGATGGAATCCTTGTAATATGCTTTTCAAGGACACTGACCTGGGACTGAACTTGATTTCATTGGAAACCTTGACCATTGTTGATAAGAATGGTCCAAAGAGATCAAGACTGACCACATTGCTTCTCAGCCAATAGAGAAGTCAATAGAAACCTCCCATTGATGACACCATTACTGAGGACTCCGGTTCTCCTCCATCTGATGTATGGACTCTATGGACTCTGAGGCAATCACCATCTCTAGCATCCTGCTCCTCACTCCACAGTTTCAAACCAACAGCTCAGCCAGTTACTTGGTGCTCAACTGCAAATCCTCCCACTATGTTTCCATGAGAGTTGGGGCCTGCAATTCTTCCTTTATGAGGACAGACCAGTTTCCATCAAGCAATCAGCACCCCAATTGCTCAGCCACTGGCAATCACTGATGATGCAGTGGCCTATCCTGCCATCTGGACTCGAGACCTTCAGCTACAAAAGAACCTCTATCTCATCCTTGGCAATCGTGACCACAGATGAGCCAGAAGAGGGTAAAAATTGCAAATGATCTGTTACTGCAGTCTGTTGCATGGAAGTAATTGGAGAAGGACGGGAAAGAATGCCCTTTACATCACTATAGCAGGAAAAAGAAGTAGGGCAAGCTGGCTTTTTCCAAACAATAAAGATTTGGAAAAAATCTTGTTGTTTGGAAAAAGCCAGCTTGCCCTACTCCTTTTTCCTGCTTGACTGATTCTCGTAGGGATTGAGTGTACCTCCACCTTTGGTGTGTGTCTTTTTCCCTTTACTTCAATATTCCTCTTTCCCATAGGGAGTATAAACCAGTTCAAAAACAGAGGAAATACACAAACAGTATAATCTGAGCCAGCTCCTTACTCAACCACTATCTTGGACGACAACCCATAATTCAAGAGGAGAAGCAAAGAACTATCGACTGGTAGGGAGGAAGGGTGTTGGTAAAGATGGTGGGAGGGAGGAATGAGGGGAGAGTTTCCTGGGGAGGAGTGTAAGAACAGTGGCAGGCGGAAAAGGAATTTATTTATTTATTTATTTATTACATTTGTATCCCACATTTTCCCACTGATTGCAGGAATGGGATGAATAAGCAGTTACTGGTAGGGAAGCAGAAGAATTGAAGGAATACAGCTAGCAAGTAGCTGTAGAGCAGTAGTTAGGAGGACCATGAACAAGTTTACTACAACTAGGACAAGTTCATCAACGGCTTTTGCTGTCCTCTTTGTATCTCTTTAGGCCAACTATGACACATTCTAATTCTAGTGGTACTAGTGCTAGGTACCTGCAACAAACCCCTGATCTATGCCATTGGAAGAATAGCCTGATGGTTAGAGCAGCAGGCTGAGAACTAGGGAAGCCAGGGCTCAAATCCTATTGCTGTTCCTTGTAATCTTAAGCAAGTCCTTTAACCCTCCAAAGCTGTAGGTACAAACTTAGTGAGCACTCCAAGAACAGGAAAACACTGACAGTACCAGCATTTAACTCACCTTTAACTAGTACTAAAAAAAAAAAAATCAAAGAGCTAAATCCAAAATCCTTTCCCTCATTGAGGAAACAAATATTCTAACTACAGGAAAGAGAATATCTAATAAACTATACCTTACAAAATTGTATTGTATTTCATGCAAAGATATCCAAAACCACTTTACAATCAGTTATAGTATACCTACAAAATACATTAAAGTACATCACTATGGTAACAAATGAGCATAAGATTAGTTCTGATAGCCAAGAGTGATGAGGTGACTCTTGAGATAGAATTTAAAGGAGAAGGCCAGAACTGGGAGATGAAGAGGTGCTGGTAGGTCATTTTGGATAGCAGGTGCAGCAAGATTTGCTGTCAGTTACAGTTAGATTTTACACTGGGACATGGACAAACAGGAGTCAGAAGAGCAGAGAGAAATGGGTAAAACGCTGAGTGAAAATATGTTCAGAAAGTTTAGCTTTAGTAAATGCATGAATGATTTTAAAAACAAGGAGGGCAATTATAAACTGAGCTCTGAAAGCGTCAAGAAGCCAGTAGCTCTGAGGGAGAGGATTGCAGAGTAAGGAGATAAGACGTATGGGAAAGAGATCTTTTGAAGATATTTTATCACTTATTGATTGTGGTTAAGAATATAATATTATTTTTCTTTCAATTTATGTGTATTATTTTTTTCTAATGGCTACTACTAAGTTTTTTTTTGGGGGGGGGGGGGGGTCTTTTACAAGCGGCGGTATGCCCAATGCAGGCTTACTACTCGCTAATCTGGAACTACCGCCAGGGTACCGCAGCAACCCATCGGTAGTTCCCACCCCCAACGTGCACCATGGTGCTACAAAAATATTTTATAGCGCCGGTGTTTATCTGATGGTAATGAGAGCAGTACTGCATGCTGCCCAGTTACCACTGGGTTAGAATGGGAGCCCTTACCTCCACCTCGATGGGTGGCAGTAAGTGCTCCCCCTGAAATGGCCACGTGGCAAGTGGTTCACTTGCCGCACAGCCATTTCTTTAAAAAATAAAACAGCCTTTTGTTCGCTGCAGTAAAAGGGGGCCTCAGCGCGTATCACAAACATTCGCTGAAACCAGCGCAGGCCACTTTTACCACAGCTTGGTAAAAGGACCCCCTAGGTTTGTTAGGATGTCAAGTCATTAGGACATAAATAGCACCAAATTAATTGTTTGGACCTAACTACTTAATAAGCAGAACAGGTATTTCTTTTGGCTTGGGGCACCATGAAAAATTACTGAGACATTATGAACGCCATGAACCGAGAAAGTTTGGGAATCACTCACTTCGGGCTTTTGAGAGGGTGACAGGGAGAGATGCTGGATTGAGGTAGAGGAAGGAGGATATGCTGGACAGAAAGGAGTGAGAGAAAGAGAGAGTAGATACTGGTCAGAGGAGTGAAAATAGAGAGAGGGTGCTGTATAGAAGGAAGGAAATAGAGACGGTGCTGGAAGAGGGGAGAGTTAGCGAAAAAGAAAAAAAACAGGAACAACAGGATTAAGAATGGAATGGTTGGGGTGAGGGACATGAAAAGCTGTAGGTAGATGTAGTTAAAAAAGGGAGATTGAATACTAAGAATGAAGTCCGAGCAGATTGAGAGACAGAAAAATAAATAAGGGAAAGCTGAAGGGAAAACATCAAAGTCAGAGATGGATATAGGAGAAGAAGTGAGGACAGGAAGGGAGAGAAGAAGTAAAAGATGGACTGGAGTTCTTGTAAAGAAAGTTAAGGAAAGCACAAACTGGAGACTAGGACAAACACGATTGGAAAAAAAAAAAACAACAACCAGACAACAAAGGTAGAAAGAAGAATTTTATTCTTAATTCGATGAATGGAAAATGTCAGTTTTACAGTAAATTTATACTGCTTTCTTTATAGTTTGAAGAGTGTAAGATGCTGTTCTTATTTCTCTTTCTCTAGTGTTGCACCGCCTGCAGAGTGTGGCTTCTTGGGCTTTTGTTTACATATCCATATTTTAAGTTTACAGTCACTTATTTTCAGACCTGCCAAGTCTCCTTCATTCGTTGGGAGACTCCTGCTTTGGCAGGTCATCTCCCACACTCTTGCCAAAGTGGGAAAGTCTCCTGCTGAGACGTACTGTGCCGGGGGATCCACTGCTTCTCTCTTGATAAGCAGCTGCAGCAAAACAAGAAAAACAAGAATGGGGCCGCAGCAGCCTTCAGGCATGCGCTGTCGAATCTGCCGGTCCTCTGCCCCCGAACGGAAAATTGACATCAGCGGGGGCAGAGGATGATGGAGCCAACAACACATACCTGAAGGCTGCTGCAGCCCCGTGCTTGTTTTTTCTTGTTTTGCCGGGGCTGCTGCTACAACATTGGGAGAAGCAGCAGTGGCCAGGAAACACGGGGTACTGGGTGGACAGAGTAGGGGAAGGGGAAAGGGCGTTGAGAGGGAGGCAGGAGGTGATAAATGGAGATAGCAGAGGGGAGAAAAAGAAAGAAAAGAGGGGATGTTAGATGGAAGAGAGGTACAGAGAGAGAGAAAGAAAGAGATGAGTGGAAAGACAGGGAGAGAAAAAAGGGACATGGAAAAGGGCAGGGGAGATACAAGCTGCTGGGGAGAAGGAAGGGGAGCAAGAGGGAGTCCCTGGCTAGTCAGATGGAGAGAGAAAGAGAAGCAATGATGGATGAAAGGAGGGAGAAAAAGAGGAAAAATGCTAGAAGGGGGGGGGGCAGAAAGAGGGAAGACGCTGGATGGAAGAGGGGTACAGAGAGAAAGAGATGAGTGGAAAGATGGGGGAAGAAAGAGGGGACGTGGAAAAGGGCAGGAGAGAGAGAAGCTGCCAGGGAGAAGCATGGGGAGAAACTGGGGGAGACCCTAGCTGGTCAGATGGAGAAATGCTGGATGAAAAGAGAGAGAGGGAAAATGCTGGAAGGAGGGGGCAGAAAGAGGAAAGATGCTAGATGGAAGGGTAGGGAGAGAAAAAGGAAAGACACTGGAAGGATGGGGGAGAGAGAGAGAGGACGTGCTGAATGGAAAGGGTAGAGAGAGAGAGAACTGGCTAGAGGGAAGGGGAGATAGAGGGAGACAATGGATGGACAGATTGGGAGAGGGTAGATGGGTGGAAGGATGGGGAAAGAAAGAGGGATGACACTGGGTGGAAGGGTAGGAGAGAAAGAGGGAAAGTGCTTGATGGAAGGAAAGGGGAGAAAGAGGAGACACTGGATGGAAGGACGCAGAGAGAAAGAGGGGGAGACACTGGAAGGATGGAGAAAGAGGGGGAGATGCTAGATGGAAATGGGGGAGAGGATAGAGTTAGTGAAAGACTGGCGAATAAGAGGAAGGGGCATGGGGAGAACAAAAGTGAGGAAAAGATGAAAAGCCATAAGTAGATGAAGTAAAAAGAGGGAAATAAAAGAATGGAAAGTAAGAATGAATTAAATCTGGACAGAGAGAGAGGCAGAAAAATAAGTTAATGAAAACAATAAAAAAGGAGAGAAACATGGCAAATGGACAGGAAACCCTGGCAAGAGAGTTAAGAGAAGATGAAGGAAAGCAAAATAAAGAGATTGGGACCAACACAATTAGAAAAAGTAAATGGCCATACAACAAAGGTACAGAAAATAATTTTATTTTTAATTTAGGATAAAGTATGCCAAAACATGTCCTATTGGAAAAACATAACAAACAAGATTGGCTGACTAGTAAAATGTTTTGCCTTAGTCACATACAAAAAAAAAAACCACACAGCAAGACCTTCACCATATATAAAATAGTTGAAAACAAATTTATAAATATAGAAAATTCTAAGAATACAATCTGTATTTACTGTAAAACCAGAGAATTAGAAATGAATTGCATTCCTTCCTATGCTACGCAAAGCACAAAGATAAAGTAAATGCACAGTCCTAAAACTAACATATTACGGCTCTTTTACCCCATCACCATCTGTTTGTGTCCTCATCATTCCCACATCTATTCTCTCTCTCTCTGACCATCCTTTAATTTCTCACAACTATTTTTGTGTAATCATCTCCTCTCCCTTTCCCATCCCTTCCCAGCATCCCATGACTCCTTCCTCCACTTTCTTGCACCCACCCCTTTCCATACTCATCAAGCCCATGACCCTCTCTCCCACTCCTCCCAATCTGATTGATCCCTGACCATTCTTTCACCTAGCCCTCTCCCATCTTAGCAGACCCCTGACATCCCATCCCCATTCCTTTCTGGCCAGCAGCCCCCTTACCCTTTCTCCCTCATTCTTCCTCCCTAGCAGACCCACATTTTCCCTCATCATGGCTTCCAGGCATTAAAATAAATAAATAAATAAATAAATAAATAAATAAATAAATAAATAAATAAATAAATAATCCTTCCAGACATCCCTCCATCATTACCATCAGCAATGAAACCATGAAGCTGCATGGAAAGGAAGTGGCAGTTTTCATCTCCAGGCAAGTGGCCAATATGTAAGCAGAAGAAGGCAGTGGCAACTCATTTCCTCATGTTTCTGCTCTCTTTGTAAATTCTGGGCCCATAAAATGAAGACAGCATTTGCAATGTCACTTCTAGTCAAGGTAGAAGAAAATAGAATTGATGTCTCTCTATATCCAGAAGGTGAGGAGGAATTACTATTTCCCACTGTGCTTTTGCGAAGAATAGTGGTGTCTTGCCAAGCCCAGTCAGCAGACTAAGTCATCACTGCTGTCTGGGCTGAGGCAGAGTTATCCACCAGGCACAGATAGAGAAAACTGCTTCATCATGCAGGGCTGGTAAGGGATCACAGAATCCACTTCAGATGTAAGACATAAGATTTGCCATACTGCGTCAGACCAAAGGTCCATCTTGCCCAGTATCCTGCTTCTAATGGTGGTCAAGCCAGGTACCAGGTCCAACTACCTGGCAGAATCTCAAAAGGTAGCAAGATTCCATGCTAATTAACCCCATGGATAAGCAGTTTATAGACTTTAACTCCAATATTTTGTCTAAACTTTTTTTTTTAAACACAACTATGCTAACTGCTTTTACCTGGCAACAAGTTCCAAAACGTAATTATGTGTTAAATTAAAAAATATTTTCTCCTATTTGTTTTAATGTTACCACTATGTAACTTCATGATGTATCCCCTAGTTATTGTACTTTTGAATGAATAAACAATTGTGTCCCTGGATGTCCTGGTATATGTCCAGTTAGTACATAAGTACATAAGTAATGCCATACTGGGAAAAGACCAAAGGCCCATTGAGCCCAGCATCCTGTCCCCGACAGCAGCCAATCCAGGTCAAGGGCACCTGGCAGCTTCCCAAATGTACAAACATTCTATACATTTTATTCCCAAAATTGTGGATTTTTCCCAAGTCCACTTAGTAGTGGTCTATGGACTTGTCCTTTAGGAAACTGTCCAAACCCTTTTTAAACTCTGCCAAGCTAACCGCCTTAGTAAAGGGGATCCATATATAACAGTATTTATTTGGGTCCAGATCCAGGTCCAGTATTCACCGGAAGGCTGTTTGTAGCTTTCATCCTTTCTCACAGCTTTTCTACTCTCATAGGAGCCCTTTTACAAAGGCACGTAAGAGCCTACGTGCATGCAGCATACATCAAATCAGCATTACCGTCCAGCTAGCGTGTGCGTCTAGTGTAAGTCCGAGTTTGGTGTGCGCCGAAAACACATGGTAGAAAATCATTTTCTATTTTTTACCGCAGGAGCATTCCTGGTGGTAATCGGCAGTTGGCACGTGCTGGACAGTTACCGCGCAAGCCCTTACCACTAAATCAATGGGTGGTGTTAAGCATGTCCAATACATGCGCCCACACTACCGCAGCCCACTATTTCGTGCACCTTTGTAAAAGGTCCCCGTGGTGACTTAGGGGGGTCTTTTACTAAGGCACGCTCACGTTTTTAGCGTGTGCTAAAAATAGGCGCTTGCTAAACATTAGAGACACCAATGTACTCCTATGGGCATCTCTAACATTTAGCTTGCACCTATTTTTAGCGCGCACTAAAAACTTGAGCGTGTCTTAGTAAAAGACCCCCTTAATCCACTCAAAGTTCTGAATGAACTTGGTTACTTGAACCAAGTCTCTGATATATTTAGGGACATATAGAATGTGGCAGAGGCATTACAAATTAAGGCAATAAGAGGTCTTTTTTTACAAAGGTTCACTAGCAGTTTTAGGGCATTCTAATCATTAGTGTGTGCTAAATGTTATCGATGCCCATAGAAATATATGAGCGACTCTAACATTTAGCGTTTGCTTATTTTTAGTGTGCGCTAAAAATGCTAGCATGCCTTTGTAAAAGGATCCCTAAATATTAAAGAAATCTTTTATAATGCCTCTGAGTCCTTTGTCATCTCACCCTAGATCACAGATAGAATTTTTTTTTTTTTAAGTTAAGGTTCCTGCAGAGCACCTTACTATGCTGCATCTCAATAGGTATGCTGTTATGACAATCTATGCATGACAATAGATTACTTGCTGACTTGAAAGACACCCCTGACAAAGACTGTCTGTCGAAACATGGCCCGTGTTGGGTTATCCTATCAGCATTTATTTTGAAGAATTAAACTCTAGTCTTCTGAACATTTTGGTTGGCTTCCTCCGTTTTTTTGGTTCGATTTGTGTGACTGTATGTGAATTTCACCAGTGCCCCTCGTGGCTTCTTTTAGTGATTTGGTAGGACCATAAGAGTTTGCAGAAAAAAATATCTTAAGCAACTCTGTGTGCCTACTATTGTTTGATATTTACGATTTCCATTCCACTGAGAACTGTGCAGACCTCTATTGTATCCCCCTTTGCTATCTCTTCTCTATGCGGAAGAGGCCTAACGTCTTTTGCCTTTCCTCGTGTGAAAGTCATTCCATCCCCTTGATCATTATGGTTGCCCTTCTTTGTAACTTTTGTAACTCCACTACATCTTTTTTGAGATGCAGCAATCAGAATTGCACACAATACTCAAGGTACCGTCCCACCATGAAGTGATACACTGTTGCATACTAAGAAGATTTCACCTAGATCTTCCTTCCTGGATAATGACTTCTAATGTGGAACCTGGCATCATGTAGCTATAATTTTTGTTACTCTTCCCAATGTGCATCACTTTGCACTTGTCTACTTTTAGTTTCATCTGTCATTGTGATACGTGGAGGGGCATAATCAAACGGAAACGCCTATCTCCATGGGCGTTTATCTCCGAGAACGGGTCCGTGAAGGGGTGGGCCGAACCGTATTTTTGAAAAAATGGACGTTTTTGAGCTGGGTGTTTTTTTTAGCGATAATGGAAACTAAAAACGCCCAGCTCAAAAACTTCCTAATCCGAGCCATTTGGTCATGGGAGGGGCCACGATTCGTAGTACACTCGCCCCCCTGATATGCCAGGACACCAACTGGGCACCCTAGGTCAGTGCGGTGGACTTCAGAAAAAGCTCCCACATATGCATAGCTCCCTTACCACGGGTGCTGAGCTCCCAACCCCCCTCCCCCCAAACCCACTACCCACAAAAGTACAACACTACCATAGCTCTTAGGGGTGAAGGGGGCACCTACATGTGGGTACAGTGGGTTTTGGATGCCTCCCATTTACCAGCACAAGTGTTACAGGTAGGGGGGGATGGGCCTGGGTCCACCTGGCTGAAGTGCACTGCGGTACCCACTAAAAGTGTTCCAGGGACCTGCATACATGCAGGCCTCTAGGACTTGTTACTGCTGTATAACATTGGCACACCAGTTTACACCTGAAGACTAATCTCTCCGAAAATGTCCTTTATTGGAATAAGCACGCTTACTCATAGTTAACTGCAGATCAGAGGTTCTGCCCCACCACTGGCAACGAGTCTCCCTGGTAGTGAGATTAGCAGGTCAGAGCTGGCAGAATATACATAGTAACATAGTAGATGACGGCAGAAAAAGACCTGCATGGTCCATCCAGTCTGCCCAAGGGTCTGCCCAAGATAAACTCATGTGTATACCTTACCTTGATTTGTACCTGTCTTTCTCAGGGCACAGACCGTATAAGTCTGCCCAGCAGTTTTTCCTGCCTCCCAACCACCTGTCCCGCCTTCCATCACCGGCTGTGGCACAGACCGTATAAAAGTCTGCCCTCCCCTATCCTCGCCTCCCAACCACCAACCCCTCTTCCCCCACCTGCTCTGCCACCCAATTGTAGCTAAGCTTCTGAGGATCCATTCCTTCTGCATAGGATTCCTTTATGCACATCCCATGCATGTTTGAATTCCGTTACTGTTTTCATCGCCACCACCTCCCGCGGGAGGGCATTCCAAGCATCCACCACCCTCTCCGTGAAAAAATACTTCCTGACATCTTTTCTGAGTCTGCCCCCCTTCAATCTCATTTCATGTCCTCTCGTTCTACCGCCTTCCCATCTCCGGAAAAGATTCGTTTGCGGATTAATACCTTTCAAATATTTGAACGTCTGTATCATATCACCCCTGTTCCTCCTTTCCTCCAGGGTATACATGTTCAGGTCATCAAGTCTCTCTTCATACGTTTTGGAACGCAAATCCCATACCATTCTTGTAGCTTTTCTTTGCACCGCTTCCATTTTTTTGACATCCTTCGCAAGGTACGGCCTCCAAAACTGAACACAGTACTCCAGGTGGGGCCTCACCAACGTCTTATACAGGGGCATTAAAACCTCCCTTCTTCTGCTGGTCACACCTTTCCCTATACAGCCTAGCAATCTTCTAGCTACGGCCACCGCCTTGTCACACTGTTTCGTCGCCTTCAGGTCCTCAGATACTATCACCCCAAGATCCCTCTCCCCGTCCGTGCCAATCAGACTCTCCCCGCCTAACACATACGTCTCCCTTGGATTTCTACTCCCTAAGTGCATCACTTTGCATTTCTTCGCATTGAATTTTAATTGCCAAACGTTAGACCATTCTTCTAGCTTCTTCAGATCTTTTTTCATGTTTTCCACTCCCTCCGGGGTGTCCAATGTTGTACAATGCCCTCTTTCAGCCACATTCAAGGTAAGAACTAAGTTCTCTAACGTGGCTAACACATGGAAGTGATCTAAAACTGGCTTACAAAAATAGCCACTACCTCATGGACTACCGGAAACACAACAGGGCACACTCTGACCCAGTAGGCAGGGGGAAAAGCACCATGGGAGAAGAGCCTACCAACTACCAACATCGTGAGACTGTAACAGAAGCTAATGAAATCACGGAGCCCAATACCCTACACCCACCACAATGCAATGCTGATGTTACCCTGTAGTGCACCCGAGAGCCACATCTGACCCAGGGAAAGGCTGTGACAGGATCGAACATATTCTGCTGTCATGGAGGTGGGTACAGCAATTGAGGCTGACATAGAGGCTGGAAAAAAGTTTTTAAAGTGGGTTTCTTTTTGGTGGGAGGGGGTTAGTGACCACTGGGGGAGTCTGGGGAGGTCATCCTCGATTCCCTCCAGTGGTCATCTGGGCAGTTGGGGCACTTTTTTGGCACTTGTTCGTGAAAAAAAAGGGTCCAAAAAAAGTGACCCAAAATTGCGGTAAAAACACTTTTTTTTTTTCTATTATCAGCTAAAGACGCCCATCTCTCCTCGGTTGATAACCACGCCCCAGTCCCGCCTCCACCACGCCTCCGACACGCCCCCATCAACTTTATTCGTTTCCGCGACGGAGTGCAGTTGGAAACGCCCAAAATTGGCTTTCGATTTTACCGATTTGGGCGCCTTTTCGAGAAAAACGCCCAGCTCCCGATTTGGGTCGAAATATAGGCGTTTTTCTCTTTCGATTATAAGCTGGCTAGTCTTCCAGTCCTGTAAGGTCCTCTTTCAATTTCTCATATTCTGCATGCATCTGATGCAATTTTCTGCCATCTGCAAATTTGATCAGCTTGATCATCATTTCCATTTCCACATCATTTATAAATATGCTTAAAAGCACCAGTCCATGCACAGAACCCTGTGCCAGTCCCCTATTTACTCTCCTTCACTGAGAGAATTATTTAACCCTACTTTCTCTTTCTGTCTTTTAACTGGTTCCTAATCCCTAGCAGAACATTATCTCCTATCCCAATGATTTTTAATTTCCTCAAGGGTCTTTCAAGAAAAATATTGCCAAAAGCTTTCTGAAAAATCTGGATAAACATATGGGCTCCCCTTGATCCACACATTTTATTTTTATTGCTTCAAAAATGTAGCAGATTGGTGAGATAAGACTTCCCTTAGCTAAAGCTATGTTGACTAGTCAACAATGTTTGTCTATATGTTTAGTAATTTTCTTCTTTATAATAGATTTTATCATTTTGCCAGCATTGACTTAAGGGCCACTGGAAAGGATGATGACAGGAGCCCATTTGGGGAAGGGCCACATGTATTGGACTGGTTAGCACTGAAGAGAGCCAGTACTAGAGCCTTCACTCACTCTTGGAAATTCAGAAATTATGTTCAGACATGCATCTGCATATGCGCAGTCCTCCAAGTATGTAGATGTGAGCACTAAGCAAAGTGATTTAAGTTATGTGGCAAGGTCCTGTTAGTGGTGAGCCATCATTATTGTCTTCACCCAAATCGCAGGCATTTGATTTGGTAGGCTTAAGCTGCCCGGGTCAAAGGCTAGTGAATGTGCGCACATGTGAGTGCCCAGGATGCATGGGTGTGTGCATGGCCAAAGATAGCAGAGAGTTGTTTGATGTCAGGGGTCCAGAAAGGAGAGAGATAGCAGTTGCAAGTTTGGTGTAGACCTTTTCTTCCCAATTCTGGAAACAGTGGAGGAGTGCAATCAGGCTGAAAGTCATAAAAAATGAGAGCAAACTGACATGCATATAGAGGAATCTATGGGGATGAGTGAAGTAGTATGGGGGATGAATATCTGTGTGTATAAGTGGGAAATGAGACCTTTATTAAAAGTGACTTCTGACTGCAGCAGCAACACAGAGGAGTATGTGCCTACAGAGTGTAAGAAGCTTGTGTTGTTGTTAGCTGATAGGACTTTTACTACCTTGCATCTGAGACAGAACAGTAAAAGATTCTAAAGTTCCAGAAATTGAAAATTGGGAGGAATTTATTGAACAGAAAGGACATGTGTGTGTATGATGAACTGTCAGGAATTAAGTGGCAGAACAAATTGACAATGAAATTAGTAAAATTTGTGTAGAGAGACAGAGAGTTAAATAGAAAAATTCTAAAGTAATTTTCTGAGTGAAAAGATTTTGGGAAAGTGTGTGTGATGGTTTGGTGGAGAGAGCCAAAATGGTTTAAAAGGCTCTAAGTGACTGAGGATCTTAGTAAGGGAAATATTAATTACTATAGTCAATTACTAAAACTACAACTATTTAAAAAGAGACAACTAAAATTGGAAGACCTTTTTCTGTAAAAAGATAAAACTTTCATGTAATTAGAAGTGAAAGTATATTTTTAAAGGTAAGGATCCTGGAAATTAGAGGTCAGCCTTGATTTGAAGGAAATTATTCTGACACTGAAATGTATTCTGCCATTGTGAATAATAGCTGAAAAAATAGGTAGCTAAATGAGAAGCTAATTGGTTATGGCAAAACACCATTATTGCAAATTCCTACTCATTATAAGTTTGGCAAGAAATTTTTAGAGAATTAATAGCAGTGTGTGAGAGAGGACAAATTAGTGTTAACGCGAGAGACTTCATATAACAAAAGAGAGCTATATTTTGGGAAGGGCTAGCTAGGGCACATACATTATTTTTCAAGGGTATCTAGATAGTTATGAAGAACTTGTTTTTGTTTTTTTTTGTGTGGTACTGTGAATGTGCATTTTAATTGCAGCTAGTCTTGCAGGCTCCCTACCAAATCTAAATTCATCACTGCTCTGGATTAGATTCTAAATATCATGCCTAATAAAATCCGTACTGAAATGAAGTACACCTAGACGTATTCTATAAAGTATGCCTAAATGTAGGTATACTTTATAGAATAAGCCTAAATTTCCATACGGTTTATAGAATACGCCAAGCACCCATCTGTGTGACTAAATTTAGTCACGGGTAGTTACACCAAGTAATACTTGGTATAAATGCCAACGCCTAAATTAGGCATGAACCAGGTATATTCTATAACAACTTATAGATTCTAGAAATGCCCATGACCCACCCATGGTCACACCCCATTTTCAACTATGTGACTTCGAATTTACATGCATCACATTATAGAATATGTTTAGACAGTTCTGCGTATAAATTATAATGAATGCCAATTAGTTTCAATAATTGTTAAGTGCCAATTATTGGCGCTGATTGACTTGTTAAGTAATTAAGTTGCATGCACAAATCCAGAATACAACTGGATTGGCACACGCAATTTAAGTAGCACTACAGAGAATCCAAGGGATTACGTCTTTATATGTGCATTTTCATTGGTTGTATATTATTGAATTCGGTTCAGATTATTAGTCCTCATTATAGGGCTCTGTATGAGACAGTGCCTTTACCTCTTGCATCTTTGTACATGAGTACATTCTGTCCAGAGTTTTACAATCTTTAGATATCTTGACGTTGGTGGTTCCTGCAGTGAAGGAGACTCACCTGATGTCTGCAAGGAGGAAAGCCTTTTTTTTTATTTGGCGCCTTCTTGTAGAATTCTTTTACAAAATTTCTAAGAGAAGTGCAGTCCCTTCCATGATCTAAACGCATTCTGAAGGCACTTATTTGTTTTTTCAAATGGCTTTCGGTGTGGCTATCCTAGGGGATGGGGGGGGGGGGGGGGGGCTGAGCCCAGGGGTCTATTTAGTTTTTGTGGCACTCCTATCAGTTGCTGATTTTATTTTGGTTATGGTTGAGTGGTGTGTGTGATATTGCATGAGTGGGTCTGTCCTATTTTTATTGGAGTTCTTTTCCGGTTTGTTTTAATGATTTTTTGAATTGTAAACTGCTGTGATCTTATTGTTAAGCCTGTTTTTTTTTAGCAAGTGGAATAAATTATGACTATAAGTACTATTTTAAATATAATTCTCTCATTAACCAGTGTAATTGGTAAAGAACAGGAATAGTAGACTGAAAATGAAAACAGACTGAAATCAGGCAGCAGCATTCTGGATGACCTACAAAGATTGTATGCTTAAGACTGGCAAACCTAAATAGAGTGAATTACAATAATCTTCTCAAAATAAGGGTTATATAAAAAGAGCTTTTGATTACATTATGTATTTGCTCTTTAAAAAATAGTGGAGAACCTAAAATAACTTGCAGACTTCAAGCATGCTGAGAAATCAATCTTACCATATATTCTCCTGTATAAGTCTAGAAATGTTGACTTCAAAATCCCATCAGTAAAATAGGGTTGTCTTGACTATGGATCATTCTGATCAATACTATCATAGTACTATTGCTAGCTTCAGGGAAATACCAGTAGACAGACTCTGAATGTGCTGAACGTGTGGCTATCATGCTTATTTTCGAAAGAGAAGGACGGCCGTCTTTCGACACAAATTGGGAGATGGGCGTCCTTCTCGCAAGGTCGCCCAAATCGGCATAATTGAAAGCCAATTTTTTGCATCCTCAACTGCTTTCCGTCATGAGGACAACTAAAGTTCACGGGGGCATGTCAGGGTAGCGAAAGCGGGACTGGTGCGTGATTAGGAGATGGTCATCCTCGGCCGATAATAGAAAAAAGAAGGGCGTCCCTGACGAGCACTTGGCCGACTTTACTTGGTCCATTTTTTTTTTCACGACCAAGCCTCAAAAAGGTGCCCCAACTGACCAGGTGATCACTGGAGGGAATCGGGGATGACCTCCCCTTACTCCCCCAGTGGTCACTAACCCCCTCCCACCATGAAAAACAAGTTTAAAAATACTTTTTTGCCAGCCTCTATACTCAGGTCCATCGCAGTAGTATACAGTTCCCTGGAGCACTTGTAGTGGGTGCAGTGTACTTCAGGCAGGTGGACCTGGGGGGGTTGGGGGGCTCAGCATCCAAGGTAAGGGAGCTATGCACCTGGGAGCAATTTCTGGAGTCCACTGCAGTGCCCCCTAGGGTGCCTGGTTGGTGTCCTGGCATGTGAGGGGGACCAGTGCACTACAAATGCTGGCTCCTCCCACGACCAAAGGGCTTGGATTTGGACATTTTTGAGATAGACATCTTTGGTTTCCATTATCGCCAAAAACCGAGGACGACCATCTCTAAGGTTTATTTATTTTATTTATTTATTGCATTTGTATCCCACATTTTCCCACCTATTTGCGGGCTCAGTGTGACCTAAATGTCAAGATTTGGGTGTCCCCGACCGTATTATCGAAACAAAAGATGGACGTCCATCTTGTTTCGATAATACGTGTTGCCATGCCCCTTCATGGCACTGTCCTTAGAGTTGGGCGCCCTTAGAGATGTTCATCCCCGTTCGAAAATGCCCCTCCATATCATTTAAATTGCTAAATATGGGGCCTTTTACAAAGGTGTGTTAGGTGCTATGAGCGCCAAAATGAGACTACTGCCCAGCTAACATGCTCCCTTGACAGTAATTTTAGATTTGGCATCTGCTCATAGTGATTGAATGATTTATTTATTTATTTATTTCCTCCCACACACATCATTTCTGGCAAAATGACCAGATTTGTGTCGGAAAATGGCCTCCCTTCACGTTCGAAAATAAGCAGGATAGTGACCTAAGCTAAGGCCATTTTTTACTGCTGAGGTAAAATGGCTGAATTTCCTATTATTTTTATTAGTGGTCATGCGCTACTTTTACCATTAGCATATGGCCATTAAAATAAATTAGTGCACCAGCCCTTAGTGCCACCCATTATGAAAGCAGTAAGGGTTCACACGTTAATTAGTTAGCACTTGGCAGTGTAGCTGCACTAACCAATTAGTGCAGAACACACCCACCCTCTGCCCCCCCCAGATATGCCCCTTTGCCAAAAAATAAATATTTGTTAGCATGTGGGTAGCACATGCATATGACAAAATTACCCTTTTTTTCTGCAGTAAGCAGGCATTAGTACTTACTGCCCCTCGAATATTGTGTTCAATTCTGGTCACCACATCTCAAAAAAGATATAGTGGAATTAGAAAAGGTGCAGAGAATGACGACGAAAATGATAAAGGGGATGGGACGACTTCCCTATGAGGAAAGACTAAAGTGGCTAGGGCTCTTCAGCTTAGAGAAAAGGCAACTGAGGGGAGATATAATAGAGGTCTATAAAATAATGAGTGGAGTGGAACGGGTTGGTGTGAAGCATCTGTTTACACATTCCAAAAATACTAGGACTAGGGGGCATGCGATGAAGCTACAAAGTAGTAAATTTTGAAAAAATCTGAGAAACTGTTTCTTCACTCAACGTGTAATCAAACTCTGGAATTCATTGCCAAAGAGTGTGGTAAAGGCGGTTAGCTTTGCAGAGTTTTAAAAAGGTTTGGACGGCATCCTAAAGGAAAAGTCCATAGACCATTATTAAATTGGACTTGGGGAAATCCACTCTTTCTGGAATAAGCAGTATAAAATGTTTTGTACTTCTTTGGGATCTTGTCAGGTGTTTGTGACCTGGATTGGCCACTGTTGGAAACAGGATGCTGGGCTTGATGGACCTTTGGTCTGCCCCAGTTTGGTAATACTTATGTACTTATGTAATAATTCAAAAAGTATCATTTCATTTCAAAAGTTTCATAGCCGAATTAAATTTTCGCTATTATCTAAAATATGCTTCTACAGGACTGGATCCAAAAATCACTCCTTTTGGCTGACAAAGAAGAATAGAAAAAAAAAAAAAAATTTAGGGTCCCTTTTACTTAACCACGTTAAGCACTAATGCACACTTATCACCGGGAAAAACAGGCTTACCACAAAACACATTAAAGCATTTTGCAGTAATTTGCCTGTCAGTGCATGCTAATGGTAATTTTCTTTTATATTTTAAGGAGGGGGTGTGTCATGGGCATGTTAGTATTATTGAGCTAACGCATTTACATTAGCATGCACTGAGGGGCCCTTTTACAAAGGCACGGTAGGCTCTATGTGTGTATCGTGTGTGCCAAAATGAGACTACTGCCAGGTTAGCGCCCCCTCCTCCTGGCAACAATTTTGGATTTGGCATGCGCCCATACTGCCGGACAAATTATTTTTTATTTCCTACTGCGTGGAGCATTTCCAGCATTATTTGATAGTTGGCGCTCCGACCGGTCACCGTGCGTGTAACGCCTGAGTCCTTACAGCTAGATCAATGGGTGGTGTTACCACAGGCCCTTTTCCCGGCCCATTGAAAAAAAGCCCTTTTTCTAGACGTGGTAAAAACTGGCCCGGCGAGCGCCAACAACACATGTCCACACTACCACAAGCTCATAATTTAGGAGCATAAATTTAGGAGCATAAACTTTATAAAATAAGGCCCTAAGTGGATAAACCAGAGTTAATGCAGGAGTATTTAGCACCTCCTAAATTGGAGGAGTTAAGTGCTCCTGTGTTATTTTTTTGCAAATCCCATGCAATAATGGAAAAATTAGTGCAGGACTGAAAAAAAAAGAAAGAAAGAAAAATTGTTAATATGCTGCAATGTTAGAAATGGGCTTAGCAAGTGGGAATGTCCCACATTAAGGGCCCTGTTTACTAAGCTGCGCTAAGGGCTAGCTAGCATTTTTAGTGCGTGCTAATGAATAACATGCGTTAAACGCTAAAGTCACCCATAGAAACATATTTATTTATTTATTACATTTGTACCCCGCGCTTCCCTACACACATCAGGTTCAATTCAGCTTACATAGTAATTAGAATTACAAAGTATTGTAAGGAGAATATTACAAATTGTAATAAACATAGTAATAGTAAGGTTTTAAGAATAGGTGAATCGAACATGGAGAGGTAAACAAGGTATAATAGGCAAAAGGAAAGAGATTGGGAGGGGTATGGTGTAGGGAAGATGGAGAAGAGAAGACTGAGGGATGAGTATAAGGAGTTTGGGAAACATGGTTTAAGGTATAATCATCTTCAGAGCAG
The DNA here is from genome assembly GCF_901765095.1 of Microcaecilia unicolor. Lineage (NCBI taxonomy): Eukaryota > Metazoa > Chordata > Amphibia > Gymnophiona > Siphonopidae > Microcaecilia > Microcaecilia unicolor. Next base: position 380,953,082 of record NC_044031.1, read on the forward strand.
GAGTTGTGTGGGTGGGCTTATAAGGTTAAGTTGGGTCATTAGGGTACATATGGGCAACTCAAGCATTTAGTGCACAAAAATTTTAGCGTGCGCTAAAACCACTAATGCACCATAGTAAACAGGGCCCTAAAATACGCTATGCCCATTTCCTAATTCAGGGGCTCTTTTACTAAGCTGCGCTAAAAAATGGACAGTGCTATCACTAATTTGGGGCTTTTCTGCATGCTATTAATGGCCATGAGCTAATTTTCCAATTAGCGCATGGCCATTAGTGCTGGAGCCCTTATTGACATCTGTTTCCTAGGCGGTAGAGAGTCCCACACTAAACACATGCTATTCAGTTAGTGTGTGGTGATGTAGCCTCGCTAAGAGGCCGTTTTACTAAAGGGTTGGTGCATGGCAATGAACGTGATATTATATACTTGATCATGGTCTTTCTTTGCTGTTTCTGGGACATAGACTATAGAAGTCCACCTGGCTCTGTCCTTATGTTCCAACTACTGAAGTTGCCATTAAAGCCCACTCCTGCCTATCCAAATCAGAGTTGTCATTTGCGGGACATAGACCATAAAAGTCTGCCTGGCACTGTCCTCATGTTCCAAATTGCTGGAGTTTCCGTCAAATCTCTCTCCAGCTCATCCTAAACCGGTTCGCTATATGCGGGACTCAGACCGTACAAGCCAGCCCAGCACCTTAACACATATGTAACCCTTTAATTTTTGTTTTTTACATCATTCATTTTCTAATTAGAGATCTTCTGTGTTCATCTGTTCCTTTTTGAATTCCACCACAGTTTTTTTTTCCACCACCTCCCTCGGGAGGGCATTCCAAGCATCAACCTCCCTCTCCATGGAAAAGAAGTTTCTGACATTACTCCTGTGTCTACTACCCTACAACCTCAGTTCATGTATTCTAGTTTTACCATTTTCTAAGTAAGTATTTTCTAATTTGTTTCTATATTAATACCTTTTAAGTATTTAAATGTCTGTATCATATCACACCTGTCCCTCCTGTCCTCTAGGATATACATATTCAGATCTCACCAACAACTTGTACAGGGGCATCAACACCTCCTTTTTTCTGCTGGTTACATCTCTCTATATATATAGCCTAGCATACTTCTGGCTACAGCCACCACCTTGTCACACTGTTTCATCGCCTTTAGATCCTCCTATACTATCACCCCAAGTATCACATACCATGTAAAATGATCTTATCTTGTTGGGCAGACTGGATGGACCGTTCAGGTCTTTATCTGCCATCATTTACTATGGTACTATGTTACTATCTCACTCCCTGTCTGTGCATACCAACCTCTCACTGTCTAGCACATACGTCTCCCTTGGATTTTTACTCCCTAAGTGAATCACTTTTCACTTCTTTGCATTGAATTTTAATTGCCAATCATTAGATCATTCTTCTAACTTCTACAGATCCTTTTTCATGTTTTCCACTCCCTCTGGGGTGACCACTCTGTAATAAATCTTGGCATCATCCGCAAAGAGGCAAGCCTTGCCTTCTAACCCTGTGACAATGTCGCTCACAAATACATTCAATAGAATCAGCCCCAGCACCAATCCCTGAGGCACTCCACTACTCACTTTTCCTTCCTCTGAATGATTTCCATTAACCACCACCCTCTGGCATCTGTCCATCAACCAGTTACTAATCCAGTTCCCCACTCTGGGTCTTAACTTCACCATGTCAAGTTTATTCATGAGCCTCCTATGAGGAACCGTACAAAAGCTTTGCTGAAATCTAAGTAGATTACATCTAGCACATGTCCTCAATCCAATTCTCTGGTCACCCAGTCAAAGAATTCAATCTGATTCGTTTGTCACGATTTACCTTTGGTAAAACCATGTTGTCAAGGATCTTGAAACCTATTGGATTCCAGTAAAATTCACTATCCTTTCCTTCAGCATCGCTTCCATTACTTTTCAAATAACCAAAATGAGGTTTACCGGCCTTTAGTTTCCAGCTTCTTTTCCATCACCACTTTTATGAAGAGGGACAACATCCATTCTTTTCCAGTCCCATGGAATCTCCCTTGTCTCCAAGGATTTATTAAACACATCTTTAATAGGACCCGCAAGAACCTCTCTGAGCTCCCTCAATATCCTCGAATGCTCTTCTCCTGCTTCCAAATTCAAAAGGACTTCCTGTGCAGTTCAAATTCCTCTCTCCTCCTCCCTTGCTCCTCCCCTTTTTTCCTGCCCCCTCCCCTTGCTACCCCTTGTTTCCCTCCCACTACTACCTCTGCTCTCTAGCTAGGCCCTCCCTGTACCCTCCCCCACACTTCTGTCTTTGCTGGCCTTCAGCCCGGTTGTGGTCGGCCCCCCTTTAATGGGTGTGCCTGGTTCTTTCTCATTTGTACCTTTGCCAGTCAATCGTGTCATTCTCCAGGATTTTCTTCCGTGAACACAGAGCAGATGTATTTGTTTAGCACATTTGCTTTTTCCTCATCATTCTCCACATAGAGGGGCATAATCAAAAGAAACCTCCAAGTTTTTCTGAGGACATCCTCGCAGGACGTCCCCGTGAAGGGGCGGGGAAACCCGTATTATCGAAACAAGATGGATGTCCATCTTTCATTTTGATAATACGGTTGGGGACGCCCAAATCTAGAAATTTAGGTTGACCTTAGAGATGGTCATCCTTAGACTTGGTCGTTTATGATTTTTGTCGATAATGGAAACTGAGGATGCCCATCTCAGAAACGACCAAATCCAAGCCCTTTGGTTATGGGAGGAGCCAGAATTCATAGTGCACTGCTCCCCCCCCCCCCCCCCCCGATATGCTAGGACACCAGCTGGGCACCCTAGGGGGCACTGCAGTGGACTTCAGAAAAAGTTCCCAGGTGCATAGCTCCCTTACAGTGTGTGCTGAGCCCCGCAACCCCCCCCCCCAAACCCACTACAAATAACTGTACACCACTACCATAGCCCTTATGGGTGAAGGGAGCACCTAGATGTGGGTACAGTGGGTTTCTGGTGGGTTTTGGAGGGCTCACATTTACCACCACAAGTGTAACAGGTAGGGGGGGATGGGCCTGGGTCCGCATGTCTGAAGTGCACTGCACTAAAACTGCTCCAGGGACCTGCATACTGCTGCGATGGACCTGAGTATGAAATTTGAGGCTGGCATAGAGGCTGGCAAAAAATACTTTTAAAGAATTTTTTGAGGGTGGGAGGGGGTTAGTGACCACTGGGGGAGTAAGGAGAGGTCATCCCGATTCTCTCCAGTAGTCATCTGGTCAGTTTGGGCACCTTTTCGTAGCTTGGTCGTAAGAAAAAAAGGACCAAGTAAAGTCGTCCAAGTGCCCGTCAGGGACGCCCTTCTTTTTTCGATTATGGGTCGAGGACGCCCATGTGTTAGGCACGCCCGTCTTTGCTACGCCTCCGTCATGCCCATGGGAACTTTGGTCATCCCCGCGATGGAAAGCACTTGGCGACGCCAAAAATTGGCTTTCGATTATGCCGATTTGGGCGACCCTGAGAGAAGGATGCCCATCTTCAGATTTTTGTCGAAAGATGGGCGTCCTTCTCTTTTGAAAATAAGCCTGTTAGTGGTTCGCAGCATCTTTCAGTCTCACAATTCCATTTTTAGTCTTCCTCCTTTCACTAATATACCTGAAAAAATTCTTGTCACACCACCTTACATTTCTAGCCATGTATTCTTCTCTTTGCACTTTTGCCAGACGTATCTGTCTCTTGGGTTCTTTCAGTTTCATCCGGTATTCCTCTTTGTGTTCCTCTTTTTGAGTTTTTCTATATTTCATGAATGCCAACTCTTTAGCCAGCCACTTGCTTGGAGAACCATATCAGTTTCCCTTTTCGTTTTCTTTCTTTTATTTACTCTCCTTGCATAAAGGTTAGTAGCCATATTTATGGCTTCTTTCAGCCAGGACCCCACTGCCTTTCCACTTCTTATGTGTCCTCCCAGCCCATCAGCTTTTTCTTCAGGTTTTCCCCCCATTTTACTAAAGTCAGCATGTTTGAAATTCAGGATTTTGAGTTTTGAGCGGCTGCCCTCCACTTTAGCTGTTATATCAAACCAAACTGTTTGATGATCAGTGCTGCCCAGGTGGGCACCCACTCGGACATTAGACACACTTTCCCCATTTGTGAGCACCAGATCCAACATATCTCCTTCCTTCATGGGTTCTGTCACCATTTGTCTGAGCAGACCACTTTGTAAGGCATCCATGATCTTTCTACTTATTTCCGTTTCCAGAGATGGAACTTTCCAATTCACATCCTCTCTGGTTGAAATCTCCCAGCAACAGCACCTCTCTTTTCTTTCCCGACTTTTGGATATTTGTAACCAGATCTTTATCTAGTTCCTCGGATTGTGTCGGAGGTTGCAGACAGCACCCATGTGGACAGAGGTTCCATCATCTCTTTTCAAGGTGATCCATATCGCTTCTTCCTTTACCCAGACCCCTGACATTTCTGTTGCAGTGATATTGTTTCTCACATACAGAGCTCCTCCTCCACCTTTACAACCATCTCTATTTTTCCTAAATAGATTGTAGCTTGCTATGTTTGCATCCCATTCATGGGAGTCATTGAACCATGTTTCCATGATAGTAGCAACGTCTAAGTCTGCCTCTAACATTAGGGCTTGCAGATCATGAACCTTTTGCTCAGACTGTGAGCATTTGTGGTCATTGCTTTCCAGCTACATTTCAGTGGCAGTCTCATCTGTTTAGTTTTACTTCCTGCTATGTTGGTAAAAAGTGATTTGCTAAGATTGTTCTTTTCATTGCTTTCTTTACTACTGTCACATCTTGTCTTTGGTTGGGAGTGACCACTGGAAGTGACCTTCCTCCATATGCCACCTCCGCCTTCTAGTTTAAACGCCTAGATACATATTGTCTGAATTTCTCTCCATCTTTTCAATACAACTGATGTGAATATTCCTTGGGTTTGGGATTGGTAGATCATAATCATAATTGATTAATTTATTCATTTACATATTTATTCCACTGATCTGAGTAACTGCTCCCTGTGATGACCAAAACCTGAAACAACAAAACATTGGTGAGACTAACTTTTCCTTCTAAAATAATAACAATAAATCAGCTTTGGTTTACCACCTCTTAAATAACACTAAGCCTGCAACTACAGGCACACTGAACAAATACTTCCTTAATCTTTTTTTTTAAACATGCCAAAATCTCTTTTGCACCACAACTACTCAGGAGAGCGTTCCACAGCTGCAGCACTTTTATTGAAAATGCTCTCTCATGGTGTTGAGAAAAACAAACCTCTTTAACTCCAAAAACACATAGTAAATTTTTATCCAGGGGATACAAAGCACAACCTGAAATGTAGTTTTGCAACTGAGACCAAAGATACATAGGAGCATGATGTGCTCAGAATTCAAAAACAAGCATCAAATGTTTACTGTATTGGCAACCAATTCAAGCATGAGAACACCACAGAGAAAGACAGACAAGAAGGGGGAGTAGGGGATAGAGACACACAGACAGACAGACCAACTGACAGTGCATGTGTTCAGAAGGGGCAGAAGGGGATAGAGACAGACAGACAGACAGACCAACAGTGCATGTGTCAAGAAGGGGGGGGAGAGAAGATGCAGTCAGAGAGAGAGAGAGAGAGCACATGTGTCATGAAGGGAGAGAAGGGGGAGAGAGAGAAAATGCTGGATGGAGAGGAAAGGGGAAGAGAAAGAATGCTAAGAGGTGGGGATAGGGAGGGAGGTTGTCTGGGTTGGGTTGGAGAAGTGACCAACACAAGGGTCACACAGATGTCGAAAAGATGTGTTATATTTTCTTATGCAGTTGATTCTCCCCTTGTATTTTTTGTGGTCTACATCAGAATTTGAAAATAATTTTGGATCTGAGATTGACTGCCTTTATTGAAGATGAAATATTGGCTTGCCAACCCTAGAAAGTGCACAAAGACTTAGCAAAAATCAGTAAAAGAAAAATTGTATAAAGGCTATTTTGAATTTATATACTACTACTACTACTTATCATTTCTGTAGCGCTATTAGATGTACGCAGCGCTGTACACTTGAGTGCCAATATGTGCAAGTAAAATTCCTCTTATAAACCTGTCCCAGTGTAAAAGCAAGTGCAATGACAAGAACACACATACCCGGAGAATGTGGTAAAGGCGGTTAGCTTAGCAGAGTTTTAAAAAGGCTTGGACGGTTTCCTAGAGGAAAAGTCCATAGACCATTATTAAATGGACTTGGGGAAAATCCACTATTTCTGGGATAAGCAGTATAAAATGTTTTGTACATTTTGGAGATCTTGCCAGGTATTTGTGACCTGGATTGGTCACTGTTGGAAACAGGATGCTGGGCTTGATGGACCTTTGGTCTGTCCCAGTATGGCAATACTTATGTACTTATACTTTTATGTACCTGAAGAGGTGCTGAGAGAGGACCTGCTAAGGGTAGGAAAACTTCATTGGAGTATCTTACCCGCTGGAAATTGCATTCAAACTTGGGGAAAAGGTAAACTTGAAGTTAAATAGGTATAACATAGAGGGGCATAATCGAACGCGAACGCCTATCTCCATGGGCTGTCCGGCGGCAGCGTAGCGTTAGTGAGGAGGCGGCGCTCCCCCTCCCCAACGTGTCAGTCTTCCCTTTGCTCAGTTCCGCCTTCTTCTGACATCAGAAATGACATCAGAAGAAGGCGGGACACTGAGCGAAGGGAAGACCGACATGTTGGGGCGGGGGAGCGCCGCCTCCTTCTCATTAACGCTACGCTGCCGCCGGACAGAGGTAAATTTAAACCAAAAAAAAAAGGAAAAGGATCTGGGGAGAAGAGGGCGGGTAGTGTAGTGATCGTTTTCGGGGGGGCGGGGCCAACTGCAGGGGGGCGCCGGAGACCCTAGGCACGGCCCTGAATCCACGTCACAATCTACATGTGTCTTCACAAATTTGAATAGGTCTGTATCATCTGCAAATTTAATCACCTCACTCATCATTCCATTTTCCAGATCATTTATAAATATGTTAAATAGCACCGGCCCTAGTACAGATCCCTGTGGCACGCTACTATTCACCCTCCTCCATTGAAAAAAAATGGCCATTTAAACCTACCCTCTGTTTTCTGCCCAGTAATCAATTCCTAATCCACAGAAGGACATTGCCTCCTATACCACAACTTTTTAATTTTCTCAGAGTCTCTCATGAAGAACTTTGTCAAAAGCTTTCTGAAAATTTAGATACACTACATCAACCGGCTCACCTTTATCCAAATGTTTATTCACGCCTTCAAAGAAATGAAGCAATCTGGTGAGGCAAGACTTCCCTTGATTGAACCCATGCTGACTCTGTCCCATTAAGCAACATGAATTCAATAAAATGGGGCTCTAAATGGAATCTTAAAACCTTCAGAAAAACCTTCCCACAAAAACTTAGCTGCCTCTCTATTTGGATAAACACTTAAGCATTCCTGCAAAGCTTTCAATTTTATTGGGGAAGGCGCCTTGCTGAATCAAGCCTGCTGCATTGGGTTGCCCTGGTTTTGGTCATGGAACAGGCCCTCTACCTGAGAAGACATACATTTGAAGGATGGGTGCAATCCGCTGCACAATGAACATTTGTGACAAAATCTACAGGCTGGACGGTCACAACTCCATGCATTAAAATGAAAACAAACATTACTTAAATTATAATTTCTGACTTTGCTACCAGGTATCTGTGGTACTGGAGGATTTGAAGGATTAAAAGGGGATCCTCTGCCCGCCAAAGTGCCACACACACCCACTACGCTTCCTGCAGAAAATCCAGACTGCCCCAAAAAAACCCTAAGCAACCCTGATCGTGCAGGAGTCATTTCTGCTAACCACAAATCAATATTTTGAAAACCACAAGACTCCGCCTTATCTTTTGCTAAACTTTTCCTACACTGCTCATCGTAGTGAGCCAGGCCCAACCACTGTAAGTTTTATGTTTTCAAAATTAAATCTGCATGACGCAATAGACCTGGAAACAAATGAGGTTTTGCCGCCCCTAAAAGAAATGTGGAAGGTGAACTTCCAATGAAACTTAGGTGCTTTTCTATATAGATTAATGGACCTTGGTTTACAGATAATCTTTTAGTTCTGAAACTTAAATGTCATCAACTTGAACACAGTTGGCGTAAATCTTAGAATATTGATGATAAAGAGAGATGGAAGGTAGCTGTTAAAAACTATAATTATATTATTCTGAACTTGCAGTCATCCTAATTAAAAAAAAATTTCAAATTATTAATAATGTAACTGTTTCAAATTCTCATACTTCAAAAACGTCTTCTCAGCCTTCTGTAAATCTGGTGCAGATTTATCGCAGGTAGCTAATTATAGACCCGATGCTAGTATACCTTTTTTTTTTTTTTTTTTTTTTTTTGCCAATTTGATGGAATTTGTGGTGAGTCTTCAATTAACTGAATTTGTGCACAAAATGAGCAAAAAAATAAAATACCACCCTGCCCAGGCCTGCCGCGCCAGGCCACACTACACCCCACTACACAGTCACCTTGAGCCCCCCCCCCCCCCCCCCAAGAAAGCCAGATTCTATAAGCAGTGGAAATACTGGTAAAAGTAACAGAAATGCCTTTTCTTCCATACTCTTCTAAATATAAAATTATAAAAGATGTACATTTCCAAAAAAGCAAACATCTATGAGCAGCATGACCCCTTTCCTTTCCCTCCCATCCATGAGCAGCATGTCCCCCTCTCCTCTCCTCTTCATCCCCTTCTGTCTATGTGCTGTATTTCCCCCTTTTCCTTTTCTCTCCTCCATGAACGTCCCCCTCACTAATCTTTTTTACAGCTCCCTCCCTGCACCCACATGACTCCATCCATCCATAGAAGTCTACCAAGGTTGCCGCTTGAAGTCTTGGTAGTCATTTTGCAGAAGCAGCTGCAGCAAACAGATCAGTGGCTGCAGGCATAAAAGAATGGGGTTATTTCCTGCCCTGAAGAGGCCACTAGACCACCAGGGTGCATTAAGGTAGGTTTGGGGAGGACTGTCTGAGGCTCGGTGGGGGGGGGGGGGGGGGGGAAGCAAGACAGAACTGAACAGAACTTCACTGGTAAGTTATTTGCTGTGAAATTGCTTTTTAAACTTGGGAAAAGGTAGACTTTGAGTTAAATAGGTAATATCAGTATCTTTATTTTTAAGTTACTCTTTTTAGGAAAGGCAGTGTCCTCTTTTTTTTTTTAATGTCCACAAATATGGTAAACCTAGATGCACAGAAATCAACACATAAATGTAAGAGAGACGTTCAAAGGGGAAGAGCATAGCTAGGCCATAGGCGGTGCGCCCACTTATTTACATAACATACAGAATACTGTGCTTAAGTGCCACATTTAGGCACACCCACTTATGCCAGCCCTAGATCTGGTGTAAGTGGGCATGCCTAAATGTAGGTGTATTGCTGCTGACTTATGCTAGTATTCTGTCTGCACACTTACACACCTAAATGTTCTTATAGAATAGTCTCACTACCTGCGTTAGTTGAACATCCAAATTGTGACACTCAGTTTTAGGATTGCCCCTAATGAGCCCTAACCCTCTGTTTTGGGAAGGTCTAGCTGCCTACTAGATTTGACAGGCTGGCGGCATTAACATTAAAGGCTGGCTTTTTTATTGTTATTAAATGCAAACCTAAAATATTTAGCAGTAGTAAAAGGAGATGAGAAAAGGTTTCAGGGTGGGTTTTTTTTTCTGCCAAATACCCTTTCCAATATTAAAAAGAATAAAAAGAAAAATGAATATACCATAGCTGATCTTCTCATCAGAAGTAAATAACATATAGTGAGTATGTTAATCACTACATTTATTTATTTAAAAGATTTCTAATCTGCACCAGCTAAAGTAAATAAATAATCAGGGTGATCAGTCTAGGACACAGAAGACCTTTGCAGTATATTTTTGTACCTATCTCATTGTCTAAACTCGGCAACAAACAGGTTTCAGTATGCAATTAATAACCCATTGCATTGCAACAGCACAAAAAGGTCAATGCAAACACTGATTGCTTGCTGCTTAAAAAAAGATTTTATCATATACAAAGGTTTAGGATTAGAAAATATAACACATCAGCTTGCTGTAGCTAAATTATATGAATAATGCATCTATTGCTATGACTTCAAAATGTCAATGTTGCACATCTCTACACATTTTTGCATATCATGTACTATTGGTTGGGGAGGCAATGACAGAGCAAGTAATGGGGACTAGCCGGGGGTTGATTTACTGCTCAGCTCCTTTCATCACTTTGCATAGTGCTTAATTTATATTATTTATTTATGTTTTATATTTTGGGGGGAGTGGTTTTGTTGCTTTGTAGTATTTTCCTCTTTGTTTTTCCTATATAGATTGAGTATATATATATATATATTTTTTTTTTTTGGAGGGGGTCTGAATTATCATGGCTTGTTAGAGCAGTAACCCGTATTATTACTCCTTAATCTGAATTGAAGGGCATTAACGTAGCTTATCATGTCATAATGAAGCGTTACGTCAATAAGATGCAAAAATGCTGCTCCTATATGGAAACATAACCCCCTGCAGTAATACTGCAATATTACTACTAGAGGTTGCCAGCACCATTTTGAGGGAAGGTGCCAGCAGGGAAAGAGTAACTGGGAATCCCTCCTACCTGGACCGTGAGACCCCAGAGATGTCAACTAAGATACACCCGGGACAGCCTTTGGTAGGTTAAGGGGGGGCTTTGAAGGGGTCTTGCCTTGGGAAAGGGGAAGTTCCGGATGTAGAGGACACCATTAAAGGGGGCCTTTGAGTTGGTGAGGGGTATAGTTAGACTAGCACTATGGGAGGAGGCTTAATTGGGGGGGGGGGGCTCAAGAAGGGCTTTTATTCTGAAAAGAGGCACTTTGCTCACTACTTTGACTAAAGGGTGCCGGCCCCTTTGTAACGTGGCCCAGGAGCATTGGACTGCAGCTTGGCACTAGAGATCTACACGGGAACAGTCTTTGGGGTCTAGTGGGATGGGAGTGATGCCTACTCACTCTAGCCTCAGTTACTGGACCACCCAAAATGGGCACAGAGACCTCTAACAGTAATATTGTGGTTAATACCACTGGGGTCAGGTTTCTATATGAGGGACTGATATTGGGAAGGCCTGGCATCAGGGGTACCTAGCATTGGGGTGTTAATAGGGATATACCTGGCATCGGAGGGGTCTGACATTGGTGTGGGACCAGCATTGGGTGGCTGACATCAGGGGATGCCTGGCATTGGGGAGAGTCATGACTGTGGGGGGAGACAGATGACTTATGGAGTAATAGGGGATTGGATACCAGAGAATGTCAGGATTTACAGCTGCCCATTATAGCAGGCATCTAAATGTGCCTCCGGATAGCTGTAAATCCCGATGTCTATCTTTTTCAGTACAGACAAGGCATAAATCCTGTTGTGTAGATTTAGCCACACTGGGCCATATTTTATAACTGTGTGTGTGTAAACTTTGGAATGCCCATGAAATCCCCATTTTCCCACCCATAACCATGCCCCTTTTTGCCTGCACATGTTAGAAGTTAGGTGCACTGCATTACAGAATACGCTTAGCAAGTTGTGTGCATAAATTCTAATTATTGCCAATTAGTGCTCATTATTGCTTGTTAAGTGTTGTTAACAATGCTGGTTGGTTTGTTAAGCCAATTAATACGCATGTTGTTACAGAATATGTTTGGATTTTGGATAGATTCACTATATAGAACCTGGAGGAGTGTGCCCTCTTTCAAAAGCATTTGCACTCAATAACTTTGGTCATGTTAAAATGAATATTCCCAGAAATGACACATTTTCTGGCTGTCCATCTCTAATAACTTATAGGGGCCGATATTCAGACCACGGAAGGCAGCCCTGCTGCGGTCGGTGATGCGACCAGATATTCAATACTGGGCCATTTCCGGTGACTGGCATTGAATATCCAGTTTATTTTTGACTAGTTTAAACTTAACTTCAGCCAATGTTCATGTCCCGATTTGGCCACCAAACTTAACTGGTGATGTGCTGAATATTTGCAGATAGCCAGTTATATCACACGATATAACTGGTTATCCACTACTCTCTGACCATGAATATTCAGTGAGAGATAACCTGCTATATCCTATTGAATATTCGCAGTAGTCAGTTAAGTGCTATTTAACCGGTCAGGATTATATTTTATTAATATGATGCATTACTGTAAAACAAGTAAAAATATACTTGTATTGCTGTTCTAAAATATGGAATGATTATGTTTTGAAGTACAGCTCATACAATGCCTAGAACCCCCCCCCCCCCACACACACACACACACACCTTTATTTTCTCCCTCACATGTGCAAAAGACACTTAAGTCTTCCAAAAGCATCTCCTAGATATAAGTAAAGATATCTACTGTACAGCTTTGATCCACTAGGTCATGTAGAGAGATAGAAAACTCCCAAATTCATATGCATAATGATTACATTCTAATTCCAGTCAGGGATCTATACAAGGGGAGATAGTTATTACTATCCATATTATAAAATGTATCTCTCTTTCTAAAGGTGATAATACGGAGGAGGTTGGAGATTATATATATGTTGGTCTAATTTTGTTAATGGAAAATTTAATAGAGACCTTTCTGAAAGAAAGTGTAGTAACGCATCTTGAATCTGGCAGGTTTCGGGATCCAAAGCAGCATTGGTTTACTAGAGACATATTGTGTAAGATGAGTCTAATCGATTTCTTTGACTGGGTAACAAGAAAATTAGATCGAGACCAGGCTCTGGATGTAGTTGACATGTACTTCAGAAAAGCTTTAATATTATTCCCAAACAGAAGACTCATAAATAAATTTTACTAATGTGCGCTAAAATGTGGCCTGCGCTGTTGTAGACGCATGTATTGGACACGCACAGGTCCATTTTTCAGCGCACCTGCAAAAAAGACCTTTTATTTTTAGCCAAAAATTGTTGTGCAGCAAAATACAAATTGCTGTGCATTCATTGTGGCCCTGAGAACTTACCGCCACCCACTGACCTAGTGGTAAAGTCTCACACGTTAACCGGGCGGTAATCGTCAGCATGCATACAATGCTGAGTCCTACACCAGAAATTTTCCAGAGCGCGTAGTGGGCATGCATAGAGAATGAAATTACTGCCCGGGCCATGTGGTAGCCGGGCAGTAGTTCAAAATTGATGCGCACAGGATGCGTGTACGCGCTTAAGCGGCTTAGTAAAAGGGCTCCTGAGAAACCCAGAAATGGATCTCAAGGTGGTGGATTGGGATTCATTTCCAGACTGAATGATAAATAATAGAGGGTAGTGATAAATAGCATTTGCACCGCGAAAAGATAAATGATTAGTGGAGAGCCTCAAATCAATCCCAGGTCTACTTCTGTTCAATATCTTTGTGATCAATATTGTGGAGGGATTAGGAGTAACAATGTGTCTTTTTGCATGTGATACTAAGCTCTACAATACGGTGGACATACCTGAGGAAGCACGTGGAATCAAAAATCATATAGGGAAGCTTGAAGACAGATTGACTGCTTGGTGACTACATTTTAATACAAAAAACATGCAACATTTGCTTTTTGGGCACAGAAATAGAATGGAAAGATACTCAATAAGGTGAGCTGCAGGTGTTCATGAAGCAATATTTTTTTAAAAAACTGTTTTTACTTGATAGCTTAGAAAAAATGTATGTAAGGCCATTTAACATCATAACCACAATTATCCAAAAGAGCATGTTGCTCTATGTTTTTACAATTCTGAAAGTTTCTCCCAAATTGCAGTGGAGAAGTTGAATTTTAAGAATAACAACTTGAAATTTCAAAATATGAAATATTTTATTTGCATGCTTGAAACACTGTACAGTATGGAGACAGAACAGTTTTCTTTTAGCATGATAACAGAAACAAGCAGATCAATTGAAAGTTGAAACAGACACACAACAAACAGGACTTAATAAGGATCTGGGTTTTCTAACCCATTATAAACCATAAGCTGTATTTCTCTGTTTATTACCCTCCTCTCACCTACCAACACACATTCTGTTAGAATATCAATGAAATGCTTTGATGTCCCCATGCATACCCCCACCCTCCCACTCTGTCAGACTGTCAAAGTAATGCTTTGATGTTTTTCTTATATATATATTTTTTGTTACATTTTGTACCCCGCGCTTTCCCACTCATGGCAGGCTCAATGCGGCTTACATGGGGCAATGGAGGGTTAAGCGACTTGCCCAGAGTCACAAGGAGCTGCCTGTGCCTGAAGTGGGAATCAAACTCAGCTCCTCAGTTCCCCAGGACCAAAGTCCACCACCCTAACCACTAGGCCACTCCTCCACTATATACTATCTGCTACCACATTTGCTTATTTCCAATGTGACGAAGAAGGGCAACCTTCGAAAGCTAATCAAGAAATGTATTAAGTTATGTCCAATAAAAAAGGTATCATCTTATTTTCTTTTCCATGTTTTATTTTGTTTGATTTCTATTGATAACTTTTAAGAGTGGACTAACACGGCTACCACACCTCTCTATCAGTAAAACACAAACCAAAAATGGGCATTTTTGGTTTATGTTTTGCTAATGAAAGATCTATTTCAACTTTCATCTGATCTACTTGTTTCTGTTACTGCGTTAGAGTTTACGGATTGATTGCCCTGCTGCTTTTTGGCAGTTTTCTTTTAGCTCCATAAAACTTCAACTTTTGTCACCTATTGTCCTGAAACTCTTCTTTTTGATAAAGTCCTTGTATTCTTCATACTAACCCATGTTCTTTCTCAGAAGGTCAGGTGTTTCTTCCCAATTACCTCTTTATTAAATTAAAGTCAGTGACAGCAACTTTTATTAACACTGATATTTCTAATAAAATAGCAAAACCCCTTGTACGACATTTAATAAAAAGAATATATTACAAAATGCTTATATAATCTTAGAAATATTAAATTATATTCAATTCCCTTTTGTTTTCTTATTTTTAACTGGTACCCTCCTGATTTATTTGTGCTCCTGGTTCAATTGGAATTGGGGTTGGGATCTGGTAACCTACCCTACCCTTCTAAAAACTGGAGGAGACATCTATAAAGAAACAATTCTTTATTGCAAGCGAAGTGACAATGACTCAACACAGCTGTGTTTCGGCGCTAGCTCGCGCCTTCTTCAGGAGTCTAAAACATAAGATTTAAAAAAACATAAAAACAAATAATCAAAGTATGCCTAATACCATAGAAAAACAAATCTTTGTAATAAAAATGTATAGGAATTAAAAACATATATATCAAAACATCACCAGTGATAGGGTTGGCTGAATGGGAATGATGGATCTGGTTCAGAAATGGCAGAGAATGGAGAAGGGGGTCGCAGAAACTTTATGCCAAAAACTTTCTCAGTGACATTGTGTGAAGCAGCTTAAAAAGCAGTTCTGAGCATAAGCCAAAGCATGAGAGCATAGGAACATAAAAGTTAGGTCAGCCCAGTATCTTGTTGCCAAAGGTGGCTAGTCCAGGTCACAAATACCTGATGGAGACCCAAAAAGTAGCGCATCCAAGCTTGCTTGATGTTCATTAAGAACAGCCTGCTAGAAAGGCATTTAGAGCACTTTTTACCAAGTTGCAGCAAAATGGGGCCTGCACTGGTGTCGGCACCTGTTTTTGATACCCGCCAAGGTCCCTTTTTACCACAGCTGGTAAAAGGTAGGTCTTTCTTTTTAAAAAAAG
Organism: Microcaecilia unicolor; assembly: GCF_901765095.1. Classification (NCBI taxonomy): domain Eukaryota; kingdom Metazoa; phylum Chordata; class Amphibia; order Gymnophiona; family Siphonopidae; genus Microcaecilia; species Microcaecilia unicolor. The sequence continues at coordinate 380,968,781 of NC_044031.1, forward strand.
AAATGGTTGTGCAGCAAGTGCTGAATGGACTGCTGCACTGTTACAACCACATCAGCATGTACCTGCCCACTCTGAACTTTTTGCAGCATCAGCGGCAATGATTGAAAAGAAATACAGGTGGGGTTTTGCCAAGACTGTTAATGCACTAAAGCCTCTGCCAGTCCCACTGCCACAGAAAAAGGAGGTCTGCATAAGAGGGAGAAGCACACTACACATAAGCTTTAGTGCACTAACAGGCTCAACAAGACCCTGAATTTCTTTTCATTCATTGCTGCTAGTGCTGCTGGAGGTGCTGAGTGCAGCAGTCCAGTCATTTGGCAAGTGGGGAAAGGAGATGCTGAACAGAACTACCTCTCGGCATAAAATTGACATTTGCATTGGATAGTTATCTGTGCCTACCCTACCTAGCACAGGCCAAGCAGGCTCCTTCTGGTTCCGTGATCACTACATTGGCTTCTAATTGCATAGTATGCTTGTTATAAGCTGTTGACCTTAGTTTTCAAGGTGCTATATGGATTGGCAACCCCATGTCTATAAGTCTTACTGAAGGAGCATCTAGCGGTCTATTCTTTAAGATCAACCACACAAAATCTTATGATAATTTCTAATGAGAAAGCTGTTAAATTGATGTTGGCACATCTTCATAGATTTTCGGCTCCTTCTCAGAGACTATAGAACTCACTGCTGGACTCACTTAGACTTGAATCGGATTTGTATTCTTTCCACAAACAAGTTAAAATCAAACAAGTTGATTTAAACATTTTCATGAACACTTGTTCTTTGCTAGTGTGATTTGTGAACCTGACAAGAGATGGCTTCTATTTTTCATTTCTGTTTGCCTGATTTACTATCTTTTTTTTTTCTTTTTTTTTGCAAGCCACTCAGAATGCAAGGTAGAAAAGGATAGAAAAGTATTATAGGCAAATAAATAATCCTGATTCTTACCCATTTAAATAGGGCCTGTGTAAGGGTATTACCTCACTTAGGTTAGTTTAACAAGACAATCATAATCACCTACAGAACCCTCCCAGAATTAATTTTAAAAAAAAAAATGAATAATTGAACATGAACATTATTGTTAACTTTAGTTACTCCAACCACATGCTTTTGGACAGGATACAAAAGGCAATCCTCCTTCAGTTTGACCTGTCAGCTGCATTTGATGTAGTTGTTTATGCTTAGTGAACTGGGAATTACTTGTTCAGTTTTAAACTGGTTTACTGAATTTTTGACGAAACGTAAGTATTGTGTGAAGAGGGGGACCAAAAGATCTTCTTCATGGCTTTCTTCTTGTGGTGTGCCCAGGGCTCACCACTTTTCCCCCTGCTGTTTAATGTTTATCTCATTCCTTTGAACAAGTTGCTATCTGATCTGGGCTTCTTTTTACTGACATGCTGATGATATCTTTTTGCTTTGCCCTAAATTGGGTTCTTTTAATGAAACATTGAATAGTCTGAGTTGTGCTGTTTCAGTGGACCTTTGCACATTTTTTGAAACTAAAGAAATTAAAAACCAAGATTTTATGGTTTGGTGATTTTGAGTCTGAGACTGGAATCTGGGAAGATATTGAAAACTGAGAGTGAGTCAAAGGTGCTCAGTGTTCTTTTGGATTCTAGGCTAACTTTTGATTTGCATATAGCTAATTTAATGAAAACTTTTTTTTTAATTGTGCCAATTAAGGACGATAAGGTCATCTTTAAATAATGAGTGCTTTAGGGTTCTGACTCAGGCTATATTACTCCCACAGTTCTCTGTACTGTTCATTGTCTTCTAAATTATGATGAAAGCTTTAATTTTTGCAGAACACTGTGGCTAGACTCATTTTTGGTAAAGGCAGGTTTGAGAGTGCCTCTCCACTCTTGCACATTGGTTGCCAGTTAACTCGCGTATTGATTTTAAAGTGGCATGTTTGATTTATAAATCATTACATGGTTTGAATTCTGAAGGTGTTTTTAATAAAACTCTAATTATTCCTTCTTTTACATAGTGCTCACGAGGCTCATAGATTGAAGCTTGGTTATCCATCTTTAAAAGGAGTTTCTTTTTAAAAAAAGCAGCAGGAATTGTCCTTCCCTTTTCAGGGAGCAAGGACAAGGAATAGTCTACCGAGTCTAGTTAGAGAACTGCCATCCTATTTACTTTTCCAGAAGTTTTTGAAAACTTATCAGTTCTCATGTTTGATATCTAATCCTTGATTTTGTTCTTTTTACTGTATTTCCCTTTATTGTTGAGGCTTTTCTTTTGTGGTCCGCTTTGAATCCCAATGTAGAATGTAGCAAACTATAAGACTGAAATAGAATTGAATATCAACTGTTCTTTCTGGTTTTTGTTTTGTTTTGAGGATAAAACACCTTAGTATAAATGAGTAGCAGGATAATAGTTCAAGCCTACAGCATCAGCAGCTGGAGAAGTATGAACAATCCAAGCTCTAGGGATGGACAGTCATTAACAACAACAGAGGAAATGTCAACATCTTTCCTGTCATTGGCAAATGAAAGCAGGCAGCGTTTCATTTGCCAACAACAAGTTTGGCAATGACAGGAGCCTGCTAGAGGGTCACAGTAGTACTACAAGACTATGGTGAAAGGTTGTGGCCACCATATTGGATGTGGCCATGGCCATGGACAGGAGTGATTGAGCATTGTACTTGCCCCAATGGACCCCTTCTAGACCACCAGGGATTCAGGTGGCCCAAGGGCCTATAGGGAGTTGTGGTGGGTTATCTGCTCTTGGTAAGGGGTAAAGAGAAGGGGACCGTGGAAAGGAGACCCTGAAAATTTTCATTTTGTGTCATCTCCCATGACAACAAAAGAGGGGAGAACCCACATAGAAAATGAATAGTTCCCTAAATGGCACAAATATTTTCTGGCTTTCCACACAGAGTTTAGGTTCAATGTGGCTTACACTTTATACAATTAAGTATGTACATATTAGTTATAAATCTTCTGATAAAGGAAAAATATTGAGTAAATCTATACACTGCCGTATGAAACTTTACAAAAATTAGTTTATGAATTATTTTACAAGGTTGTAAAGGTTAAAGATAATAAATAGAAATGATACAAAACATAGAAAAGAAGATACGATGATACCTTTTTTATTGGACTAACGTAATACATTTTTATGCTAAATCTTGCTTTTTGTCTCCACTTGTACACAGGTTTCTGCCTTCATGTTGCACTCTGCCCAATTCTAGCACCCTTCCCCCGCTACTGCTTGAAGTTGACATCACTCTTTCACAAAGATATCTGTCCACTTGGTACAAGGCGCTTGTGCCAGAATGTGCCACTGGTGCACGCCAAAGGAGCACAACCAAGGAGCAGGTCATGTTCCTTGTGTGCTCATGGGACTTCTCCTTGGGCACCTCTGTGGTGCTCATTACCATGCAGCTCATGTTTCTCTCCACCCCTTTCTTGGCCTGCCTGCCCTATCAAGTTCCTTCCCCCCCCCCCCCCACCACACACACACACACTTAACTTTAAAAAAAAAACACTACTCTATAATATCCTATATAATAAAAAGCACCTCCAACGTTCTGAAGCTCACTCCGTGGCAGTGAAGCCTTGAAGCATTCATGCTCTCTATAAGGCTGTATCCATCTCCTGAATTGACATCACGTACTTCCGTGTTCATCACAAACAGCAAACACCAATCACTGCAAGGGAACGCCAGGCAATGGAACGCGACGTCACACGCATGATGGTGTCGTTGTCCCTCCCTTCCTCCCTCCCTCCCTTCCAGTTCCAGGCCCCCTCCCTCCAAATTTTAAAAGGCATCTTCACTTACGAAAACGGGTTTACAGCGGCCGTCAGCAGCTACTACTACTACTACTACTTAGCATTTCTATAGCGCTGCCAGGGTTACGCAGCGCTGTACAAGTTTAACATGGGGAAGGACCATCCCTGCTCAAAAGAGCTTACAATCTAAAGGTTACAAACTATGTAGTCAGTGTAGGTAACATGAGTGGGGAAGGTGGTTATGCACCAAAAGCAAGGGAGAAGAGATGGGCTTTGAGTAAGGACTTGAAGATGGGCAGGGAGGGCACATGACGTATGGGCTCGGGAAGGCTGTTCCAGGCATATGGTGATGCGAGGCAGAAGGGGCGGAGTCTGGAGTTAGCGGTGGTGGAGAAGGGTACAGATAGGAGTGATTTGTCCTGAGAGCGGAGGTTACGGGTGGGAACATACGGGGAGAGGAGGGTAGAGAGGTAATGGGGGGCTGCAGATTGAGTGCATTTGAAGGTTAAAAGGAGAAGCTTGAACTGTATATGGTAGCGGATCGGGAGCCAGTGAAGTGACTTGAGGAGAGGGGTGATATGAGAGTATCGGTTCATGCGGTAGATAAGACATGCGGCAGAATTTTGGACAGATTGAAGGGGGGATAGATGGTTAAGCGGGAGGCCAGTGAGAAGAAGGCTGCAATAGTCAAGACGAGAGGTGACGAGCGGGTGGACGGGGGTTCGGGTGGTCTGTTCAGAGAGGAATGGGCGAATTTTGCTAATATTATAGAGGAAGAAGCGACAGGTCTTAGCTGTCTGCTGGATATGGGCAGAGAAGGAGAGGGAGGAGTCGAAGATGACTCCGAGATTGCGGGCTGAAGCGACGGGGAGGATGAGGGCATTGTCAACAGAGACGGAAAGTGGGGGACGAGGACAAGAGGGTTTGGGTGGAAAGACAAGGAGCTCAGTCTTTGCCATGTTCAGTTTCAGATGCCAGTTGGACATCCAGGCAGTGATGTCTGAAAGGCAGGCCGAAACTGCCCTTGCAGAAACAGGAAATGAGGGCTGCACCAGAGCTGACAGAAAGAGAAGGGTCGAGCCTGCTGACGGCCGCCGTAACCCCGACTTGGTAAGTGAAGATGACTTCTAAAATTCAAAGGGAGGGGTGCTGGTACTGGAAGGGAGGGAGAGAGGAAGGGAGGGACGACGACCCTGGAACTGGGAGGGAGGGGGGATCCTGGAACTCGGAGAGAGGGAGGGAGGGGACGACCCTGGAACTCGGAGGGAGGGGGACAACGACCCTGGAACTCAGAGGGAAGGAGACGATGACCCTGGAACTCAGAGGGAGGGAGGGAACGACCCTGGAACTGGGAGGGAAGGGATGGGATGGCCCTGGAGCTCGGAGGGAAGGAGGAAGGGAGGGGATGACTCTGGAGCTCAGAGGGAGGGACGGAGGGGGGAGGAAAACCCTATAACTTGGAGGGAGGGAGGGAGGGGATGACCCTGGAACTCGGAGTGAGGGAGGGAGGGGATGACCCTGGAACCCGGAGGGAGGGAGGAAGGGGACGACGACCCTGGAACTTGAGGGGGGACGACCCTGGAACTGGGAGGAAGGGAGGGAGGGGGGCCCCTGGCACACACTCTCACTCTCACACACACACTCTCTCTGTCACAGACACACTTGCACCCAGTCTCACTCTCTCTCTGTCACACACTCGCACATTCACTCTCTCTCTCTCTCTCTCTCTCTCACACACAGTCACTATCACATACACTCTCTCAAACATACACACTCCGAGGAAAACCTTGCTAGCGCTCATTTCATTTGTGTCAGAAACAGGCCTTTTTTACTAGTGTTTCACAAAGGTAAGATAAAAATGTAAGAGCTCCTAAGAATTGAGAAAAAAGGAAGAAAAATCCAGAAAAAGGCTTCAACAATAGCTTTGACTTGCACTTCATTTACCCTGACCCAGAGAAGAAAAACAATTTTTGGATGTCCCCAACACTGATACTCTACACATATACAAAAACTGAGCATGAACAGACTACTGGCATCAACGGCTTAGGAAGCAGCTGTTGACTGCCGAGCTGTTCTTAAGAGCTTCTAGACGCCTTCAGGGACATCTTCATCTGGTAGGACTTGAGGATCCCTCCCTGCCAGCCACCACAGCTACTGAGAGTCCCATGGCACACCTGCAGACCATCCACGGCACACCAATGTGCCACAGCACACTGGTTGAAAATCACTGGGCTAAGCGCTAATATTCAGTGGGAGATATCCAATAACCTCTGCTGAATATTAGCACATAGCGCATAAGGATAGATTCTATATATGATGCCTAAAAAATTGGTGCCAAAATGAAATACACCTAGGCATATGCTATAAAGTACGCCTAGATTTATACGTTATAGAATAAGCTTAAATTTCTGTGCGGTTTGTACAGCACCCATCTACATCACTAAATTTAGTCGTGAGCAATTATGCCAAGTAAAACTTGGTGTAAATGCTGACGCCTAAATTAGGCACAGACCGGGAGTATTCTACAACCACGTGCATAGATTTTAGAAATGCCCACAACCCACCCATTCCATGCCCATGGCCATGCCCCCTTTTCAACTATGTGACTTAGAATTTGTGCGCATTACGTTAAAGAATACACTTAGTTCTGTGTTTAAATTCTAATTAATGCCAATTAGTGTCAATAATTGCTTGTTAAGTGGCAATTATCAGCACTGACTGGCTTGTTAACTAATCAAGTTGCACTTGCAGATCCAGAATACAACTGAATTTGCACATACACAAATTAAGTTGTGCTATATAGAATCCCGGGGATAGCGGCTAACCGGTTTTTTAGATTTAGGCAACTCCAGTGCATTAAACAATTAATATTTTCAAATGATGGTCCAGGTACTGATGGTGTCTCAGCTTGATTATTGCAATGCATTATATGCTGGTTGTTCAAAGTCATCTTTGAAACGGTTACAAATACTACAGAATGCGGCTGCTAGACTGATTCGTGGAGGGGGCAGGTTTGATCATGTTACTCCTATGTTGTGAACGTTACACTGGCTTCCTATTGAGTCAAGATGTAAATTTAAACTCAGTGTTGCTGTTTACAAATTGTTTTATGGCTTTCTCCCAAGCTATTTACTAGAATTATTTTCTGTTGAAAAATCAGCTTATTAGATCTAAAGATTATTGCTTATTGAAGCTTCCAACTGTAAAGAATGTGAGGTACAAGACGTTCCATGGTACTAGTTTTGTTTATCATTCAGTGCAATGTTGGAATTCTCTTCCCAGGGAGCTAAAAATGGTGGAATCCTATTTGAGATTTTGTAAATTGTAAAAAGCTCATTTATTTTCAATGTATTTAATATAATAGATTTTTATGTACTGGAAATAGCCTGATGGCTAAATTTTAATTATGGATTTATTGTAATCTCTTCCTAGTGATGGCCTAGTTATATTATATTGTAATCCTCATTGATCTCTTTTGGGTAAATAATGGAATATAAATTGTATTGTATTGTATATTGTGCAATATAACCTGATAGCTGCAAATATTCAGTACTTCACTGACTACGTTTAGCCACCAAATCGGTTTGCATAAATAGAAGTCCTCTCTTTGGCAACTGTAAGCTTAGCCGGCCAGCGCTGAATATTAACTTGTCCGATTAAGTTTAAGCTGGCCACCAAAAAAAAAAAAAAAAGAATATTCAATGCTGGTCACTGGAAACTGCCCAGCATTGAATATTCAGGCTCAGCACTGATCACAGCACTTAGTCGACCTACCTCCCACGGACTGAGTATCAGCTAGATTATGTCTAGCCAAGCAAAAAGAAGTGCTCTTTTCCTGGACCCATAGAATATAATGGTGCCAAAAATAAATGGAAACAAATGACTTTGGGGTCATCTAGTACATTTATCCATTTCATTCATTTGAAGGGGAATGAACTGAAAATGGCTTCATTCTTCACGTTTTACTATTCATTTTTAAATGAGTATACATTCCTAATATTGATTTATTGGACTGCATTTAATATTTGTTTCTGTTGTTCCATGCCTTGAGCTTTTAATTGAATAAATGTGTAATAAATTACTTGGTAATTGGTAAATTAATTTTAAGAGGTACATTTTAGAGGCAATTTATCTGTGTATATATGCCAATTGTCTGAAAAACGTATTTTGTACAATTTCCAGCCTTTAGTAAGTTATGTGTTTTTGGGCAATCCCATAGTTTGCATGCAGTATGTTTTGAATAACTTCAGAATAAACCTTATAGTTCCAGAGTATATATGAGTATATATGAACATAGACATGTGTGGATGAGGCTTGTGTGTGAAAATGACCTTGGACTGTGTGGACTATGATTTTAAAATCAATTTTTTGTCATCTTTCTCCAGCTTCTTCAGTTGCTCTCCCTGTCTCTTCCCATGACTAACTGTATTGCTTTGTGCCAGATTTCTGGAAGGGTAAAGGGAGGCTTTGGGAATGAAACACTCATCAATATCCTGCAGCCTGCAACTCCCATAGAAAGCAATCAAGAATTTTTGAAGAGCCAGTTCTTCAAAAACATTGACCTGATCTGTCTAGATATTGAACTTGTCATATTCTTTTTTTCCATATGCCACATGTGTTGAACCTGCATCTGTATTTTGGAAAATTATTGTGTCTATCGACAGATATTGAGCCCTCTTCCAGGATTCTTTCCAAAAATCTTCATGTTGGAAAGTATAAAAGGAAATAGAGAAACAGGATTCTAGAATGGACCTACATGATGAAGTTAGTAAGTAAAAATCTGGTATTTTTCCACATGCTTGCTGATGCATCTTTTGCTCGTTTCATGCAACAGGTCACCTGGAGACATTTATAGAGACCTATCCTTTTGTCCCAAAGGAATTCATGAAGACTGAACCAACAGTGATCTAAGAAGAAGCTGTGAAGGACACTTCACTGACAGTCCTGCTTTCACATACAGAAAATAGTGTTGGTCAGGGAAGCTGGGGGAGGGGGAGATTTGCAGGGCAATAGAGATAGATAAAGGTAAATGGTAGCAAAAAAAAAAAAAAATCTAATCAGCAGGCTCTGACTGAGCAAGGGGTCACTCAGGCTGAATGTTTAATGCAGTGAATAAAACAGATGTGGTATGTTATCAAGTGAACCTGTGCATATGTGCCTCAATGCATCTGTGCTTTGAAACATGCTAGTGCTAGTTTATTAATGCTAGCACTTTTAGTGTTTGTGTTTGTCAGTATCTGTGTTTATATCAGCATCTTTGCATGTCAGTGCTTATGTACATGCCAACAACTTTGTGCTAGGATGTATCTGTTACTCAGTGCGTTTTTTTCTAGTGAAAAAGGTGCCGGTACTCAAATTCCAGGCCACCCTTCAGGGGTGGGATGATCACTGAGGGACCCACCCCACAATAGCCAGGCCTCCTGCAACCAGTCACAGAATCTATAACAAGGCAGAATTGATGTGTAGAGCCTGAGCTCTTTCATTAAAACTTGGGGACTATTGTTCAATTTTAGCAGAAAATAGAAAAGGTGCCAGTACTCAGTACCCCCAAGTACCCCCTCAAAAAAGCCCTGCTGTTACTATAGATATAAGCTCTTGCCATGCAAGTAAATAAAAAACAAAAATAAAATTAGCTCTGAGATTGAAATAATCTTTGTATCATAATATCAAGGCCGCCTAAGCATCATTCGTGGGACTGAAAACCATATGGCCCATTTTAATGAGTAGTGTGCTATTAAAATATCATAATTCAGCTTTGGGGACCTATACCCCAGGGTACTCAACATCCAGTCTCTCTACCCAGTTCCTCAGTATTTTAGGTATTATACAATAGTATAATATATCAGTTGTATATCTACATTATAAGTACCTAAGTAATGCCACACTAAGAAAAGACCAAGGGTCCATCGAGCCCAGCATCCCATCCATGACAGAGGCCAATCCAGGCCAAGGGCACCTGGCAAGCTTCCCAAACGTACATTCTATACATGTTATTCCTGGAATTGTGGATTTTTTCCAAGTCCATTTGGTTTATGGACTTGTTCTTTAGGAAACCGTCTAACCCCTTTTTAAACTGCTACGCTAACCGCCTTCACCACGTTCTCCGGTAACATTCTGTGACTAATAGAGGAGGAAAGACATAATTATGTGATTTGTTTAGGAAATGTTTGATGTGATTATTTACATTTTTTTTATGATTAGTTTATTATTATATGCAGCATTCCTGGAACTGGCCCAGTTCATTCTTTTGTAAGCCACAATGAACGTCTATGGTAAGTGTGTGCTAAAAGTTTCATGTTATTATTATTATTACTATTATTATTATTATCCCATGTAAGGCGAGCCAAAGAAAGTAATCCCCCTAGAGTTTTTGCCATTTTCTCAGCAACTGCTTTGAATTTCAACGAGAAATGTTATGAACTTATTTAGTCATCATACTTATATATTACTGTTAAACAAGATTTAATTATCTTAAGCTATATTGATGTTACTGACATTTTAGCATTACTACCTAGCGGTTTTTGCTCATTAAAAATGTTCAAGCTAAAACACAGTTAAATAACATCATTCAAATGATACAATCTCTCTATATAAAACGCACCTCCAACGTTCTAATGAAGCCTCTGTTAGTTAGCCAACATTCTAAGTGAAGGGGGTGAGATCGCATTGTGTCTGCCCCACCCACGCGTCAAACGTGATGACGTCGAGGGCGGAGCAAAGACACTCAACCAATCGCAACGCTCGGCAGCGAAGCGTCAGGGAAGGAGGCGGCGCTCTCGACGTCTAGCCTTCCCTTCGCTGTGTTCCACCTTCTTCTGACGTCAAGGATGACGTCAAAAGAAGGCGGAACACAGCGAAGGGAAGGCTACACGTCGAGAGCGCCACCTCCTTCCCTGACGCTTCGCTGCCGGAACCGCCACGGAGGTAAATTTAAAAACAAGAAAAAAAAAAAAAACATGTTGGGGGGAGAGAAGAGGGTGGCCACTAAAGTACAACAATGGGAGCGGGAGGGCAGGGGAGAAACGACAGCATGGATGCGAAGGGGGAGGAGGGGAGAAGAGGGCGGACCAGGCTGGGACATGGGAGAGAGAGGAGCATGGATGCAAGGGGGGGTCATGGAAGGGAGACAGGGGACTTGCTGGAAAAGGATGAATGGAGGCGGCAGGGGACAGAGGAGCATGGATGGGCATGGATTGGGAGGGCAGGGCTCAGGGAGAGAGGGGAATTGCTGGAAAGGGATGAATGGAGGGGGCAGGGGACAGAGGAGCATGGATGGGCATGGATTGGGAGGGCAGGGCTCAGGGAGAGAGGGCAATTGCTGGAAAGGGATGAATGGAGGGGGCAGGGGACAGAGGAGCATGGATGGGCATGGATTGGGAGGGCAGGACTCAGAGAGAGAGGGAAATTGCTGGATAGGGATGAATAGAGGGGACAGATGGGCATGGATGGATATGAATTGCACGGCAGGCCTCAGGGAGAGAGGGCAATTGCTGGATAGGGAAAATGGAGGGGCCAGGTGACAGATGAGCATGGATGGGCATGGATTGCAAGGGCAGGACTCAGGGAGAGGGGAATTGCTGGATAGGGATGAATGGAGGGGACAGATGGGCATGGATGGATTTGGATTGCAGGGCAGGCCTCAGGCAGAGAGGGGAAATGCTGGATAGGGAAAAATGGAAGGGCCAGGTGACAGATGAGCATGGATGGGCATGGATTGGAAGGGCAGGACTCAGGGAGAGGGGAATTGCTGGATAGGGATGAATGGAGGGCACAGATGGGCATGGATACATATGGATTGCAGGGCAGGCCTCAGGCAGAGAGGGGAATTGCTGGATAGGGATGAATGGAGGGGCCAGGTGACAGAGGAGCATGGATTGGAAGGGCAGAACTCAGGGAGAGGGGAATTGCTAGATAGGGATGAATGGAGGGGACAGATGGCCATGGATGGATATGGATTGCAGGGCAGGCCTCAGGCAGAGAGGGGAAATGCTGGATAGGGAAAAATGGAGGGGCCAGGTGACAAAGGAGCATGGATGGGCATGGATTGGAAGGGCAGGACTCAGGGAGAGGGGAATTGCTGGATAGGGATGAATGGAGGGGACAGATGGCCATGGATGGATATGGATTGCAGGGCAGGCCTCAGGCAGAGAGGGGAAATGCTGGATAGGGAAAAATGGAGGGGCCAGGTGACAAAGGAGCATGGATGGGCATGGATTGGAAGGGCAGGACTCAGGGAGAGGGGAATTGCTGGATAGGGATGAATGGAGGGGCCAGGTGACAGAGGAGCATGGATTGGACTCACACTTTCACTCTGACTCTCAAACACTCACTCTCACATACACTCTCCCAAACATACACACTCCGAGGAAAACCTTGCTAGCGCCCGTTTCATTTGTGTCAGAAACGGGCCTTTTTTACTAGTTAACAATAAGTCAGCCCCAGCTTTAATTGAAAGAGGGAGGAGTTTAGTATGATGGAAAGGACTGAGGAGTGGAATCAAGGGAGGACAGAGAAGTGTGTGTGAGCAGGGCCGTGCCTAGGGTCTCTGGTGCCCCCCTGCAGACTATCAGTTGGCGCCCCCCCCCCCCCCCCCCCCCAGTATGGCACAAGATGGCAAGGCTTACAAGCCTTTCTTGCAAAATACTTGATCACAAATAATTTTTTATGATTTTAACCGTGAAAATGATTGCTCACCACTTGCCACACTGACAGGAATTGTCAGCAATATTCTTAGAAAACAAATTGCTATACATTGCAAAATAAGATAGCAGATGTGAATTCTCAAAGTGGACATATTCCAAACACTAAAATGAAAATAAAATTATTTTTTTTCTGATGACTTTGTTTTTCTATCCATATTGGTCCGAGTCTCTGATTCTGCTGCTCTCTATCTGTGACTCAACAGCTGATACTTGCTGACTCTCCCATATTTTCTTCACAGTGGAAATGAAGGGCTTCTTTTACAATGCCACACTACTGAATGGGTTCTTGTAAGAGGGAAGAGAGAGTTCTTTTGTAAGTATTTCCTGATGCTGAGAGCTTAATTTTGATGTAGAAAATGACATGGGGACAACGTTTGTTTCTATCCCCACCCCATCCCTGCGGGTTCTGTCTCCATCCCTGCCCCATCCTCACAGGCTCAGTCTCTGCCACTGTCCAATCTCTGTGGGCTCTGTCCCCATCCACAGAAGCCTCAAACACTTATGATTTTAAGCTTAAATCTTTTTATTAAAGTATAAAAAGGAACAATATTTTTTGTGCAACTGTTGTTTATAAATCACAAACAGACAACAATAATAATAATGAGCAACTATAATACCCCCCACCCATCCTCTACCCATCAACCCCCCACAATAGCTGACTTCTACTACTCCAAGGAACCCTAATCTACCCTGTTAAAATGTCCAGGTGTACAAAATACAATCCACTGTGTATGCTCTAGTGGGGAAGAAATATCCCCTAAAAAGCACTGTTATGATTTTTAATATGTGGATGAATAATAAGTCATCAACAATCTCAGGATTCAGTCTAGCTCTCCTATCTTCCACAGTCCTTTCTTCAATAGAAAATGCTTTCTCAGAAGATGTGCTGGTAGCAGGAAGGCAAGGATCCCCCATGCAAATTCTGCCAGTTATGGCCAGCACTTTTGGTTGTTTTTCCAAAAAATCAAAACATCATCGTCTGCATCACTTGAAAGTAAATAACTGTCTGATTCATTAACAGCCTTCAAAGTAGAGAATGACACGAGGACAAAGTATGCCCCCATCCCCACAGCAGGCTCTGTCCCCATCCCTACCCTGTCCCCATAGGCTCTGTCTCCATCCCCACCCTGTCCCTGGGGGCTCAGTCTCTGTTCCCATGTCATTTTCTATTTTGATGCTGTCAGTGGGCAATTTGGAGGCTGATCCACTAATAGAAGATAATATCCTTTCTGGACTATTGTGAGAACCTACCTGTCTGAGGTTATAAGAGGCCATCTGTATGAAAAAAAATGTAGCTTCCCTTCTATAGGTAGGTCATCTGGAATGAATACAGGGACTGATGCTATGTTCTCATGGAGGCAGTCAAAACTCTCTTCAGTCTTGTCTTGTTTGGGAGGAGTGATTGTAAATAGTCTAGTAGTGCTATGCAGTGGCATAGCTAGGTGGGGTCACAGGGGCCTGGGCCCCCCAAATTTCATCCAGGCCCCTGGTTTTGCTGGCAGGGGTCTCCAACCCCCTCCAGCTGAAGCCTTGTCCAGCACTGGTCTCCGGCACCACTGAGTTGCCTGCCCTGCTCTCTCTTCCCCCTCATGCCCTGCACGCTCATTTTAGTGAGATTGAGTTTAACTTAAAGGAGCGTCCAGGACATGAGGAAGAAGAGACAACAGGGCAGGCAATGCAGCGGTGCCGGAGACTGGCACTGGAGAAGGCTTCAGCTGGTGGGGGTTGGGGACCCCCGCCAGCCAAGGTACTTTGCTGCAGCAGTGGGTGGGGAGCAGCAGCAGTGGCAGGGCAGCAGACTAAAATGCACCCCTCCCACCTCGGCTCTAGCCCCCTCCCACCGCGAGGTCTGGCTATGCCCCTGGTGCTGTGGTGTGACAGGTTGTGTATCAGATGTCTGTAAATAAATAAATACATACTGTGAAGGAGAGGACCTGGGGGTAGATAAGATGGAAGTGGAAGAGGAAGAAGGGAGGCGGCTCACGAGCAGACATAGGCAGAACAGAGCCTGGCCTCCATTCCATCCCCAGAGAGCGAGAGAAGTAGTAATGCCCCCTAGAAAAGGGTGGAGGGAAAAAAGACTACATTACCCAGCATCCCCCGAGAGAGAGCAGAGAAAGGTTTGTGACCCCTGTAAAATGGAGGAGAGGAAGAGACTACATTTCCCAGCAACCTCGGGGCAAAGCCTGTTCAGAGATTACCTTCCCCAGCAGGAACAGGGGGAGAACTCTAACAAGGAAAGGGTGGTGCCCCTGCAGGGTAATCAAGGGAAAGAGGAACAGCTGCAAAGTGGGTGGGACGGGGAGCCCATGGAGTATCAAGAAGCTGGGCAGAGAGAAAGAGAGGAGAGCGAGGAAGAGCCTATGGACCTCTCAGCCTGGGCTCACTCCTTAGGTAACAAACTAAGGGACCAGGTAACTTCATGGTATGGTAACTGGGCTAAGAGAGGAAAGAGGAAAGGCCATGTGGGAGAATGGGTCAGTGCTTAGAGAGAGTGACCCAGATGGGTGGGGCCTTTTCATTTTCCAGAGCTCAGGCTGTGAATGAACTTTGAGTTTAAAGAGTTCTGGTTGAAGAGGGACAAGAGATTTTTCCCGGAGTGGGCTGAGCCCAGCAGGAAGAAGGTGGAGTGTGAACTGTGGCTAAAAAGCCTAAAAGAAGCTGAAGGGGTTTGAGCTGTGTGCTGAAGCCTCAAGAACTGTGTTTGTTTGTTTTTTTTTTAAACTGCTTGCAGTGTTTTGGCCCCTCCCAAGGGAGAGGGGGGGAGAAAGAAGACCCAGGGCTATAAAACTGTCTAAAAGGAGCCCAGCTGGGTGCTGGAAGCCTGGGAGTTAAAAGTTTTTTTTCTTGCTGTGGTTGTACCCCTGAGAGGAGCAACAGGGAGAATTGTGAGGTTTTTTTTTTTGATTCAAGTATTGTGTCTTTTTGCACTGCTGGACTGTTGGATCCCAAGCAAAATAAAGAACTTGTTAAGTTTGCTTTGAAGGGGATTTCTTTGAGCCCTGCCCTGTGGACTGCAGTGAACCAGGAGGTTGGGCAGCAAGGGTGAAGGGGAGATCCCGAGGACCCTCAGGCGGAGGGGAGGATCAGTTTCACAAGTGGTGGCAGTGGTGGGATCCACAGCGGACGTCCACGCAGAAGGCAGACGGACCCAAGGGGAGCCGAAGCCCGTCGAGGAGGCCAACGCTGAGAGCAGCGCAGACTCGTCTCTGCTTCCGGTAAGCGCATACGGAAGCAGGGGTGGAGTGAAGGTGAGCGGGAAGTAGCTGCGGGGCACAGGTGTTAAGCTATTGCACTTGGAGAGTTTTTTTTGTGCCCTCTTTGTAGGTGACGGCAGCAGCACCCACGATGGATCCTAAGGAGGTTTTCGCCTGGATGACCCTGCAATTCCAAAAGCAAGCCTTACCAGAGGAAGTAAGGGTATTGGTGGTACGGAGGGGGTGTCGTACCCTGGAGGAAGCTGTGGGGAGCCTAGAATGCTGTTTAGAAGCCCAACACTGGGGTAAGGTAGGGAAAGACCCGGGGGGAGGAAAAGCCAGTGTTAGCTCTCCCGAGGGCCGGGTTCTTCCTTGCCTGACCAAAAAGGGAGGTCCAGGGGAAGGCCCTGTGCTGTCCCGGGCTAAAGGCCCTCCTCCTCAGGGAAGGGACATTAAGGGGGCAGGGCTGTCCAAAGAGCGCCGCTGCTATCAGTGTGGAGGGACGGGGCATTTTCAAAGCCAGTGTCCGGGTTGAGCGGGCTGGATCTCACGAGTCTCCCCCAGTGCCCAGTCTAGTTATACCCAGGAGGTAGGGGTGGAGGGCATCACGGTCAAGGCCCTGTTGGACTCCGGGGCAGATCAGTCTATGATGTCAAGAGCCCTGTGGGAGAAGATAAGGGGGACCAGAGGGCCTGATAAGGGGGCTTATGACGGGCAGGTTGTGATCCAATGTATCCATGGAGCCAGCACCCCGTATAGGTTGCACCAGGTGAGCATTATGGGTCCCACAGGGAAGATTAAGCTTAAGATTAAGATTAGCGATTTTGCCCAGGTTGCCCCAAGAGTTGATTTTGGGCAGGGATTGGCCCCCGTTCGCAGATTATATAGAGAATAAGAGGGTTATGGTGACCACTCGTGCGCAGGCCCGAGAGCGCCAGGCATCAGAGCCCAATCTAGACCAAATTTTCCCTTTTCAGGGGGAGGTGGTGGGTGAACCCGGGAAGACTCGCAAGGCGAGGGCAGACAGAAGGGCGGAGAAAAGGGAACGGAGAGAGGCCTTTGACCAGGGCGAGACGGAAGCTTATATACCCCAAGAAGTAGGCCGCCTCAAAGAGCAGTTTCCCCATTTCCCTAGGGAGCAGGAGTCGGACCCTACTCTAGAGTATGCTTGGGAAAGTGCCCGTAGGGAGGAGGGTAGCCAGGTCCCAAGATTTATAGTAGAAGAAGGGGTGCTGTATAGGGTGAGGCCCACCTGGGAGAATCCCGAAGGAGGGAAGCAGTTGGTGGTGCCCCGAGCATTCAGGCCCCTGGTAATTCGCCTGGCCCACGATCATCCACTGGGAGGGCATAAAGGGACACAGGCCATATTGGAGCAGGTACTGGATAGATTCTATTGGCCCGGGGTGTACAAGGAGGTGGAAGGGTACGGTAAATCCTGTCCGAATTGCCAGAAGGTGGCCAATCGCCTACCCCCCCCCCCCCCCCCGGGCTCCCTTATGTCCTTCGCCCCGGGTGAGTCAGCCCATAACCCGTATAGCTATGGACATAATCGGCCCGGTTACTAAGTCGAAAAGGGGCCATAAGTATGTACTAGTAGAGATGGATGTCGCTACGCGATTCCCTTGGGCCATTCCTTTAAGGAATATCTCAGCTAAGGTTATAGCGGCAGAGATAATTAAACTCTTTTGCGAAGTAGGGTTTCCCAGGGAAGTACTGACCGACCGGGGATCTAACTTCATGTCCCGAACCTTACAGCGGGTGTGGGAGGCCTTTCAGATACACCATGTGAGGACTTCAGCATATCACCCCCAAACAAATGGGCTGGTGGAGAGGTTTAACCGAACCCTTACGGGGATGCTGAAGAGAGGGCTGGGGACCGAGTTAGAAAACTGGGATCAGCTGCTCCCCTTTGTACTGTATGCATGCCGGGAATCTATTCAGTCCTCCTTGGGGGGTAGCGCCCTTTGAACTCCTGTTCGGGAGACCACCAAGGGGGATCCTGGATATCCTGAGAGAACAGTGGGTGGCCCCGGAGACAGGGGAAGAATCAGTGGACACCTTCCTACAGGACTTGAGAGGAAGGCTCGGGCGGCTAAAGGAATACTCGCAAGAACAGCTTAGACAGAGTCAAGGGAAACAAAAGGAGTATTATGATCAGGGCACTAAGGAGAGGGAGTTTCAGGAGGGGGATAAGGTCCTCATATTAGTGTCCGAAGCCCCACATAAATTTGAAAGCAGGTGGAGAGGTCCCTGGGTGGTGCGCAGGAGACTGGGCCCCCGACATATGAAGTAGCCCGAGGGTCTGGGAAGAGGCAGACCTTTCATGTTAATTTGATGAAGCCCTGGATCGAGAGGCAAGGGTTTCAGGCTCTGGCTAAAGAGGAGGCAGAGGAGGACCTGGGGCCCCAGATAGATGAGATTTTCAGGCCCGGGCCACTAGACATTAACGCCCAGTTGAGTTGGGCCCAGAAGAAGGACATGCAAAAGCTCCTGAAGGAGTTTAAAGATGTCCTTACACCCTGTCCTGGGCAAACGCACCTGTTGCAACATGAGATTGTAACAGAGGAGGGGAAGGTGGTTAGACAGAGGCCTTACAGGCTGTCCCCCCAAAAAAGGTAGGAGGTCATGCGGCAGGTTCAGGAGATGCTAGGCTTTGGGGTGATCGAAGAGTCTAATAGCCCCTGGTCAAGTCCGGTGGTGCTGGTGCCTAAACCAGATGGGTCATGGCGGTTCTGCATTGATTTTCGTCAGCTGAACACCATTGCGCAGACCGATGCCTACCCCATGCCCCATATTGATGAATTGCTAGATAGGCTGGGAACAGCCCAGTTTCTCACCACGCTGGACTTGACCAAAGGGTATTGGCAAATCCCCCTGTCAGAAGAAGCCCGTCCTAAGACGGCCTTCCGGATGCCCCAGGGTCTGTACCAGTTTAAGAGATTGCCTTTTGGGTTGAATTCGGCATCGGCTAGCTGCCAACGCCTGCTGGATAGGGTGCTGCGACCACATCAAAACTATGCTGCCGCCTACATGGATGATGTGGTCATTCACAGCAGGGACTGGCCTACTCATATGGCCCGAGTCCGAGCAGTGCTTAGTGCCTTCCGAGAGGCCGGGCTAACCCTGAATCCCGAAAAATGCCACTTTGCCCAAAGGAGAGTGAAATACCTGGGGTATATGGTAGGGCAAGGCGAAGTCAGGCCCCTGATTGACAAGGTCCAGAGTGTCCAGGAGTTTCCCCGGCCTAGCACTAAGAAACAGTTAAGGGGGTTCCTAGGGCTCACAGGGTATTATAGACGGTTTATCCCCCATTTTTCTACCCTGTCAGCTCCCCTTACTGACATGCTGAAGGGGAATAAGCCCAATCAGTTAGTGTGGGAAGAGGATGGGGTACAGGCGATAGAAACCCTCCGGAGGGCCCTGTGTCAGGAACCTGTGTTAACAGCAGTAGATTTTAAGAAAAACTTTATCCTGCAGACTGATGCTTCCGGGGTAGGGCTGGGAGCGGTATTGTCCCAGGATCATGGGGGGGAAGAGCATCCAGTGTTGTACCTGAGTAGAAAGCTCTTCCCATATGAAATTCACTACTCCACAATTGAAAAAGAGTGTTTGGCCATTAGGTGGGCAGTCCAGACCTGTCAGGTATACTTGGAGGAAAGAGACTTTAAGTTGGTCACCGATCATGCGCCTTTAAAATGGTTTAATCAAATGAAGAACAATAACTCTCGCCTCATGCGGTGGTACCTGGCTCTGCAGCCGTTCCGCTATTCGGTAGAGCATCGACCGGGCAGTGCCCTGAGCAATATCGATGCTTTATCCCGAATGGGAGAGGAGGATACAGTACCTAGGGGTCAGGAGAGGGGCAGTCTCTTAAGGGGTGGGGTATGTGAAGGAGAGGACCTGGGGTAGATAAGATGGAAGTGGAAGAGGAAGAAGGGAGGCGGCTCACGAGCAGACATAGGCAGAACAGAGCCTGGCCTCCATTCCATCCCCAGAGAGCGAGAGAAGTAGTAATGCCCCCTAGAAAAGGGTGGAGGGAAAAAGACTACATTACCCAGCATCCCCCGAGAGAGAGCAGAGAAAGGTTCGTGACCCCTGTAAAATGGAGGAGAGGAAGAGACTACATTTCCCAGCAACCTCGGGGCAAAGCCTGGTACAGAGATTACCTTCCCCAGCAGGAACAGGGGGAGAACTCTAACAAGGAAAGGGTGGTGCCCCTGCAGGGTAATCAAGGGAAAGAGGAACAGCTGCAAAGTGGGTGGGACGGGGAGCCCATGGAGTATCAAGAAGCTGGGCAGAGAGAAAGAGAGGAGAGCGAGGAAGAGCCTATGGACCTCTCAGCCTGGGCTCACTCCTTAGGTAACAAACTAAGGGACCAGGTAACTTCATGGTATGGTAACTGGGCTAAGAGAGGAAAGAGGAAAGGCCATGTGGGAGAATGGGTCAGTGCTTAGAGAGAGTGACCCAGATGGGTGGGGCCTTTTCATTTTCCAGAGCTCAGGCTGTGAATGAACTTTGAGTTTAAAGAGTTCTGGTTGAAGAGGGACGAGAGATTTTTCCCGGAGTGGGCTGAGCCCAGCAGGAAGAAGGTGGAGTGTGAACTGTGGCTAAAAAGCCTAAAAGAAGCTGAAGGGGTTTGAGCTGTGTGCTGAAGCCTCAAGAACTGTGTTTGTTTGCTTTTTTTTTGAAACTGCTTGCAGTGTTTTGGCCCCTCCCAAGGGAGAGGGGGGGGGGGGGGGGGAGAAAGAAGACCCAGGGCTATAAAACTGTCTAAAAGGAGCCCAGCTGGGTGCTGGAAGCCTGGGAGTTAAAAGGTTTTTTTTCTTGCTGTGGTTGTACCCCTGAGAGGAGCAACAGGGAGAATTGTGAGGTTTTTTTTTTTGATTCAAGTATTGTGTCTTTTTGCACTGCTGGACTGTTGGATCCCAAGCAAAATAAAGAACTTGTTAAGTTTGCTTTGAAGGGGATTTCTTTGAGCCCTGCCCTGTGGACTGCAGTGAACCAGGAGGTTGGGCAGCAAGGGTGAAGGGGAGATCCCGAGGACCCTCAGGCGGAGGGGAGGATCAGTTTCACAATACATACATACTTGAAACTTATACCTATGAGAGTAATAGGTTCTCCATTGTCCTCCACTTTTTGATACTTTCTGGAAGAACAGTCAAGTCAGAATTGGGCTATGTTGCTCAATGAGAATAACAGCTTTCTGCAACTTACCTCTGAAGATGGACTCTCCATGGCAGGGTACATTAGCAAAGCTTTTCTTGCACATCTTGCCTCAGGTTTGAGGCCTGCAGCTAGGTATATCTATGGGTGCCAATCCCCATAGTAGAAGATCTCAATACTGTTTCAAAAATATCATGTTACTCAGACTATGTATTTTCTGCATTCCTTCCTTTTGGTTACTAGCAAGGAGAGTTCCTCAGCTTTGTCTCTAGGAAGGACTGTTCCTAACCTTCACACTGATTAACAAATTCATCAGCTGAGGCTTGGTTGCTGAAAGATTGAGAATCATTTGAAGGCTATTGTCTACAAGTAGGTAGTAATCAATCAGCTGAGTAAGAATAAGGACAGAAGCAAAGCCATACTGGGTCAGGGCAATGGTCCATGAAGCCTTATAAACTGAACTGTGAGTAGTTTAAGTCATTGAGGTAACCAGCACTTCCCAATAGGAAAGTCTACTCCATATTGTTCACTTGCAGAAGAGGTGAAGACAAGCAAGAATTTGGTTTTCTCCACCTGCTCCTGGCTACAGGAGCAAGTTGGATAATATTTCCTAAGCAGCACAGAGACGCCATGCGCAGGTACCCCTGCAGTTATTGCAGTGGCAGAGAGGGCGCTCTCCCCCTCTCCACTGTTGCTTCCTCGGGCACAGTAATATTGAAGTACAGGAGTTGTCGTCACTGACCGGCTTTATGGGAAGCGGCTACAAAAAGAAGAAGCACTCCGAGTCCGACAAAAGATGTTTAAAAAAAACGCGGCACCGCAGGCAGCCTTGAGGCATTGGCTGCAGGCTCCTCCCGTCTCTTACGTCGCTGCCCCTGGAGCGAAGCAGGGGCAGTGACGTAAGAGACGGGAGGAGCCTGCAGAGCCAGCAGCCAATGCCTCAAGGCTGCCTGCGGTGCCGCGCTTTTTTTTAAAACATTTTTTGTCGTTTTAGCGCTCAGCTTAGTCAGCTGAGCGCTTCTTCTTTTTGTGTAGCACCAGCCCTGCTGCTCAACAGGAAAAGCAGCAGTGGCCGGCAATGGGAACTGGGGCTGGTGCGTTGGGCGGGCCTGGAGGAAAAGTGTGCACTTCTTGTGGTAAGTGGTGAGGGTAAGCACCACGGCGGCGCCCTCCAGAGGTTGGCGCCCCCCTGCGGTGCTTACCCCGTGTTGGCACGGCCCTGTGTGTAAGGTTGAACTGTCCCTGTTGCAGGCTGTCCCAGATCATCTGAAGTGCTTCCTTGAGTTTGGCAATTGTTTGCAGCTTTGGGTGGAGCTTGTGCTAAACCTCTAACATTGCTCCCCAGACAAATATCTATGTCACTGTGGGGCCCTTTTACTAAGTCTGGCTCTTGCTGTAATGTCACCGGTCTTGCAATCCAGAGGTGGCCAGTTCAAATCCCACTGCTGCTCCTTCTGATCTTGGGCAAGTCACTTAACCCTCCATTGCCTCAGGTACAAACTTAGATTGTGAGCCCTCCTGGGACAGAAAAATATCCAGTGTACCTGAATGTAACTCACCTTGAGCTACTACTGAAAAAGGTGTGAGCAAAATCTAAATAAATAAAATGTAATTTTTGGTGCGCAGCCAAAAAATAATTTTATTTTTGGACGCGCACATCGAAAGAGCACCAAGTGGCATTTGGCACGAGTAGGTCATTACCGTCCATTTACCGTGTGAGACTTTACCGCTAGCTCAATGGCTAGCGGTAAAGTCTCAGACCCAAAATGGACGCGCGGCAATTTTCATTTTGACGCATGTCCATTTTCAGCAAATATGTTTAAAAAGGCATTTTATGCAGATGCGCTGAAAAATGATTCTGCATGCACCCAAAACACGCGCCCACACTACCGCAGGCCATTTTTCAGTACACCTTAGTAAAAGGACACTTGTCATTAATGGTCAGCTAGTACCCCAGTTTTTGTTTTTTCAAATAATGGCAGTTTTACAGTGCAAATATTTTTTAATACATAAAAATTGCTAGATAGTCATGCTAAAAAGTCAGTAACTTCACCATGTTTAAAGATAAATTGAATGTCTAGACCCATTACCTGGGGAATACCCAGCTGACCGACCATGGACCAACTTTGACACAATATCAATCGACAATACTTCTTGAATGTTTAAACATTATGCCAAATCACAATGCAAATTAGATACCTGCCCTAGCAATCTTATAAGATCCGCCCCTCAACAATTCAAAACAGACCTCACGAGACACCTGAATCACATGCTACAACAGGGTCTCTTCCCAAAAGATAAAGGAAATATCCTACTTACTCCTCTACCTAAAGACGCAAAGAAATATACAAGTGACCTAACCAACTATCGCCCAGTAGCATCGATCCCGCTGACAACTAAACTCATGGAAGGCATAGTGACGAAACAGCTCATCAACTACCTAAACAATCACTCAATTCTGCATAAATCTCAATCAGGATTTAGATCGAACTACAGCACCGAATCAGTATTGGTAACTTTAATGAATAAGTTTAAACAAACAATTGCAATAGGCAACAGCATACTTCTTCTACAATTTGACATGTCCAGTGCCTTCGACATGGTCAACCATAGAATACTTCTACATATTCTGGAATACTTTGGAATTGGAGGAAACGTTCTTAACTGGTTTAGAGGATTCTTGACAATGACATCTTACCAAGTAACAACTAAAGCGACGACATCAGCCCCATGGTCACCTGAATGTGGAGTTCCTCAAGGATCACCCCTCTCACCAACCCTCTTTAACCTAATGATGAGACATCTAGCTAAGCTGCTAGATAATCAAAACCTCAATCCATACATATATGCAGATGATGTTACGATCTACATTCCATTCAAACACGATCTAAAGGAAATCACCAACGAGATCAACCAAAGCTTCTAAATCATGCACTCCTGGGCGGAGGCATTTCAGCTAAAACTTCACGCAGAAAAAACACAATACCTTATACTTACCTCACCACATAACACAAATAACTTCCCCACCATAACCACCTCAAACGTCTCCCTCCCCATCTCTAACACGCTGAAAATTCTGGGAGTTACCATAGATCGACATCTCACACTTGAAAACCACGTGAAGAATACAACTAAGAAAATGTTCCACTCCATGTGGAAACTCAAAAAAGTAAAACCTTTCTTCCCAAGAGCCATTTTTTGAAACCTGGTACAATTGATGGTACTAAGTCACCTGGACTACTGCAATGCACTTTACGCTGGATGTAAAGAACAGATTATCAAGAAACTCCAAACTGCCCAAATTTACCGCAGCCAGACTTATGAAATATGAAAGTGCAAAACCCCTAAGAGAGAAATTACACTGGCTCCCTCTTAAAGACCCCATCACGTTCAAAATCTGCACGATAGTTCATAAAGAGGTGTATTTTCAAAGCACTTAGACTTACAAAGTTCCATAGTAACCTATGGAACTTTGTAAGTCTAAGTGCTTTGAAAATGAGCTCCAAAATCATTTACGGAGATGCCCCATCATAAATGCTTGACCTAGTCGACCTCCCATCCAGAAATGCCAAAAGATCTGCCCATACCTTTCTTCATCTGCACTTCCCCAGTTGCAAAGGATTAAAATACAAACTGACACACGCGTCCAGCTTTTCTTACATGAACACGCAGTTGTGGAACGCACTTCCAAAACACCTAAAAACAATTAACGAATTAACCAACTTTCGCAAATCATTGAAAACTTATCTCTTCACCAAAGCCTACCACGAAAGTCCATAACTAACTACAACACAACAACACGCCTCCTTGATTGCGAATGTTTTTTTTTCTACAACTGTTTGACTAGATCGATATGTTAAGCTTACTATTCTTGTCATCTTTGTAACACCAATGTACCCTGAAATGGTGATGCCATTACAGGTATTTGTAAGCCACATTGAGCCCGCAAATAGGTGGGAAAATATGGGATACAAGTGCAATAAATAAATAAATAAATCTCATTCCATGCAGTACATTAACGTAGATAGTAACAAAAAATAAAGCTATAAACTTCCATGTTGAAATTCCAAGCGGTTAATGAGAAAACAGCAAAAAAAAAAAAAAATACCCAAGGGGGTTATATTATTTTGCTATACTGTTAAAAAACCACTCCTAATTCTGACTAACAAGTCAGCATTAGAATTATAACAAATTATAACAAATTTAAATTTGCCTTATTTTTAACCAAGTAGACTTATTAGCAAGCCTTGCATAAGTACAAGAAGAAGAAATGAAGTATATTGTGCATATGGTACAAATTAGACTACATAGTACAAATGAATATATATTAGGTAAATGATCTCAATCAAGCATATAAAGAATGCAAATTATTGAAATAGTCTCTTTTCCAACACAATATTATATTCATCTTTGTGGTGTATTAAGAATATGTGAAACAGGGCCCATGGGCTTTAATCTATTTGATGAATTCTAGCAGATGCTCCCTGGGAATGAGATGGTTTAATAGTAGCAGCAGATGGGCATAGCCGTCAGAAAGTGCAAATCTTATACCCTCACTCCATACTCAGATTGAAGTCGATATCCTTCGCTTGACCTTGCAACCACGCTGTTGCATTCTTAAGGCTATGTGCTTTTTTTCTAGCAATGTATTGATGTTAGTGAAGAACTAAAACTAGATCAAACAATATTTAATAGGTGTTGGAGCTGATCAAATTAATTCTGCATCTATTTTAATGAGGCTTGTCACATAGCCAGACCCTCTTTACATGGCCCTGCTACAGGAATTAATAACTGAAGTGTAAAGTGTTGAAACAGGAGATCACATGCAAACTACACAAGCAACAACAAAAAACGTTATACTTTCCTCTTCAACTGTCTCAGGTTTTTTGATAGTTTCCTAATACCCATTTGATCAAAAATATTAAAGAGTAATTAAATAAAATGAAAATAGGTTAGTATTCATGGGCCTCAGGCTTGTAGGAAGTATCATTTACTTTGGGATTATGTAAATGAGCTGGTCTATATTATTTACAAGCCTGTTAAATGTGGATGACCTCTGGAGGTTAGCTACAGTATAAATCGGTAAGGATAGTATTCTACAAATGGAACTCAAAATTAGGTGCTGGAAAAAAATTAAGGCTAAGTGTGATTCTATAAAGAATGCGCATCCTTTATAGAATCACACTTAGTTCCGATTCCCATGTCTACATTTAGGCTTCAGACTTACGCCTGTCAAAATCTGGTGTGAATGCTGATGCCCAAGGGATCCTTTTCCAAAGGAGCACTGAAAAATATGGCTTGCGGTAGTGTAGGCGCGGGTTTGGGGCAATGCGCAGAATCAATTGTCAGCGCACCTGTAAAAAAGGCCTTTTTTTCCCGAAAATGGACGTGCGGCAAAATCAAAATTGCCACGCGTCCATTTCGGGTCTCAGACCTTACCGCCAGCCATAGACCTAGCGGTAAAGAATTTGGGTGGTAATGACATACATGCTTCAGATGCCACTTGGCATGCATCCGCTATGCGCGCTAGAAAATAAAAATATTTTTCAAACGTGCATATCGGACGCATGCCAAAATTAAATTACAGCAAGAGCCATTTGGTAGTCAGTCAGTAAGTCCATTTTGTCGCACGTTGAGCATGTATAGGTGCCTATGCAGCTTAGTAAAAGGGGCCTCAAGTTAGGTGTGCTGACGCCTTATTCAATAACTACACGTGTGACTTTTTGGAGTGCCCCAGACCACACCCCCTTTTGAGTTGCAGTGCTAAAGATGTAGCACAAAGGCAAGTAGCATATATGTGTTTTGGTGGCAAAGGCCAGGGCCGTGTTGGAGAAGTTAATATCATGACCTGCAGGGGAGTGAAGCCCCTGCACTAGTGTAGCAGAATAGATTGCTGACTTCTTTTGTTAAGTATGTGGTGAGACTGGCCGCAATTTTTGTTGGTCTTTTCCTGCTTCATGGTTGAATTTTGTTAAGTTCATTGTAATAGCGTAAATAACCTGCACTGTGAATTTGAAATCTGGACCTGTTAGAATATTTGATGTACACCCAGCTGTGAGACCTTTTTTAGCCTACATAAGACACTGCTGCTGGTTGCCTCTGGATTTAAAGCTATCTTTGCCAGAGTGTATTTTGTACTCACTGGTAAGCCCCATGTACTTAATGGTTCTGGCATTCAGTGTATCATTCTGGGCCAAAATCCTGAGATGGACATTGATTTTGCTTTTGGTCTGAGCCCGACACACATAAGCCTTGGCCAGAAGGGTAAACACTTTATGGCAAAGAGTGAATGTGTTTGTGCCCTCAGTGTATGACAAGGCTCCAGCATTCATTGAAGTGAAATTTCAATCAGTGGTGTATATATTACTCTATTGTTGCAATTGAATATGTTTGAATGTGTAGTGTGGCTGTGGATGGGATGACAATAATGGAAACTTTGCAGGTTTGGGGGAGGGGTGCGGAGAGCCCCTGGTATGTGGAGCACAGCCATGTACTCCAAGTGGAGGCTGCAACTAACAGTGTCTGTGTGAGGGAAGGATTTAGGTAAATGGGGAGGGTGGTGGAAGGGTGGGGAGATGATCTGGGGAATGAAAACACTACCAACTCCGGTCTACTATTTGGAGATGCACATCCCCTAGAGTGGACTCTAGCACAGGTTGTGGTGAAGGGCTGGGTGCCGCAGTATGGAAACCTTTGGAAAATCACTTTGTTTGTGCCTTATTTATTCCATAGACTTGTATTTCTACAAGGATAGTTTCCTGGAATGTTTCCAGAATTACATCAACCATAAAAAAGAGATTTTGTGCCCTGTGGTGTCATAATTGCTTGAGATGTAATTAAATGACACTGAGCATCAAAAGGTTATGCAAGATTTGGTCAATGGAGTTATATATGTGTCCTCTGATGGGCGGAGAGGAGGACTGGCTTTGTTAATTAACAAGTTAGACTGTGAGAGACACAGGAGGCTGATACCTCATTGCCGGCTGGGCTATGGACACAGAAGCTGGCACATTTGTTGTTGTGGGTGTGTATGCGTGCAATCTTTATGCATGCAAAGTTTCACATTAGGAGTCACCGACCAAGAAAGGGATCTAGATGTCATCATTGATGATATGTTGAAACTCTCGCTCAGTGTGTGGCAGCGGCTAAGATCACCTAAAATTCAGAAAATTATTAAAGACTCACCTATTCGGAAAGGCATATCCGAATGACCCAACTTAAGTGACTCAACCCTGCAACACTTCACTATCAAAGATTGTATTGAACATTGACAAACCCTTTTACCTCAAACCCAACTTGATTGAATCTTATCTTCCCTACCCCACTACAACATTTTGTACTTATCCCGTACCAGACTTGGCGAATGCCTTCATGGTATTATGTAAGCCACATTGAGCCTGCAAATGTGTGGGAAAATATGGGATACAAATGTAACAAATAAATAAATAAATAAAATCCCCACATAGATATGGCAATGCTGAACGTGACATGTCTACATGGCTGGGTGGTCAACATCAATGTTGGCGCTGAAAAATGCAAGCACTGAGCGCTATTCTATAAAGGATCTACGTCTTTCATAGAATAGCACTAAGTGCATAAACAACACCTAAATTTAGGCACCAGCAATTAGACCTGCGGAAAGCAGATGTAAATGCTGGCACCTAAGTTAGGCACCGATCAAGTCTATTCTATAACAATGTGTGTAAATTCTGGGAACACCCCTCAAAATGCCCCTTTCCATGCCCCCTTGAAATTACACGCTATTTCCCGGATTCTAAATCGTATGACTAGAATCACCTAAATCTAGGTGTATTTTATAACTACGCGCATAGATTAATTGTTTTAACAAGGTGTTAAGCATTAACAGCTTTTAACAAGCAATAACGAGCACTAATTGGCAAAAATTAGAATTTACATGTGTACATTGCTAAGTATATTCTGTAAAGTACTGCACCTAAATTCTAACGTGCACGGGCAAAAAGGGGCATGGTTAGGGGTGTGGAAATGGGCATTTTCTGGGCATTTGAAAATCTACACATGTTGTTTTAAAAACACGTAAATCTATGCGCAGGGATTTATACCAGCTTTTCACTTGCATAAATGGACACGCGTTGATTCAGTCACATAAACTACACCTAATCATATTCTGTAAATTTACGTGTGCTATTTTGAATATGCTTAGGCGTAATTGCCTAGTGCATGTTAATTTTAGGTGCCATATATAGGAGTTCCACGTACAGCGTTATAAAATACGATGTGCACGTAACACCCAATTAATGGCAATTAACGCTAATAATTGGTTATTAGCAACCAACTATTGGTGCTTATTGGCTCATTAATCAATTAAGTTGTGCACCCAGATTTGCAATGTGTGCTGATTTGCATACGCAACTTTAGTCACCAAATATAGATTCCAGGGGATTGTGTTTTTGATTTGTCTATAATAGTGGATCCTCTTTGCAAATAGTGCATGCATCAGCAAACCATAATTTATGCGCAAATTTGTGCATACTATCTGGAAAGACTATGCATTCTTTCCAAGAGGGTGCACTCATAACAGCATTACCTCTGAGATGAAAATGAAGACGAACCAAAACAAAACAAAAGGAACAATATTGCAAACAACATACGGAATGAAACAAAATGAAAACTTTTGGGCTGCCTATCCCTATCTACAAGTCAAACTGTAGATTAGGGCCATGCTATTACTAGTGAAATCATGCCACTCCCACATATATGCAGCCCCAGGAAGAGTACTGTTGGATTATTTGTAGTAAATAATTAGCAGATTTTAGTACACACAGCTTCAGCTTTAGAAATGTTAATTTCTTTCTTCATCTCTCTCTCATTCACCCCTGAATAATTCACTGCTGAGTCACTTTAAAGTTGAAGTAACAAAACATCTGTTTACTCACAGTTTGTAGTTAGATTATAATCAGACAGGCTTATATATACATATTACTATACATTTGTATTATCAGCTCCTTCCATGTGCTTAGATGGTAATGGATGCTCACACCACCATAGATCCTCTCAGGTTAGGAGAGATCATGAGCTCCATGTGCTCCATGTGCTGCATCTGCTGTGTCTAACCCCCACAGGAAGTTGCATAGCTGTGTGACCTCTCTAAGTAATTCACATCAGAGGTCACAGAGTAATCACAGAGAAATAATAGGTGACAGGCAATGCATGTAAAATACAATTACATTCCAACAAACCCCTTCTCATGCATAACTGTCATGCAATTATTTATTCATACAAAGTCCAAGCTTTATACGCAGATTCACAAAATGTTCTCTGGGTAACGGTTTGGTCATGATGTCAGCTGTCATCTCACTGGTGTGACAATAGTGTAGACTGATGACCCCTTCTTTTGCCAACTCTCGCACGTTGTGGTATTTCGTTGCGATGTGCTTGGTGCGTGACTGAACCTTGTCATTCTGTGACAGTCGGATGCAGCTCTGATTATCTTCCATTATCTGGATTGGTCTCTGTTCAGCTATTCCAAAATCCAGCAAAAGTTTTTCAATCCACATCAGTTCTCTGCACGCTTCCGATACGGCCACGTATTCAGCTTCTGTAGAAGACAAACTCACAATACTTTGTTTATGACTGGCCCATGAAATTTCTACATTTCCATACATAAACACATATCCACTTGTGGATTTATAATCAGAATGATCCCCTGCCCAATCTGAATCACAGTAACATATTAGTTTTGGATTACTATTGGCTGAAATCTTTAATTTACAATCAATGGTACCCTTTAAATACCTTACCATCCTTTTAACTGCAGTCCAATCTGATTTGGTAGGTGAGCTGACCCTTCTGCTCAAAATTCCTACTGCATTTGCTATATCAGCCCTGTATGTGGTAGCTAGATATAAAAGCTTACCTATGGCTGATCTATATTGGATGTTATCTGGTAAAGGTTCTCTTACTGTTTCATCCTTCAGAAAATCAGTGATCATGGGAGTGCTTACAACTTGGGCATCTTGCATACCTAAACTTTCAATAAGCTCATTTATTTTCTGCTTCTGGCTTAGAAGATAAGAACCATCATTTTGTTTCTCAATTTCTATACCAAGATAGTATGACACATTACCAAGTTCTTTTATCTCAACATTGAGGTTTAAACACTTTACAATGTCCTTGTACTCTTGCTCACTTTTGCTTGCAATGAGCAGATCATCAACAAAAGCTAAAATGTATGCATATTGTCCATTTGTGCACCTAGTGTACAAACATTTATCTGCTTCACCTTGCTTAAATCCTAAATTTGTCAATATTTCATGCAATTTTTCATTCCAACATTTTGCACTTTGCTTTAATCCATAAAGACCTTTGTTTAATTTACACACTAGCTGTCTTTGTTTTGTATTTATGAAACCTGTTGGCTGTTCCATGTACAAGTCTTCAGTTATATCTCCGTGAAGAAACGCTGTTTTCACATCAATGTGGTTGACTTGCATGCCTTTTGAGACTGCAATGCTCAGAAGTGTTCTGATTGTCGTGTGTTTCACTACAGGTGCAAACACTTCATCAAAATCTTCTCCATAATTTTGAAGATATCCCTTTGCGACTAATCTGGCTTTATACCTTTCCACTTTTCCTTGTGCATTCCTTTTTAACTTGAATACCCATTTGCATCCTATAGCTTTCTTGCCAGGAGGTAATTTTGTAAGAATCCAAGTATTATTTTTATCCAATGCATCAATTTCTTCTTGTGCAGCTTTATGCCATTCAGCAGCTTCTTCTGCTGGCATTTTCTCAATCTCATCCCATGTTAAGGGCTCTTGAGCTTCTGCTGACTTTGTTAGGTAAGACAGTCTTGGGGGTGGAACACCTTTGTTTTCCCTGGATGAGCGTCTGACAACAGGTTGGTCTGACCTTTCCGCATCCTCTAAATCTGAGAGTCCTTCTCCAATTGATTCCCCTTCTCCAACTGTACTGTCTTCTTCAATGATCCTTTCTGTGTCTGCTTCCTCTGCCTGTTCCTCGTTAGATACAGGTGAGTTGCTTTCAGACATCTGCCTTGGTATGGCATTTATATACACTGGCATGTCTATTATGGTTCTAGTTTCATATTCTGGATGATAAGGCTCATCTGGGATAATCCAGCCTTTATCAACCCTTTTGTTTTCATCAAAATATGTAACATGTCTTATGCCAACAATGCCAGTTTTCAGATTCAAAATTCTATATCCTTTGTGTCCTGGAGCATAGCCAACTAAAATGCCCCTTTCTGTTGTGGAATCCAGCTTATGCCTTCTTTGCTTTGGTATATGAGCATATGCTGTACTTCCAAATGTTCTTATGTGTGACAGGTTTGGCTTCCTACCATGCCATGTCTCATGTGGTGTGCGCTCAGCGCCTTTAGTTGGCATTCTGTTTTGTAGGTACACTGCTGTGAGAATGGCTTCCCCCCATAGTCTTTTAGGGAGATTGCTATCTGACAGCATACATCTGGTCATTTCCACAAGTGACCTAAATTTTCTCTCTGCAACAGAATTTTGCTCTGGTGTATAAGCTACTGTTGTGATATGTTGAATGCCTTCTTGTTCTAGAAATGTGCGCATGCTTTGTGAAGTGAACTCACCACCATTGTCGGTCTGAAGAACCTTTGGTTTTCTTTCAAATTTATTGCTCACCATGGCTACGTATTTCTTCAGCATGTCTGTGACTTGACTTTTTTCTTTCAGCAAATAGGCCACACAATATCTAGAGAAATCATCCAAGAATATTAGCACAAATCTGTTATTTCCCAATGATGGGATATTAAACGGTCCACATAAGTCACTGTGTATTAAGTCCAGCACTTTATTACTCCTATTTCCTGTGTATGCAGGAAATGAGGGTCTTACACCTTTTTGAGTAACACAGTCTATGCATTTCTCCATTTTACCAGCATCTGCACTTATCTGAATGCCGGTGGCCAGTTGCTTACTGTAAAGATCCTGGATCACCTTAGAATCACGATGTCCCAGGCGGCGGTGCCAGATTTCCAGACTACATTTACCATCATTCTTCCTTACTTGCGCCATATGTGAGGCTTCACCTGAAATGCTCAGTTTATAAACATCATTATGCATAAAAGCTTCAGCATACACTTCATCATTTTTAGAGATTGTGCACTTACTGTTTTCAAAATGAATCACAAATCCCTTCTTATCTAATGTAGATACACTAAGCATATTACAAACTGCTTGGGGAATATACAAGACATCACTTACAGGAATTTCTTTAACTTCATTAGACACTTTGCATTTTAAGAATCCAATACCTTTTGCTTGGATCTTAGCAGTCCCTGCGTTTGCAGTTTTAAGAATACCTTCCTCTGGACACATTTCCTGAAAGAAATCCTTACAATTGGTTAAATGGCATGTGCTCCCCGAATCCAAAATCCAAGTACTTTCATTTGAATTATTATTTACCATAGTCAAAGATTTTTCTGCCATTAGAAAGCCCTTGTGTTTATCTTTGTCCTTCATACATTTCCTGGTTTGAAAATTCTTTAGTTCCATTGGCTTAGGTGAGCTAGAGGGAGTGTTTTGTGTTTCCTTACACCATTTAGATACATGTCCCTCCTTTCCACATGAGTAGCAAATCAGCTTGCCCTTGGGTGGAGTTTTCCCATAGCTCCGCCTTCCTCTGTTCTTTGCCAAGAAATTTGTTTCATTTCTCTCTGACTTGCTTTGAGAACACATCTCCTCAGAATCATTTATTATGCATTCCTGCCTTAGTTTTGATGTTGTCTGTTCAAAAGATTGCCCTTCAATGGCCTCATTTACAGACCTAAAAACATCAAACTTCTTTGATAGTGAGGTAAAAAGAAATGCTCTTTTCAATGCATCACACATGGGAATTCCAGAAAGTTCTAGCTTTTGAAATGAAGACATAAGATGCATAATGTGATCATTACATTTACTTTTATCCCTTAATTTGGTTTCATTCAACTCTGCCAGCCAAATTGGTTGCTGCTTTGCATATGTAGTTGCATACATAGTTCTCAGCTTACATAAAATGTCCTTTGGTGTATCTTTTCCCTCCACTAATATGGCTTGTTTCTCTGAGAGAGCTTCCAAAAGCATGCACTTCACATAATAGTTTGCATTGTCCCATTCAGCCATATTTTCAGCTGTTCTGTCTTGGTCTAAGCATATATCTAATCTTTTTGCTCGAAGGAAACATATGAATCTTAATTCCCACTGCTGATAATTAAACTCAGTTAATCTAGGCACCTTGAGAGAGTAGAACAATGGTGAATTTCTTCCCTCAGCCATTTTCTTAGCCTTCTGTCTGCTGTGTGGGGGGAGAGAGAGACAGACTGAATCTTTCCTTTAAAACTTAAGAGAAAAATGTGGCCTTTTTTTCTGCCTGGTAATATTTCTCTTCTTTTTCAATTCCTGAGCCCTGGGCCCATAACCCTTTTGTTGGATTATTTGTAGTAAATAATTAGCAGATTTTAGTACACACAGCTTCAGCTTTAGAAATGTTAATTTCTTTCTTCATCTCTCTCTCATTCACCCCTGAATAATTCACTGCTGAGTCACTTTAAAGTTGAAGTAACAAAACATCTGTTTACTCACAGTTTGTAGTTAGATTATAATCAGACAGGCTTATATATACATATTACTATACATTTGTATTATCAGCTCCTTCCATGTGCTTAGATGGTAATGGATGCTCACACCACCATAGATCCTCTCAGGTTAGGAGAGATCATGAGCTCCATGTGCTCCATGTGCTGCATCTGCTGTGTCTAACCCCCACAGGAAGTTGCATAGCTGTGTGACCTCTCTAAGTAATTCACATCAGAGGTCACAGAGTAATCACAGAGAAATAATAGGTGACAGGCAATGCATGTAAAATACAATTACATTCCAACAAGTACAACCAATATTTGCTTTATAATATAACTAGCCATTAAGCCCGTAACAACGGGCTAGTTTTTTGTTTTCCTATGCCCCCCCCCCCTCCCTGGGGTCCACCAACCCTGCTCTCTCCCCTGCCCTCCCCCCCAGCGTGTTTCCCTCAGTTCTGCCCCCTCCTTCCGTCCCTGCTCCCTCCTCCTCTGATTTCCATGTCCAAGCCCTCCTCCCTATTGGGCTGTACTGCTGGTGGAGGCGGGGCTTGGACTTCTACACTCTTAGCGTTCTGAGTGACCCTACTGCGCATTTGCAGGTGAGTTGGTCACTTGCCGTTTATATGTTTGATTGGGTGGGTGTGTGTGTGTTTGGGTCAGAGAGTGAGTGAGAAAGAAAGTGTTTCTCTCTGATAAAGAGACAGACAGCGTGAGAGTGAGCTCTCACAGTGGTGGTGGTCAGTGGCTCTGTATATCCGTTTGTTATAAGCTGCAAATCAGGGTTTATTGTTGTTGTTCCCCTCCTCTTCTTAGAATATTGTGTATGGGTCTGTGTGTGAGAGTGAGTGAGAAATGAAGTGTGTTTCTGTGGAAAAGAGACAGTGAGTGTGAGAGTGAGCAGCTAGTGTGTGTGTGTCTCTGTGTGTGAGTGAGTGAGTGAGAGAGAGTGCTTGTGAGCTGTTAGTACTCCCTGTCTCATTGGAGGTTCAGTGTCACCTTGTAGTCAGTTGTTGGAGCTGTGTGTCAGTAGAGGTTCAGTGTCTCCTTGTAGTCAGTTGTTGGAGCTGTGTGTCAGTGGAGGTTCTGTGTCTCCTTGTAGTCAGTTGTTGGAGCTGTGTGGCAGTGGAGGTTCAGTGTCTCCTTGTAGTCAATTGTTAGAGCTGTGTGGCAGTGGAGGTTCAGTGTCTCCTTGTAGTCAGTTTTTGGAGCTGTGTGGCAGTGGAGGTTCAGTGTCTCCTTGTAGTCAGTTGTTGGAGCTGTGTGGCAGTAGAGGTTCAGTGTCTCCTTGTAGTCAGTTGTTGGAGCTGTGTGGCAGTGGAGGTTCAGTGTCTCCTTGTAGTCAGTTGTTGGAGCTGTGTGTCAGTGGAGGTTCAGTGTCTCCTTGTAGTCAGTTGTTGGAGCTGTGTGGCAGTGGAGGTTCAGTGTCTCCTTTTAGGCAATTGTTAGAGCAGTTTGAAAGGCAGGCTCGTTTTTCAGTCGCGCGCCGGTCTCCCTCCCCCCCCCCCCCCCCCCCCCGCATACATGTTGTTGTTGTTCTGCCCCTTCTGCTGACTTGTGCTGTTCAATGAGTCAAAGGGGTGGGACAGCTATGTCTTTGCTTCATGCTGCAAAGCAGGACTTGTGTGTGTGTGTGCTGCGAGTGAATGCACCTGTTTACCTTTTTCTGTTGGCCCCAGAACGTTTTTTGATCCCTGCTTGGTTTCTGCTGCGAGTTTTTTTGTTGCCTCGGCCACTTCGTCGTTCCTGCTGTGCCCTTGTACATGGTGGTTCTCTTCTCCATCCTCCCTCCCTCCCCCACTGATGTCCACGCCCCCTCCTTCCCTCCCTATTGGCTGCATTACGTCCTCCTTCAATTTCCATGCCCCCTCCCCTCCCTATTGGCTGCATTACGCCCTCCTCCGATTTCCACGCCCCCTCCCTATTGGCTGCATTACATCCTCCTCCGATTTCCACGCCCCTCGCCTCCCTATTGGCTGCATTACGTTTGGTACAGGAACAGGAGCTGCTGGTGGAGGCGGGGTTTGGAGTGTTGCTCCTTGAACATTCGGTCTCTACTGCGCATTTGCGGGTGAGTACGGTCACTCGCAATTTATATGTTTGATTTCTAGAGCTATATGTCAGATGCACTTTAGGAAACATAAGCATTTCAGCTGTTCAGTGAGATGTGGCATGATACTTACATAAATATTTACAGTGGCATAAGTATTTAAATATCCGTAGACAATTTTGTTTGGTTTCTGGGACTTAGCACATACGGGATAATTTTAAAAGAAGTTGCCCACATTTAAGTGTCAGAAATACACATAAATCACTCAAATACCAGCACATATACACGTATATATGCCATATATATACATTTATAAATGCCGGAATTCCAGCTGCATAATAACCTGTAAGTACCTGCATATCTTTAATAGTATGTAGTGGGCTTATATATAGATGGAATCTGGGCAGTTCATGGACAGGGCGCACGCTTACACGCATAACTTATAAAGTACTACAAGTTACATATTTACGTCCGAAAACTAGATACAAGCACTATGGCTGGTATAAGAGCTCACACCCAACTGCATGTAAGTATGTATATATATTCAGTTATTTGAGTATTCTATAAAGAAAAGTAGGCACCTTTTTAACATAGGAACATACATATGAATAAACATACTGGGTCAGACCAATGGTCCATCTAGCCCAGTATCCTGCTTCCAATAGTGGCCAAGCCAGGTCACAAATATCTGGCAGAATCCCAATTAGTAGCAACATTCCATGCTACCAATCCTGGTGCAAGCAGTGGCTTCCCCCATGTCCATCT
The DNA here is from genome assembly GCF_901765095.1 of Microcaecilia unicolor. Classification (NCBI taxonomy): domain Eukaryota; kingdom Metazoa; phylum Chordata; class Amphibia; order Gymnophiona; family Siphonopidae; genus Microcaecilia; species Microcaecilia unicolor. Next base: position 381,005,977 of record NC_044031.1, read on the forward strand.
CAATAACAGACTTTTCTTCCAGGAACTTGTCTAAATATTTTTTAAACCCAGGTACATTAACCACTGTTACCACGTCCTCTGGCAACAAGTTCCAGAGCTTAACTATTCTTTGAGCGAAAAAAATACTTCCTCCAATTTGTTTTTAAAGTATTTTTATGCAATTGTGTTGAGTGTCCCCTGGTCTTTGTACTTTTTGAAAGTGTAAAATATCAATTTACGTTTACCTGTTCTTTACAACTTAGGATTTTGAAGACCTCTATAATATCGTCTCTTTTCCAAGCTGAAGAGCCCTAACCTCTTTAGCCTTTCCTCAAATGAGAGGATTTCCATCCTTTTAACCATTTTGGTTGCTCTTCTTTGAACCTTTTCTAATACTGCTATATCTTTTTTGAGATATAGCGATCAGAGCTGAACACAATACTCGAGGTGAGGTTGAACCATAGAGCGATTCATTATAGTATTTTTGGTCTTATTTACTATCCCTTTCCTAATAATTCCTAGCATCCTGTTTGCTTTTTTGGCTGCCACTACACTCTGGGCAGAAGATTTCCTTTATGGAATAGGATTGCAATAAATGCCCTATAAGCACCTATGTCTATATCTATCTATCTATCTATCTATCTATCTATCTGTGTGTGTGCGTGCGTGTCCTTTTATAGAATTGATCCCATAGAGGGTTTATTAACTGTCTTTATAAAAACCTTGCTGGGGTTCCTCAATAACACAGAGTGCTTTATTTAAAGTTCTTCTTATAAGACTCATATCCTGCTATATGAATTCCTCTTTATCATAATCTAGTTTGTTGCTTCAGCACATTTGTCATGCAGGGAGGCCACTGTAACTTCAATCTAAGTTAATACCTGCAATCAAGCTATAAAAGTTAAGTGCTCCTAAATAACAGGCCATAATGCTTTCTGACAAAGAAGGGCTACCTTCAAAAGGTAATCAAAAAATGTATTAAGTTAGTCCAATAAAAAAGGTATCATCTTATTTTCTTTTCTATGTTTTATTTTATTCTATTTCTATTGACTGCTTTTAGAAGTGGACTAACACAGCCACTACATCTCTCTTGACAAATCTTGAATCCAAATACACAAACAAAAAAGAGATATATATGTAGAACACAGCCCCTGATAAAGCACTACCATGTGCCCTAAACATAAGTACATAAGTAGTGCCATACTGGGAAAGACCAAAGGTCCATCTAGCCCAGCATCCTGTCACCGACAGTGGCCAATCCAGGTCAAGGGCACCTGGCACGCTCCCCAAACGTAAAAACATTCCAGACAAGTTTTACCTAAAAATGCGGAATTTTTCCAAGTCCATTTAATAGCGGTCTATGGACTTGTCCTTTAGGAATCTATCTAACCCCTTTTTAAACTCCGTCAAGCTAACCGCCCGTACCACGTTCTCCGGCAACGAATTCCAGAGTCTAATTACACGTTGGGTGAAGAAAAATTTTCTCCGATTCGTTTTAAATTTACCACACTGTAGCTTCAACTCATGCCCTCTAGTCCTAGTATTTTTGGATAGCGTGAACAGTCGCTTCACATCCACCCGATCCATTCCACTCATTATTTTATACACTTCTATCATATCTCCCCTCAGCCGTCTCTTCTCCAAGCTGAAAAGCCCTAGCCTTCTCAGCCTCTCTTCATAGGAAAGTCGTCCCATCCCCACTATCATTTTCGTCGCCCTTCGCTGTACCTTTTCCAATTCTACTATATCTTTTTTGAGATACGGAGACCAGTACTGAACACAATACTCCAGGTGCGGTCGCACCATGGAGCGATACAACGGCATTATAACATCCGCACACCTGGACTCCATACCCTTCCTAATAACACCCAACATTCTATTCGCTTTCCTAGCCGCAGCAGCACACTGAGCAGAAGGTTTCAGCGTATCATCGACGACGACACCCAGATCCCTTTCTTGATCCGTAACTCCTAACGCGGAACCTTGCAAGACGTAGCTATAATTCGGGTTCCTCTTACCCACATGCATCACTTTGCACTTGTCAACATTGAACTTCATCTGCCACTTGCACGCCCATTCTCCCAGTCTCGCAAGGTCCTCCTGTAATCGTTCACATTCCTCCTGCGACTTGACGACCCTGAATAATTTTGTGTCATCGGCGAATTTAATTACCTCACTAGTTATTCCCATCTCTAGGTCATTTATAAATACATTAAAAAGCAACGGACCCAGCACAGACCCCTGCGGGACCCCACTAACTACCCTCCTCCACTGAGAATACTGGCCACGCAATCCTACTCTCTGCTTCCTATCTTTCAACCAGTTCTTAATCCATAATAATACCCTACCTCCGATTCCATGACTCTGCAATTTCTTCAGGAGTCTTTCGTGTGGCACTTTGTCAAACGCCTTCTGAAAATCCAGATATACAATATCAACCGGCTCCCCATTGTCCACATGTTTGCTTACCCCCTCAAAAAAATGCATTAGATTGGTGAGGCAAGACTTCCCTTCACTAAATCCGTGCTGACTTTGTCTCATCAGTCCATGTTTTTGTATATGCTCTGCAATTTTATTCTTAATAATAGCCTCCACCATCTTGCCCGGCACCGACGTCAGACTCACCGGTCTATAATTTCCCGGATCTCCTCTGGAACCCTTCTTAAAAATCGGAGTAACATTGGCTACCCTCCAGTCTTCCGGTACTACACTCGATTTTAGGGACAGATTGCATATTTCTAACAGTAGCTCCGCAAGTTCATTTTTTAGTTCTATTAATACTCTGGGATGAATACCATCAGGTCCCGGTGATTTACTACTCTTCAGCTTGCTGAACTGACCCATTACATCCTCCAAGGTTACAGAGAATTTGTTTAGTTTCTCCGACTCCCCCGCTTCAAATATTCTTTCCGGCACCGGTGTCCCCCCCCAAATCCTCCTCGGTGAAGACCGAAGCAAAGAATTCATTTAATTTCTCCGCTACGGTTTTGTCCTCCTTGATCGCCCCTTTAACACCATTTTCGTCCAGCGGCCCAACCGACTCTTTGGCCGGTTTCCTGCTTTTAATGTATCTAAAAAAATTTTTACTATGTATTTTTGCTTCCAACGCTAATTTCTTCTCAAAGTCCTTTTTTGCCCTCCTTATCTCCGCTTTGCATTTGGCTTGGCATTCCTTATGATCTATCCTGTTACTTTCAGTTGGTTCTCTTCTCCACTTTCTGAAGGATTGTTTTTTGGCTCTAATGATTTCCTTTATCTTACTGTTTAGCCACGCCGGCTGACGTTTAGTCTTTTTTCCCTTTTTTCTAATACGTGGAATATATTTGTCCTGAACCTCCAGGATGGTGTTTTTAAACAGCATCCACGCCTGATGCAAGTTTTTTACTCTGCGAGCTGCTCCTTTCAGTCTAGTCCTACACCTTTGTGATCGGATGTCTTCAGGTTTTAAGTTGGCTCTTGCAATAAAGCTAAATGCTTTAGCTTCACAGTCCCTGCTTATGTTCCATCCTTAATCTGTATTCTATTAGTGATCCTTGCATTTGAAGCTGCATTCAGTGTGGAGGGTCACTTAGGGTAGTAGCTAGAACCATTGCCAAATAAATCTAGTTACCCAATAGGGAGGGATATCCATGCACTGAGCCCAAAGCTCATGGATTTCCAAATGAGTCCCACAAGTGTAGATGTACCAGCTATGTGACTAGAAATATATGTGAATAAGCAGATCAAATACCTGTGTGACATTAGATTTATAAAACCAGAGATGTGAATGTTTATTTTCTGCTTTGTCACTTCTCCTTTCATACACTAATCATGTTGCAGGAGAAACCTGTCTCTCACCCTCTTCCTTTTTTTTTTCACACTCCCTCCCTTTCATTCACCTTCATTTGTCTCTCCTCCCTTCACTCTCCAGCCTTTAATATAGTTTCCTATTTTTTACCTTCCTCTCACTTCATCTGTTCACTGCATTTTATCTTTTCTCTGTGTCTTCCTCTCAGATTTTGGGATTTTAACTGATATGACAAACTATAGTGTCAAAGTTAGTACATCAAAATATGTCACACCTGTCACTGTCTGCTTGATAAGTAACTGTATAGCCTAGAATACACATTACTTGTCTAAGCTAGCGGCAGTGGTTAGACAGAATTTATTCTAAGTATAGGTTTGTATCTCTCTCTCTCTCTCTCTCTCTCTCTCTCTCTCTCTCTCTCTCTCTCTCTCTCACACACACACACACACACACACACAAAAGTATGTGAGGAAGTGTAAAGTGAAAGAGATCATTGTAAGTGTGAATAATGAGTGAACAGTACATACCAATGATGGAAAGCTCTTACGGCAGACATACAGAAGATGATGAAAAAGACTGATGTCTCAGTATCTCATTAAAATGCACTGAAGAAGAAAGCAGAAAAGGCAACTCGGGCCAAATAAAAGGGAGTCTCCAAAGGACAGATTGCTGATTGCACAGTAAACACGACCTGGGATATAGAATGCATGCAGAATGACTCAAGTACCTTGCTACAAATCCATCAAAAGGAGGTGGTAAAAGAATACAGTTTGCCCAGTGTGTTTTATTGGCCCTGTGTTTCAGATGAGTTGATGGCAGTGATACTATGATTTAAATATATGAATGGTGAAAGGGGTGTGTGAGTCTCCGGAGTGAGTACAATTGAGTGACAGTTGAAGTGAGTTCCAAGGAAATTTGATTTAAGGGCACTTGATGAAGAATAAATGTTAAGATTATTATATATACACCGTTGTTTGAGTACTTTGAATGAAAAGTTCTGTTTAATTTGTACTCTGATTATAGATCTTTTACCCCAGTGTGAATAGAATAGTTAAAATGTAATGTCAAGAAGTGTAGAGTGATGCACTTGGGGTGCAGAAACCTGAAAGAGAGATACCAGATAGGAGGGAGAGATTAGTAAACTCGACTCAAGAGAGACCTTGGGGATCTAAAGGTGAAGAAACAATACGACAAGGCTATGGCCAGAAGGATGCAAGGCTGCATAGAGAGGGGTATAACCAGCAAAAGAAAGGAGGTGTTGATGCCCCTCTACAAGACATTGGTGAGGCTCCACTTGTGTTCAGTTTTGGAGGCCGTATCTTGCTAAAGATGTAAAAAGACTGGAAGTGGTGCAAAGAAAAGCTACGAAAATAGCATGGGATTTGCGTTGCAATCCATACGAGGAGAGACTTGCTGACCTGAACATGTATACCTTGGAGGAAAGGAGAAACATGGGTGATATGATACAGACATTCAAATATTTGAAAGGTGTTAATCTGCAAACAAACCTTTTTCAGAGACGGGAAGGTGATAGAACTAGAGGACATGAATTGAGGTTGAAGGGGGGCAGACTTAGGAGTAATGTCAGGAAGTATTTTTTCACAGGGAGGGTGGTGGATATGTGGAATGCCTTACCACATATGTGGTGGAGATGAAAACGGTAATGGAATTCAAACATGTGTGGGATAAACACAAAGGAATCCTGTTTTTAAGGAATGGATCCATGGAATCTTAGCGGAGATTAGGTGGCGAAGCCGGTAATTGGGAAGCGAAACCGGTGCTGGGCAGACTTCTACAGTCTATGACCTGATTGTGACTAAATAGATATGGATGGGCTGGAGTGTAAATTTTAAGGGGCTTTGATGTTAACTTCAGAACTTTTAGTAGAAGAACAGTGCTGGACAGACTTCTATGGTCTGTGCCTTGAAAATGGCAAGGACAAATCAAACTCGGGTATAAAGTATCACATACCATGTAAAATGAGTTTATCTTGTTGGACATACTGGATGGACTATACAGGCCTTTATCTGTTGTCATTTACTATGTTGCTATGTTACCACGTAATGCAGATGGTGAGGGGAAGATGCGGAGCAAAAGTTAGCTCAGGGCACAACAACTCCTTGAGCCAGCATTAGGTGCCTTCTTGATTTTGTGTTGTTTGACAGGTTAAACAACCATTCCCTATTAATAGTTCCATCCACTGTTCATAATTTTATAAACAGGTGTCCTTTCTCCTCTCAGTCATGTTTCTTTAAACTGAAAAGTCCTAACCTGCTTAGCCTCTTTCTATAGGAGCAATGTTCTTTGCCATTTATCATTTTTGTCACCCTTCTTTGAACTTATTTTTATTTTGTTCTCATTCCAAATGGACAAGGAGACCCTGGAAAGACAGTTAAGAGAAAACAGAGGAAAGCAGAAACCAGAGACTGCAACCAACACGATTAGAAAAGTAAAATTGCCAGACAACAAAGGTAGAAAAAAATATTATTTATTTATTGATTAGAATATATCATGTTTTGGAATGTACATATGCTAGAACTGGATTAAGACATGGCAGGGGCCTGCGAGAGAAATCTCACTCATTGACTTTAAATCTCTAGCATTGCAGTAGTAAATCTCCAGCTTTGGTATGGGCCTCCATTGGCATCTCTGTAATAATATCAGCACATTGTCCACAATGACATCAAAATCTTTCTTTTATGTGGTGATTCCTAGCTTAGAGCTCTGCAATTTGTACCTGTAGTTTGGAAAAGTTTTCCCTATGTGCATCACTTGACTGTACTAAATTTCATCTCTCATTTAGATGCCCAGTCTCCTAGTCTCACAAGATTCTTTCCTCAGTGTAATAAGCTGTGCATTAAAATGGTGCACCAAGCTTCAGCACACAGTGTTCTAATGGATGGCTAATAAAAACTTTTACTGCCAATGCAATAAACTAATGACAAATTACCTTGACATTAAAATTGTGTGCTGGCCAAAAAAATAATAAAAAAAAGAGTGCACAAGGATGTGGAAATTTGCATTGATTTGCTGTATCGCAGTTCCTCCATTCTTTATACATTCTTACCCTTCCTCAGGATACTCACTCATTCCATTACCTCTTTCCGAGGTCCTGTGGAAAGCTCAGTCTTCCCCACAGCATATGCAGATCTCCAGCTCCTTCCCGTGAGTACAGCAGTCTCCCCATTGGCTGAATCCTACCACAGTCTCTGCATTAGAATGGAGGGATGATCGGAAAGCTATAGAGATCTAACTAAAAAAAAAAATGTCCTTCTGATTTTAAAGAAAGGTCATTTACAAATCTGTGGAAACCTGAAAAATCTAGGCAGTTAGCAATCCTGTTTTCCTGAATCCATAACACATCTCACAGCCTCTTCCCATTCCCTTCCCCCTACACACACACACTATAACTTTGGGCCTTAGGCACATTCTTAACTTACCTATGCCTTCATCTGTCCCTGAAAAAATGGAACATAGTTACACAGAAAAGAAGTTTTGAGGGATATTGATCATTGGGTATTCACCTGGGAGGATATGGATAGGGCCAAGTTTGCTTTGATGCCTCCCCCCTCCCCAACACACACACATAAAATCTCTTCTAGATGGCGAAGCATTGTATCAGCTCCCTTCTAGCCTGCTCACCCCCCCCCCCCCCGACTTGCCCAAATCAGTTCCCTTCTAGCCAACTCCTACCCCCAACTGTATAACCTCAACTTACCCTGGGGGCTGACTTGGGGATAGGAAGGAGTAAAGACCTAAGGGAAGGCCTGGAGAGAAGAATCAGTGTGGTGTTTTTTTGTTGTTGTTTTTTTAGTATCACAGGACGTGCAGGAGACCAGCATGATGTATCCTATCTTAACCTCTAGAAAGGCCAGTCTGAATGTGAAGGACCAAATCCCATTGCAGTTAAACAAGAAGTGTTTTAAGAGACTTGATATTTTTGTCTTTATGGATGAGAAGTAATTTTCTCTATTTTGTATCTTCCCAAAGGAGATAAATTTCAGGAGTTTTTTTGGTACTATTGAAAATCCAGTGACACTGTCACTAAAAGTACTTCTCTAGTCCAAGTTTATTTATTTTATTTGGAATAGTGCAATTAAAGTCATACAAAAAATAAACAAATAGTACAAGTATGTAAATACATAACAGACACATATCAAATACAAAATCAATATGCTTTGATAATTGAATTCAAGCAGGTTGAGTGGACTTTAAATATGCATCCAACAGATGCTACCTGCATAGAAACACAGAAAATGATGGCAAATAAAGACCGTATGTCCCATCCAGTCTGACCATCCATGCACTATCCCTTCCTCTCCCTCAGAGATCCTATATGTTTGTCCTATCATTTCTTGACATCAAACAAAGTCGTTGTCTCCATAACCTCCACTGGGAGGCCATTCCTTGCACCCACCACTTTTTCCATAAACAAGCATTTCCCTAGATTGCTCATGATTCTCAGTCTATCCCTTTCACCTTCATCCTATGCTCCCTCATTCTAGAAAGGTTCCTTTCAATTGAAAGAGACTTACTTCCTATGCATTTATACCACGGAGGTATTTAAATGACTCTAACATATCTCCCCTCTCCTATCTTTCTTGCCGGTTAAATAGTGTTTAAGCACCTAACTGTGGATATTCAGCGGGAGATAGGTTCTCTCTAGCTGAATATCCCAGTTAGCAGCTAGCTGGATAGGTGTGGATATTCAGTGCCAAACCAGTTATGTTGGGTGGTCAAAACAGGCTGCTTAAATACTGTTTTGTGGTCAAACTATATTAATGTTTCCAGGCACACACAAATGAGATATAAGGCCTTCCTCTCGCTAAAACTGAGGGTTTTGGCAGTGGGAGGTACTTTCTTTTTGAAATTTCCTTGCAAGTATCTGGTCACATGGGGTAATAATTCTTATGGGGTTTTCTTTAGATCCTGAATGTACATATGCTAGAACTGGAGCATTTTTTGCTGATAAAAAGTGAGATAAAGTGAGATAAAAAGTGAGATCTCTGATTTAATATATCTAAGGGTTATTCAGGAGAGTCAGTATTAAAACCTGCATATTCTTTGATTACTTTCCTATAATGTTGTTTTTCTTTCTATTTGTGTTCCATTGGCCTCCCTTAACATGGGCTATTAGGAAGTAATGTGATTTCAATTAAATTTTCTGTTGTATATTTTATCTGCGTATTTCTTATGTTGCTTGTGATGTAACAATTTTTTTTCAATAATAATAAAAAAAAGCAGGCCTATCTTTGACCGCTAAAATGTTAATCGATTAGTGCTGAATATCGGCATAGTGAGTTAACTTTTAATAGCCAAAATAAACCTGGATATTCAGTGCCGGTCACTGGAAATGGCATTAAATATCCGGGTTGAACGCCACTGGCGGACAACAAATGTGCTGCTCACCACTGGCTGAATACAGGCCCATTAAGATCTTTAAGTCTGTCTCTATGTGCTTTATGATGAAGACCTCTGATCATTTTAGTAGCCACTCTCTGGACTGACTCCACTTGTTTATATCTCTATGAAGATGCGATTTCCAGAATTGTACACAGTACTCTAAATGGGGGTCTCACCAGAGATTTATACAGATACAATGTCACCTCCTTTTTCCTGCTGTTCATTCTTGTCCCTGTCCATCCAAGCATTTTTCTGGTATTTTCCATCATCTTTCTACCTGTTTGGCTGCATTTAGGTCATCAGATATGATCACCTCCAGGTCCCACTCTTTTGTGAACAGAAGTACACTTTTGGGCTCATTTTTGAAACAGAAAAACGTTTAAAGAGTGGCATAAAGCAACATATGAATGTTTTTTCTCACAAACACATCCAAATCAGTATTTTTGAAAGCCATTTTTTAGACGTTTTTCTATGAAGTCGGTCAGAAGTACGTCCAAATCTCAAGGGGGCATATCAGGGGTGTATTCAAGTCGGTGTGAAGAGGGTTCAACTGGCTTGCCATCATACCTGTCTCCACTTTATGAGAAAGGAAGTCCACACCTTCCTAAGACTTAGACATTTTTCAGCCATAATGGAACAAAACAAAAATGTCCAGGACTAAAACTAAGACGTTTTGAGCTAGATCTGTTTTTAGAACGAATAATGCACAAAAAGGTACCCTAAACAACCAGATGACCACTGGAGGGAATCAGGGATGACCTCTCCTTATTCCCTCAGTGGTCAGTAACCCCCTCCCACCCCTAAAAAATGTGATGAAAAACATTACTTGCCAGTCTCAGATGTTATACTCAGGTCCATTAGAACAGCATGCAGGTCCCTGGAATAGTCTAGTGTTGGGTGCAGTGCACTGCAGACAGGTGGACTCAGGCTCCTACCCCCCCCCCCCCCCCCCACACACACACCTGTTACACTTGTGGAGGAAACTGTGAGGCCTCCAAAACTCACCAGAAACTCACTGGACCCACATATAGGTGTCCCCTTCACCTGTAAGGGCTATGGTTACATTTGTACCCCACATTTTCCCACCTATTTACAGGCTAGTGGTATAGTTGGGGGTAGTGGGTTTTACGTGGGTTTTGGGGGGCTCAACACACAAGGTAAGGGAGCAATGGTGAGATGTGTACCTGGGAGCATTTTATGAAGTCCACTGCAGTGCCCCTTAGGGTGCCCTATTGCTGTCCTGGGATGTCAGGGGGACCAGTCTAATAAAAATGCTAGCTCTACTACTACTACTATTTAGCATTTCTATAGCGCTACAAGGCATACTCAGCGCTGCACAAACATAGAAGAAAGACAGTCCCTGCTCAAAGAGCTTACAATCTAATAGACAAAAAGTAAATAAAGTAAGCAAATCAAATCAATTAATGTGAACGGGAAGGAAGAGAGGAGGGTAGGTGGAGGCGAGTGGTTACAAGTGGTTACGAGTCAAAAGCAATGTTAAAGAGGTGGGCTTTCAGTCTAGATTTAAAGGTGGCCAAGGATGGGGCAAGACGTAGGGGCTCAGGAAGTTTATTCCAGGCGTAGGGTGCAGCGAGACAGAAGGCGCGAAGTCTGGAGTTGGCAGTAGTGGAGAAGGGAACAGATAAGAAGGATTTATCCATGGAGCGGAGTGCACGGGAAGGGGTGTAGGGAAGGACGAGGGTGGAGAGATACTGGGGAGCAGCAGAGTGAATACATTTATAGGTTAGTAGAAGAAGTTTGAACAGGATGCGAAAACGGATAGGGAGCCAGTGAACGGTCTTGAGGAGAGGGATAGTATGAGTAAAGCGGCCCTGGCGGAAGATGAGACGGGCAGCAGAGTTTTGAACCGACTGGAGAGGGGAGAGGTGACTAAGTGGGAGGCCAGCAAGAAGCAGATTGCAGTAGTCTAAACGAGAGGTGACAAGGGTGTGCATGAGGGTTTTGGTAGAGTGCTCGGAAAGAAAGGGGCGGATTTTACGGATATTGTAAAGAAAGAAACGACAGGTTTTGGCGGTCTGCTGGATATGAGCAGAGAAGGAGAGAGAAGAGACAAAGATGACCCCAAGGTTTCGAGCTGAGGAGACAGGGAGAATGAGAGAGCCATCAACAGAAATAGAAAACGGGGGGAGCGGGGAGGTGGGTTTGGGGGGGAAAATGAGAAGCTCGGTTTTGGTCATATTTAATTTCAGGTGGCGTTGAGACATCCAGGCAGCAATGTCAGACAAGCACGCTGAAACTTTGGTTTGGATGCAAGGTGAGATATCAGGGGTAGAAAGGTAGATTTGGGAGTCATCAGCATAGAGATGGTAGGAAAAGCCATGGGATGAGATTAATGAACCAAGGGAAGAAGTGTAGATAGAAAAGAGGAGGGGACCAAGAACAGAACCCTGAGGTACGCCGACAGGCAGAGGGATAGAAGTAGAAGAGGATCCACCAGAGTGAACACTAAAGGTGCAGAGGGAGAGGTAGGAAGAGAACCAGGAAAGGACAGATTGTGCTCTCCCAATTTACCAGAGCCTAACTGGAGTCCAACTGTTCCAATGTGCTAGAAATTTTTTTTCAATTGAATTCAGCTAGCTCCTCCTACACCCCAATGGCTTGATTTTGTGCATTTTGCACTTGGATGTTTTTTTTTTGTTTTTTTCGAAAATGGACCAAAAAACAAAACATCCAAATCACAAAATGTTGTTTGGAACTGTATTTTCGAAAACAAAACACATTTTTCTCTTTCAAAAATGTCCTTCTTTCCTATTCAGATTTTGGATGTTTTTTGCAAAACATCCAAAGTTGGACTTAGATGTTATATCGAAAATGCCCCTCCACACCTCCTATATTGTACTGCTCCTTTGGATTTTTTGCAACCCAGATTCATGACTCTGCATTTTTTAGTATTAAATCAGGACTGTCCAACCTCAGTCCTTGAAGCCACAATCCAGTCAGGTTTTCAGGATTTCCCCAATGAATATGCATGAGATCTATTTTCATGCACTGCCTCCATTGTATGCAAATTGATCTCATGCACATTTGTTGTGGAAATCCTGAAAACCTAACCTGGCAAGGACTGAGGTTGGACACCACGATATTAAGTCTTAGTTGCCAAATTCTAGATCATTCCTTATGCTTCACTAAATCTCTCCTCATGTTATCCACTCTATTGCAAATTGTATTATCATCCTTAAAGCGGAAAACCTTAACAGACAACCCTTCAGCAATATCACTTACAAAATGTGAAAAAGAACCGGACTAAACTTCACAGCACTTTGTCTTTTAACAGCTGCTGTTGCTTCATATCTATGAGTTAGACAGGCTGTAATTCCACCAGTGCTGATAATTAACTGAAAAAGTTCTTCCAGTTTCCAGAATGGATTTAATGACCAACACCAGTAACATAGTGAAGAGGGCACCTTCATCACTGTTTTTTACATGTGGGAACACTAATGATTTCAAAATAATTATATGAAGTGAAATCTCACTTTTTAGCTGAAATATTACTCTTAACGTATCCCATATTTGATTCTAGAACAGTGGTAGCAAAGAGCAGTGGAAAAACATGTGTGTTAAAACATCTTGTTCCATCCCACATGATCAGCTTATGGCAGATTGTGCTCTCCCAATTTACCAGAGCCTAACTGGAGTCCAACTGTTCCAATGTGCTAGAAATTTTTTTTCAATTGAATTCAGCTAGCAGATTAATATATTCAGAAAAGCCCTTTCCAAAACCTTAACCAATCCCAGAATGCAAGACCTTGTGACACTCAAGATTCTGTTCCCAAGGAAAATAAAGGGACTTCATTGTTTACTTCTGAAATCTCAAAGAATCATATGGAATTTAGATGCCACCTCCAGAATTCTATATATGGTGCTAAAGATTGCGCATGTGCCCAAATTCTGTGTGCAATTTATTTGCTTAATGAGCCAATCAGCGCCAATAATTTTGTGTTAACAATCAATTATTGGCACTGATTGGCAACAATTTGCAATTATGCATGCAACTTGCTATATGCTATTCTATAAGATGTGTGCATAATTTTATTTAGCATGCAACAGAAAAGGAGGAGCAGCCATAGGGCATTCACAAAAGATACATATAAAGGGGCATAATCGAAAAGGACGCCCAAGTTTTTCTGAGGACGTCCTCGTAAAACGTCCCTGTGGAGGGGTGGGGAAACCCGTATTATTGAAACAAGATGGACGTCCATCTTTCGTTTCGATAATATGGTTGGGGACGCCCAAATCTTGAAATTTAGGTTGTCGTTAGAGATGGTCGTCCCTAGACTTGGTCGTTTCTGATTTTTGGCAATAATGGAAACCAAGGACGCCCATCTCAGAAACAACCAAATGCAAGCCCTTTGGTCATGGGAGGAGCCAGCATTCGTAGTGCACTGGTCCCGGACATGCCAAGACACCAACCGGGCACCCTAGGGGGTACTGCAGTGGACTTCATAAATTGCTCCCAGGTACAAAGCTCCCTTACCTTGTGTGCTGAGCCCCCCAAACCCCCCCAAAACCCACTACCCACAACTGTACACTACTACTATAGCCCTTAAGGGGGAAGGGGGGCACCTAGATGTGGGTACAGTGGGTTTCTTGTGGGTTTTGGAGGGCTCACATTTAACACCACAAGTGTAACAGGTAGGGGGGGATGGGCCTGGGTCCGCCTGCCTGAAGTGCACTCAACCCACTAAAACTGCTCCAGGGATCTACATACTGCTGTGATGGACCCGAATATGACATCTGAGGCTGGCATAGAGGCTGGCAATCAATATTTTTACAGATATTTTTTTAGGGTGGGAGGGGGTTAGTGACCACTGGGGGAGTAATGGGAGGTCATCCCCAATTCTCTCTGGTGGTCATCTGGTTTGCTGCTAAACAGTATGGCCAACCTGCCCTGCTATGGCTTTTTAATATTGTAGCTGCTCGTTGACAATTTTTTGAAATTCCTGTTAAGTATCAAAGAAAGGATTAAGGAGGCCCTAATAGCTTAGCTGTGCTTCACTCCCTCTCTGTTATTTAATTCCTGGATCTGAATCAGGTCTATATATCACAAGAGGTTAACAGGATTAGAGAAAATCCTGTTTTTCTGTGAGTGAAATTAATGCAGCTTCTCCTTCTATTCCAAGGCTGCAAATATTGCATTTTTCTTACAGAAGTCAGTGAAAAGTAGATAAAGAAACTTATGAAAAACATGTCATATTGGGAAATTTGAGCATTAAACCTGACCTACAGAGCTTCACACTTCCATTTTTACCATCTTCCCCTATGATAGGCTCTGCCTTCACCCTTTATCCCTTCCCTCTATTTCCTGGCCAACACAATCGTCATTCACATCAATTATTCTCCTCTCCTCCCCTTTTGTTATACCTGCCACTATCAGTCCTTCTCTTTACCCCTTCCCCTGCTTCAATCACTCCTCCTATTTTCCCTCCCTAGTCACTACAATTTCTGCCATAATTTCTCTTCCTAGGTCCTGCTGTAATAACCACTATGGCTTCTTCTCATTTCCCTTTTCCAAGCTGCACTATCATCACTACTTGTCTTTCTCCATGGTGATAGTCATCACCCTTCCTCCACTGGTCTGCCCTAATGCACCTTTCCCCTATTCCCTCCAACGTCCACCATTCCTCTTCCTTCCCACTTCTATCAGTCACCCTCCCATGGACTTTATGTTTGAAATGGGAGGAGGGGTAGGGCTATCACAGAGATGGTGAGTTATGCTGATTTATAGTTTGGGGTTCAGTAGAAACAGATGATGAAAAAGACTATTTGTTCCACCTAACTGGCCCATTCGTAGATGCTTACTTGACCTCTGTCATAGGTCTTACTTGATAGGCTCCTTACGTCTATCTCAGATATGCTTGAATTCTGTCATTGTTTTGGTTCCTATAACTTCTTAGGCACTTCTTCTGGATGCCTGTTCCAGCTATTCACGATCCTCTCATGAAAGCTACTTTCATGCATTCTGTATAATCTTTGTTTCCTTCATTTGATCACCCCTTTTCTTTGAATTTTTTTGTTCAATGGAATATGCTAACTTCTGGTAGTGTAAAGGATCCAGAAAGATAATTGAATGTTTATAACATACCTCCTCTATCACTTCATTCTACCAAGTGCTTCTTTAGCATCCTGCATTGCTCTGTGTATGGCATATAGACATTTTAGTGGCCCTCCTTTGAATTAATTCTACCTTGTCAATAACCTTTTGCAGATGTGGTCTCTAGAAATGAACACAATACTCCAGGTGGGGTACCACAATAGAACATAAAAGCATAAGAAAAGCCCTGCTGAGTCAGACCAAGGTCCAGTGAGCCCAGGTCACAAAGCTCAAAAGTAGATGTGTTTCTCCATTCACTTACAGGAATGGGCAGTGTTTCTCTCAAGTCTGCCTGACTAATAATGGTTTTAAACATTTTTATATGTTTGCAATTTATAAGAACATGTATACCACTTAAACAATTAATATTAGGATATTACTATTATAATGACAAAACCAGATATTAAATAACAAGAAAAATCATACCATAGACCTGAATTTAAAGTCTACAACATAAGAGGACAGAATAACTGTAAAAGGGAGAAAATCACCAGGAAAAAGGAAGACACAAAAGCAGCATTCCAAGGCGAACTAATTTGTTGCTGTTAGTGGGCTGCCTTACTAGTGAGGGCTACAACTATATTACTAAGAAACACCACCAAATGTGATGGTTCAAAAATATGTGCTTAATATTATTGTACTATATGGTACATTTATATGGAAATTTCAGAAGAAAACAGCCACCAAATTGATGGACCCTAGGTCAAAGTAATAAAAACTACCTCCATCTTCTGCATGGCCTTAGTCACATATGGAAACACCCTTATTTGACGACCCAGAAAAGTACATGTCTTGAGACCAAAGTATAATCTGAAAGCATTATCCCTTTCTATTTCAGTATGAGACTCCTTGGGGTCATTCTGGACCCCCACCTGACCCTTGAGCTCCAAGTCTTGGCCGTCACAAAGCGCATGTTCCTCTCCATGAGGTACCTTAAGCGTATTAAGCAGTATCTTCCTTTTGACCTGTTCCGGACGCTAATCTACTCACTCGTCTTAAGCCACTTTGACTATTGCAATGGAATTTATACTGGTTGCAAGGAGCACGTCCTTAGGAAACTTCAGACTGCACAGAACACAGCGGCGCGACTGCTCTTTGGCAAATCGCGGTTTGAGGCAGCGAAGCCCCTCTGTGACATCCCTCCCCCCCCCCCCGTTGACCCCCTCTCTTCCCCACTTCTACTCTCTACTCCATCTTGCATTTGACTTATTGTATTGTACTCTTCCTCCAACATTATAAGCCACATAGAGCCTGCCTTGGTGGGATTATGTGGGATATAAATGTTCACAATAAATAAATAAATAAATAACAAAATGTTGCCTTTAGCAAGTTATATTTAATATGGGATAAAATGCCATAAATAAGTAAATAAATATAAACTTTTAATGTTGAGCACCTGATTCTCAAAGTGGACATATTCCAAACACTAATGAAAATAAAATGATTTTTTTCTACCTTCTACCTTTGTTGTCTGGTGACTTTGTTTTTCTGGCCCAGTATCCAATTCTGCTGCTATCTGTCCTCTTAACTCCGTTTCCAGGGCTTCCTTTCCATTTATTTCTTTACTTTTCGCCTTTCTTCTTCATTTTTTGTCCTACATCCGTAAGTAAAAGCTGGGTCCTCCACAGACTTGACTGTCCAGTGGATCCAGCTTCTGCCTATTTTCTTCATCCATGTGCAGTTTTTCTCCTCTCTTCCTTTTCCCTCATCTCATCTCCTTCCTCACTCTCCCCTCCATCCATGTCCAGCATTTCTTTTCTCTCCCTTCCCTCTCCTCCATCCATGTCCAGCAACTCTCCTCTCCTCTGCCCCCCTCCAGCCATCCATACCCACCCAGCGATTCTCTCCTCTCCCCTGTCGCCCCCTCCAGCCATCCACACCCACCCAATGATTCTCTTCGCTCCCCTTCCCCTCCTCCAGCCATCCATACCCACCCAACGATTCTCTTCACTCCCCTGCCCCCCTCCAGCCATCCATACCCACCCAGCGATTCTCTCCTCTCCCCTGTCCCCCTCCAGCCATCCATACCCACCCAGCGATTCTCTTCGCTCCACTGTCCCCCTCCAGCCATCCATGCCTACCCAGCAACTCTCTTCGCTCCCCTGCCCCCCTCTAGCCATCCAAACCCACCCAACAATTCTCCTTGCTCCCCTGCCTCCGTCGCAGCAGCCACCAGTGAAAGCCCATCTCCAGCCTCCCCTTCATTTCCTGTCAGTGTCCCGCCCTCGCGGAAAGAGGAAATGATGTCAGAAGAAGGCGGGACACTGATGGGAACGAAGGGAAGGCGAAAGATGGGCTTTCACTGCGGCTGCTGCAATGGAGGTAAATCAACAATTTAAACCCCCCAGAGCGGCGAGGGATGAGGTAAGCATTGCTTGTGGTGCCCTCCTGCCATTCTTACCTCACTTACCGCCAGGTTGCACCACCCCTGGGAGCTGGCTCACCTGCCACAACAACCGGCTCGCAAGAACTTAAAAAATTTAACAACCGGCTCTTGCAAGCCAGCTCCAGCACACCACTGTCTATCTCCCTTTTCTGGTGATGCTAGTTGTTTGTCCTGAGTGTGCGGGGCTTTGTGGCCAGGGTATTGCTTACCGCCCATTTGGTCCATCCTAAGCCTTGGCCTGGGCACAAGGACTCACGAACAGTTTAACACCCTGCCTCTTTAGCAGCCTTTCTCTGTATCTGATTTAACTTGTTTGTGTGCAGTGTTTGGTATTTGGCTCTTGTGAGCCCTGCCTCTCTAAGCAGCCTTTCTCTGTAGTCTGCATTAACCCTTTCTGTACTCTTGTGTGCCCTTCTTTTTCCCTGGCTTTGTATTTGAGGCAGTCCTTTCCTGTGGTCTGCTTTTTCTCTTGGTGTTCTGTGTTTCTTATTTGGCTCTGGGGAGCCTGCTTCCCTTTCATGGGTTATTTAGTTAGAATCTGCCTTCTCTTCTGTCTTTTCCTTGGCAGCCATTTCTGTGGAGCTTCGCTCCTTTAGGTTACGCGAGTCTAGTAGTATCCTGCTCTGACCCTGCCTTTCCCTTTTACTCCTGTGGGTACTGTCTACCGCTACCTGGGTTCAATGTAGCCTTTGTCTGTATTCTCTCCCTCTGGTTGTTGTCTGTATCTGCCAGTTTGGTCTGACATCTTCCCCTTTGTGTCAGTGCCCGGCGCTGTGTGCGCCACCTGAGCTCCAGTCCCTTCTGGGACCTCTCGTTGTTCTTTTCCCTTCCCTAGTGTATGATTGGATTCCAGTTCGGCCTTGCGGTCTGTACGCCTGGACTCTGTACAAGTGGGTTCCCGATCGGCCTTGTGGACCACATGAGTAGTATATTTCCCTTTTCTTGTGGTGCTTGCTGATTTCCCTGAGTGTGTTGGACTTTGCGGTCCTTGTTACTGCATAGCGTCCATTTAGTCTACCCTAGGCCTCGGCCAAGGTCCTTCCTAGGCTTCAGCCTAGGCACAAGGGCTCACAATCAATATAACAGCAATTGATGTGATTATTGGTAAAAAAGTAAGCTTTTATGCATAAATGGAGTACTACTAAGAGAAACCACTCAAAAAAGATTCTGAGAGGTATTGGATGAGAGAAACAAAAAAAAACCAATAGTCTACTCATAAGAACACTACTAGTTTACAGGGTGCCAATATTGTGACCAAAACAAACAATAAAAAAAAGTGGGCTAATATATAGCAACCCATAAAAACAGAACAAAGGGGGTTCTGTGCCTAATTGCTCCCCAAAGACAGGCATTCCAAAAGAAAACCCTCCAAAGAAAGTGATAAGTAAACCTTAATGATGATACAATAAGTGCTGTTGCATTCACTTAAGGTGAATTCCCCAAATAGTATGTGAAATAAAATGTAATAGAACAGTGTTAATGAGAATCAGTAAAATAAGTACAAAGACGGTAACCTCAAATTCATCCCCAATACTGCAAATATATTCCAACACACTACAGTGTTTAAACTGTCAGCATCAATCTACAGTGAAAATGTCTGAAAGTTGTCAATAAGTTGAGCTGCTTACTTAAATAAACAACCTATGAGACAGCAAACCTATACTATGGTTTGGAACAGTAGTATTTAAGTAGCTGAAGCTCATATATAACGCATATCATCATTTGGCATCAGCGGAAGATATTAAGAAAAAGTAACATACCACACAAATATTGGTCACTGTACAGCAGTATCCTGTAAGAAAAACATCAAAATTAGAATCCCATGGCCACACAATAAAACCCCACAAATATCACACACATCCGCTCACTAAAACTGAGAGAAAGTACTCACCATCTTGAAAACAATACAAGTACTTCTGATTGTCGCAAAACAATCTAAAAGAAAGCAACCATTGTTGGCACTGTAATCTGGGAGACAGCCATAATCTTTCTTGGATCAATGATGGATTGAGGCTCAGAGATGGTGCCAGTGGAGTTGAAGTGTAGAAAAAATTCTATATTGGAAATGTATTTATTAATATGGTATTAGTATTAGGCTTGAATCTAGTAAGGTAACCTTCATATGACCCTTTGCTGAATGTGTATTACCTCATCATCATAAATGTGAATAGCAGGGTATACTATTATTTGACGTGGAGGGGCATAATCAAATGTCGCCGGCCAAATAGATCACCGGCGATCTATGTTGACGGCAGCGCTACAACTGGCCGGAACCGTATTATCGAAAAAAATGGCCGGCCATCTTTTTGTTCGATAATACGGTTTAGCCTGGCTAAATGCCTTGGATGTCGCCAGGTTTGAGATGGCCGGTTTTGTTTTTCAGCGATAATGGAAAAAAATGCCACCCATCTCCAACCTGGCGACATCCAAGGCATTTGGTTGTGGGAGGAGCAAGCATTTGTAGTCCACTGGTCCCCCTCACATGCCAGAACACCAACTGGGCACCCTAGGGGTCAGTGCGGTGGACTTCAGAAAAACCTCCCATATGCATAGCTCCCTTACTTTGGGTGCTGAGCCCCCCAACCCTCCCCCCAAAACCCACTACCCACAAATGTACAACACTACCGTAGCTCTTAGGGGTGAAGGGGGCAACTACATGTGGGTACAGTGGGTTTTGGAGGGCTCCCATTACCAGCACAAGTGTTACAGGTAGGGGGGGGGGGTGGGCCTGGGTCCGCCTGCCTTAAGTGCACTGCGGTACCCACTAAAAGTGCTTCAGGGACCTGCATACACGCAAGCCTCTAGGACTTGTTGCTGCTGTATAACCTTGGCACAGCAGTTCACACCTGAAGACTAATCTCTTTGAAAAAGTCCTTTATTTGAATAAGCACGTTTACTTACAGCTAACTGCAGATCAGAGGTTGTGCCCCACTGGCAAAGAGTCTCCCTAGTACTGAGATTAGCAGTAGGTCAGAGCTGGTAGAATGGTGTACATGCCCTCTTTCAGCCACATTCAAGGTAAAAACTAAATTCTCTAACGTGGGAAACACATGAAAGGGATCTAAAACTGCCTTACAAAAATGGCCACTACCTCATGGACTACCGGAAACACAACAGGGCACACTCTGACCCAGTTAGCAGGGGGAAAAGCACCATGGGAGTAGAGCCCACTACCCTACACTCACCACAATGCATTGCTGATGTGACTCTGCAGTGCACCTAACAGAAAAGGTTTCACACTCACCCGAGAGCCAAATCACAACCAGGGAAAGGCTGTCAGAGGATAGAACACATTCTGCTGTCATGGAGGTGGGTACGGCATTTGAGGCTGGCATACAGGCCGGCAAAAAAGGTTTTTATTTTTATTTTTTTAGTATGGGAGGGGGTTGGTGACCACTGGGGGAGTATTGGGAGGTCATCCCCCATTCCCTCCAGTGGTCATCTGGTGAGTTGGGGCACCTTTTTGAGGCTTGGTCGTGAAAATAAAAGGACCAAGTAAACCCGGCGAAATACTGCTTAACGCCATTTTTTTTCCCATTATCAGCGAAAGCTGGCTATCTGGTAGCCATGCCCATACCCGCCCATGTCCCGCCTTCGTTTCGCCGCCGACACACCCCTTTGAACTTTCGCCAGCGAGGCGACGGGAAAGCGGCAATGCTGTCAAAAAAAGCAGCTTTCGATTATACCGATTTCGCCGCTTTTCCGAGATCGCTGGCCATCTCCCCATTTGTGTCGGGAAATGGCTGGCGATCACTTTCGATTATGAGCTGGATAAAAACCTTTAGGAGAGGAAAAACAGTGTACGTCATTTGTATCTTGACTTGGGAGCAATTTACAGCTCCAATATATAATGGGTAATCTGATGGTCAAGGGGTGAATGAATCTATCACAGAGGCTATAAGCCATATGTATGCAGTCATTAGTAAACTAACCTATGCTGCTGTAATAATGAATCTTTTTATGTATTCTTTTGATCCTTTGTGTTCAAGAAATCAAATTTCCTATATAAGGAGAAGTTAGAACATACTTTGCCTATCCTTAGACTTGGTACCTCCTCATGTATTGATATATTAATAAACATTTGTTAAATTGAGCACAGGCTATTATTTTTATTTAAAGTTCTACAGTAGTGTTGGAGAATGCAATGGACAGTTTAACTCCCTCTGAACTACATGGGACAGATCTTTCTCTGGCTTCATTATGAGGAGGTAGGAGAACTTCATTTATTTAAAATAAAAATCCTCTAAGAAATGGGGCTAGATCCATCCATGTGTGGAACGCTCAGGGATACAACAGATTTCTCAGATAACATAAAACAGTTTATGCTTAGAATTATCTGCAGACAGTGTCTTGTTTTTCTCTGTGTCATCAGTGTGGTCTGTAAACTGTTAAATGTTTATATGTGGACAGGTCAGGGAACTAAAAGGGTGGGGCTGACTGCAGTCTCATGGTGGCATTCTCTGCCTAACTTTGGAGCCCGTTTAGGAAAGGGTTTCCTGCAGCAACCCAGAACTGCTGCCAGCTCAACGCAGCCTCTGGCGGTAGTTCCAGATTGAGCGCATGTCATTTCCGGCATGCTGGAAAATATTTTTGGAATTTTTACTGTGGTGCCAACCCGGTGGTAATCGGCCAGTGCTGCAGGCTGCCTGGTTACCACTGGGTTACCATAGGAGCCCTTACTGCCACCCCAATGGGTAGCTGTAAGTGCTCCCTGCCGCATGGCCACACGGTAAGAGTAATCTTACTGCATGGCCATTTTTGGGAGGGTTTTTTTTACCCGCTGCAATAAAAAGGGCCCTGGTGTGTGGGGAAAAAAGGCCCCTGCCACTACCACAGGGCCCTTTTTACTTCAGCTTGGTAAAAGGTCCTCATTGTCATCTGTCAGAACTTGTTCTACCTTTCTCTTTAAGTGTCTACTTCTTCCTCTTGTTCAAAATTCAGGGTTATAGTTTCTGGGCAAGTAAACTGTGCACAGATTATAGTCTCTAGGAAAGAGACAAGATGTCCAGGGGAGGGATATACGGACACATCCCAGGGCTCTTCAGAGGAAAGAGCAAGTATTAACACAGGAACGGCCATGAGCCAAATCCCAGAAGGTAAGGATATATGTTTAGAAACTACAGCCCAAATGGCCATTGGATTTTAACTAGGTGGAATAAGATCTAAGAGACACTTGAGGGAGGGAGAGACAGACAGACAGACAGACAAACAAACAGAGAAGTTCCAGAGTGCAGGAACCACCAAACCTTTAGTGAAAATAGTACAGAAAAACCTTGTAAGTAAGGGTCTTATCTGTGTTAGGGACAGATAAAAAGTCATAAAATTTTCTTAGCAGAGTGACAGCCTGTGTATCTTCCTCACTAATCTGGACTGTATTTAAATGTTGAGAACTTTAAGTAGGTGATGGTTATAGCACACAGTAAGAATGAATTTATTTTCTAAATTGTCCCAAAGTACTTCTCTCCCAGATGAAATTTACTTGGAGGTATAACTTTTATCCAACTAGTGCTTACTGTTGTTTGCAGATAAATCCAGTTATGCAAACTGAGGGAGGGAGATACAAAATGTATTTACAAATCAGTGTTGGTTCTAATAAATTGTGTGAAGCTATTTGGTTTATGAGAGCTGTAAAACTCTTTTGTCTAACTTGTGATTCCTCTTTAATGTGTATTTCTCATTGAATCTGCTTGTTCAAGGAATGTGCTCTGGATTTCTTGTTCCAGCTCCATAGACTTCTGAGAAAGCTATTTGCCCTTACTATTTCTAATTTGACTTTGATTTTGCATTTATTTATTGAGCTAAGGTACCAATATGATGCAGTTTTATTTGTTATCTATACACTTTTTTCCAGTTTTAAATTTGCTTTGCCTGTGGGTAAATGGAGTTTTACATTGCTATTTGTCTCCCGCAGACTAATCTCACCTGGAGAAGCAGATTTAAGGCAGTTCTTTGATCTCTGTCACACCATAAAAAAACAAATAGGTTATTGGAATATTTGGGGGTAGGCAATTCTAACAGTGGTTGAAGGTTGCAGAACTCATTTAATATAAGTATTTTTTATAACTTTCCTTGGCATTTCTTGACTGCAGCAGAAAGGAAGGAAGGGAAGGAAAAGAGGAGGGGATTCAGTCTTTTGTCTGAAATGTGTGATGGTACAGCATTGCACCTCAACCTTTAAACTTGCTTGATAACCTGTACTATTTGTTTCAAGTTCTGTGTGTTTAAGAAATAAATGTTACATTAGTTGCTTTTTCAATGATGCTGTTCTACAAATGAAACAATATCTTAAATTAAACCTTTTGTCTGTTCTTTATAGATTTAAGGTTACAGTTGTGAATTAGTGCCTTCATCCGGCCTTTAGTGATGGGAATAGATAATGGAAGGTTGCCACACTGACTGATAATGAGGTCATTTGGGGAAAAAAACATATTTAAGTGTTGTATGGTATGGTTTCTAATTGAGAGCTTACAGAGAAAAATCTATCTATCTATCTATCTAGATATATATAGATAGATAGATAGACAGAGAGAGAGAGAGAGAGAGATAGTGTTACTTCCTCCGTTCCTCCTCTTCAGGGAATGGTATGTCTAGAAGGGATGTTATTCAGTGCTTTGTTCTATTTTTTTGTCCAACTAAAAAGGTAAATTGTTTGTATAATGGTGTTTATATTTTATTGTTTCCCCTTTTCCATAATACCATAAAGTAAATTGCAAAAGTTGTTGTCTGACTTATTTATAGTTTCAAAGATAATTACCGAAGGTGAAATAGTGAGAATTTTATAAGGTACTAAAATAGTTTGAAATGATGTAAATTCATAAAATAAAAATGACACTATATTTTTAAATGTACTGTTAAAATTAGGATGCTCATGTGCTTTTATTTTTCTAATTTGTTTTTCATAAGAACATAAGAGTTGCCATACTGGGATAGACCTAAGGTCCATCAAGCCCAGTATCCTGTTTCCAACAGTGGCCAATGCAGGTCACAAATACCTGGCAAGATCCCAAAACAGTACAACACATTTTTTTTGCTAGAAATAAGAAGTGGATTTTCCCAAGTCCATCTTAATAATGGCTTATGGACTTTTCTTTTTGGAAGATATTTAAACCTTTTTTAAACCCCACTAAGCTAACTGGCAACAAATTCTAGAGTTTAATTACACATTGAGTGAAGAAATATTTTCCAATTTGTTTTAAACTTATTACTTTGTAGCTTCATTGTGTACCCCCTTGTATTTTTGGAAAGAGTAAACAAGCAATTCACGTCTACCCATTCCACTCCACTCAATATTTGATATACTTCTATCATATCTCCCCTCTGTTGTCTTTCCTCCAAGCTGAAGAGCCCTAGCTACTTTAGCCTTTCCTCATAGGGAAGTCATCCCATCCCCTTTATCATTTTTGTCACCCTTCTCTGTACCTTTTCTAATTCTACTATATCTTTTTTTAGATGCAATGACTAGAACTGCACACAGTATTTGAGGTGCAGCTGCACCATGGAGCAATACAAAGGCATTATAATATCCTCATTTTTGTTTTCCATTCCTTTCCTAATAATGCCTAACATTCTTTTTGTTTTCTTTGCTGCTGCTGCTGCTGCTGCACACTAAACAGAGGGTTTCAATGTATCATCAGTGATGACACCTTTCTCCTGGTCCGTGACTACTGTCACCCTGTCTGTTGTAAGACTTCAAACAGTATCAAAATGCCTCTGGATTGTAGTCGTGCCAGCCAAGGAAACTAACTGTGCTCAGCTCACAACATAAACAGAGTGAACATAAAATAAAACATCATCCTTAAAGGATAATACCGGATGAATGCAAAAAGGTGAATATGAATTCCTGTGAATGGAATCAATTTGATTTACAATAAATCCAGATACTACTCCCTTATATATAACAATAAATTACTTATTTAAGTGGAATGGAATTATTTGACTGTACTGGTAAACAGAAAGAAATACTCTTCAGTTAGACTGTACAGGATTAGACTAGTAGAACTGCGTATGTGAGTGACAGTTAATGCACCACAGGCTCTGTGATATATGGTATGCCAGATAGCATGGGATCAGTACATGTAAGTTGATGCAGGTCCACCTTAAATAAATAAGAAGCTCTGAAGTTCCCCCCCTGCCCCCCCCCCCCCCCCCCCCCCCGCCAATCACTCCCCATGATGCAGCCTCACTGATGCTGCTTCTTTCATAGCTTTGTGGGTGTCTAAGTTTGAAGGAGTGGTTTCGTGCCAAACTCACAAATGCCTTATAAGATGTCCTTTTATGTAATAATATAAGAACATCTGGCTTTGCTGAATGCTGTTAGAAACAACTTCTATTTAGTCTCCAGAACTCTGCTCTTCTTTTGTTTCCTCGTAGTTATGCCCCTCCACTATCATCTCGTTGTTCCGGCCCTGGGGGGGGGGGGGGTGTAGGTGTGATTGTGTGCGGTCCCGGGGGTGCGGGGCATTGTGGTTGCTGTATCTGTGCACTTTCGCTGGTATTGGTGAGGAGCTTGTTGTAGCCGCTCTGCGTTTCCAGTGAAAGAAAGGGGGGTGGCGAATCAAACTCTCTCTCTCTCACTCACACACTCATAGATCCTCTCCCCTCTCTACTCAGTAAGTTTACTAATCTGGCTAATTCAAAATGTGAGCAAAGTCCTCTTAGTTTCCAAAGATTCTTTTTCTAACTTATCTTCTTTTCACCAAAGAATATAATTCAGATCAAACATTTATCTCAGATCAAATATTTATTTCAGATCAAATATTAAGGTTTCCTTGCTTACAGGCACTTAAATCTACTTAGCCTTTATATAGCTTATAGGATTTAAGCACTCTTAAACTGAAATTCTCCCTTTTCAATTTTTCATAAGCTTCAAGTAATCCTGAAATATTCAGATCCTTTTCTCAGTAGAGAAACCTCAAACTTGTAAATTTCCACCAATCTCTTTTCACTCATATTTTCTCATTTACCACATAATCAGGCCAGGGGCAAAGCCAGATAGCAGATTTTGGGTGGGCCTAGTCAAGAAGTGGGTGGGCACCAAGTGTTCTCCTCCCCCCCCCCCCCCCTCCAATGCAATGAGGCCAGTATCAGCAGCTTAGGAAGCTTAGACTGCTGAAGTGGAAAGCAGTGTTTTCAGCACCATCAGGGGGAGGGTCTTCAGCTGGTGAAGCTTGGGATCCCCACCAGCTAGCACTAAATATGTTCTGCTGTTGGGTGGGCCTGAGCCCTAAGTGGATGGGCCCCGGCCCACCTAGGCCCACCTGTGGCTACGCCACTGAATCAGGCACTCTTTTATAACTTCAGTCAACTTAGATCAAACAACAATTCTTTCTTTCAACTCTTTTGCACACGGAGCTACCAGATGCAGGTCCTGTCTTGGTCAAATCTTCAGTTGCTCTCTCCCTCTGTTACCGGGCAGATTTTCTAACAGGAGCTGATCATCCAATCAGAGAGCTCTATTTGAATGCAGATTAACATACAGACACTCTAATGGGAATTTTTAGTCAAAAGCACTAGATAAACCCTTCATTGTTGGATCAAACTTCATATTTTGGATCAGAGCCATGCCCTAACATTAAGGCTGTAAACATTCCTATCAATTTCTACTCACAATTATGCAAATGAGAACCTCCCAAAAACAGACTAATTTGCATATGGCTTGAGTAAATTTGAGTACATAGCATACCAATCCCATTTCCTAGCACCTAAATTCTGCAATTACATTTAATGCAAATACTTAAAAAACTTATTTTTAGCACATTTAAAATTTCAGGTGTCAGTGCAGGTCTCCTTGGTATGAATTGCTCATGTGCAGGAATTCATCATAGCTAAATATCTCCATGACAACCCAGGACACCTCCAGCCAACCCCCCTGCTCTCCCAGCAGTAAGGTAAACAAATTAAACCAATTTCTACAACTGGTTACACTACTAATGTGGAATATTGCATCACTTAGCTATAGTTCGGGTTACCACACTCATCACTTTGCACTTGCTCACATTAAACGTCATCTTCCATTTGGATGCCCAGTCTCGTAATGTCCTCTTGCAATTTTTCACAATCCTCTTGTGATTTAACAACTTTGAATAACTTTGTGTCATCAGCAAATTTAATTACCTCACTAGTGTGCCATTTACACAGAAAGACACAATGATAAAGGTTTAAAGTTATGTTTTGAATTGTATGGAATAAAGCTATGAAGAATTTGGAAGTAATCTCCCAGCCATCTCTGGGAAATTTTATGTTGAAGAAATTGCAAAAAAAGCTATTCAGGCTGAAGATTAAAGAGTTGTTCAAGTAAATGAGAAGGTGTATTTGTAATTAAACAATGTAAATTTGTAAGCTGCCACTGTGTAAGTTGTGTGAACTATATAACAATAAAATGACAACATTGTGAATTGTCACATGGCAGGAATAGGATGTATTAAAGTGATATCAGGGAGCAAGTTTCCATATACAAGAGAACCCTTTCAGTATAACACTTGAAAACAGGTAATATAGGAAGAAAATGAGTGAGTATATGAGGAGGAATAAAGCCTCGAGAAGCACCTTTATCCCACTAAGGAGGCGAGTAAAGGGCTAGGGCTTCTTTATCATCGGCAAAAACCTCCTGGTGTTCTTAGCCTGCCTTCTTATCAGCACATCAACTTGAAAAGCTTAAATTCAGGAAATATACTTGCTAATTTACTGAGCCTTTTCTTATGTTGATAAATAGAGGAGGTATTTAACTTGAGAGATACTAATCTTCTCTGAGGCTCCTCCGTTATATTGACCGTGGACAACGTTGGCCTCCGTTTCGCCACTGCTGCATCAGCCCAGGCATTCTTCTCTGCTGGATGATATCGTTGTGCTTGGGCGGGGTGAACCTCCTAGAGAAGAAGGAACAAGGCAAAAGTTTCCCACTAGGGGAGGCCTGAGACAGGATGTTCTCAGCCCCTATGGAGGCAGGTCAAAAGAGAATTTGGACAAAAAAAAAAAAAAAAACCTTCCACACAGGCAAGAACTCATAATGAAAACATTTTCAAGTATGCATGGAGCAAGAAACTTGTCAAACAGACAACTGAATCTCCAGATGACATAGAGATTAAAGCAGGGGCGTAGCTACAGGGAGCCTCAGGAGCCCAAACCCTTCCAATCTTGGCTCAGGTGCCCCCCCCCCCCCCAGCCATCTACACAGGCTATCTGCCCACTGACAAATTTTCCCCTGAGTCTGCTCTCTCTCTCTCTCTCTCTCTCTCTCTTTCTTCTTCCCCTCTTCTGCTCCCCCCCCCCCCCCCCCCGCCACCTGGTGATTTTCTCTACTTCTCTCCTATTACCAGCAGTGATTAGAACATGCTGCTTATGGCTGGCATTGGAGCTTTCTCTCTGCAGGGTCCTGCCTAACGCAATTTCCTGTTCCAGCGAAGGTGGAACCTTGCAAAGAGCTCTGACCGAAGCCAGCCAGGAGGTGCTGTGGCTATTAGTGAGCCAGGGCAAGCATGTGTATAAGGAGCAATTGTGCAAACAGCTGTTGTGTGACTCTCTGTTAAGCCGTGAACTTGGTTTGGCCCAAGAGCAGCTTCTACCGGGGTATAAGCCAAGGAAAACGTGCTCCACATCAAAGAAGACATCCAGGGCAATATCCAGGAAGCACAAAAGGTAAAATTAGCTGCACCCCTGCCATTGCTTTTAGGTCTCCAAACTTTCAGACTAGTTGAAGAAGTGGGCAGGCTGGGGGAGAAGGAGGGGATCATGCAAACGAAAGAGCACCTGAGTCCTGATCTATCAGTCCAAACAGGGGAGGGGAGGGGAGGGGAATATCTTGCAAATAACATAGTAACATAGTAGATGACGGCAGAAAAAAACCTGCACGGTCCATCCAGTCTGCCCAACAAGATAATGTAACATAGGGAAAGGAAAAAAAAAATAAAGAATATATTTTTTAAATCATTTACCTGGGGAAGCTCTGGAGGGTCTCCGAGGGCTGCAGGGGCAGGCAGTGTTGTTTTGGGAGGCTTTTGGGTTGTTCGGGCGTTTTGGATGGGTCCGGGGTTGAGGGCTCCGTTTTTGGGTGGAGGAACACAACTGGAAGCAGCGTCGGGGTTTTCTGACGTCCGGGAATGGTTGACACATACCAGGATGTATTTGGGGTGATGCGGGACATCGTCGCAGTGCTCCATTCTGCTGATGAGCTGAGGGTGGTTCGGGGGAGGTCCGCGAAGGTCGTGGCAATTTTCGGGCCTGTTTTTGGGCCGGTTGCAGCAGGTTCCGGTGTTTGGGAGGGAGCCGGGACTGCTGGGCTCAGACTTCGGCGGTTTTGTGGGGGGGGCCGATGATAGGCCCGTTCGTGGGGAGTCCGGGCTTTGCGCGGCATTTTCGGGGCCGATTTCGGGCCGTGAACAGGCTCCGGATCGAAGAAGGGACGTCTCCAGGCAGGGGTGTGCTGGTAAATTGTTAACAGGGAGCGCTCTCTCGCCAGCAAAGTAAAAGAGAATTCAGGAGGGGCCCAAGCCCACATTTTGGGATCCATTTGTTAAAGTAGCCATGGAGAACCAGCCCCCAAAATTCTTAAAAACTTAACAAACGGCTCTCGAGAGCCTGTGAGAGCCTGCTCCAGCACACCACTGTCTCCAGGCCTGTCCTGTTGAAAGAGTAGTGCGGAAGACGTGCGTGCGTGTGGATGAGGCGGCGAGCCTCATGCACGAATCGGGGGTGCACGTCGAAGGAGCTCCGGTGAGGCCTAGAAGCCTGGGCCTCAATTTTAAACCAGAGCTCCAGAAGATTCAGCCGTTTTGGGGGCGTTTTTTTGTTTTATCCCCGTTTTTGTCCCAGGGCCAGTGGGAACGGAACCAGGGGCAGACGTAACGTAAGGAGAAATTTGGGAAAAGAGGTAAGGGGTTTTTAACCCGAAATTTTAACTAGTTTATTTTAAAATTGTATAAGTTGCGTTTTTTATTTTTTTTTAATTCAGGGATTTATCGGATTTGAATGGGGGTTTTCAGATTTGTGTTTGAGGGATTTTATTTGATTTTTCTGGTAGGTTAGTTTTTGATTTTTAATATTTTTAGGGGGTCTTTTGGAGGGGGGGTTGATTTGAAGGAGTTAATTAAGGGTTAAATTTTTTTATTCGACGGGGTAGGTTCAGAGGGTAGTGTTTGAATTTTTGAGGTACTTTTATAGTAAATTTGGAATTTTTAAAGGGATTTTTGGAAATTTATTGTGGGACGGATGTCAAAAATAGGTATTTTTAAATTCTAAGAACATAGTTTAATAGGGGACGGGAAGTTTGATTATTGAGGTAATTTGGTGGAAATTTGGAGGGATTTTAGTTTAGTTATTTGATTTTCCCATTAATTGCTATGGGAAATCATTAATAAAAATGGAGATTTCAGTTGGGCTGTGCAGAATTCCATTGCTGAGAACAAAAATGGAATTTTGAGGGAGATTTTTAATTGGCTGGGGGTCTCTGGAATTCCAGCTGAGGTTCCGTAACCTAGGAAATGGAGTAGCTTGGGTCTAGTCAGAGAGGTTATAGCGCTGCAGGAGACAGGTTGTGTGTCTGTGGGTTCTGTGCAGGAGAGTGTGGGAAAGTGGTTAAAGGTATTTTAATAGGGTTTGGGGTGGAAGTGGTTGATCAGTTTCCTCTCGTGTCCTTTGAGGGCACGAGACGTGGTTAGTATATTTGTTCTCCTTCCACATCTGGGAGCTGGGTTCAGAGCCACAACTACATACAATGGCAAACAGAATCCAGCGTTTACCACACATTTCAACCAGAAGTGAGGGGGAGATACAATAAACTCACATGTGCCATTTTTGTGTATACCTTACCTTGATTTGTACCTGTCTTTTTCAGGGCACAGACCGTATAAGTCTGCCCAGCACTATCTCAGCCCCCCAACCACCCGCCCCGCCTCCCACCACCGGCTCTGGCACAGACTGTATAAGTCTGCCCAGCACTATCGCCTCCTCCCAACCACCAGCCCCGCCTCCCACCACCGGCTCTGGCACAGACCATATAAGTGATGTGTAAGGGCAGCAGCCATAGCATACGACACTAGGATATGATGAGGTAGTGTGAGTGTAGTTCGCTTAGCCTATGTAAAGCTTGACCACTGCACCCGTCATGCCTGAATTCACCATGGATCATAATATCCCATACTGCGAATGTCTAGGCAGTTTGAATAGTACCTCACAATAATTTCTACTGACCCCCCCCCCCCCCCCCCCCCCCCACCTCCACACCTTATGTAAGACTATTGGGCTCATTTTCAAAACAGAAAAACGTGTAAAAAGTGGGATAAAGCAGCATTTGGATGTTTTTATCA
This sequence comes from Microcaecilia unicolor, assembly GCF_901765095.1. Classification (NCBI taxonomy): domain Eukaryota; kingdom Metazoa; phylum Chordata; class Amphibia; order Gymnophiona; family Siphonopidae; genus Microcaecilia; species Microcaecilia unicolor. The sequence goes on from NC_044031.1 coordinate 381,037,944, forward strand.
CAAAAATGTCCAAATCAGCATTTTCGAAACCTATTTTTAGATGTTTTTCTTTGAAATGTGTCCAAATCTCAAGGGGGCGTATCAGGGGCGTACGTGTTCAGGGTGGGGCCTGAGCATTCCTGAGACTTAGATGTTTTTCAGCCATAATGGAAAAAAGCAAAACTGTCCAGGACTAAAACTAAGACGTTTTGAGCAAGACCTGTTTTTATAATGAATAAGGCAAAAAAGGTGCCCTAAATAACCAGATGACCACTGGAGGGAATCAGGGATGACATCCCCTTATTCCCCCAGTGGTCACTATCCTCCTCCCACCCCCACCCCCCAAAATGTGATGAAAAACATTACTTGCCAGCCTCTGTTCCATCCTCAGATGTTATACTCAGGTCCATCAGAACAGCATGTAGGTCCCTGGAGTAGTTCAGTGTTGGGTGCAGTGCACTGCACACAGGTGGACCCAGGCTTCTACCTCCCCCTACCTGTTACACTTGTAGAGGAAACTGTGAGCTCTCCAAAACTCACCAGAAACCCACTGTACCCACATATAGGTGCCCCCTTCACCCATAAGGACTATGGTAGTGGTGTACTGTTGAGGGTACTGGGTTTTGGGGGGCTCAGCACACAAGGTAAGGGAGCAATGGTCAGATGTGTACCTGGGAGTATTTTATGAAGTCCACTGCAGTGCCTCCTATGGTGCCGTATTGCTTTCCTGGGATGTCAGGGGGACCAGTGTACTAAAAATGCTGGCTCCTCCTACATCTCAATGGCTTGATTTTTTGCGGGTTTTTTTTAGAAACTGGACCAAAAAATAAAACGTGCAAATCACAAAACCTTCTATTTTCGAAAACAAAGGCTAAACATTTTTCTTTTTTGAAAATTTCCTTCTTTGCTATTCAGATTTTGGACGTTTTTTGCAAAACGTCCAAAGTCGGACTTAGACGTTATATCGAAAATGCCCCTCTATGAGACTGTATAGTGTACATAGAGGGGCATAATCAAACAGTGGCACCCATCTATAAGGGCGCCTATCTGTAATGACGGCCCGTAAAGCAGCGTACCCGACCGTATTATCCAAACAAGATGAACGACCATCTTTAGTTTCGATAATACGGTCGGGGCCGGCCAAATCTCAACATTTAGCACACCCTTAGAGATCGCTTCCCTTAGTGATGGCCGCCATTGGTTTTTGCCGATAATGGAAACTAATGGCGGCCATCTCAAAACCAGCCAAATCCAAGGCATTTGGTCGTGGGAAGAGCCAGCATTTGTAGTGCACTGGTCCCCCTCACATGCTAGGACACCACCCGGGGACCCTAGGGAGCACTGCAGTGGGCTTCATAAATTGCTCCCAGGTACATAGCTTCCTTACTTTGTGTGCTGAGCCTCCCAAAACCCACTACCCACAACTGTACACTACCAAAGCCCTTACGGGTGAAAGGGGGCACCTAGATATGGGTACAGTGGGTTTGTGGTGGGTATTGGAGGGCTCCCATTTACCACCACAACTGTAACAGGTAGGGGGGGATGGGCATGGATCCGCCTGCCTGACGTGTACTGCAGTACCCACTAAAAACTGCTCCAGGGACCTGCATAGTGCTGTGATGGAGCTGGGTATGACATTTGAGGCTGGCATAGAGGCTGGCAAAAAAATGTTTGTTTTTTTTTGGTGGGAGGGGCTTGGTGACCACTGGGGGAGTAAGGGGAGGTGATCCCCGATTCCTTCCGGTGGTCATCTGGTCAGTTCAGGCACCTTTTCAAGGCTTGGTCGTGAACAAAAAAGGACCAAGTAAAGTCGGCCAAATGCTCGTCAGATCCAGCCTTCTTTTTTCCATTATCGGCCGAGGCCGGCCATCTCTTAACCATGCCCCCGTCCCGCCTTCGGTACACTGCCGACATGCCCCCTTGATCTTTGGCTGGCCCTGCGACGGAAAGCAGTTGAAGCCGGCCAAAATCAGCTTTCGATTATACCGATTTGGCCGGCCTTAGGAGAAGGCCGGCCATCTCCCGATTTGTGTCGGAAGATGACCACCCTTCTCCTTCGAAAATAAACAGGATAGTGTCCCAAATATTCATGCTTCAGCAATAAATTTTCTTCATACTTAAAGTAAAGATATACTATTTTTTTGTGGGGATCATCAGATATTACTGCAGCTCACACCATAGGAACTTAGCGTTCCTTCTTCATTCGAAAAAATGGTTATGGTGCAAATCGTCATAGGATCACCCTTAATTTTTTTAGTTGTACATTTTTCATTATAAAACAATTGTCCAACACGTGCATAATAAAGTAGCAGCACTTATCATTTATCAAAAATGTGCATAGTAGCACAGCACTTATCTTTATAGAATGGCAGCAACTTTTGACAACAGGAGAATCTCTGCCGACATGGCTAGGTTTTATAAAAACTTCCTCAGGGAAGAGGCTCTCTGAAAAGACAATAAAAGTCTCAAAAAGTATCATACTATTCATAATAATAGATCCCTCACCTTGGATTCATGCTATCGTGATAAATTTCAATGTTGCTCACCATTACATGATCCGTATACTCCTGCATAAGAAAAAAATGGCCGCAGCGTCTCGGCGCGGACTTAAACTTTAAATAGGCTACTGCTGATCAGAAAGCATGAATTTTGATTGGATCTAAGGACATTACAAGACAACCGATCAGGTTAAAGCAAAGACCACCAATCAATTTCTGAATTAAGTCCATCAGGATAAAGAGTATGGAGTTGAAAAATCCACCGCTGTTCTTTAAAATTTAACAGCTGACCAATATTCCTACCTTCCCACCCTAATCGTATATGATCTATAATTCTCCACCTAATATCACTAAGCAAATGATGGCATTCCAACCAATGTTGAACCAATGGTGCTGTAAGAACTTGATATTTTGATTTATGTTCATTCAAATGTGATTTTATTGGTTGACTTGATCTACCCACATGGATTTTTTGACAGGGGCAAATTATGGCATATACCACATTGTTAGTAAGACAATTAGTAGATAACCTTGCGTAGATCAGTCGTGAAGCAGCAGAGCATTGCCACATAGGTCCTTCAATGGTTGTCTCACACCATTGACAAGAGCCACATTTCACATGTCCTATGCACATCTCTCTATATAAAAAGCAACACCAACGTTCTATGAAGCCTCCAGCCGGAAGTGTGAAGGGGGTGAGATATCCGGTTTCCCTATGAGTGTCTGCCCCGCCCTCTCTGTAACACAGTCAGTGAAGGAAAACAGCAGAGCACGAAATCAAATTGCTGGCTCTGTAACAGTGAAGGACTCAGAGGGGGGAGGGGAGAGAGGCCAGAGGGCAGGGACACACACACTCCCACATGCACACAGAAGAAAACATTGCTAGCCCCCGTTTCATTTGCATCAGAAACGGGGCTTTTTTTACTAGTTTTTGATAAATGATAAGTGCTGCTGCTTTATTATGCACGTGTTGGACAATTGTTTTTTAATGAAAAATGTACAACTAAAAAAATTAAGGGTGATCCTATGACGATTTGCACCACAACCATTTTTTTTGAATGAAGAAGGAACGCTGAGTTTCTATGGTGTGAGCCGCAGTAATATCTGATGATCCCCTCTATGAGACTGAGCATCCTAATGGCAGATGACATTTCATGTGAGCAAGTGCATATGAATACAGGTAGGAAAGAGGAATCCAAATTATAGCTACGTGATGCAAGGTTCCACATTAGGAGTCACCACCCAGGGAAAGGATCTAGGTGACATCATTACTATGTTAAAATCCTCTGCTCAGTGAGTAGCAGCAGCTAAGAAAGCAAGTAGAATGTTAGGAATTATTAGGAGAGAAATAGAGAGCAGTACTGAGAATATTGCAAAGCCTTTGTATTGCTCCATAGTGCAACTGCACCATGAATATTATGTGCAATTCCAGTCACCGCATCTCAAAAAAGATATAGTAGAATTAGAAAAGGTATAGAGAAGGGAGATGACAGTTATAAAGAGGATTGGACAACTTCCCTATGTGGAAATGCTAAAGAGGATAGGGCTCTTCAGCTTGGAGAAGAGACAGATATGATAGAGGTCTATAAAAATACTGAGTGGAGTGGAATGGGTAGACATGAATCACTTATTTATTCTTTCCAAAAATACAAGGATTAGGGGGCACAGAATCAAGCTACTAAGTAGTATATTTAAAGCAAAATGGAGAAAATAATTATTCATGCAGCATGTAATTAAACTCTGGAATTCATTGCCAGAGAATGTGATATAAGCAGTTAGCTTAGTAGGGTTTAAAAAAGATTTAGAAAAGTCTATAAGCCATTGCTAAGATTGACTTGGGAAAATCCACAGTTTATTTCTGGGATAAGCAGCATAACATCTGTTTTCCTCTTTTGAGATCTTGCCAGGTACTTGTGACTTGATTTGGCCACTGTTGGAAGCAGGATTCTGGGCTTGATGGACCGTTGGTCTGTCCCAGTATGGAAATGCTTATGTTCTAACAACCTTCCAGACCAACGGATACTCTGTATACGTTGCATTTACCAAAAAGAGTTCGTTAATTGTCAAAAAAAAGAGTGAAGAAGCTTTTCAAAGCTGTGCACAAAGATACAAATGTTTTATACCTTTGATACTAGAAACCTGTGAACAGTGAACAGCAGACACAATTCCAATCCCATATCCAGTGAAAGGAACAAGCCAAACATCATGGGTCCCATGAATGAATGGAGATTGTTTGTCTACAACTCCATCTTGGCAGGGTTTTTTTTCCTAACTGTCCATTATACAAACATTTGGGCTCTGTAATGATGAGGTGCGACATTTTCACCTTATTCTGTAATTTAGCTGCCTACAAACTGCATGCCCATTTGTTGGATACATGCACTTCTAATTGCATGCGGGGGGGGGGGGGGGGGGGGGGGTTGGCCTGTTCTGGCAAGGGGTGTGAACGGTCGGTTCAGGCTCTTCTTGCAGCAAGATGGCAGGGATTCTCCTCTGGCAGGGGGGAGGGGCTGCTAGCATACAGATGCATGCCGGACAGGGCTCCCCATTCCTCCCCAATGCTCTACGAACCCTAATGCCAGCTCCGAGCTGGTGTAGGGTTTACAGCGGTAGCAGCGCCCTAGTTTAGCATGCTGCCCGCTGAGCATTGGAGAGGAATACAGATGTTCCTGTTTTGCATGCATTTGCATGCTATTATCATTCAGAGCCAGAGAGTGTATCGTTACACACGCTGACCGGCTCTGATCCTGGGGCGCAGGCAAATAAGGGTGCTAGTCAAGTGTTAATGGCCTCTAGCACTGGCATTTGCTTTTGATCATCTGCCCCTAAGTGTGCTCACACGTATTCTATAAGGGCATGAATAAATTAGCAGCAATTAGACATGCATGTATCCAATAGGTGGGTGAGTAGTTTGTAGGCAGCTAAATTACAGAATAAGGTGAAAATGTGCGCACCTCATCATTACAGCACCCAAACGTTTGTGTAATGGGCAGTTAGGAAAAAGATCTGCCAAGATGGGGTTGTTGGCAAATAATCTTCGTTCATTCATGGGACCAATGATGTTTAGGTTGATGAGGAAATATAACAGCAATTTGGAGAAAAAGTGTATGATCATGTGTTCCCAATTCTAAAAGAATGGAACTGGCTTCCAGTTTAAGAACAAGATTAATTTGATTTTTAAATCTTTGCTTTATGGGTCCATTGTAACCAAGCTCTTTATACTTACATAGTTCTTCTCAGGTGTGTATCCTCAGAGTGTTGCTTCTGCAGTAGGAGGGTATAAGTCTTATGGCTTCACAGACTTCCTCCTGATTTGTATGCATAATGGGAAACATAGAAAGATGGACTTTTCTCCAGCTCACCACCGCCAGCCCCCCTCTCCACTGGGAGAACTGGAACTTGTTTCCTTGCTTATTCAAGGCAAGCTGAGAACTCCTCACCTTCCTTACTAAATTTCTGCTTCTCCGCCCACTGACAAAACCCAGTGAAAGCACCTTCTTTCCCACCTACAACATTCTCTATGTTATAGAATTCCTTTTCAAGGCATTTTACTTCATGCTAGGGACAAAGGGTGCCTGCATGTAGTAATTGATTCCAACTTGCTTTAATAGAGATTACAAAGGAACAGAAGCAAGAAATAGCAGTGATTGAAGTCATCTGTGCACATTGTTCAAGTGGAAATGTAAAAAAGATTTGCTTATTAAGTTGTTTTATTGTATGGGACTGTCAGGATCCCTCCTAGAAATAGTATCACAGTTTCAAAAAGAGATAAAAATGTGTTTCAAATGCTATACTGGCACTTATCCAAATCTCTTTCTCATCTACCAGACTCTGCCTTCCTTAGCTGAGAATAAATGCATTCTGGTAATTTACTATTTTCTTTTTATAAACTTTTCTCATGGGTATTCAAAGGAAAGCCTTTTTTTAAGCTGTAGACTTCCTAAGTTGTTTTGGCCACTTTGACTATAGTTAGAAGCTATAAATTGATGCTCTAGCCCCCATATTTACTAATAGGTCCCTTTCTTTGTTGTTCTGCCCCCTCCTCCCCCCATCCTCAGACCATTCTTAAGTTGTACATTGCCTTGTAAAATGCCCTCTGTTGCTTTATACTAAGGATTCTCAACCTAGTTCTAGGGACACACCCAGCCAAATTTTCAGGATATCCACAATGAATATTCATGAGCTAGATTTGCAAACACTGGAGGCAGTTCATGCAAATTTGTCTCATGCATAGTCCCTGGGGATATCTTGAAAACCAGACTGGTTTGATGTGTCCTTAGGACTAGGTTGAGAACCCCTGCTCGATATTGAAAACCATGTTGAGAGGTTTCCCCATGCCTTTGATCTTTCTATTCATGAGCTCAGCCATCTTGGCCCTCCACCAAACCTTCCAGGGGCATCTATTGGAACCAGATGTCTGATTTCCTTTCTGTGTCCTCTTACATTTCCCCACTCTTACTCTTTTGTGAAGAAGAAAATCTAGTCTCCTCCATACCCAAGTTCAGCATCCTCTTCTTGATATTTTCACTTGGCAAGATCCTCCTGCATTTACCAATGGGAGAGGGAAAGGGGATGAGACTTGATATATGACATCAAAGCAGTTTGCATATTATATACAGGTACTTTTTTGTTTGTTTATACCTGGGGCAATTGAGGGTTAAGTAACTTGCCCTGAGTCACAATGAACTGTTTGGGAATCAAATCCAGTTCTTCAGGTTGTCAGGGTACTGCACTAACCATTAAGCTACTCCTCCACTCTTCAGGTTGCTGAACTAACCAGTAGTCTACTCCACTGCAGAGATAGTTAATTGTCAAAGAAAGAGTGAAGAAACTCAACAAAGCTACAATTCTCACTTATCTGATACAGCAAATTATGCCCTGAATTATTTTTCGTTGCTTGTTGGCTCTCTTTATGCATCCTCTCTCTTCCTCAAGTTGCTCGGGATAATGACTGATTTCTGGTCTCTTTTTCTTGGGTTTCTACTTTTACACCGTCTTGTTACTCAGCATAGGATGCTGAAACATCTCACTCTTTATCCAGAATCTGGTCAGATTTCTTATTTTCCTTTTTTGTCTCTGACATGAACTAGTGCTGACAGTTTAGCTCCATCATTATGTCATCTTGTTCTTATTGTAGGTAATATCTTGCCTATTAGAGGACATGGTTTTCCCTTCCAGCCTCTGACTCATACTTTCAGTCCTGAGACAATTTGTGAACCCCAAGTATAACAAAGAGAATACAAGACTTTACCCTAATACTACTATCTAACTGAAACCAACAGGATGAGAGCTAGAGTGAGGTGACTGGAGTTTTGACCCAGGCACTGTATTTTAGAGGGTACAAGAGAAAGAGAGAGGTAGACGGAAGAGATTAAATGCAGCTTTTCAACAGCCTGTCACCAGTACCGCATCTTCAACCTGATCATTGCATTTGAGGGGGTGTTTTGTGCTGCTTGCTCTGGGTGTTTATGTTTATTTTGGAATTTAATTAATCGCCAATCTACAGCAATGCGAAATCAAGGCAAATTACAAACTTATCAATAAAAGAAAAGAGCACCATTCAAGTACAGGAAAGAAACAGCATCAATCATTCTTCCATCAAAACAATAAAACAAAACACAATGCAATTACAAATAGGCTATTGCCATCCATAACCCTGCCCCCAGCATTACGGAACCCGAAAGGCCTCCAAAAATAAATGGGTCTTTAATTTAAGTCTTAATTTTGAAAGACGATTCCTGCTGGATCTCTAAAGGCCAAATACCTACTTAAATCCCTGGAAATCAGCCTTTTGGTAGTCAATAAAAAAGATTTACTTGAAATAATTTCAAGTTTCTTGACACACAATAATGTGTTAAGTAGAAACACTGGACTGGCTGGTATATAAAGTTGAGTACTGTATGAATACATCAGGAATTGAACCCACACCTTTATGGAAGAATGGCTTTGAGAGTTACAGCTGAGTCCCAGCTCAGGGAAATATGACTACAAGTGGCAGAAGAAAATGCCCATTCCCGGAGGAGTGGCCTAGTGGTTAGGGTGGTGGACTTTGGTCCTGAGGAACTGAGTTCAATTCCCACTTCAGGCACAGGCAGCTCCTTGTGACTCTGGGCAAGTCACTTAACCCTCCATTGCCCCATGTAAGCTACATTGAGCCTGCCATGAGTGGGAAAGTGCGGGGTACAAATGTAACAACAACAAAAAAAAAAATGGCTCAATTGGGCTAGCAAGAGGTGTGTCTTATCAGTTACTGTATATTAAGAAACACAACTAGACATACCTTTGCTGGTTTCAACAGTTTTCTGTGGGCTTTTTCTGTATATACTGCCATCCCAACTCCTTGTGAGCTGTGAAAATTGACTTCTACCTGCTCCACATTTCGTTCCTGCTGTATTGTTTGGCTCTTGTTCCACACCTGCTTATTTATTGTTCCATGACCAATTCCTGATTCTTTCTGGTTTCTGCCCTGTTTGACTCCGCTTTGGGCCTAGGCTCTCCTTCCATGCTTGTCCAGGTCAGGCCCTCACAGCACCACTATCTGTTTAAATAGCAGCGCTGAATACATATCTGGCTGATAACCATGCCCACTATCTATTTGTTCTCAACCAGTGTGTCCCCAAGAAGTGGGAGGTGTCACAAAAAATTTGGTATAGACAGCAAGCCTGTATTTCCTTTACAACAATCAGTGCTTATAAGCTGGGAAGACCCACAATCTTGAGAATCTCTGTAACTAGTCCCTATTTCTGCTTTCCCACAACCCTCAATAATAACTGCTGCCTCCAGCCCCAACTGAAAACGTTGCAGATCTGCTGTCCACAGATTCTGTTTACTACATAGTTTCTGAGTATCATATTTGCAGGTTTTTGAGCTGATTCATAGAATGTAGCAGTGGAGGGATTTTCGGTTGCTGTTACTGAGGTGATACTAGAATTTGAATGTATATTTGTTTTGCTATATATCAAGTGAGAAATCTGGGACTGATGTGTAGCATACAGCTTTTTGATATGAGATAGACAAATTCATACTTACTTACAGTTAAACAATTGAAATGTTTAGGCGTGCTTTGTTCAGCTGTGAATTTTAGTGTTTAGTGTGTCACATACCGAACTGTCAGGTATGTCACAACAGGTTGAGAACCACTGGTTTAAATTAATGCTTGCTACTTCATAAGCTTACTTGTAAATGCATCACTTATCAACATAGCAGAGAATATTGCTGCTAAATATGTAAGGATGGGCTCTGCCTGTGCCCCTCTCCAGTGCCACCTCAGATAAAACTTGTCTGCTTAGCAAGTTAAGTGGCCCATTTTCATCCATATAAATGCTAAAAATATACATGTGAGTTGTACGTTCACCACCTCCCAGCAAATGCATAACTTGCTTTTAATATCAGGCCTAATAAGACTAATTAAGAATCAGTGTATGAAATAACAAACCCCTATTTCCTTTGCACAATTAATTGGCTAATTTAGAATGAGGTGTGTAAATTACTCAAGGCATCATGTCTTTTATAAAGGTCCACAAATATTGAGCCAGTGGCGATCAGCGTTTTGCTGACTGCCACCAGCATTATACCCAGAAATCCAAAGCCGGGCCATGTATGGGCTCTGGCATTGAATTTCCTTGTATGGGGAACTGGCTAAAACATAGTTAAATGCGATATTCAGCTATGAAGAACTGCTGAAAGATAGGACTGCCTTTTATGTGGTTATCTTAACCAATTAAGTTGTGATCCCACTCCTGGAACATCCACAAAATAGCTGGTTTCAGCTTGGGTGCTCACCAGGCATTTTCAGTGTCACTATCTGGTTAAGTGCCACTGAACAGAAGAATGAATGAACACTATTAATGATATATTTTTAAAAACCCTGAAATGTTATTTTGTTTTCTTCCTGTTCCAGTAAATAAACAAAAGACAAGAAATGATGTAGGAAATGTCGATGACATGTCCCATGTTGTTTCAAATAAATGCACATCCATAGTGCACAGCACTGTAGAGTGGTGAAAGTATTTATGTCCCTCCACCCTAGACAATGGGATATATGGTGACTTGCCCAAAGTTACAAGGAGTGGCAGTGCAATGAAGCAGCTTCCCTAGTTCTCAGTCACTGTGTTAACCATAGTTCCTCACAGCAGCAACCTCACTCCTTCAAATTGTACCTCTGTACTGATCTAACTTGTTTAGTTTTCTAATAGGTGATGTTCTAGTGTCCATTGCAATGTTTATGGTGCAGCCTTTTCCTACATAGGCCCTTCTTGAAAGATTCCTGCAAGTTAGTGCTGTTATGATATACTAGAATTATTTTATAGTTACTAAATGACTTTTGTAGCATTTTGCACATACAAAACATGGGCTGATGAGACAAAGTCAGCACGGATTTAGTGAAGGGAAGTCTTGCCTCACCAATCTACTGCATTTTTTTTGAGGGGGTGAACAAACATGTGGACAATGGGGAGCCGGTGGATATTGTGTATTGGATTTTCAGAAGGCGTGTGACAAAATGCCTCATGAAAGACTCCAGAGGAAACTGGAGAGTCATGGGATCGGAGGTACGGTATTACTATGGATTAAGAACTGGTTGAAAGATAGGAAGCAGAGAGTAGGATTGAATGGTCAGTATTCTCAATGGAGAATGGTAGTTAGTGGGGTCCCTCAGGGGTCTGTGCTGGGACCGCTGCTTTTTAACATATTTATAAATGACCTAGAGATGGGAGTAACTAGTGAGGTAATTAAATTTGCAGATGACACAAAGTTATTCAGGGTCATCAAATCGCAGGAGGAGCCTGAAAGATTACGGGAGGACCTCACAAGACTGGGGGATTGGGCATCCAAGTGGCAGATGAAGTTCAATGTTGACAAGTGCAAAGTGATGCATATGTGGGTAAAAGGAACCCAAATTACAGCTATGTCATGGAAGGTTCCGCGTTAGGAGTCACAAACCTAGAAAGGGATCTGGGAGTCATCGTTGACAAGACGTTGAAAATTTCTGCTCAGTGTGCTGCGGCAGCCAAGAAAGCGCACAGAATGTTGAGTATAATTAGGAAAGGGATGGAAAACAAAAACGAGGATGTTATAATGCTGTTGTATTGCTCCATGGTGCGACCACACCTCGAATATTGTGTCCAAGTCTTGTCACCGCATCTCAAAAAAGATATAAAGGAATTGGAGAAGGTGCAGAGAAGGGCGACAAAAATTATAAAAGGGATGGAACGACTTCCCTATGAGGAAAGGCTGAGAAGGTTAGGGCTCTTCAGCTTGGAGAAAAGGCGGCTGAGGGGTGATATGATAGAAGTCTACAAAATAATGAGCAGAGTAGAGCGGACAGATGTGAAGCATTTGTTTACACTTTCAAACAATAATAGAACCAGGGGACACAAGATGAAGCTAGAATATGGTAGATTTAAAACAAATAGGAGAAAGTTTTTCTTTACTCAGCGTGTAGTTGGACTCTGGAACTCGTTGCTGGAGAATGTGGTGGCAGCGGCTGGCCTTACGGAGTTTAAGGGGGGTTTGGACAGATTCCTGAAGGAAAAGTCCATTGAACATTATTTTTTTTGGGGGGGGAGGGGGGGTTGCCAGGTTCTTGAAGCCTGGATTGGCCACTGTCAGAGATAGGATGCTGGGCTTGATGGACCCTTGGTCTTTTCCCAGTATGGCGGTGCTTACGTGCTTATGTGCATTACTTTACAATGTGCCTTGGACTGAGCACATCAGTGCAGGGAACCAAGAGAGGGCCACAGGCAGAGTGAACTTAGAGAGGGAAAAAGATTAAAAACAAAAAACAAAACAAGGCTACAAATCTAGCCAGTGGTTCAGGACACCAGCAGGTAATGAGGTCAGAAGCATGCTGAGGACTAAGGTACAAGTTGGTAGTGAGTCAGAAACAAAACAGGATTAGAACCAAACTGAAATGAAGAATGAACCTGCAATGAAAGAGAGGCCAAAACCAGAAGTCTTTCTGGACTTTGTCTTGAATACTCAGCACTGAGTTTATGGCAAAGATGCTAGTTACTCCCATGTCTAAATCATTTATAAATATGTTAAAAAGCAGCAGTCCCAGCACAGACCCCTAAGGAACCTCATTCTCTACCCTTCTCCATTGAGAATACTGACCATTTAACCCTACTCTCTGTTTTCTATCCTTTAATCAGTTTTTAATCCACAATAGGACACTAGTATGTCTAATTGGTGTCCTTTGGTGTGCGATGAGACTCCTTGTGCTGTTGGGAAGTTCCATTGGTTTATCAAGTTCATCAGTGTTCTGGTGTTTGTGTCATTTTGTTTTTCTAGGTGCAGGTTTATGTCACCTATTAGTAGGACATTTGGGTGATTGGTGCAGATGTTTGATACGAAGTCCATGAAATCATCTAGGGTATTTGTCCAGCTTCCTGGAAGATGATAGAATAATGTGATGCATAGTTGGTCAGTTAGTGTTTTATCTGTGATTTTGCATGCCAGGATTTCGATTGTTGAGGATGTGTGTTTAGCGACAGGTTCTGCTGTGAAGGAGGATTTGTATATTATTGCAACACCCCCTCCACTTCTTTTGGTTCTGTTAATATGTATTATTTTGTATCCTGGTGGGTCATCTTCAATGTGCAGCCATGTTTCAGTTATGAGCAGTAGTCCGAGTTGTTCTGTTTTTATCCAGTTTCTTAGTAGTGTTGTCTTATTTACTGCCGATCTTGCTTTTATGTAACCTATTTGTATTGGGACATACTTGTCGTGTTTAATATTGGTGATTTTAAGTTTGAAGTTGTCTGTGTGGTCTGTCTGTTTTGCTGTTGTGGTGTTGTTGATGTTTGGTTTCATATTGTTGGTTGTTTATTTGGCCACTGCGTTGTTGTTTAGATGGCGAATGGGCTCTTCCAGTTGTTAGAGTGGGTGTCTTCTTCCTGTGATGTGTACTGGTATTTTGTTCCATTCGGTGGGAGGAGTTGTTGGTATCCCTGTTATCCATATTGCTATTGTGTAGTAGAAGATCCATGCCCTTAGGTTGGTCATTTTGGGGGGCCACTTCTGGTTTGGGGGTGTTTGCGTAAAAAGAATAACAAAGGGAAAAAGCTTATCTCTGCTTTCTAGCCAAACAAACCCTGAGTATAGGTCTGTTGGCATCTCCCAGAGACTGGATCCAAGTCGTGGCACAAGCTGTTTGCTCTGGAAGTCCCCTTGGGTCTTTGCCTCCAGTACCTGTGGCTGCTGACTATGCTCCAGAATTAAAATCTCCAACTGTTTGGGCCAGATATTCAGCTGGTAGTGGGTAGCGCATTTGCTGTCTGCCGCCAGAATTAAACCTAAATATTCAATGTTGAGCCATTTCTGGCAATCGGCATTGAATATACGGTTTATTGTGGCCATTAAAATGTTAACCGGCAATGCTGATATTCAGCACTAACCGGTTAACATTTTAACCATCAAAGATAGGCCTGCTATTTAAGTGGCCTATTTTGATTGCTCAACATAGCCAGTTTGGTGCTGAATATCCATGCCTAACTGGCTATATGTGGTACTTAAACGCTGTTTAACCGGCCTGGAGTCATTCTGAGCCAGTTAAATAGTCTTGAATATTAAGGAGTTTGTGTTTAACATGGTTATCACCTGGTATTGCTACATCTCCAATCCTCATCCCATACATATTTATTATTATCATTATCATTATTACTATTATTACTACGTATTAATGTGTGGCACATCAGAGCCAGTTTTGACAGGTTTTAACTCCATTAATTAGAGTCCTATCAAAGCACCTGAGAATCAGAAATATCTGCAAAAAATGTACTTTGTTCTGAGTATATTTTTGCAAAATTGATAAGGATATGTTTTACAAATTTAACATTTCCAAGTATTTTAGAAGTCCAATCAGTACTGTTCCAAGAGCTCCAATCTGTTTCACAGATTTTTTTTTTCCACATCAGTTTTTTTTCCAGCTGTGTGTCATCAATTCTACCTACCATTGGATAGTGCCACATTTATAAATCATACATTTTTTATTTCTATGACTGTGATGTCAGTTGTGATGTGCTCCAAGTGCCTATCAATTTCTATTTTAAAGTCCCACAAGATCTTGACCTGTTCATTTTCTATAACCTTTTCAATGGTATGATCGATGTAGTTGTTTACTACAGTAAACCAAGCTTCTTGCAGAGATTCCTTTGAATAAATCTAGCCACTTGATCATGGTGTAGTTTATAGTCAATTTGGGCTAGTTCACAACAGGCACTGATTAAATGATCAACAGTTTCATTATTGTTATTATTATTATCTTAGAGATAACACAAAATTTAAGCTGTTCCAAGTAGGGTAGTTTTTTTTTTTTAACAAAAATTGATGCATTATTATTTATCCAATCTTATGTCCCTTCCAAACAACTATAAGGTGGTTTACAACAATGAATACAAAATATAGTTGTGGCTCTCTGGGTCTTGCAGCATTTGAGTAAGTGGAACCAATGTTTCAGCCATTGTGCAGTGGCTGAAATGTCACTTCCACTTCTCCAATGCAGCAAGACCCAAACAGCCTCAACAATCATTATGCCAGCAACAGAAGCTTAAGAGAACACTGAATTTAAAAAAAAACAAAAAAACAATGCCACATATTCATGAATACATAATTATAAAACAGCTTCAACTTACAGCAAACATAAAATACAGCAACACATTTCTATAAAACATTCAGTTACAAAAGGTAACTTTTTTACAGAGCTTCTGAAATATAAGTGGGTCATCTATCTCCTTATCAGAAGGTGTTTAATCTAACACCATCTGGAATTTGGATGAGGCTTATCCATCAATCTCAAAGTGTGCAGGAACATAAGTAAGAGAGGGCTGACTGTTAATTTATCTTAAACTTCAAAAATAGTATTTTAAATTCTATAGGTTTATAAATAAGAAATTGAGGGGGTCTTTTTACTAAACTGGGGTAAAGGGGGACTGTGCTAGGGTCAGCACGTGTTTTTGACGCACACTGAAGCTTCCTGTTACTGCAGCGGGAAAATGGATGTAATTTTTTGCTGGAAACAAAACAAAGATGGCCATGGGTAAGTGAGGCATGGAACACTTACCGCCACCCATTGAGGTAGCCCGGCGGTAATTCCTGATTGGCGCACAGCAAGCCTATTGTTGTGTGCCAACCCTTTAGTAAAAGGGCCCTTGAAGCAACAAGCCAAGTATGAAAGTGAGCAGTGGTGCTCTTTTAACTGTAACTTTGGTAAACCTATATACAGTAAACTACAGTAATCTATCTGCAAGGTTATCAAAACATTGTTTATAGAACATTATTTATAGTACGTTAGGAGTCACGGACAAAGAAAGGGATCTAGGTGTCGTCGTTGATGATACGTTGAACCCTTCTGCTCAGTGTGCTGCTGCGGCTAAGAAAGCAAATAGAATTTTAGGTATTATTAGGAAAGGAATGGAAAAACAAAAATGAGGATGTTATAATGCCTTTGTATCGCTCCATGGTGTGACCGCACCTCGAATATTGTGTTCAATTCTGGTCGTCGCATCTCAAAAAAGATATAGTGGAATTAGAAAAGGTGCAGAGAAGGGTGACGAAAATGATAAAGGGGATGGGACGACTAGGGCTCTTCAGCTTAGAGAAAAGGCGGCTGAGGGGAGATATGATAGAGGTCTATAAAATAATGAGTGGAGCTGAATGGGTAGATGGGATAAGCAGTATAAAATGTTTTGTACATTTTTGGAATGTTGCCCGGTTTTTGTGACCTGGATTGGCCACTGTTGGAAGCAGGATGCTGGGCTTGATGGACCTTTGGTCTATCCCAGTATGGCAATACTTATGTACTTATGTACATAGATCTTTCTTTCATAAATATGAACACAGATGTCCAATCTTCCAAAGGTAAAAGAACCACTGATGAAATCTATTTCTTCATGGTTAAAATCTATCCAGATACCCAGGGGTCGATATTCGGTTGAAACTGACTGAGTGGGAGGGGCTCCTACTTGGTTAACTTCTGCAAACCAGGTCCAGCATATATATTCAGCAGCAGTTAACTGGAGAGTGCTGTTAAATATGTTTTCTGACCACCTCAGCACTATCCAGTCAGGGCATTTCTATAAAGGTGTGTGCAAACAGTTACATGCCAATTATGTACATGTGATATTAGAATTATGACACATTTTTCATAACCCATCACAAATCTAAAGAGCACAGAAATTGTAGCTTCACTCTCAGTGAGCCACCAGTAGCAGCTTGTTGCATGAGCTATCTACAAATGATTAACCTTAATCTTCATCGGTTCTCAATTGTTATTTTTAATAAACTTTAGCCTCCAATTATATATATATATATATATATATATATATATATATATATATATATATATATATATATATATATATATATATATATATATATATATCCGGTTATGTGGCACTGAACATCTGGACATGGCCACAAAATAGTGCCACAAAAGTGGACACATCATGTTAATGTGGTTTGCATAATCTAAGATGTGTCCACTTTTGTGGACACATCTTAGATTATGCAGACCACATTAACATGATGTGTCCACTTTTGTGGCATTATTTTGTGGCCATGTCCAGATGTTCAGTGCCACATAACCGGATAGTGCCACTGAATATCCCATCTGACACCAAAGCACTAAACAGTTAGGTTAGGGGTGGTCTGGGGGAGGAGCATTGGCAGAGCCAACACTTACCTACCAGTGATATTCAGCTGAAAGGCTTTCCTAGTTTTATCCACTGCATGTGGGACAAAAGAACCCGAATTATAGCTATGTCATGCAAGGTTCCACGTTAGGAGTTACGGGCCAAGAAAGGGATCTGGGTATCGTTGTCGATAATACACTGAAACCTTCTGCTCAGTGTGCTGCTGCGGCTAGGAAAGCGAATAGAATGTTGGGTATTATTAGGAAAGGTATGGAAAACAGGTGTGAGGATGTTATAATGCCGTTGTATCGCTCCATGGTGCGACCGCACCTTGAGTATTGTGTTCAATTCTGGTCACGCAATCTCAAGAAAGATATAGTAGAATTGGAAAAGGTGCAGCGAAGGGCGACGAAAATGATAGCGGGGATGGGATGACTTCCCTATGAAGAAAGACTAAGGAGGCTAGGGCTTTTCAGCTTGGAGACGGCTGAGGGGAGACATGATAGAGGTATATAAAATAATAAGCAGAATGGAACAGGTGGATGTGAAGCATCTGTTCACGCTTTCCAAAAATACTAGGACTAGAGGGCATGCGATGAAGCTACAATGTACTAAATTTAAAACGAATCGGAGAAAATATTTCTTCACCCAACGCATAATTAAACTCTGGAATTCGTTGCCGGAGAACGTGGTGAAGACGGTTAGCTTAGCAGAGTTTTAAAAGGGGTTAGATGGTTTCCTAAAGGACAAGTCCATAAACCACTACTAAATGGACTTGGGAAAAATCTACACTTCCAGTAATAACATGTATAGAATGTTTGTACGTTTGGGAAGCTTGCCAGGTGCCCTTGGCCTGGATTGGCCGCTGTCGTGGACAGGATGCTGGGCTCGATGGACTCTTGGTCTTTTTCCAGTGTGGCATTACTTATGTACTTATGTACTTAACTGGGCATTAGTCTCACTATCAGCCGGTGGCCACTTAACTTTCAGATTGCCGCACTAACCCAGATATTTAATGTCAGAGGTCAGACATGCCCAGGCATTAAATATCCGGGGTAAAATCATCCTGCAGCTGTGAGCAGCTTTCAAGATGCTTAGCACCATGGGCTGAATATCGGGTCCTCAGTTACTTATGTATTTCCTGCACTTACGCGCACACTGGCTGGCATAAATGCTCATGCCTAAATTTATAGGCATATTTTTTCACTATTATGCTAGTATTCTGTAAAGGAAATGGGTGCTTATATTCCTTTATAGAACAGGCTCCTACCAGGCGCACTCTGGACACCTATTTAAAAGAACTCGATTAAAGAATTGCTGCCTCAGTACCAGGGCTGTAAGACAGCAGAGCTAAGGTGCAGCTGGAAGTTACCCGGTGCCTCTGATATTCAATGCTGGTTCCTAGATAATTATCCAGGCAAGCTGGACTAGACAAAAGTGCCAGATAGCTATTCAGGTACCAGCTCTGAAAATCAGCAGTACACAGGTAACTTCCAGTTCCACTAGATATTCAGCACCAGTATTTGGGTAGAGTCTGGCACTGAATATCTGGGTCTAAAAGATCCCATTGAGGCCAGTGTTCAAAACAATGCAGACCTCAGTGACTGAATATTGCCCCCCCTCCCCCAGGTCTTTGCTTCGTCACCTAGAACTAGAATAAGATTACCAAGGCCAATTTGAAAGCATGTTTTTGCCTGGTTTAATTTCAGTTTATTGAGTGTTAATCATTGCAACACCTCCATCAGACAATGATTTAACACAAATTCTCATCCCAATTGTCACCCAGTTTCACAGTAACTCTGTGTATCATCCACATATACCCCCTGATTTTATATAGTGTGACTGAAATTGTGTGTGCAAATCTGGTCATTCTCTGGATTCTCATGCACAATTTAACTATTTAACAAGGCAATCAGTGCCAATAATTGCCACTTAACAGGTATTAACACTAATTAGCATTAATTAGAATTTACATGCACAACTTTCTAGGCATATTCTGTAAAAGTAGTGGGCATAAATTCTAATGCGTGCTACCAAAAAGGGTCGTGGCTATGGGTGTGGAATGTATGGACTGTGGACGTTCCAAAAATCTACTCACACAGTTACAGAATACACCTGCTCTGCACCTAACTTGGGCGCTGGTATTTACACTGAATTTTACTTGGCGTAAATGGATGTGCCTAGAGTTAAGTGTAATTTGAAAGCAAAATGTCATATTTTTGTAGATTTTGTAGTTGAGTTTCCTGCTGCAATATCAATGTTTGGGACACTTTCCACCTTATTTTCGAAAGAGAAAGACGCCCATATTTCGACCCAAATTGGGAGATGGTCGTCTTTCTCCCGTGGGCGCCCAAATCGGTATAATCGAAAGCCGATTGTGGTCGTCTTCAACTGCAATCTGTAGTGGAAACGGGCAAAGTTGACGGGGGCGTGTCGGAGGCGGGACTGGGGCGTGGTTATCAGCAGAGGAGAGATGGCGTCCTTGGCTGATAATCGAAAAAAGAAAGGCGTTTTTAGTGCGAATTTGGGTCACTTTTGTTGGACCCTGTTTTTTCACGAACAAGTCCCAAAAAGGTGCCCTAAATGACCAGATGACTACCGGAGGGAATAGGGGATGACCACCCCTGACTCCACCAGTGGTCACTAACCCCCTCCCACCAAAAAAACCCCACCTTACAAAGTTTGTTTTCCCAGCCTGTATGCCAGCCTCAAATGCCGTACCCACCTCCATGACAGCAGAATGTGTTCTATCCTGTAACAGCCTTTCCCTGGTTCTGATGTGGGTCTCGGGTGAGTGTGACACCTTTTCTGTTAAGGGTACTGCAGAGTCACATCAGCAATGCTTTGTGGTGAGTGTAGGGTAGTGGGCTCCATGATTCCACTAGCTTGTGTTCAATGCTCACGATGTTGGTAGTTGGTAGGCTCTACTCCCATGGTGCTTTCCCCCTACTTACTGGGTCAGAGTGTGCCCTGTTGTATTTACAGTAGTCCATGCGGCAGTGCCTATTTTTGTAAGCCAGTTTTAGCTCCCTTTCATGTGTTACCCATGTTACTGAAAGTGGGCATTGTACACCATTCTGCCAGCTCGAACCTACTGCTAATCTCAGTACCAGGGAGACTCTCTGCCAGTGGGGCACAACCTCTGATCTGCAGTTAACTGTGAGTAAACGTGCTTATTCAAATAAAGGATGTTTTCAGCGACATTAGTCTTCAGGTGTGGACTGGTGTGCCAAGGTTATACAGCAGCAACAAGTCCTGTCCCTGGAGCACTTTTAGTGGGTACTGCAGTGCACTTCAGGCAGGCAGACCCAGGCCCACCCCCCCCCCCACCCGTAACACTTGTGGTGGCAAATGGAAGGCCTCTAAAACCCACTGTACCCACATGTAGTTGCCCCTTCACCCCTAAGAGCTATGGTACTGTTGTACATTTGTCCCTCCCACGACCAAATGGCTTGGATTAGGATGTTTCTGAGCTGGGCGTTTTTAGTTTCCATTATCGCAAAAAAAAAACCGCACAGCTCTGAAAGGACCAAATCCATGGCATTTGGTCCGTACAAAAAACGTATTTTCGAAACGAAGGATGGATGCCCATCTTTTTCGAAATACGGTTCAAACCGCCCCTTCATGTACCCGTTCGCAGACATAGATGCCCATGCAGATGGGCGTTCGCGTTCGATTATGCCCCTCTTTATGTACTTTTGAGTTAAGTGTAGGCATGGCGCTAGACGTATTCTATAAACTGGCTAGGCATACTCTATAAACCACACCTAAATCTAGGCACAGTTTACATAATACACCTAGGCGTAAATATTTTCAGTGCTGATTTTTCAAGTGCCATATATAGAATCTAGTCCATATTTTAGTTTAGATGTCTCAATAAACTTTTGAAATACATAAAAATTGAAACCTATAAATAACTGCATCCATTCACTGCAATCTCGCCACTCATAACTCTTCATTCTTTCATGGATTCCACTAACGCATGTTCCTAACAGCACCATATAACCATTATGATTTATCATGTGGTACATAGCGTAGCAAGTAACAAAACAAAAGAGTTTTTTGGTAACTTCTCTCAACATGCATGGGCATCCTTTTGTGACTCACCTGCTGCACAGCATGGGAGCATGATTGAGTTCACGGTTACCTGTTTTGGTTGACCCCTGATGATCCTCGGTTGAGTGAAACATGGACCGTGCAGGGTCACATTAAAGATGAGAGTTCAATCCAATGTAAGAAGGATTCCCGCATCCTGAAGAGTTTTTTTGGTTGACAATGGCCATAATCTGATGGACTTGGCATTGGTAACCACAGGAGAGAATCGATAAAAGCATATGTTTGTTGACTTTAATGTTTGGAACTCTGTAGTGCCTGGAGATCATCATTTCTGCAGTGGGACTCTCATATGGTTTGGGAATCCTGAATTGTATTTTGAACTGTTGATGAACTGGCATTGCTGCAGCTATAGGACTACAGTTTTCTGGGCTGGAGAATTGTTGAGAGAAGCTATCAAAAAAATCTTTTGTTTTGATACTTGCCATGCTATGTACCACATGATAAATCATAATGGATATATGGTGCTGGAAGGAACATGTGTTAGTGCAATCCATGAAAGAAAGAAGAGTTATGAGTGGTGAGATTGCAGTGTATGGATGCAGTTATTTATAGGTTTCAATTTTTACGTATTTTGGAAGAGTATATTTATATATATTTGAAAAATAAAGATTTGAAATTATGTAGTTGTGATCAATATATTATGTAGCAACACTTTATACAGCTATATTGGAATATAGATACCCTGTTTTACTATTTTGTAATAAACCTTTGAACGAGGTTGAAAATATATATTTAATTGGAGATAACTTGGATTCCTATAGGACGCCAGATGTTAATTTCCAGCACTGCAAGACTTCATACCCTCAATGTACACAGTGTCCATGGTCCTTTATGTACAAGGTAAACCAACGTAAGGTCATGCCCCAGGAATACACAATAGATTTAAAAGCTGAGGATGTATTCATTTAATAGAAGCAGCATGTTGCTTCCATCTGCTACTATAAGGTTCTATCATGTTAATGTGTCCTTTCAATGGTAATGATCAAATCCATATTTTTGTAATTCTCTTTAAACATACTTTGGAATACGAACAAATGATCTGTTCCAAAACAACTGTTTAAAGAGGATGTTCACTCACAGCTCTTTTTATTCTCAAAATGCCATTTCCATCTGCATAATTACTGATCTTTGAAGGTAATTATGAAATCAGTCCTTCAGTTTCAGCATCTCTGCAGCATTTGTTAAAGTCTCTGGGCTGCTCTGAGTTCAAGGATAAAAGCCTGTTACTGCTTGCTCTTTTGGACTGGAGGAGTCGTCTAATGGTGAGCCCAGAGGGCTGAGAACCAGGGGAACTGGGCTCAATTCCCATTGTAGTTCCATTATGATCCCGTACAAGTCACTTAACCTTCCACTGCCCCAGGTACAAAAATGTAGAATATGACCCCACTATGGACAGAGAAAGTATCTGCGTACCACATGTGAACCACTTTGGCTGTACCACAGAAAGGCAGTAGTCAAAGGCATTACCTTTGTCCTTAAAGCAGCTCAGCTGTTACATGCTGCCTTGCTTTGAAAGTCACACACCTGCCTGCATTTTAGTAGATGGAAAAATCTAACATGATCAGTTTAATGGACAGAGAAAAGATATGCACTGAAGTCTAACTACAAAAATAAATACATACATAAAAATAATTAAAAAAAAGAAATAAGTACATAAGTATTGCCATACTTGGACGGACCAAAGGTCCATCAAGCCCAGCATCCTGTTTCCGTGGCCAATCCAGGTCACAAATACCTGGCAAGATCCCCAAAAAGTACAAAACATTTTATGCTTCTTATCCCAGAAATAAGCAGTGGATTTTCCCCAAGTCCATTTTAATAATGGTCTATAGACTTTTCCTTTAGGAAGCCGTCCAAGCCTTTTTAAAATCCTGCTAAGCTACCCGCCCTTACCACATTCTCTGGCAACGAATCAGAGTTCAAATTCTCTTGCTCAGAGCAGAGGACAAAGTGCGCCTAAATTTCATTTTAATCAAACAGCACTATATCTGAAACAGCCAGTCAACACAAGTTGCCAAGGTCCCTATTGACAGGCATTCAAAAAAGTCTACAACTCCCACTTTCTTCTCTTCTACTTTCAACATTTTAAATGGTGAGGTGATATGAATTTAGAAACAGTACCTTTCAGGTAGCAGGACCCCATCTATGGAAACTGGAGCATATATTATCTTTCTGCAAACAACTAAGTAATCTGTCCAAGAAGCAAAATAATATTTTCTCTTTAGTTTACCAGTATTATCTGCATGGACCTGAAATAAGACTTGGGAGTGAGATTAAATGCTCTGATTGTATTATATCAGATTGCTTTAACTTTTGTTGTTTTTAGTTTTCTGTTTTTTTGTTTGGTTGTTTTTTTATATCTTAAATCTTCTTGTTTTATGTGTTATTATGGTAGCAGATGATTATGTATGTATGGTTTCTAACCTGTTAAGAATTTTGGATTGTGCAGAATAAATATTAAATTATTTAAATAATAAATTATTATTATTATTTTACTGTACAGTACAAAGAGACAACTTGCTGATCTCTCTCTCTCTCTCTATCTCATACATTTGTTTGAATCATAAGTACATAAGTATTGCCATACTGGGACAGACTAAAGGTCCATCAAGCCCAGGATCCTGTTTCTAACAGTGGCCAATCCAGGTCACAAATACCTGTCAAGATCCCCCCAAAAGTACAAAACATTTTATAATGCTTATCCCAGAAATAGTGGATTTTCCCCAAGCCCAATTTAATAATGGTCGATGTACTTTTCTTTTAGGAAGCAGTCCCAACCTTTTTAAAACTCTGTTAAGCTAACCGCCTTTACCACATTCTCTGGCAACGAATTCCAGAGTTTAATTACACGTTGAGTGAAGAAAACTTTTCTCCGATTCATTTTCAATTTACTACATTGTAGCTTCATCATTTTGTGTTTCTTTTTAAAAATTAAAAATTCCTCTGGCTTCTACAGGGTTTCATCTTTATTCCACTGTGACCTGTATTTGGGGGGTTGGGGAGGGAAGAGAAGGGGTTGAGGAACAGGATGTAAACTGAGCAATTTCCTTCCTTGTTTAGTTTGCTGACTAAATTTTAACCAGTATCTATTTGAGCTCTTGTGCCAGAAATGGATGGAGGACCTATCGTGAAAGCAGCACTGGCGTCCCTGAGGAAGAGTATTGAAACAGAAATTTCTGTAGGATGTTGTAAACTTACTGAAATAGCGACTAAGTAGGGAAATTCAGATATGTTTGCTCCTATTGGCTTCTTATTTTCTAGTGCTTTCTGTTTTGCTATTTCCCCCTTATTAGATGGAGTTGAAGATCATTTACATCTAAACCATTGGGAAACCCCCATGGATTAGTGGGTCTTACTTGTATATGGATGCCTATTGAAAAAAATATTATTCCACTGAGTTTATTATTATTTCACTTTATTGTGTAATTGCACCACATGTAAATTTAGGTCTACATTTATATACAGTACTATATGATGTATAGAACTTTCAAGTGAGCCGCGTTTGCGGCCTGACTCACTGAAATATATGCTCGGATGTAGGTACAGCCTATACTGAACTCTCTTTTGGGCCCTTTATCAGGACATATAATAGCATATATTTTTTTCCGTAGGCATCTAATATACTTTTCCTGCTTAAGGGATTGACTTTTTGGTGTATATTAGTTGTCTCTCCCTTGGGATTCGAGTTAGTAGTTATTGCATCTGTATCCAGCATCCCCTAGACACAGCAGTCCATTACTAAGGTTATAGTTTCACAGCCTTGCCCCCCCCCCCCCCCCCCCCACAACACCCAACAAGAAAGGCCCTTCCCCAAATTCTCTGTGTCATTTTTAAACAGGGACTGATTCACACTCCTATCCCCCTCTCTCCCGTGATGTGTCCACCCCCTGCACACCTCTGGCCCCAGTACCACATTTGTTAAAAAGGCAATAGCACTCAACAAGTAGCCATCCTTGTCTGAATCTACCCTCCGCAAATTTCTGCCCTAGTGAACAGTTTGCCTGGAAAGAAGAGTCATGGCAGTTCCCAGGGAACTGGGACACAACATCAAGGATCCTCAGCTTTGCATTGAAGACCACCTGGATGATGACCGAATATCCCATCTTGTGTTTCTAGTACTGGATTTCCTGATCCGACGGGGGTGGGGGAGTGGGGTGAATTACACATGGATGCAGTAGATGGCACCCAAGACATTAGGCATACCAGCAATCTGGAAAAAGTCCTGTTTTATCCTCCGCAATTCATCTTTCTCCACTGGGATTCTAATATACCACCCGACACACTTTTTCAGGGCTCGTAGAACCTGGGTCATAAATAGGAGAAAGAAAGGGAAATAAGATGAGACCATTTTAATGGGAATAAGGCAAATACATTTTTTGATGAGCCTCCAAAGGTGACCCTTCTTCCATTTTAAGTTTAATATTAAAGAAAAGGATAGCTGTTTAAAAATGCAGAAATGAGCAAAAGGTGACCATAATATACTTCTGTACTTGGGTCAAATGTCTAGACACAGTTGACTGGTCCACGCCGCTGTTACCCCCTATCATGTGCTGGAAAGTCTCTATGGCAAGGAACTGCAAGACAATGAGCAACTTCACCAGGCCAAGTAGTGCATGGGATCAAGTGTGGGTGGATCTACAGTATATCAGCTCTGATCTCTTCATAGAACTCATAAATAGCCATTCTGGTCAGAAGGTAATCATCCACCACTTTCTGGTCTGACATTTCTTGCAAGGCCACCTGAGTCTTGTTGAAAATAGGATACTGGGCTTGATGGACCTTCGGTCTGTCCCAGAATGGCAACGCTTATGTTCTTATGAGCATGGAACACACAGGAATGCAGCCAGGGACGGGCACAAGACAAGATCCCCAGCTGCCATTCCTCCTTCCTTTGCTCGCTGTTGTACTTCAGCTCTCCATTTTCACAGTCCAGCTGGGCCAGGTAGAATCCTCTATCCATGTCTACAGTTGCAACAGGATGCAGTCACAAGGAACATGTGGAAAACAAGAGCACATGATGCATGCTCTGGTTTGTAAAGTGCAGGCTTCTAGCTCGTCTCTTGTTTATTGCACGAAAATGGTTCCGGGAGTCTTTGTGGTGCTCATCTACTGTAAAGCAAGCCTGAAATGCACGTCATATGCGTGTGCCACTTGCCTGACGTCACAGGGGTTTCTTTAACTCCGAGAAGACACAAATCACTTTTTAGATGTTGTTTTTATTAAGTTTTTATACAGAAACGTTATGACAAAGCGAGCCAAATTGAAAACAGCATTGAAATATCATTGCTTTAAAACTCAATAGAAATGATTTAAAAAGAAAAGAAAATACACATATCACCTCATTATTACTGTAGCCTTGGTTTGCCAACCTGTTCTATTTGGTAGCACAATAAACACATTTGGATGGTTTACAGGGATTATTTATATAAGAGGGAAGTGATTTCCTAGAGAAGGGGGCAGGGAGGGGGAGGATGTATAGGTAGAGGGGGTTATTTTAGGGTGAAGGAGGAGGGAATGTGTACAACAGGTTGGGGAAGGATTTAAAGGAGGGTTGACTGGGAGGTTTTTTTCAAGAAGGGAAGAGGGTATGGCTGGGCATAGGTGTGTGTGGGTTTTTCAACGGGGAGAGGGTCAGGGGTGCGACACAAATGCAAGAGGAGAGATATTTGAGCCCCTGCAAAATGTGCGTGAGTGTTTCTCCTTCCGCGTGCAACATCTGCGCTTCCCCCATGAACTCTCCTGCTCTGGTAAGGTCATCATCAGATGGGTTGAGAAGTATGGGGAGGTGGCACAGTGAACAACGGTGGGGAGGAAGGAATGGGAGAGGTAGGTCAACAAGTGTGGGGGAGGAAGAATGGTCAAAAAGGGTGGAGTAGGAAGGAATAGAGGAGGTAGAATGCTCAACAATGGTGGGGGTGGGGGGAGGGCAGAGCAGGGATCTCATCCTTGGTTGTTAGGTCCACCACCTCCTCTTCACCTCTATGCTTGGGCCCTGAAAATAAGACCACTTGTCAGACTCCATCTGACATGCACACACCTGTGTTGGCAGTCTCAAACTTGTAGTCCAGCTGTATGTGAAACTCACTGTGGATAAACATCTCCTTGAATCGGGTCAGAATGGGAGTGACACTGTAGGTATCCAGAGAAGAGGGGTCCTGACAAGGGGCAGGAGGGGGGGAACAGTCCAGGGGGGAGCACTGGGGGAAGGGGGGACCCAGACAAGGTGGAGGAGGGTTGGTGGACTGAAGGGGAGCATGCGAGAGGGAGAAGGGCTCTGGTGAGGGGGGAGGTCCGGTGTAAGGGGCCAGGCTTAGACGCAGGCAACCTTACAAGGGGATGAGGGTTGGTCCTGAGATGCTTGGAGAGAGAGGAGCCAGAAGGGCTGGGGCAGAGGAGGGAGTAAGGACAGGGATGGGGAACAGGGGCAGGACCAGAAAGGGGGGGAAGGGTCAAGATCAGCCAGAGCATCCTCCTTCTTCTTCTCCTCTTCATCCGAAGACACTTTTGAAAAGAGACAAGAGGGAAACTGTCACAACCCCTGATCATACATGTCACCCATTCAATCCAGAGCCTACTTTAAGTAACCCACATGCCATGGGCAATCTATAGATACCTGGGCTGTTTTCAAAGCAGCCATGTACAGCGTCAAGCCAGCCTCAATGGTCCTTTCATAGCTGCCTAGCCCGCTTCTTCAGTTCTGTCTGAAAAACAATGAAAAACTACAGGTCCACTATAGCCATCAGTGCCCTGTGGGTGGTGTGGTGTGTGTGTGAGAATAATAAAGAAAGTGGATATGGGGGGGGGGGGGGGGGGCAGGTGGGCAGCAGCTCCATAAACAATGGAAATGCACTCTTACTGAATGCGGCAAGGACGCACGCCTGTTAAACAGGTGCTGGGTGAATCTCAAGCCCTCATCCATTCTGAAGATGTTCCTCTTCCTCCCCTCCCTTGGAAAAAAGCTTTTTTCCATTATAAGTGATCAGCTGAGCCAGCCAGAGCATGTCCATATCAGAAAAATTTGGCTCCTCCATCTTTTGCATCAAATTGAAAGGCAACGGCTTATTTAAAAAAAAAAAAAAAATATATATATATATATATATATACAACATGCACATGCAATCTTCATGTGCAAAAGCTTTTTTTTTACTGCTGTCGCCAGCTTTTTAAAATTTTTGCTGCTGTTGCCTGCGGGAGACAACAACCACACACACACATACACACATATACAGTGCAATATACACACCTATTAGATGGCCTAACAACAAATACTGTATGTGGCATAGTTAACACACACATCCATTAACATTTGAAAGCAGACAGCTCCATCAGGAAGCCACTGTCACGATATGACAGTTCCAGACCTCCAGTAAAATTTTGCGTGTAAAAGGTGGACAGTCCATTGCTTGGAAATGGCTGTGCATCCCTCATAATGCTTTTCCAGTACTAAACAGCTCATTGGAATACATTTGGGAATGGGACTTGATATACTGCCTTTCTGTGGTTTTTGAACTACATACAAAGCAGTTTACATAGTATATCTAGGTACTTATTTATACCTGGGGCAATGGAGGGTTGAGTGACTTGCCCAGAGTCACAAGGAGCTGCAGTGGGAATTGAATCCAGTTCTCCATGATCAAAGTGCAATGCACTAACCACTAGGCTATGCCTCCACTCCTTGCATACAATTTTTGTTGTCTGCTCCCACAGATGGCAAACAGCCCGCTGAACCCCTTTGCACATCTCCCACTGAATACCATGTTCGCTAAACCAGTCGGAATCGGAAAAAAAAAAAAGCTTGTTTGCTGGCCCAGTAACTTTTGTGCATCAGGACCTCAGTCCATTGAATATAATTTATCAATTTCACTGAATGTAATAGACGTAAAATGAGACTGGTTTAGCCTGTCCTCCGTGACCTAGAGCCATCTGGTAGCTCAACTCTACAGGCCCTGCTTATAGTGTTTGCTTCATAAGTCAGACATAATATTCCACAAGGTACTGTGTCTCATTCCCACCCTCACTGCATCCGGCAAGTCTCCACAATTTTGCTGCAATCTCTAGCCCCCATGTGTGTTAGAGTCACTAGCACTTTCTGTGCCATCTGTTACTCTGAGGTAAAATCAGCCAATCTCTAGGAAAAAAAATCTGAGACATTCTCAGTGCAAACCAGGCAGCATTTGATATACAGTGCAGTGAAAGCTACTGTTTGATGTTTGTTTAATGTACATTGAGTGATTGCCCAATTCAAATTTACATATTAGAAGGGAGTGAAACAACATGTCATTTGCAGTACCTTCATAGAGTGATTACACTCAGATTACTTCAGCAGATGCCTCTCATTGACCTATCTTTTTTCCCCTTTTGCTGGCATCAATAGGATTTCTCTCAGGCTTTTGATTTCTTCACGAATCAGGGGACACAGAAGCACCATGCCTAGAAATTCTGCCTTGCTGCAGTGTGCAAAAAAAAAAAAAAAAGATTTTAAGACTATGAGTCAAAATAAAAATCTATTGGAGAAAACTATGAGACAAGTGTGGGTGAATCATTCAGTGCAGAGAGATGCAATCAGGATTGTTAGGGCCGGGGCAGCAGAGGGAAAGCTGTGAATGATTTCTCGTTAATGTGAGTGGGTGAAAAGAAGGAAGGTGTTAGGAAAAGAATTAACTCAAGGCAGAGAAAGAGAGAGGAAGAGATTTGTGATGTGACACCACCAGAACCTTTTAATTGTCTTTATTATTTCTCTCTTGCACTTTTTAGTTATTTCCTTTTTATCAATTATGAACTGATTCACTCAGGCTTTTTTAAAACTGTCTGTGCCTGTGGAAAAAGACCTCAATAAATGGGGACCTTAATAGGAATTATTTTGGTAATTTATGTAGAAATTGGCGTACCAATAAAGTCACTTGAACCTGAACAGTCATGATTCAAGAAACTTTATTGGCTTGATTAATTTGCTCCCTCTCTCTCTCTCTCTTGTGAGAGAACAGGAGGACAATTCAGCAAAAAGGAAGCAAGAGATAGAGGGGAAGGAATCAGAGATAAAGAGAGAGGAAGGATGTCTATCTCCCTTCCTCTTTTCTTTTCCATTCTTTCCTTCACTAGCTCCATTTCCATCTTTTTTTCTCACTATTCCTTTGGTCATTCTCAAACTGCAGTTACCAAGGCAACCTAGTTAGGCATCTGCCTCCCTAACTGACATCACATCTCCCTGCATAGGTTATGTATGTGTTGACATTTCAATACAGCTCCCCAGAGAACTATCAGCAGTGCCTGTTAACTGCTCTCCTGACTCCAAGTGCTAAAGGCATGAATTTATCCTGTAATCAGTACTTAATTGAACACCATCTATCCCCTCCTTATTCACACATCACAATACAGCTATATTATTACTGTTCCTAGAAATAGACAAGGTGACACATACAGCTATAAAGGCCTTCCTACAGTTGGTCAGGGGTCATTCACTGGGATATAAATCTACATGGTCATAATTTGCTAAATAATCAGTAGGGTAGTGGTTGTGTTAGTCCATTTAGCTATGTAGAAGTAAAGGTCAACAAGCAATCTGTAATTATGTTTTTTTTTTCTACTAGAGCATCTTAACATATTTTGGACTGGCATTCAAAGAGCAAACCTCTTTGAATTAAGGATGATGTTATCTGAACAACATACCTAGGAACTATCTGGAGATTTTGAAATTCTCAATGGATTGCCAGGTCTCTGGAGAAACATTAGAAATCTATGAATACTGGCGCCAGCTGAATTGTAGAGATGGGCTTCATTTGCTATGAAATATCATTCACAGATAATTGTGCACATTCTTCTTAAAGTGTGCACCTTCTTTTCCACTAGCGTGCACATATGTAATGGTTTATGGATGTGTGTATGACTGGGAACAGTGCACATTCTTTCGCACAGGTTGAACAGTATGCGTCCTTTTTCACATACCCTCTAATTCGATAAACTTGAACACACAATTTGAGACTAGGGCTAGATTCTATTAATGATGCCTGAAAAATCCATGTGGAAAAAAAATATGCCTAGACGTATTCTGTAAAGTATGCTTAAATTTTGTAGAATAGGCTTAAATTTCCGTTCGGTATATAGGATACGCCAAGCGGCTCTCTATATCTCTGCTTCACCTTCTCCAGGCAAGCACACCAGTGGCAATTCTTAGCATGGTACTTAGAATTAGGTATCTAGAGGGCATGTGGTAGGAGTCTATTCTATAAACCTGGATTGAATTAATTGAATGAAACAGTGATGAGTAAGCACTGAGGTTGGAAATTTTTTAATGCATTGTTTTACCACACAGCTCTATTAGTGTGGTATATGCAGGTGTCTCTCAGAACTTTCTTTAAATTAGCTCCTTATTTTCTTACTTATCTATCTATACATTCCATCTTTGTGTACACTTTATGCTTTCTATTAAAATGTTTTATTGTTCATTGTTTTGACATTGTAATGTGGCATACTATGCCATACTGTGCATCAGTGGCGTACCAAGGGGGGGGGGGGCGGTGGGGGCGGTTCGCCCCAGGTGCACGCCACTGGGGGGTGCCGTGGCGCGTGCCTGTCGCCCTGTCTCCAAGTTCGCATGTGTTCACTGCTCCCTCTGCCCCAGAACAGGTGCACCCGGGGGAGGGGTCATTTCGCCGGGGGGGGGGGGGGGGGCACTGCGCTGCACCCAGGGAGGGCGCATCAGCGATCCACCCTGGGTGTCAGCCAGCGTCGGAAAGCCACTGCTGTGCATTGTTGTTTGAATATTTTTACTGTTGTAGTTGTCTATAGGTTATGTTTGAGTTGTTCTTGCCGTATACCACCTTGAGTGAATTCCTTCAAAATACAGTAAATAAATCCTAATAAATACATAAATAAATCCAAATCTTAAACTGATTCAAACTCACTATCCATGCAAAAGCACTGGCTTCTAGTTCAATACTATATTCACTTCAAAAGGTCCTTCGTAATGACTCTCTTGATTACCTCGCTTCCTTGCTTGCTCCAGTTACATCAACTTGCCAGATTTGTTCCTGTCATGATCACTGTTTAGTCCGTCCCTCCCCGAATACAGCTCAGAGTATTTGATATTCATCCTTCTTGTACCTGGCCCCAGAATTGTGAAACTTCCTATCCCGTATTTTACAAGCTGATTTGACTTTCACATCTTTTTAAAGTGTCCCTGAATCCCCACTTTTTTCAGCTGGCCTTTGGTGTCTCGGACCTGAAGCTTTATGATTGGAGTTATTAGCTTGATTCATTTTCTTCGAATGTGCACGGTATGTAAGTTTGTCATGAATGTTTGGATCTTTCCTATTTATTAATGGTGTTCTTTCCTATTTTTGGTTTGGCTCCCACCCCTGTTGGTCAGCATTTTACAGGACCAGGACACTGTACCAGTGACTTCACAGTGAGAATCCTGAAAGGTAACTTTAAAACCATACAAGAACGTAAGACCTTTGAAGTCAGAATGATTGAATATTTTAACACCCAGAAAGGACTTAACAAGGATCTGGGGTTCCTAGCCCATTATAAACCATAAAGCTGTATTTCTCTGTTGATCACCCCACCCCTCACCTATTCACACCCATCCTGTTAGAATATCAATGATATGCTTTGATGCAGAGGCGTAGCCAGACACCCAAGTTTGGGTGGGCCTAGACCCAAGGTGGGTGGACAGCACTCCGCCTTGTCCTACAAGGGATTTGGTTTCTCCCTCTCTCGCCTGCATGCCATATGGTCATTCCAACATCCCCTCTCCCCTGTATACCATTTTAATAGCAGATTTTCACTGGCAGCAAAAAGTTGTTGGGAGTTTTTGGCTGGTGGGGCTTGGGGTCCCTGCCAGCCACATTATAGGTGTGTTGCTACTTGGTGGGCCTGAACCTAAAGTGGGTGGGCCTGGGCCCACCCCAGCCCACCCTTGGCTACGCCACTGCTTTGATGTCCCCATGCATACCTCCTACCCACCCCCATCCTCCCACCCTGTCAGACTGTCATAGTAATGCTTGAATGTTTTCACTTATATACACTGTCAGCTAGCACATTTGCTTATTTCCGATCTAATGAAGAAGGGCAACCTTCGAAAGCTAATCAAGAAATGTATTAAGTTATGTCCAATAAAAAAAGTATCATCGTATTTTCTTTTCCATGTTTTATTTTGTTTGATTTCTATTGGTTTACATTCCAGCTTATAATTGAAAAAGAAAAACACCTAGATTGCGACCCAAATCGGGAGATAGACGTTTATCTCACAAAAATGAATAAAGCGGTATAATCGAAAGCTGAATTTGGACGTTTTCAACTGCACTCCGTCGCGGATGTGGACAAAGTTGATGGGGGCGTGTCGAAGGCGTGGTGAAAGCGGAACTGGGGTGTGGTTATCACGCGATCAGAGATGGGCGCCTTTCGCCGATAATGGAAGAAAAATATGCGTTTTTAGCGAGAATTTAGGGCACTTTTCCTGGACCCTGTTTTTCCACGAATAAGGCCCCAAAAAGTGCCCTAAATGACCAGATGACCACTGGAGGGAATCGGGGATGACCTCCCCTGACTCCCCCAGTGGTCACAAACCCCCTCCCACCACAAAATATGCCGTTTCACAACTTTTTATTTTCACCCTCAAATGTCATACCCACCTCCCTGGCAGCAGTATGCAGGTCACTGGAGCAGTTATTAGGGGGTGCAGTGGACTTCAGGCAGGTGGACCCAGGCCCATCCCCCCCCACCTGTTACACTTGTGCTGGTAAATGGGAGCCCTCCAAACCGCCCCCCAAACCCACTGTACCCACATGTAGGTGCCCCCCTTCACCCCTTAGGGCTATAGTAATGGTGTAGACTTGTGGGCGGTGGGTTTTGAGGGGGATTTGGGGGGCTCAACACCCAAGGGAAGGGTGCTATGCACCTGGGAGCTCTTTTACCTTTTTTTTTTGGTTTTGTAAAAGTGCCCCCTAGGGTGCCCGGTTGGTGTCCTGGCATGTGAGGGGGACCAGTGCACTACGACTCCTGGCCCCTCCCACGAACAAATGCCTTGCATTTATTCGTTTTTGAGCTGGGCGCTTTCATTTTCCATTATCACTGAAAAACAAAAACGCCCAGCTCACAAATTGTCGAATAAAACATGGACGTCTATTTTTTTCGAAAATACGGTTCGGTCCGCCCCTTCACGGACCCGTTCTCGGAGATAAACGCCCATGGAGATAGACGTTTTTGTTCAATTATGCCCCTCATTGTAAACCAGTGTGACCTGCAGTTCAGATATAACAGTATAGCAAGTTTTGAATAAATATCAACATAAATTGTCTTTGAAAATCCCCTGCGCAACTTAACAGTCCAACCCAGAGCCACTACCGATTCTCATAACCTCTTGGTGAATGTCCAAGCTGAGCTACACAGTCTCACAGTGAATAGAACTGGCAAAAGACCTCTTGGGTTTTATCTATACACATCAGAGGGATAATTTACAAAGTCATTCTGACTGGCATAAAAGTAAATGCATTGGCATGAAGGCATATACTTTGCTGATGGGTATAGCCAGGGATATGGTCAGAGTTTATATGCCCTATTGAGCAGGTGTAAATGTCCACACCAGCATTCAAGGCATGATTTCTGCCATTTAATACTACTATTTTATAAAGACACACAGAAAGACATTTTCAATATGATGTCTAAGTCCGACTTCGGACATTTTGCACAAAATGTCCAAAATCCGAATAGGAAAGAAGGTCATTTTTGAAAAAAGGAAAACGTCTATCCTTTTTTTTTTTATTTTTTTGAAAATACCATTTTGAACAAGGTTTTATGCTTTGTACGAATTGTTTTGACTATTTTGGAAAAAAAAAAACGTCCAAATCAAGCCATTGGGGTGTAGGAGGAGCCAGCATTTTTAGTAGACTAGTCCCCCAGAGATCCAAGGAGAGCAATGGGGCACCCAAGGGGGCACTGCAGAGAACTTCAAATAAATCCAGGTACACATCTCACCTCTGCTCCCTTTATCTTGTCTGCTGAGCCCCCCACAACCCACTACCCCCAACTGTACACCACTACAATTGCCCTTATGGGTTCAATGGGTTTCTGGTGAGTTCTGGAGGGCTCACAGTTTCCACAAGTGTAACAGGTAGGGGAAGGTATAGGCCTGGATCCACCTCTCTGCAGTGCATTGCATCGTATCCACCACTACACTACTCCAGGGACCTGCATGCTGCTCTATTGGTCCTGAGCATAACATTTGAGGCTGGCATAGAGGCTGGTAAGTAATGTTTTTAATCACATTTTTTTTTTGGGGGGGGGGGGGGTCAGTGACCACTGGGGGGAGTATGGGGAGGTCATCTTTGATTCCCTCCAGTGGTCATTTGGGGCACCTTTTTGTGTCTTATTCGGTATAAGAACAGGTCTAGCTCAAAATGCCTTAGACGGTTTTGTTTTGTTCCATTAGGGCTGAAAAACATCCAAGTCTTAGGAATGCCCAAATCTCACCCTTAACATGCCCCAACATGCCCCCTTGAGATCTGGACACACTGCAGATGAACAGCATAGAAAAATGTCTAAAAAATAGGTTTCAAAAATACTGATTTGGATGTTTTTGTGAGAACAATGTCCAAATGCTAGTTTATGCCACTTTTTAAATGCTTTTCTCTTTCAAAAATGTGCCCCACAGGCACCTACGAGTCTTTATAAAATAGCACCTAGGCAAGTACCTCCTTGCCCTCTTACACCTGGCACCCTAGTTTACCATAGGTGGTCAGTGACTCAGATGTTTGGAGAGGCTAAAGTGGGGTGGTAATGGGGAGGGGCTAGGGCTGGGTGGAATAAAGCGTAGCATGGCAAGTTTCAATCCTTGGGGTGGCAACACCTGTGTCAGCACTTTTGAACATAGCAAGGACCCCTTCACTAGGTCCCTCTGCCCCTCCCCCATACTTCTATTAGTAATTGTAATATGCAAGCTGAACACACTCAAGAGAATTATCTGTCACAAAAATATTGCCTCATCTCTCTCCTCCCCCCCCCCCCCCCAACATCCAGCATCACCCATATCTCTCTCCCACCATCATCTGGTCTCTTTCCTTCAATCCACTACAATCCAGTATTGCCTTATTTATTTTTCCCTCACCCCACCATCTAGTATCACCTCATCTCCTTCTCTGTGTCCCCCCTCCAATGTCAATTACCAACAGCAATATTGCTCATCTTTTCTCTCCCCCTCACTCCAAAAAATTCATTCAATCCTTCACCAGCACTTCTGCTGGGCTGCTACACAACAAGAAATAGAATCCACGATCTTCCCCTCCATATGTCCCACTTAGTCCCGCACTTATTCACCCTGTCTGCCAGGCTGCTGGCTCCTCGACTCAGTAGCTGCAAACAATGAGAAACTGTGGGACTATAGACCTCTGCGTGCTACTGACGACTGTGTTGATCCTGCCCTTCCACATCAGAAAGTTCCTTTATAGAGAGTGCGACCTACAGAGATACTGTACAGAGGGCTATGTTCCTGCGGTTTCTCATTGTTTGCAGCTACAGAGTTGGGGAGTCAGCAGCCTGGCAGGCAGCATGAACAAGTAAAGGAGCAGGAGGAACACAGGAAGCGGAAGGTAGTGATTTCTGGTTGCTTTTGCAGGAGAGCAAGTGGCCACGGGGAGGGGGGGTGAAGATAGTGATGGGGGCTGGGGAGGCTTTGCCTCCCCAAGTATCTTGTATGGGATGCCTATGTGTGCACCTCAATCTCTCCAAAATAATAATGGATAGCAAGAGGGGATCCTCCTTCTCTGCTAAATATGGTGAAAATTTAGAAAACTGACCACACATGGTGTGTCCCAGGATGCTCCATGTGGGTTACAGCACTGTCATTTTGCATGATGGCAGCAGAAAAGTAGAGTGAGTGGACATCACTCCTGTCTTCCACTTTCAACGTGTGTGTGTGTATGTGTGTGTGTCTGTGTGTGTGTGGTGATGGTGGTGGAGGAATCCTTTAAAGAGGGAGGGGTCGAGGTCCAGTAGACCAACAGGGACCTTTTAGTATGGATGTTGCATGGAGGGGTCAGGGGATCAGTGCATCTGCAGGAGATGAGGGATCCACTAGAGTACCAGGGATTGTTTTTTTAAGGGCATTGGGGGGTGAGGGAGACATTTGCACCAAATGGATACATATTACCTCACACACTGTTTAATAAAGAAGTAATTTGCATGCTATTTGCTTACTGCTTTGGGGAACTAAAACTTTGCATTAGGAAACCATGCACTAAGGGGCATTGTGGTAGCATGTGCTAGCTGCCAGGCATGGGGCCTCAACAACCACAGCTGTTTGCAGGTAGAACAAAACATTTTATTTCTGCAATATAGATATAAAGAAGCCTGTTGCTTCACAGGCTTAATGCCGCACCAGTGAATTTTCTTTCCAAATCACAATGACCAGTCTTATTAAGGCTGGTTTCTGGCCAGACCAAAACACAATGTACAGTTCTAAACCATTCACAACTACACCCAGGCCTGGTTGCCACTTGAACACCCAGGACCAGTTTCTTCACAAATAAATCAAGGCACTTCCTGTCTTTGTTTTACCTGTAGGCTGTGTGGAGACCTAAACTTAAAACTGCTCCTCTCTTCCCAGTACTCTCCCTCCTGTTACTGCAGCCAGCTTAGAGGATTCCTTCCTTGTTCCTCCCTGTTCAGTTCCCACTCTGGAGTTTTAACTTCCTCTCTGGCTCTGCCTAAGCCTGGCACTCCTGGCAACATAAGCTGGCTTTGCTTCCCTTAAGGTGGACCAGTGCGCAAGTGCAATTAAGGAAGCCCAGGCTTACTCCAGGCATTCCTTCACAGGCCCTTTCCCTAAAGTACTTTAAGATTTGGGCTTAATGCGCTATATTGCAGGATTTTAACACGCAACAAGCCCAAAGTTAATGCTGCATCAAGAAGAAGCATTCTCACTATGTTTAACTGTAGGTTGTGCCAGTGGCGTAGCCAGATGTCAATTTTTGGGTGGGCCAACAGGTTGGATGGGTGGGCACTAGACAGTGGTGTGCTGGTAAATGTTTAACAGGCTCTCTCCCCGGTCCACCTCTGCACCCCCCCATCCACCTGTGCACCTCCCCTCAAAATTGCAGAGCTGGCTATAGCCGGGGAGAGAGCCTGGGGGGGGGGGGGCAATGCATTACTCTCTCCAGAAAAAAACATTAAATGATCCCAGGTTCCAATCTAATTCATGTTTAATGTGGGATAAAATGCCATAAATAAGTAAATAAATATAAACTTTTAATGTTGAGCACCTGATTCTCAAAGTGGACATATTCCAAACACTATAATGAAAATAAAATGATTTTTTTCTACCTTTGTTGTCTGGTGACTGTTTTTCTGATCATGCTGGCCCAGTATCCGATTCTGCTGCTAAATGTCCTCTTAACTCCGTTTCCAGGGCTTCCTTTCCATTTATTTCTTTACTTTCCTCCTTTCTTCTTCATTTCTTGCTCTATATCCATAAGTAAAAGCTGGGTCCTCCGCAGACTTGACTGTCTAGTGGATCTAGCTTCTGCCTATTTTCTTCATCCATGTGCAGTTTTTCTCCTCTCTTCCTTTTCCCTCATCTCATCTCCTTCCTCATTCTTCCATCCCCTCCATCCATGTCCAGCATTTCTTCTCTCTCCCTTCCCTCTCTTCCATCCATGTCCAGCAACCCTCCTCTCCCCTGTCCTTCCCTCCATCCATGTCCAGCAACCCTCCTCTCCCCTTCCCTCCATCCAGCAACCCTCCTCTCCCCTTCTTCCATCATATCCAGCAACCCTCCTCTCCCCTTCCCTCATCCAGCAACCCTCCTCTCCCCTTCTTCCACCATGTCCAGCAACCCTCCTCTCCCCTTCCCTCCATCCAGCACCCTCCTCTCCCCTTCTTCCACCATGTCCATCAACCCTCCTCTCCCCTTCTTCCACCATGTTCAGCAACCCTCCTCTCCCCCTTCCCTCCATCCAGCAACCCTCCTCTCCCCTTCTTCCACCATATCCAGCAACCCTCCTCTCCCCTTCTTCCACCATGTCCAGCAACCCTCCTCTCCCCTTCCCTCCATCCAGCAACCCTCCTCTCCCCTTCTTCCACCATGTCCAGCAACCCTCCTCTCCCCTTCCCTCCATCCAGCAACCCTCCTCTCCCCTTCTTCCACCATGTCCAGCAACCACCCTCCTCTCCCCTTCCCTCCATCCAGCAACCCTTCTCTCCCCTTCTTCCACCATGTCCAGCAACCCTCCTCTCCCCTTCTTCCACCATGTGCAGCAACCCTCCTCTCCCCTTCTTCCACCATGTTCAGCAACCCTCCTCTCCCCTTCCCTCCATCCAGCAACCCTCCTCTCCCCTTCTTCCACCATGTCCAGCAACCCTCCTCCCCTTCCCTCCATCCAGCAACCCTCCTCTCCCCTTCTTCCACCATGTGCAGCAACCCTCCTCTCCCGTCTGCCCTGTTTCCTTCCTGCCCCCCTCCCCCCCCCCGCACCTTTAAATATTACAGTTTTGCTGGAGTCGCGGGCAGCCGGCATTGAAGACATCGGCAGGCTTACGCCGGTTCCAGCAGCCTTCCCTCTTCCCTCGTTGCAAGTCGGATGATGGCTCTGCCCTCGTAGATACAGGAAATACGTCAGAAGAGGGCGGAGCCATCATCCGACTTGCAACGAGGGAAGAGGGAAGGCTGCTGGAACCGGCGTAAGCCTGCCGATGTCTTCATTGCCGGCTGCCCGCGACTCCAGCAAAACTATAATATTTAAAGGTACGGCGGCGGCGGCGGGGCAGTGGCGGGCTGGGGAGGCAGATGCGGGATCAGAGCTCAGCCTGCTCCCTCCGCTCCGCTGCCTCCACTGCTGGGTGGGCCTGAACCAAAACTGGGTGGGCCTGGGCCCACCCAGGCCCACCCGTGGCTACGCCCCTGGGTTGTGCATTAATATTCAGATGAATATGTGGTACTTGCTCATGGTTATTGTGGAAGCACTTAGTGCTTCCTATATAGGAGGCAGTAAATGGTTCTATGTTAACTCTGTGTTAGCCAGTTAACGAGTTGTAAATGAAACACACTAGCTGGCTAAAGCTCCATACTCATTCTCTGCCCATGCCAAGTCCCCTGACAAAAATTGTGCACGCAAATATGGGCATGTGCCCAATTTTTAACAAGCATTTATTTAATAAGTGCATTAATAAATGTAGATTCGTGATCTGCGCCTACATTTTATACATGTACCAGAAAAGGGGGTGTGGAAATGAGAGGATCATAGGTGTTTTGGAGCAGAGCATGGGTGTGGATTCCAATTTTGCATGCAATTAGAGAATAAGAGGGTTCTGTGAGTAAATTTAGGCACTGGCATTTGCACCTTGTTTTCGTTGGTGCAAATGGACATGCCTAGATTTACACATTACCCCTGTGCTTAAGTGCTATTCAATAAACTGTCCCTAACTTTAGGTGTGGCTTATAGAACATCATTTAAGCAAATT
This sequence comes from Microcaecilia unicolor, assembly GCF_901765095.1. NCBI lineage: Eukaryota > Metazoa > Chordata > Amphibia > Gymnophiona > Siphonopidae > Microcaecilia > Microcaecilia unicolor. Next base: position 381,078,619 of record NC_044031.1, read on the forward strand.
TTAGGCGTGATTTATAGAGTTCACCTCAAGTGTATTATTCTATAAGTGGCACTGAACTTCCAGTAAGGGTGGACCAAGAAATCTTCACAGTCAGAAGTCAATAAAAGCACTTTTATTCAGCACCACATGTGTATTTGACCTGACACGGAGGCGTGTTTCGCACGGAACAACCATCTGTTGCAACTGGTAATAAATAAACTGCTAAGATGCAGTGAAAACTAGTGGACTTCACTGCATCTTGGTGGCTTATTTATTACCAGTTGCATTATTCTGCACCTATATTGTTTTTTTTTTTTTTTTTTTTTATTTTATTTATCATTTTACTTAATTACAGTCACATTTATCACATAAATGTAAGGAAATACAGAAATTAATATAAAAAGGAAAACATTTTCACTCAACAATATATATTTACATAATTGTCCACAATTGGAAGATCCAAGATCAGGAAAACAATCTTAAAGAAAATAAGAAAAACTCAAAATGGTTAATCTTACACTTCACATTTTCTGAGGGAGGAAGGTTAATCGGTTATTGCAGCCGGTACAGTGGTAACTGAAGGAAGTTGCTGCATAGGATTCTTCATCTGTTTCCACAAACTCTATAATTTCTTAGGTTCAAACAAATAAGTAATAAGGAAAATAAAACACTTACAAGGGAATCGTGCTAGGAAGGTCCCACCTGGGGTGATGATTCCTGGCTAAAAAGCCAAGACTTCACACCTCCCAGTCTGCGATTCCCTTGATGTGTCAGGAAATATATTCATCTTTGAACCCAAAAAACTATCAACCATATATCGGAAATACAATTTCAAAACGTTGTTCCTATCTAATCAAAGACGAAAGTCACTAATAATATAACTATCTATAACTTCTGAATTTTCCAAAATGTCAGTTAAACATCTCTTTTCTCTGAAAGAAGATTTTAAAGGAAATATAATTTTAGTCACCAAAAGGTGGCTATCAGAAGGTATTAGCAAAGTATCAGAGAAATATTTCTTCAAGAATTCAGTAGCTAATATATAGGATATAATAGGTAAATTTATCATTCTCAAGTTATTTTCCCTTAATTGGTTCTCCAGAAATTCCAGTTTTTACAAGAAAAATAACTATTCTTCATTACCAAATTATCTAATTTTCATAGAGAAGCCATTTCCGTAATCAAAGTCTCTTTTTATATCTTGGACTTCCACTTTGTTAGATAAGTATTAATATAAATTCTTTAACTCACATAGTGAAAAATTTTAAATATCTGAAGAAGACAGTTATTCACATTCTGCTGCAGTTCCTATAGTATGTCCTTTATGACATTATTGGCTTCACCAAGTCCAATTTCTTCACAGAAACCACTCCAGATATCTTTGGGGGGAAGAGCTCACTCTCCAATCCCCCAGTTGGTTTATTATCCGGAGTCGATGCTACACCAGGACCTCCTCGGGTCACATGAAAATCCTAACCCACTTCGGGCGTTTCCATTATTGACCTCCATAGCGAAGCATTACTATTTCCGGGTCTTGGAGGGGTCGTGCCAACAGGGGGACTCAAAGTCACTCCCTCCACTGAGATTCGGCAATAAAGCCTTGCTGTTCCCCGAAGCAAGAACCAATATCCCCGACGTTATGACCCCGAATCTCTCCAAAATAGACTGAGAAGTGGTGGGAACCCCAGCCGTGTTCGAGGAGGACAGCACCACGGCTTTGCCTTTTCTCTTCCCCATTCTCTGGGGAGCGCGCCTTCTTCTTCAGGCATTCTGGTGTAAAACGGGAACTCAATGCACAAAATGTCCCTCAATGCTATCTTGGATCCTGCAGGTTGGGACATTCTTTGTCTGGTTTCTCCTCAGAGGCCTGTCTGATATGGGTAACCCTACAGCATAGCCCTCTGAGTCATTGAAACACGGAAGCCCCTCCACCACTTGCAAGGTGGTGTCCCTTCGGAGGGGGATTCTGCACCTATATTGTGTGATTTCCAGCTGTAAGTGTCAGACCCCTGAAGCAGACGGTTGTTCCACCAAAACACGGCCCCGTGTCAGGTCAAGTACACGTTTGGTACTCAATAAAATTGCTTTTATTGACTTCTGGCTGTGAAGATTTCTTGGTCCACCCCTACTCCTTGAATTTCTGCTTGGACTATATGTAAGGGGTTTTATCTTTACATTTTGGTTTGTTTGGGTATACCTAACTCCCAGTGCCATTTATAGAATAACGCTTAGCATATTTTTTAGCACCAATTTTTCTGCGCTACTTATAAAATTTGGTCCACAGTGTTTAATGCCCTTTTGTAAAAGGGACCCTAATTGTCAGTGCATGGCTCTAATGCAAGCCCCAGTCTGCAGCAGTTGATCACAACCAGAGAAAGGCTAAATCTCTCCCAACAGATGTCTGTCTCTTGAGCTCCTGGAAAACCAGAAGTCCATTCTCTTCCCAATGCTTTTTTTTTTCTTTTTCACACCTGAATCAGACTGATGATTAAATGCCCCAGGAGTTCCCAAGAAGAAAAAAAAAAAAACTAACCTTACTGACTCTCTCCTCCAGCTCCAAAGTTCTGGTGAGGGAAAAGTTAACCCTGATATTGTTGCTTTTTAAAGATCCAGGTAAAAATCAATTACTGCAAGAAAATCATTGCAATCTTCCTTGTAAGTTCTCACCATCAAATTCATATTATTTTTTGGCATGAGAATCTGGGAGGAGACTACCAAATAAGAGACTGCACTTGAGCGTATTTTTGGATTGTAAAGAGATACTACACTAAAGTTAAGTGGCGTTTGCCAGATTTAAAAATAATTTATATGCCAAATACTCTTGATGGTGTGGACTTATATGGAGGATAGGACTGCTGATTAGAATACAGAGACAATTTATGAACATGCAGAAAAGCTATATCATTACAGCACTGACTTTGGAAGATAATATGAATTTCTTCAAAAGTGCAGCAAAAGTGGCAAATAAATTGCAGAGTGTTTGGGAAAAAAGAACCCCCAGCTTTTTTCCAAACACCACCAAAACAAATGTACTATTATAAAAAAAATTATCACAATTATTGACAGGTGTTACTGCAAGATGCTGTAAAAACTGGATGATCCCCATTTTCAAAATGATGTAATTCAGGAAGTGACCATTAAGAACCGTTGTAGCAAAACGGTGTTTAGTGAAGAAGATAAAGTTGCAATTAACTTTAAAGTTGCAATTAACATTAAGGCATAGGGCATAAAGCGTTTGCTAAGGGAAATTCCTAATAAAGGTTGGACTAATGTATTTTCAAAGGTCATACTAAATGTTTAAATAATTGCAAAGTATTTTGAAACTATATAAGGGATCTCATATTTTTCTGGACACCATCAAGCTCATTTTCAAAGCACTTAGCCTCCCAAAGTGCTTTGAAAATATGCCTCACATGTATAATTTAAACTCATCAACTTCTAACTATAATATCTGTGGAGGTGGAATAGGAGGAGATAGTGGATGCTGTGGATGGGCCATTTGGCCTTTATCTGCCATCATGTTTCTGTTTCTGTTCAAGGGTTCTGAATAGACTTATACCTTGTGTCTCAGGGGCATAGCCATGGGTGGACCTAGAGGGACTCAGACCCATTCACCTTCACCTCAGGCCCCTCCAATTCCCCCAACCCATTGACAGTCAGCACAGGTTTCCATGCCTCGTGAGGATGCCACAGCTGTACTAGCAAAAGAGAACCAGGAGTCTCTGTCTTATTTAATGGTCAGCCGGCCATAGTGCACATATTAAATTCTCATAGGAGGCATGTCTTTTTCATAACCTCAGTATGAGACCGTGAACAGGATACACTGCCTGCAAGGTTTCAGTGTGTACACATTGCTGGCTGAATATCACAGAAGGCAGAGCAGCAGGGAGTAGAGTGATAGGTTCCCAGGACAATCATCATGAACAGATGATGGGAGTGAGTGAAAGATGCTGCAGTTGGCCTGAGAGAGGAGGAGGTGCTGGCAGAGATTTTACAATAGTAAAACTTTTCTTTTCAGTTCACTACAGATTAACATAAAAAGAGCTGGTTGTCAGCAATCATTGTCTAGGGAAGTTCCCGGGTCCAGTTCACAGAGGCAGTGGGTTCCCAAAGAATACACAATCCACACTGGTTTGGATATATATAGAAAGTATATTGTATGTACATACATAGGCTCACAGCACTTAGTACAGGGAAATAGTACAATCTGTATGTGTGTTTAGATGGGAATCAATGACAGAAAGGTAAGAATGGGGGGGGGGGGGCATAGAAAGAGAGAGAGGTGCCTAAGAAAGCAGAGCCATGTGCTCTGGGAGAGAAAGCTTTGGGGTAGAGCAGGGGAGGAAAGGAGGGGCCAGAGCCGGGGCTCTGGTGGCTGGAGAGACAGAGAGAGAGACGAAGAAGTGAGAGCAGAGCCGTGTGCTTCTGCTTTATACCTCAAGAACAGAAAGAGATAAAAAAACGTATCTTCCTTCCCAGCCAAACTCCAGTTTACTTCCCTGAAGTCAGGAAGGTGACCATTTTTACAGATTGTACCTCTTTGAAGTCCCTAGTGATGGAGCCTCTATGTCTGGCTTCCTTTGTTCTCACAGAGAGCCCTGCTCCCAGATGGGACAAAAGGTATGCTAATTGAGACAGGCTGCTGGGCAATGTTTGGTCCATTTGCCATCCTTACTGATTCCTGAAGGGGAGGGGGGAGTTATCAGAAGTCAGAAGCTGGTTTAATGTTAATCTAAGTATGTCTAGCAATCCTGACATCCAGCAATCCTGACACTAGTCATCACTAGGAATTAAAATATCATCATAGTATAATAATCCTGTCTTGAGGGAGATGAAAGGGCAGGAGACAAATGCTGGAGGAGGGGAATATAAGGAAAGGATATCTTCAATTTTGAAAATGATGCCTAGTGTTTCCTACCCCCCCCCCCCCCCCCCCCACCCCCCCAGGTTAATCTGAGGCCCCACCAAAATGTCAGTTCTGGTTGTGTGACTGTTGTGTCTACAGTGCAGCTAGCAGGAAGGATGGAGGGACTGCTCTCCAGCTCTTCAAGTAGATGTCTCTTTCCCATAACAGCACAGTAATAAGATCCTTTTCATTCTCTGAACAAGAGGAACCGGCTTCTTTTCCTGATGCAAGAAATCTAGCACAGATGGAAACACGCTGTTAGTGTGGTGTAGGTGCACGATGCAGAAAAGTGTTTGTGCAGAAACTGACCCAGTTAAAATCTTTAGTTAGATACCAACACACATCAGTAGCCTACCTCACTGGCTTTCATCAAAACTAATTTGCATATTTTAACAGGTGGCCATGCCTACTTCCAGTTGTATCAACTAATCAGAAGCAAGGCCACACCAAACCCATGCCCACTTTCTACTCAAACCACACCCACACCCCAGCCTGCCCTGTCCTTTGATGAAATCACATGGTATGGCATCACAGCCCCACCCCTTTCACATAGCCATGCCCCCCAAACCATACCCTTTTCAGTAACATCACTGGAAGTGATGCCATAGCCACACCTCTTTTTCTAAGATGGCAGGGAGCAGTGGACAAACTAGGTTATTTCCTGTTTCACACTACTCTCCATTGTTTGGATGGGGTCTTGTGACAGGAAGTGACATCAAATGCCCCCAACACTGCCCTATGCAGCCTTGGAGGAATGTGTGTAGCTTAACCTTTTTTCTCACAGGAAATAAAATAGGCATTTTAGCCTTCAGGCTACCTGATTCTTTTTTTTTTTTTTCAAAAGGATACCATGCTGTTTAAACAACAGCTCTAACGATTTTAAGCCCTATAATGTATGTTTGTTTTAAGCTGGATCAAATTAGGTCCATCTGTATTTAAGAATGATAGGCTATTTGCTGAATTACAGCTGTTTGAGAGCATGTAGCTCCCTCCCTCCTATTCCCAAATTCCCTGTGTCTTAATAGCCACACACTGTTTCATAGCTACCCTCTCTCAGGAGAGATTTGTCTGGTGTGGGGGAAAAATACATTTTAGGCTTTAAAGCAAAACTAATGATTTTACAATCGATTCCCCTCTCCTCTCCCCTCTCAGCTTTTGGTGCAGAGATCAGAAAACAAGCTGTTTTAAACTGTTCTTGTCTGTGTGAGGTCAATCAGTCTGACAAGCGGCGACCCTCCCTGCGCACCCTTCTCAACAACTCCCTCTCCCTTTCTCCAACCAGAACTAAATGAAACAGCCGTTTGCAGAGATAGGGCTAACTACAGACAAAGTTGGACCAGAGGCAAACAATATGAAGGGCCCCGATGCTACCCCCCCCCCCCCTATGGTCTACCATCTGTTTCCCTCTCCCCCTTACCTGCTTATTGGCATCTCTCTCCCTCCCTGCACAAAGGCTGGCATCTTTTACCTTTCTTCCCCCCACCCAATGGTAAGGTATTGCTGTCTTCCTTCCCTCCTCCTCCTCTTCAGCAGTCCATCATTTCTGTGGGCTGCCAACAGCATCTATAAAGAGAGCAAGCTGGCTCTGGAAGCATTTCCTCTGTTGTGTCTCATCTATATAGACACAGGAAGTTGTGTCAGAGGAGGCAGGACACAGCAGAGGGAATGCTTCCAGGGTCAGCCAGAGGCAGCTTGCTCTCCTTATTGAAGCTGTCAGTAGCCTGCAGAAATGATGGAGAACCACTGAAGGGGAGGAGAGAAGGACAACTGTGATATCGGACCATGGAGGCCATGTCTAGATTTTTATGGCCAACAGCAGGCCCTCCTTGAAGGCTGGTCCCAGGGAATTTTGTCCCCCTGCCCCCCTCTCAGAAGCCCTGTGTAGAGCCTTGAAGTATGCGCAGCCACCCCTCCCTAATCCCCCTTTCAGCAGGTCCATTCAGATGAACCAGATAGAGAGAAAACCCCAGAGACATGCATTTTACATTGTTTTATTAAAATCAATATGGCACAGGTCATGAAAAACACAGGAATTCCAGAGGTTTTTTTTTTTTTAAACAAAATTAGTTCCAGAGCAATGCTTTATAGAGGGATTACTTTGTTCTAACAGTTAACTTAAAAAGCATACAAAAGAGCAAATATTATTTTTTTTCCTCCTCGGGAACATTAGGCTTCCTTTAGAAAAGAAAACTACCCCTGCAGACCCTTCCATCTGTAGCCCCTGTGGGTAGAAAGGAAAAGTTGGCAAACCCCCAAAGCTCATGTATATACAGAGATGCAATGTCCAGCTATCCATATACTTCCTCCTCCACTCCTCTTACATGGCTCCCTCCACTCTACAGTGCCAAGGACTTTTTAAAAATAAAACACTCTCTTATTTTATGACACAGTGTTAGTGTGCACCACCCTATGAAGTCATGTACAAAAAAAAATCCCAATCAGAATTTACTTCGATCCGAAGGTGGTTGGGAGTTTACATTTTCACTATGGCTACGGATGAGTTTGACACATGCCTGCACCATCCCTTCTCATGTATCATAGTACGACCCTCCAACAGTGATAAAATTTCTTTGTTAAAAATTGTTAGAACACGATAATCTTATGTTCAGTGTGAAACCGATCAAATCGTATGGGGTCAGTCTGCCAAATAAATATATATATATTTTTCATATTACATAGGTTCCACTCAGATTCCTGTATTTGGCAGACTGACTCTGCATGATGCATCCTTGGATGCACCACATAGGGCCAGGTGCCACCATTTTGGAAGATGACAGTACAGAAGCAGGAGTGAATGGGCATTGCTCCTGCCTTCTGTTAAAAGTTCATTTTGGGGAGAGGTCCAGGAGGTCAATGAGGGGCCAGGTCCACTAGACTACATGGAAATCTGGGGTGTGTGAGGGGGACTGGAGGTCATCTCTGGGGATGGGGATTTACTGCTAGGCTAGCCACACCAAGCTAAGACTTATGAGCTAAGGCTTGGGGCTGAAGTGAAAATCACCACATCTAGTACTCTCTCACCCCTCTCCTGCCTTTTCTGTACTGATGACTCCTAGTGACACCCACATATATATTGTATTCCACTGGAAAAGGTAGCTAGTATTGCAATAGTAATTCTGTCACAAAACACTGATAAATACCAATTACTGTACCCTTAAAGAGCTTCTAATTAGCTGGATAAATCACCCCTAAATGTATTTATTACATTTGTATCCCACATTTTCCTGCATAACAGTAGGCTCAATGTGGCTTACAGGTTTATTTATTTATTTAGATTTTGCTCACACCTTTTTCAGAAGTAGCTCAAGGTGAGTTAAATTCAGGTACCTGGACATGTCTCTGTCCCAGGAGAGCTCACAATCTAAGCTTGTACCTGAGGCAATGGAGGGTTAAGTGACTTGCCCAAAATCACAAGGGGCAGCAGTGGGATTTGAACTGCCTACCACTGGATTGCAAGACTGATGCTTTAACCACTAGGCCACTCCTCTGGAGAAGAGAGTACCAACTCTGGGAATATATACAGAGTGGAAATACAAACTCCTAAAAACAGAAGTTCTACAAGGGCAATTGCCTAATTCATTAGAATAATGGAATGTATGCATGCATGTGTGTATAAATGTGCATATATGCCTAAATGCTGTCTGAGTTATATTATGTAATATACATATATCTAACATACAGTGTATTTTACAGGTAGGCATAGGCGAAGCCTGCGCAGGACTCTCACAATCATAATTTATTGAATGCTATGTTATATGTGTATCATTGGAACTTAGGTGCACACAATGGACTAGGTTCTGTATATCACACCTAACAATTTGGTGCCAAAATGAAATTTGTTTAGGTGTATTCTATAATGTACATCTTAATTTATGCATACTTTATAGAATAAGCCTAAATTTCTGTGCAGTTTATAGAATATGCTGATCGCCTGTCCATGCGACTAAATTTTGTCATAGGCAAGTATGCCAAGTAAACCCTGGTATAAATTACAACACCTAAATTAGGCACTGAGCAGGTGTATTCTTTAACAATGCACATAGATTTTAGATATGCCCACAACCCGCCCATTCCATGCCCATGGCCATGCCCCCTTTTTAACTATGCAACTTAGAATTTACGCACAACACATTACAGATTACGCTTAGCAACTAGTGTGTGTAAATTCTAATTTATGCCAATTAGTGCTGATAATTGGTTGTTAACTTGCAATTATCAGTGCCGATTTTATTTATTTATTGCACTTGTATCCCACATTTTCCCACCTATTTGCAGGCTCAATGTGGCTTACAAAGACCTGTTATGGCATCACCATTTCAGGGTACAAAAGATACACTTGGTGTTACAAAGGTATCGAGGCTAACAAGTTGATCTAATCAGCAATTATGGAGATAAGACAATCAGAATATGAGAGGATGTAGTGATGTATTGTGGATTAGTTATGGATTCTCGTGGTAGACTTTGTTGAAGAAATGGGTTTTCAACGATTTGTGAAAGTAAGTTATTACATTAATCATTTTCAAGTGAGTTGGTAGTGCATTCCACAACTGTGTGCTCATGTAGGAAAAGCTGGATGCATGTGTTAGTCTGTATTTTAATCCTTTGCAATTGGGGAAATGTAGATTAAGAAAGGTGCGGGAAGATCTTTTAGCATTTCTGGGTGGAAAGTCCATGAGGTCAAGCATGTATGACGGGGCTTCTCCGTAAATAATTTTATGAACAATCGTGCATATCTTGAATGCGATACGTTCTTTAAACTGGGAGCCAGTGTAATTTCTCTCTTAGGGGTTTTGCACTTTCCTATTTTGTTTTTCCAAATATAAGCCTGGCTGTGGTATTTTGGGCAGTTTGGAGTTTCTTGATGATCTGTTCTTTACAGCCAGCGTAAGTGCATTGCAGTAGTCCAAGTGACTTAGTACCATTGACTGTACCAAATTTTGAAAAATAGCCCTTGGGAAGAAAGGTTTTACTCTTTTGAGTTTCCACATGGAGTGGAACATTTTCTTGGTTGTATTCTTCACGTGGTTTTCAAGTGTGAGATTTCGATCAATGGTAATGCCAAGAATTTTCAGAATGTTTGAGACGGGGAGGGAAAAGTTTGGGGTGGTTATGGTGGAAAATTTACTTGTTTTATGTTGAGAGGTGAGTATAAGACATTGTATTTTTTCTGCATTGAGTTTTAACTGAAATGCGTCTGCCCAGGAGTGCAAGATTTGGAAGCTTAGGTTAATTTCGTTGGTGATTTCCTTAAGATCGCGTTTGAATGGAATGTAGATCGTGATGTCATCTGCATATATGTATGGATTGAGGTTTTGATTGTCTAGAAGCTTGGCTAGAGGTATCATCATTAGGTTAAAGAGGGTTGGTGAAAGGGGGGATCCTTAGGGAACTCCACATTCAGGTGACCATGGGTCTGATGTTGCCGCTTTGGTTGTTATTAGCTTGTTAACTGCTTTGCTTATATGCATTGTTATGGAATACGCTTCAATTTCCACTTGGAAATCTTGGAGCGATGAATAGAATCCTAAGGATTGTGTATTTTGATTGTTAAACTAGTATTCTCTATTAATAGATCCACTGCTAGGACGGAGCCAAGATGTGCTCACAGCCCCTTTCTTTTGGTTATTATCTTGTTCACAGGCAAAAAAAGGAAAGGGGAATCTAGGGTTTAACCCTTCAAGACTGGGTCTGTTTTCGTGGTCTTCCCCATAGACAATTTTGTGCAGTGAGCAATGGATTGAACCTTCTCTGGGCTGTACCTCCTTGAGACACTGCAGGAGACAGGTGCTACTATTGACTGTCCTGGGCAGGACATCTCATTGAGCCCAGAGCTGAGAGCTTTCCTGATGCAAAAACCATCTGCTGCATCTGCTGCTGTTGCCACTCAAGCTCCAACCAAAATTGTTGGAGTTCCTTATGGTACTCTCTGCTGGAGAGTCATCAGAACAGGAGTTATAGCTTTTTGAACACCCAGCATAAGACAGCTGAAGACAAAAGGGCTTGGGTAGAGAAACTGCCCTTTACAACTGAGGATGGAGTCCAGTTAACCACAAAGGGCCCTGAAGAATCTGAGATCTTTGTCATGAAGTATTCAGGATCGGAAGGTTTGCCTTTACCATATTTTCTGTCTAAATGCCCTGGTACTACCATATTGGAATTGCAGAGTGCTTTAGTACTGCAGGTACATGGTTTGTCACAAGAAATTTGCCATGTAGAGCAGAAAATTGATAAAATGATTTTAAATCTGTCTCATACTGCTACACAGTTGGAGAAGGTTGAAAAAGATATGGAGAAAATTCAGAAAGTGCAAGCTATGCTGATTAAAGACAGTAATAATTTTTGGACTCAAGAGGATAATTTAGAGAACATTTCTCATGCTTGTAATATAAAATTCTTGAATTTTCCTAAAGTATCTCTTACTTCTTGTGTCTTAGATAAAAAATGTGTAATGGAAATATTGGGAACCCCTCCAGATAATTAGATTATTAGCTCTGTCGAGCAGGGCCTGTCTTTTTATGTCCAGTATACAGCGCTGCGTACTTCTAGTAGCGCTATAGAAATTATAAGTAGTAGTAGTAATAACCAGTTCTGCCTATTACTCAAGCGTATTATTTTCCATCTGGGAGCAAATAATACCAGTTCAAGCTCTAGAAGAAGCTCTTCTGGAAATGGATACAGTAGAGGTTTCTGCACTTCTTAAAAGATCTGACTTGGAAAATGCTACCCCATCCACTTTGCTTGCTACATTTGCATTGCCTTCAGAGAAGGATTGGTTATTTAAGATGTGCTTTAGACATCTTGGCAAACTGTTCCTCAATGTTAAGATCAATATTTTTCCAACCGTTTCTAAGAAAACTCAGAAGAGGAGGAAACAGTTTATTCTTTTGAGACCAGAGGTTCTGTAATTAGTAGTCTATTTTTTATGGTCTCATTGTAATGTATAATTAAATATCAATTTACGCATTATATATATTTTTGATTCGGCTCATTTAACTCATTTTCTGGCATCTAAGAGACCTTTGGTGACTGCTGTACCCACTGTTGATGTCGGTGATTAGCTCTTATGTATTTAGATTCAAATCACAGTTGATACAGTTTATAATTTATCTTTTCCTAGTTTATAATTCTAAACTCTTTGAACTGGTTCCTCCCTAATAATTGGGGGCTTTAGCAGTTTCTGGTTATCTAATTTTCTTGCATGTAATAGTTTTGTTGTTGTTTTTTTCTGCAGTATCAGCTTTTCTGTATAAAAAGTTTTTTTGATTCTGCATTTTGAAATTGCTTATAGATGAAAAATAATTCTAAAACAAATCTAGTATTCTATAAAAGAAAGTAAGCACCTATATTCCTTCATAGAATAGGCTCCTAACAGGCACCCAGTTATAGAATTACATTTTAAAATAAATAGTGTGGGAGCAACTATGCAGATGGCTTTTCCTACTTGGACTGGTCAGATGAGGACTTTAAGTGATGTCACTTAGATTATAAAGGGGGGGGGGGGGAGGTAGAAGGGAAAATTATCTTTTGTCACTTTCCTCCCACGTAGAAGCAAGTAGAGTGCAGCAACCTGCAGTCTTATGCCTTGTGAAGGGTTGGGTCCTAAAGTACCAAAACAATCTTATGTCCTTTCTATCAAGCTACCAAGGAAGCACACAAAACTCATGAGAAGTTGGGACCTGGGTACTGGCCTAGTCCCTGGATAAAGGAAATCCAGAGATGTTGTGGTCTATGGCTTTCTTTTCACCATAAGAAAAGTAGAAGAGTCCTATGATCAATATGGTTTATGTCCACTAGTGGAAAGAGTATGAAATATGTTTCTTCATCCAAGACTGAGAGTGATTGGTGGAAAGAAGCTCCAAGTTAGGAAGGGTCTTACATACCAGAAGGTAGAATTACTAGGCCCAAGAAGAGAGAAGATTTGTGAGATTTTCTGTCTGGTTCCTGCTGAGGTTCAGAAGCCTTGTGAGAATGAGAATTCAGAAAAATTGAGGCAAACTCCTGACAGAGAAGCTTACAGATTTCATACTGGAAGTAGAGAGTGTCCCAAGGTCTACAGTTTTTTTCTTTTTGCTTTGGTGTCTGTGAAAACAATACATTACTTTTCATGTTAATCACCCAGTAAAAACAACGGGGTCTCTCTTCAGAAGCATAGCCACAGGGGGGCCTTGGGGGCCTAGGCTCTCCCAATTTGTGTTCCGGGCACCTGATTAGCAGAGGTCCCCATGCCTCGCCAGTGGTAGTGCTCCTGTACTCACAACCACCACTGCTGTCACATCGGGCCTCCCCCTGCCATGCATGGTTAGTTTTCACAGAAACTGTGCTTGTGCTAGGGGAAAGGCTTGGCACAGAGGTGGTAGCGGCCACAGTTGGGAAGAGCTCTTCTGTTGGGGACCATCACCAGCTCAAGTATGTGGGTGTTGCAGGGGGATGAACAGTGGTGGCGCGACAAAGCAAAATGTTATGCCCCGTACCTTGTGCTCTGGCACCCCAAAAATTCAAGGCCTGGCCATGTGCTTCAGTCACAGCAGGCAACATATTTTTCTAAACTCTGGCCAAAATGTTTTTTTAAAAAAATGCATATATTCAGCATCTGTACATGGATAGACAGCTGAGCTGAACATACTCATAATGCCGGGACTGTAATGTATTTAGACACTTTCAGGCTAGATAAACAGTTTCAACTACTTGCTTTATTATAACTCTCAGCCAATGTTATATAGTAACTAAGTAAAAGTACTTAAGTAAAAGTTTTGTTGCTTTAATTATATAGAAGTACAGGACACATTTGTTACTTTTACTATTAACAAAGTAATAATTTCACTAATTTTACTACTTTTACCTAGTTATTTCTGATGCTTGCAGTTAAAAGTGAAAAGTAAATACAAAAAGCGAGACAAATGACGATTCCTCTGTAAACCAAATGAAACAGCAAAAACGGGAACAGGATTTTGCTAATGCAAACCTTGAGGGGAATAATCGAACGTCGCCAGCGAAATAGGTCGCCAGCGATCTATTTGGCGGTGGCGCAACAGCTGGCCGGAACCGTATTTTCAAAAAAGATGGCCGGCCATCTTTTTTTTCGATAATACGGTGTGGCCCAGCGAAATGCCTTGGATTTCGCCGGGTTTGAGATCGCCACTTTTGTTTTTCCGCGATAATGGAAAAAACTGCCGGCGATCTCAAACCCGGCGAAATCCAAGGCATTTATTTGGCCGTGGGAGGAGCCAGCATTTGTAGTGCAATGGTCCCCCTCACATGCCAGGACACCAACCGGGCACCCTAGGGGGCACTTCAAACATCTTTTTAGCTTCCAGGTGCATAGCACCCTTCCCTTGTGTGCTGAGTCCCCCCCCCCAATCCCCCCAAAACCCACTGCCCACAAGTGTGCACCATTACCCTAGCCCTAAGGGCTGAAGGGGGGCACCCACATGTGGGTACAGTGGGTTTTGGGGGGTTTGGGAGGGCTCAACATTACCCACCACAAGTGGAACAGGTAGGGGGGGATGGGCCTGGCTCTGCCTTTCTGCAGTCCACTGCAACCAACAACAACTGTTCCAGGGACCTGCATACTGCTGTCAGGGTGCTGGGTATGACATTTGAGGCTGGCATACAGGCTGGCAAAAAAGGTTTGTATTTTAATAATTTTAGTGTGAGAGGGGGTTGGCGACCACTGGGGGAGTAAGGGGAGGTCATCCCCCATTCCCTCCAGTGGTCATCTGGTCAGTTGGGGCACCTTTTTGAGACTTGGTCGTGAAAACAAAAGGACCAAGTAAACCCGGCGAAATACTGCTTATCGCCGGGTTTTATTGTTCCATTATCCGTGAAAGCCGGCCATCTGGTAGCCATGCCCAAGCCTGCCCATGTCCCGCCTTCACTTCGCCGCCAACACGCCCCTTTGAACTTTTGCTGGCGAGGCGAAGGGAAAGCGGCGAAGCTATCACAAATGTAGATTTCGATTATACGCTTTTTGCCGCTTTTGCGAAATCGCCGGCCATATCCCGATTTGTGTCGGGAATTAGCTGGCGATTACTTTCGATTATAAGCTGGCTTGTCACACAAGCAACAGTGGATTTGCCTGTGTTTGTTGAATTGGTTACTGGTTTCCAGCGAAACACAACAGTGATGAGTTAGGTGACTCACTTTCAAGCAGAGATGAAGCTGAAGCTGGTTGCAATTTTTGGTGTCTCTACCAAAACAGACTGCTGGTCATCACATGAAAAATTTTACATTGAGGTAACTGTTCACTGAATTGATAGGGCCCTGTTCACTAAGGTGTGCTAGTGCTTTTAGCGTGCACTAATGCAGAGCTGTCAAGTTACCCATTCCAGGAGTGAGACTTTTGTCCGGTCCTGGTTTTAAACTTACATCCCAATGCAGTGTAGTATTTGTAGTCCACGATTTTATCCATTGAAATCAGTGCTGCCGATCCCATAATGCACCAGGATGAGGTTGGCAGAAATCCAGGACTGCCCAAAAAGTCTCCCTCTTTGAATGAGTAACTTGGCAGCTCTGCGCTAATGCTAGAGACACCCATAGGAATATATGGGTGTCTCTAGCGTTAGCGTGTATGAATTTTTAGCATAGTAAGCAGGACCCATAGAGTTTTCAGAGAGGAAGTCTCCTTGTCTGGCCTAAAGAAGATTGAAGGGTTTGCACATATTTGACTTTCTTGTGTCAGTTCTTGAAGACATTCCTATGGAATTTGCTATCAGATTTAAAAAAAAAATCTGTTAGAACAACAACAGACAGCGATTCCAACTTTGTGAACGCCTTCTCTGTAATTGGACAGCATGGCAATGATAACAAAGATGAAAATACAAGTGATGAATTAGACAGCACTACTTCTAATGAACGTCAAAATGACCATGATGATAAAATATTTTTTGCTATAAGGAAGTCAAGTGTTTCAGGGGCCCTTTTACTAAGGAATGCCAAAAAAGGCCTGCGCTGGTGTAGACATGTGTTTTGGATGCGCACAGGTCCGTTTTTCAGCATGCCTGCAAAAAAGGCCTTTTTTGTGACTGAAAATGGACATGCAGCAAAATTAAAACCAGCGTGCATCCATTTTAGACACGAGACCTTACTGCCACCCATTGACTTAGTGGTAAGGTCTCACATGTTAACTGGGTGGTAATCGTCAGCATGCATACGCTGCCATTTACTGCCAGGTAAGTGCCACACAATCGAAAATTTCTACTGTGTTTTGGAAGCATGTCAAAAATGGAATTACCTCCCAGGGCACATAGTAACCAGGTGGTAGTTCCAATTTGATGCACGTAGGCACCTACGTGCCTTAGTGAAAGAGCCCCTAAGAGATTCCCTTGATCAATACTTGCAGACCCAGTCAAAAGACATCAGTTCTACTGTAGCCTGGTCTGATTAGAAGAAACCTTTTATCAGACTGAACATTCCACTACCTAACAGTGCACTTGCTGAATGCCTTTTAGCTGTACTGGTTTAATAATGACTCACATTGCCAACCTGCATGAGTGACAGTCATTTTAAAAATTTAGATCTATTAAAAGCAAAGTGAATTAAAATGTAGAAGAATAAAGTTGTTGGAATAAAAATTGTAATAGTTGCATTCATTGTAGTTTCAGTAATTTTACTTTTACTCAAAAAGTATATTAGGAAAGAACTTTTTTTTTTGCTTTCACTTAAAATTTTTTTAAATGTATTCTTCACTATACTTTTAATTAAATATTAAAACATGCATTTATTTTTAATTTTACTGAAGTACTTTGACCTAATATTTTGAACAACACTGCTCACAACAGCAGAAATTGATGTATTGTACTCAGGTGCACCTGCCTCCACTTCCTAGAGGGATCATAAATAGGCAACATGACCTGTCAGGTTTGCCTCTCTTTAACAAACATTTTTCAATATATTGGGCTGGTTTTCTTATGTCTCGGCAAAACATGTCCAGGTGAGTACCATGATCTGTGGTAGCTCCATGACTGACTGTGACACAGGTATTAGGGACTGCAACACTTCTGGGTGTATTGGGCTCTGAGTTGGAGTATTTTTTGTAGGGTGTCCGAGCTGTGTGGTACCTTTTCAGTGGTAACCAAAGGTACCCCTACTTCGGTAGCACAATCCAGATTTTTGACTAAGTCATGAGTTAGTCGAAAATCTGGAATGTGCTACCGAAGTAGGGGTACCTTTGGATATCACTGAAAAGGTACCACACAACTCATGAGTTCTCAGCTCTGGTGAAATATGTCTGGTTGCACTTTTCCTCCATTTTGACCAAGGACAAGCAATGTGAGAGTTGTTTGAGAACCTCTGCTTGTCATTGGTGTCATCAATTTTGACTGTTTTTTTTTTATTATTGAAATAGTAAGCCTGTATATACTTAGCTACCTCTAGATGATGATTAATTGTCTATGCTGATGGAATCTCCAGCAGAGCATTCATACAAAACAGAAAAGTCCAGGTCCATCACCTGAACATTGTTTGAGATGGAGATTCTCCTAATGCCTCGGATGGGATATTTCTCCAATCCAGTAGACAAAAGAATGGATTGACTGAGGCCTCAGACACCTTCTATAATATTTGCTTTGATGTTCGGACAGCATTTTCTGCCTTCATATTTGAATGAAGGTATCTGGGGGAGGATGTTGTATCAATAAACAAATCACACAATGATCCTCTTCTATCTGAGTACAGATAAGCAATACAGTACAGATGTTATGTGTATACACAATTTTTTAAGGGAGAGAAAAGCCTCAATAGACTTCAACAAGCAGCATTGCTTTAGTAGAAATAGAGTTCCCAGTGTCATCATCGGCTAAAAAAAACCTCCCAATGATACTTCAATAAACTAAAGAAAAAGCAAACACTTAACTTAAAAGTGCAGAAGCTCTTTTCACAACTGTTCCATGACTGACAATCACCAGAGCTTCAATATACTGCATCAGGGTCTGTGGGGCATATTGTAGAACTCCAAATGTGTGGCTGTTCGTCTACAGGAGAGCCTGTGGACAGCAGTCAGTTGTCTAGCACAGACATAAGTATGAAAATGTTCCAGTGCATAAACTATGGTTAGAAGCTCTTTCTCAATTTGGGCATAGCTTTGCTCCATCATTGCCAATGCTCAGGAATCATATGCAACAGGGTTAAACGATAATAAAAAACAATATGAGTGGATCATATTATATTTTATCATTTTGATTTTGTGATTCTACACCCATTTTTTGATGTTATGCAAGAGGTTTTCCATTTTTCAAAAGGCAGACTCCTAGATAATGCTGGCTACTATCACACTGGCTACCATCACACTGCACCACAAGCTCAGCACTAGCATCATAGTTGGTTTCCATAAGCGCTTCAGCTCATCTAACGCTGTGCCTTGTCTCTCAAGTCACCAAATGAACTTGTTTTCCTGTTCAAATAGTATCTCTAATGGGTTATTTTAGATATTCCAAGCACAAACTTTTATAAATATGTGGCCACCCCAAGTAATCTTGAGACCCCATGTTTAACTGTGGGCACAAGCATACTGTATCGCTTAGAACGTCAAGGGATATGGCTGCAGTCCTTTCGCTAACAGTATATCTCCCATACATTCTATATCCTTGCAGTTGAGGTACAGCTTCTCTTGGTTTAAATGAATGTATTTTTGGTTGCATCTGACTAAGATGGCTTTGAGGTTAAAATCATGATCTGCTTGATGGTATCTCCACAGCTATAGACCAGCAAGTCATCTGCAATACAGGCCACACCAGACTAGACAGTGCATCATGAAGGTGCATTTGAAATGTTTACAGTGCCACAGATATTCCAAATAGAAGTCTGTATCACCTGTATTTCCCAATTGGAGTCTCGAATGCAATCAATTTGCTGCTGTGCTCATCTAGGATCACATACCAGAACCCACCTTCATCAAGGCAGGAAATGCCTTACCATTATATAAATTTGGGAGAATATCCTCCAGAGTTGGCATGGTGTAACGATTTTGATGCATTTTAACCATAATCCTATGATCCTCTATTATTGCAACCCTGCTTTGACTATCTCCTTGATAGTGACAGGCTTGAGCCTTATGTAAGAGGCACTGGCAGAAGAAATATAAACCAAGCAGGAGGTATCAGCAAGGAAAAGAGGAAATGGATAGAGTGAGAGCATTTGGAAGGAAGAATTTCAAATGAGGGCAAAATTTATGGAGGTGGACATTGTGAAAGCGGATTAAGGACTAAACTGTAAGCTAAACAGAGCAGGAATATTCTCATAAGTACCTTTATAGCATGGTGACTGATCACACTACAGGAATGAAAAGTAACAATAGAACAGTGTAGTCGCTAGCAAGTATTTGATTTGTTAATGCACATTAAAACCTTTAGTGGGGCAAAATGGATTTAATGCATATTAGCCTATGAATTAATGTATGTATAATTGGTTTGCACACATTAAGAAGTTTTCACATATTTTAAAAGTTATTAAAATTAATATGTAAAAAAACTGAAAAAAGCCCTGAAAATCAGGGGAGAAAAGTCAAACAAACCAAAGCTCTTTAGTCTGTAGATATCCTTGGATAGTAACACTAGTAGTAGTAGCAAAGAGGAGGGGGGTGCTGGTGGGGCACAGAAATAAGGAGGGAGTAGAAATGAAATAAGAGAGAATGAAGATGTAAGATTTAATTTAAGTCTGTAAAACTTAAACATTTCCTCCTAGTTTTAATATCCACATGTTCTCCCTCCTTCAACCAGCAATCAAAAGCTCCAGCAAATGATTTCTTCTTTCTGAAACTTCTGGGCATAAAATCTGACCAAATGATCAGCATTGCATGCACAGCCATGCCCATTCAACAGCTATCAATGAGCTAGCTGAACTATCAAGAGTTTTCAGAAATAAAAGTGAATAAACGCATGTTCTTCGCACCTAAATGTTGTGCCCTCTTTATAAAATTACCTCCTATATGGATAATGTCAGGCAAAAATCACTCTATTCACTCCAGCGCTATATGGAAGAAATTCTAAAAAACAGTGCTGAGATAGTACCGGAAACAATCGTTGTGGAGTACTATTCTATACTTGTTACTCTTGGCTGAGCACTGTTTAGACTGTTTAGAGTCCATTTCCATGGCAAAGTTGAGATCAACCACTGAAGTGGAAGAACAGAGACCATTACAAATGTAACAAATCAAAGGACGAATGTGGTCAGCAAAACACATCTAAAAATGCCACAGAGACGGAAGTAGTCATGCACAATTTATTCCATAAAATAAACAATGTATAAAAATGATGACTTAACATGACAAAAGTCGGGCACTGTTATTTATGCCAGCTGAAACCTGATATAAATGCCAGCACCCAACTCGGGGCATCTTGGCGTACAAATGGGACTATTCTATAACCCCACACACAACTTTTAGGAATACTCTTGCCATTCTTCTGGCCATGCTCATATGGGTGTCTCTAGCATTAGCGTGTGCTAAAAATGCTAGCACACCTTACTAAACAGGGTCCTAGGGGATTTTAATATTGGCAATTAACTGCAATAATTGATTGTTAATATCAATTACTTACAATTAATTGGCTCATAAGCTAATTAAGTTGCATGCAGATTTTCAATCCACATGCAGAATTCAGCACTGAAATCTCAAGCCATATATAGAATCTAGGGGCAGTGGCATAGCAAGGACGGGGCGGTCCGCCCCGGGTGTCAATGGGTGGGGGGTGCATCCGTCCACCCCCCCCCCCCCGGTGCAGCACCTCCCCCCGACACGGTCCCCACCTGCCTACGAGCTCCATCCATCTGCAGCGCTGCTGTAAAGAAGAAATCGCTTCGTCGGCCCTTCCCTCACTCACTGTGTCCCGCCCTTGAGGAAATAGGAAGTTACATCAGAGGGCGGGACACAGTGAGTGAGGGAAGGGCCGACGAAGCAATTTCTTCTTTACAGCAGTGCTGCAGATGGATGGAGCTCGTAGGCAGGTGGGGACCGTGTGAGGGTGGCGCTATGCCGGTGGGGGGGGGGGGTCCACGCCGGTGGGGGGGGGTGTCGTGTTGGTCTGCACCCGGGGGGGGGGGGTGCAGTGGCGATCTGCCCCGGGTGGCAGCCGCCCCCACTACGCCACTGTCTAGGGGGTATATGAGAATACTGTTTTTATTGCATTAACTCAAGGGTTCTCATCTCAGTTCTTGGGACACACTCAACCAGTCTAATTTTCAGGATGTCCTCAATGAATAGAAAAAAAAAACCCAAAAGAGGCAAAGAAAATAAATTCCTACACCAGCCAGGATCCAATGAAAAAGAATACAAAAGTGAACCAATAGATTTTTCAAAACACATATAAACATTTGAATCCCAAAATGCCAAAAGCTTGTATCAGGGGCATACAGAGTTAAACAAAAAATAGTAAATACAACAATTAACAGCAAATTATATGCCTTTACTCAGGTTCAGAAACAGATGGAGAGAGATTTGCTTACACTGCCTTCTTGGTATGCAAATTCTCCCATGCATATTCATTATGAATATCCTGAAAACCTGACTGACCAGGTGGTCCCTGAGGACTGGATTGAAAATCACTGCTCTAAAGGATTTGTCTAGATTCTTCGAGACTGGAGAAAGGCTGATGTAGTTCCTCTTCACAAAGGAGGTAACAAGAGAAGAGGTAGGAAATTACAGACCAGTGAGCTTTACCCTGGTGGTGGAAATGGTAATGGAGATACTACTGATGAGAAGGATAGACAACTTTCTGCAGTCCATTACATTACAATATGTGAGGCAACATGGCTTTAACAAAGGAAAATCATGTCAAACAATCTAATTACTTTCTTTGACTGTGTAGCAAAAGAACTGGCTTGAGGGTATCTACTGAATGTGGTCTACTTAGATTTCAGCAAAGCCTTTGATGCTGTTCCTCATAGCAGGCTCATAAATAAACTGAGTAGCTTGAGGATGGGACCTAAGGTGGTAAACTGGTTCAGAAATCGGTTGATTAATAGATGACAGAGGGTGGTAGCCAAAGAAAGAAAGGTGAGTTGTGGAATATCTCAGGGATCTATCCTGGGGCTGATTCTATTCATTATATTTGTGTGCAACATTGCTGAAGAAATAGATGAAAAAGTAAGTCTTTTTGCAAATGACATGAATATTGAAAACAACAGAGTGGACACCCTGGAAAGAGTGGAATAAATGAGAAGAGATCTACAAAAATTAGAAGTTTGGGCTAATGCTTGGCAGTAAAGCTTTAATATGAACAAAAATAGGATGATGCACTTGGGGTTCAAAAATCCAAATGAGCTGTATGCAGGACCAGGACACAGACCTTGGGGGTGATAGCATCTGAGGATCTCAAAGTCATAAAACAATGTGTCAAGGCAGTGGCCAAGGACAGAAGGATGCTTGGCTACACAGAGAGAGGCATAAGCAGCAGAAAAAAAAAGGAGGTGATAATGCCTCTGTTCAAGTCATTCATGAGATTGCATTTGGAGTACGGCATTCATTTTTAGAGGCTGTATTTTAAAAAGGACATCATAAAAAGACACAAAACCATTCAGAGGAAAGTGACTAAAATGGTATGAGGGTTGCTCCTGAATACATATGAAAAGAAACTTGAAAACCCTGGAGGAGAGGAGGGACAGGATAGATATGATACAGATAGTTAACCTCTTGACAGATATTAAGGAATAAAGCAACCTTTTCCAAAAACAGAGAGGCTATGGAACTGGAGGACATGACATGAAGTTGCAAATATTTATTTATTTGTTAGGATTTATTTACTATCTTCTTGAAGAAATTCACTCAATGTGGTATACTACATAAATATACTGAATATAGGGAACAGATAATTACAGCATTAAAAATACTCAAATAACAGTACATATTATGGCATAGTATGCTACTCACACTGTCTACATAATATGCAATAAAACATTTTAATAGACAGCAAAGGGAGCAAACAGAGGTGGAACATACAGACAGATAAGATAGTGGAACAGGAGTTAGAAAATAAGGAGACTAATTTTTCAAAAGGTGGATAAGAAAAATGCATGAACATAATCTCCACAGTTAGTTAGCCACTGTTAGTTGTCTTAACCTGACAAAGTACAGTACTGCCAATGAATCATGAGGTCAGCCCTTGCCCACAGTGTTTTGATGTTCATTTAATGTACCTATCTTTGCCAGTTCCCAGGACCTAATGGATTATGGCTAAAATGAGGACTTGAACAGAACAGTGGCCAATCTGAAATATAAATAGTGAACCAAAAGAATAGCTTCCATAGAACCAGTTTCTGTGAATAGTGATGCCCCATTTTATAGAAACATGTTGGCAGATAAGGGCCAAATGGCCCATCCAGTCTGCCCAACCTCAGTGACCACTATCTCCTCCTCTCCCTAAGAGATCCCATGTTCCTGTCTCACGCTTTCTTAAATTCAGATACAGTCCTTGTCTCCACGACCTCTACCAGGAGGCCATTCCATGCAGCTACACTTTCCATGAAAGAGTATTTTCTTAGATTCCTTCTAAGCCTTTTTCATCCTATGCCCTCTCATTCCATTCTTTTCCTTCATTTGAAAGAGGCTCACCTTCTGTACATTAATGCCACAAAAGTATTTAAACATTTCTATCATATCTTCTCTCTCCTGCCTTTCTTCCAATGTATACTTATTGAGAGCCTTAAGTCTGTCCCCATACGTTTTATGAAAGAGACCACTAACCAGTTTTGTAGCCACCTTCTGGACCGACTCCATCCTGTTTATATCTTTTTCTAGGTGTGGTCTTCAGAATTACACACAGTATTCTAAATTTGGCCTCACTAGAGACTTATATAAGGGCACTATCATCTTTTTTCCTGCTAGCCATTCCTCTCCCTATGTACCCGAGCAGCCTTCTGCTTTGACTGTCGCCTTTTCTACCTGTTTGACCACTTTAAGATCATCAGATATGATCACCCCCCCCCAAGTCTTGCTCTTCTTTTGTACACAGAAATACTTTACCCCCTATACCTGTGGTTCCAAAACCTGATCCTGGAGGCACCCCAGCCAGTCAGGTTTTTGTGATATCCACAATGAATATTCATGAGAGAGATTTGCATGCAGTGGAGGCAGTACATTTAAATCTCTATCATGAATATTCATTGTGGATATCCCAAAAACCTGACTGGTTGGGGGTGCCTCCAGGACCAGGATTGGGAACCTCTGCTCTATACTATATCGTTCTCTTGGAATTTTGTAACCCAAGTGCATGACTCTACACTTTTTAGCATTAAATCTTAGTTGCCAATTTTTGAACCATTCTTCAAGCTTTGATAGATCTCTCCTCATGTTATCCACACCCTCTGCAGTGTCTACCCTATTACAGAGTTTGGTATCATCTGCAAATAGACAAACCTTACCAGCCAGTCCTTACACAATATCACTCATAAAAATGTTGAAAAGAGCCAGCCCAGGGACACATACCTGGGATACACAACTGATTAAATCCTTTAATTTGGAGCAAACTCCACTACACTCTGTCCCCTTCCATTTAACCAGTTTTTAACACAGAGGGGCATAATTGAATGTCACCGGCCAAATAGATCGCCGGCGATCTATGTTGGCGGCGGCGCTACAGCTGGACGGAACCGTATTATCGAAAAAGATGGCCAGCCATCTTTTTTTTCGATAATATGGTTTAGCCCGGCCAAATGCCGTGGAGTTCGCCGGGTTTGAGATGGCCGGGTTTGTTTTTCAGCGATAATGGAAAGTTATGTCGGCCATCTCAAACCCTGGCCAAATTCAAGGCATTTGGCCGTGGGAGGAGCCAGCATTTTTAGTGCACTGGCCCCCTGACATGCCAGGAGACCCACCAACCAGCCACCCTAGGGGTCACTGCGGTGGACTTCAGAAAAGCTCCCACGTGCATAGTTCCCTTACTTTAGGAGCTGAGCCCCCCAAACCCCACCCCAACCCACAAATGTACTGCACCCACTAAAATTGCTCCAGGGACTTGCATACAGCCTCTAGGACTTATTGCTGCTGTATAACTTTGGCACACCAGTTCACACCTGAAGACTAATCTCTCTGAAAAAGTCTTTTCTTGAAATAAGCATGTTTACTCACAGTTAACTGCAGATCAGAGGTTGTGCCCCACTGGCAAAGAGTCCCCTGGTACTAAGATGAGCAGTAGGTCAGAGCTGGCACAATGGTGTACAATGCCCTCTTTCAGCACCATTCAAGGTAAGAACTACATTCTCTAACGTGGGTAACACAGGAAAGGGAACTAAAACTGGCTTACAAAAATGGCCACTACCGCATGGACTACAACAGGAAACAAAACAGGGCACACTCTGACTCAGTTAGCAGGGGGGAAAGCACCATGGGAGTAGAGCCCAGTACCCTACACCCACCACAATGCATTGCTAATGTGACTCTGCAGGGCACCTAACAGAAAAGGTGTCACACTCACCCAAGAGCCACATCGCAACCAGGGAAAGGCTGTCGAAGGATACAACACATTCTGCTGTCATGGAGGTGGGTACAGCATTTGAGGCTGGCATACAGGCTGGCAAAAAAGGATTTTGGTTTTATTTTTTTAGTTTGGAAGGGGATTGGTGACCACTGGGGGAGTATGGGGAGGTCATCCCCCATTCCCTCCAGTGGTCATCTGGTGAGTTGGGGCACCTTTTTGAGGCTTGGTCGTGAAAATAAAAGGACCAAGTAAAGCCGGCGAAATACTGCTTAATGTTGCTTTTTTTTTCCCATTATCGGCGAAAGCTGGCCATCTGGTAGCCACGCCCGTACCCACCCATGTCCCGCCTTCGCTAATCTACCGACACTCCCCCTTGAACTTTCACCGGCGAAGCGCCGGGAAAGCGGCGATGCTGTCAAAAATGCCGCTTTCGATTATACCGATTTTGCCGCTTTTAAAAAATCGCCGGCCATCTCCCGATTTGTGTCGGAAGATGGCTGGCAATCACTTTCGATTATAAGCTGGACAGTCACTTTAGGTCCCATACCAAGGGCACTCGGTTTATTTATCAGTCGCCTGTGTGGAACTATGACAAAGGCTTTGCTAAAATCCATGTACACCACATCTAGCATCCTTCCTTCATTCAACTGTTTGGTCATTCAGTCAAAGAAATAAATTAGATTTGTCTGACAAGAACTGTCTCTAATGAAGCCATGCTGCCTCGGGTCCTGAAATCCATTTGATTTGAGAAATCTTACAATCCTCTGCTTTAGCAGCATTTCCATTAGTTTACTCATCACTGAGGTCAGACTGACTGATCTGTAATTCCCAACCTCCTCCTTACTTCCACTCTTGTGCAGAGAGATCACATCTGCCCTTCGTCAGTCCTCCAGGACAAATCCAGACTCTAAAGAAGCATTATACATTAGAGTCGCCAGAACATCTCAAGGGCGGGTTCCTTGAGTACCCTCCGGTGTATTCCATCAGGCCCCATTATTTTGTCTATTTTTAGTTTAGCTAGCTCCTCACAAACATAGTCTTCTGAGAATCAGTCCTGGTTTACCATACATCCATCCCCATTAGAATTTGTTTTCTGTGGTCCTACCCCAGCCTTTCATCTGTGCATACAGAACAGAATGTCTTGTTCCCAATTTTACCAAATCAGCTATCTTTTCTTCCATTTGTATCTTTGCTTTCTTGGCAGATTTTCCAGCTACTCTTAGCTTTTCCAGGTATTTTTGCCTGTCTTCCTCTTTCTGAGTTGTCTTGAAATTTATGAAGGCTAACCATTTTTCCCTTACCTTTTTAGTTACTGCGTTTGAGAACCAAAGTGTCCTTCTTTTCCTCTTACTTTTATGTTTTGGTATATTGTGACCTGGTTTGGAAACGGGCCACTGGGCTTGGATGGACCTTTAGTCTACTCCAATATGGCATGGCTTATGTTCATAGGTGCATCTGCCACCTATGCACTTAACTTACAGAATAATAAGTGCTGCATTTATGACATGGTGTAAACAGGTATGCCTACATAAATACATAAGTATTGTCACACTGGGATAGACCAAAGGTCCATCAAGCCCAGGATCCTGTTTCCAACAGTGGCCAATCCAGGTCACAAATGCCTGGCAAGATCCCCAAAAACGTGCAAAACATTTTATAATGCTTATCCCAGAAATAGTGGATTTTCCCCAAGTCCAATTTAAGTCTATGGATTTTTCCTTTAGGAAGCTGTCCAAACCTTTTTTTAAACTCCGCTAAGCTAAATACCCCTACCACATTCTCTGGCAACGAATTCCAGAGTTTAATTACACGTTGAGTGAAGAAACATTTTCTCTGATTTGTTTTAAATTTACTACTTTGTAGCTTCATCACATACCCCCTAGTCCAACTTTTTTTGGAAAGTGTAAACAGACGCTTTGCGTCTACCTGTTCAACTCCACTCATTATTTTATAGACCTCTGTCATATCTCCCCATAGCTGTCTTTTCTCTAAGCTGAAGAGCCCTAGCCACTTCAGCCTTTCCTCATAGGGAAGTTGTCACATCCCCTTTATCATTTTCGTTGCCCTTCTCTGCACCTTTTCTAATTCCACTATTATATCTTTTTGAGATGCGGCGACCAGAATTGAACACAATATTCAAATTGTGGTCGCACCATGGAGCGATACAAATGCATTATAACGTCCTCATTTTAGTTTTCCATTCCTTTCCTAATAATACCTAACATTCTATTTGCTTTCTTAGTCGCAGCAGCAAACTGAGCAGAAGGTTTCAATGTATCATCGACGACACCTAGATCCCTTTCTTGGTCAGTGACTCCTAATGTGAAACCTTAATGTGACGTAGCTATAATTTGGGTTCCTCTTTCCCACATGTATCACTTTGCACTTTCTCACATTAATCATCTGCCATTTAGACACGCAGTCTCCCAGTCTCATAAGGTCCTCCTGTAATTTTTCACAATCCTCCCGTGATTTAACGGCTTTGAATAACTTTGTGTTGTCAGCAAATTTAATTACATCACAAGTTACTCCCATCTCTAGGTCATTTATAAATATGTTAAAAAACACCGGTCCCAGCACAGACCCCTGGGGAACCCCACTAACTACCCTTCTCCTTTGAGAATACTGACCAATTAACCCTACTCTTCGAGTTATAGATTGTCTTCCATTTGCACTGTTGCTGCTACTCCTTTGGTGATATGATTTTCTCACCACATACAGTTTTATTAGTTTACAGAGTGGTTATTGCAACCCCTGAAGCAGGCAGGTGTGTCCGCCGAAACATGGCCTCGTGCTAGGTCTTCTCTTTAGTGCCTCAATAAAAAACTCATTTATTGATACTCCTGTGTGGAAGTTGTTTTGCTTCTTCTGCTCTTCATGATGTTCTCCTGCCTAAATGTAGGCAGATAATTGCTGACTTAAAGTTAGTATTCTGTAATGGAAATTGCTGTTACAGAATAAGTACACATAAAAGACCAGATAAAACGAGCACCTATATTGTGGTGCCCAATCATAGAATTGTTCCCTATGTGTTAAAAGGGCACACTCTTGGTAAGGAATGATCAAAGAGGCTAAGTAGCTAGGGGACCCTTTTATTAAAAGGGTTGGTGCATGGCTGGCTTGCCGCATGCCAATCCGGAAGTACTGCCAGTCGGGTTATGGCAGTAGTTCTGCCCCCAGTGCATGCCATCTCTATCACTAGCGGTATTACCACAGGGGGTTACCCGGCAGTAATCAGGCAGTGCTGCACACTGCCCAGTTACCGCTGGGTTAGTGAAGAAGCCCTTACCACCACCTTAATGGGTGGCGGTAAGTGCTCCCTCCGAAGTGGTCATGGAGCAAGTGCAAACTTACCACACAGCCATTTCATTTTTTCCAGTTCTCACCTGCTACGGTAAATGGGGCCCTGGCACGCAGAACAAACGGCTGCTACCGCTAGTGCAGGGCCCCTTTTACCACAGCTTTGTAACAGGACCCCTTGGTGTGTTATCATGCAATGCTTTGAAAGCCAAAAGAAGCCACTTAAATTGAAATCAGAACACCACTGGTAGCCAAAGTAAGTGAAGTAAAAGAGGGTGAGTGTGATCAAGCTTGCTAGCGCAACAGAAAACGTGTGCTGCTGCTGTGTTCTGTAGGATCTCTAAGCAATTTAACCATATTACAGTAATTTAGTTGGGAAATAAAAAGGCATATGCAGGGTTTTGGTACTAAAATAACAGAGTACTGCATGTAATTGATATAAAGTATAAAACCCAGATTTAATTACATTGGAAAGATGAGGTGCAAAAGACATGCAATTACATATGGATTTTGTATACCGCTGGTTTACAGCTATAAAGAGAACTAGTACAACACTAGGAAAAAGTAGTACAACACAAACACACATACAAAAAAAAGTATTAAAGCATATGGTTAATGATTCTCAGGCATCAGAACATATTAAATATCTGAAGAATAAAGAAGTTTTCAGATTGTTCCTAAATTTCAAATAATTAGTTTGCAGTCTTAATGTAACTAGTAGGGCATTCCAGATTTGAAGACAGATTCTGAGAGTGTTGTTTCTTTAATTTAACGTATTGTAAGGATGGAAACTGAAGGGTACACGAAGAGACATTCCTTACACATTGCATCCTATTCGGAATTGAAAATAAAGAAACCATATAATCCATGGCCATACCACGAAGAACTCTAAAAATGAATGTGCAAAGTTTAAATAAAATTTGGGTCTGGACAGGCAACCAATGCAAATCAATCAAAAAGTAGTAGCTTTTTGGAATCTATCCAGCTTATTTTCGAAAGTGATGGGGCGCCCATATTTCGACCCAAATCGGGAGATGGGCGCCCATCTCGCAAAGGCACCCAAATCGGTATAATCGAAAGCCGATTTTGGGCGCCTTCAACTGCACTCCGTCACAGAAATGGCCAAAGTTGACAGGGGCGTGTCAAAGGCGTGGTGAAGGTGGGACTGGGGCGTGGTTATTGGCCGAGGAGAGATGGGCGCCTTCGGCCGATAATCGAAAACAAATGGGCATTTTTAGCGTGAATTTAGGTCACTTTTTTGGACCCTTTTTTTCACAAACAAGTCCCAAAAAAGTGCCCTAAATGACCAGATGACCACCGGAGGGAATCGGGGATGACCTCCCCTAGTGGTCACTAACCCACTCCCACCAAAAAAAAGACCTTAAAAAAAAAACTTTTCCAGCCTGTATGCCAGCCTCAAATGTCATACCCAGCTCCATCACAGCAGTATGTAGGTCCCTGGAGCAGTTGTTAGTGGGTGCAGTGGACTTCAGGCAGGTGGACCTAGGCCCATCCCCCCTACCTGTTACACTTGTGCTGGTAAATGGGAGTGCTCCAAACTGCCCCCAAAACCCACTGTACCCACATCTAGGTGCCCCCCTTCAGCCATAAGTGCTATGGTAATGGTGTTGAGTTGTGGGCAGTGGGTTTGGAGGGGGATTTGGGGGGCTCAGCACACAAGGGAAGGGAGCTATGGACTTGGGAGGTATTTTAATTTTTTTTAATTGTTACAAGTGCCCTCTAGGGTGCCTGGTTGGTGTCCTGGCATGTGAGGGGGACCAGTGCACTATGAATCCTGGCCCCTCCCACTACCAAATGCCTTGGATTTGTTCATTTTTGAGCTGGACGCCTTCGGTTTCCATTATCACTGAAAAACGATATCGCCCAGCTCAAATCCGCACAAATCCGATGCATTTGCCAGGCACAAACTGTATTATCGAAAAAAAAGATGGACGCCCATCTTTTTCGAAAATATGGTCTGTCCCGCCCCTTCACTTACCCATTCTCGGAGATAGATGTCCATGGAGATGGGCGTTCGCGTTCGATTATGCCCCTCCACGTATCCCATAGATCAGATGTGCCATTGTATTCTATGTTGTCTGTAATCTTAGAGTCTGTTGTTACCTCCAGATAGTTAAACAGATAAGGAATCAAAGTAGGATGATCTGAACCATCAGTAAGCCAACATACTGTCATTTTTGATCAATAATGAAGTGGACTGGGATTTCACAAAGTAGGAATGATTCTGTAAAATAAATCTACACCAACGGTAAATAGTGTCCACTATCCCCAGTTCAGGCAGTCTAGATAAAAGCAAAAAAAAAAAAAAAGGTCAAGAAGATCAAAAGCAGACAATAGATCCAAGGAGACTGCCAAAGCTATACGAACCTGATCCAACATTGCATGAACCTCACTAAGTAATGATGTCACAGTAGTTTCAAAATTATATCCTGCCCTGAGCCCATTTTGTCTAGGGTGGAGAGCAAAAGTCTTTTCAACATGGTGTACCAGTTGATTATAAATTACCTTCTCAGTTTAGAGAGGAAACAAAGACTGGAAACAGGCTTGTAGCTAGCTGGATCTAACGGGCCAAGAGAACCTTTCTTCAAGAGTAGGCAAATAACGGCCATCTTCCAGCAAGATGGTGCCTCTCCAAGGATCAATGCATTATTAATAATCGTAAGTGCCAAAGAAAGTAGGCCATATCTTGGAACATTAATCCAGTGGGAGGGAATAAGATCTAATGAGCAGGTAGTATGATGTACTGACCTGAATGCCTTTGATAAAATGGATAATGTAGGCAAAGGAAATGATGACCACTGATGCAATAGTAATTTAGAACAGTGTGTGTCATCATCCAATGCAACAGCAACAAAGCTTCTACTCTGCCAGAATCCAGATATTCAGCTTTAAAATCAATAGGTTGCTTGTTTTTAGTCCTGGCCAAAGCATTTTCCATTAAATTCTCAATGTGTTGCTTGTTTAAAGCATACACACTGTACTGCATGTTTTACAACAACGCTGTGTTACATACATGCAATATAAATGCACTTCTGTTGAGGGTTTACTAAAAAAAATGCCTTGCTAACATAATATTTCTTAAATACTGTAAAAAGCCTACTTCATGCTAAAGTAGCTCTTTTGACAAAACAGCTTACGTTGATTGTCCTTCTTATGTAATTACTGGGCAAGCCAAAGATAGCCAGCTACAGCTTATGATTTTAGTTCAGAGTGCATTTTTACCCTCCACAGGAGCCAGTCACTTGCCAATTACAGGCACAGTTGCATTGGTTTTCAGCACCATACGTTGCCTTCTTTCTTGCACAGTACATCAGCATTGCCCGGTAATAGTGTGTAAAAGGCTGTCAAACTGTACTGTTTTCCAAAAGGGGCACTTCGTTATAAAACATCTCTTTAATTCAATTCCTTCCTGTAATCTATGGCTAGAAAGGAATCAGATTACAAGGAACTAATTACGGAAAGCAATAGCTGGCAGCAGTTCAGTGTTATTTATACCAGGCACAATCCTACTCAATCAGTAGGCCTTTGGCTTCATTGCTATAACAAGAGAATCTTTTGTAAAGTAAGACCCTAGCAAATGAATTCATTTCTCAGTTGAAGTCTATATCTACTTGTTTTGGGGTATTCCAAAATAACTAGGATGTTTGGTATAAATGAGTGCAACATCTGTGAAATATATGATGCCTGTAGGAGGCTGGATAGACCCTAGGAGGATGATGGGCCACTGGAAGGATATATCTCCCTTTGCCATCCATCCCCACTTGGAAGTGGAGACCTTAAGCCCTGAAGAAAAAAGTAAGCAAACCTGCAGCGGTGCAGTCTTGCGTTTGCTGACAAGGACTCAACCTCCACCGGCTTAAAAGGAGGCAGTATCCCAAAGTGACACACACAGAAGGGAACAAGCAAAGACCCAGCCCCTGTCAGCTAAAGAAGAGTCAGATGCTGCAAACAAGGTGAAAGGAAGGTTGCTTGGGGTTGGGGGAGTATGTGCAAGGGAAGAGAATGAGGGGGAAGAACTTCAAATGGGAAGAGAACTGTCCTTCTATGTTAAATTGTACAGCGCTGCGTAACCCTAGTAGCGCTTTAGAAATGTCAAGTAGTAGTAGTAGTAAGAGAAGACAAAGGAATAGAGAAGAGGCGTGAGTATGGGGGGAAGGAGAGGAGGATGAGAGGGTGTGAAAATGATGAGAAGGGGAAGAGGAGGGGGAATGAATGAAAGGAAGTGGAGGAGTAAGTGCAGGGAAGAGGGATGGAAAGAAGAGATGAGGGAGATGGAGGAAACAGACTGGGCCTGGGAAGGTTTCTTTATCTGGCACTGGTATATGAAGTCTTATTTGAACACAAGATTTGAATATAAATGTTTTGAATCTTTAATTTAGTCACAGTACTTTAAAGATTACATGCATATAAAAAAGTAAAAAGAAAAAATAAGGCATTTTTTCCCGATGATAGAAACTTAACAATGACATTAGTGTTCTACCATTGTAAACCTAGCATTTTTTAATCCAATAGGTTCCTAGTTAATGCCTACCCATGTAAACTCCAGACCCCATCAAAAGTTTTCTCCTGGTTATACCACTGATTTCAAGCAAACAAATTCATATCAGCCCTACTCTGAACACCTGCTTCTACACACCCACTGTCCGGCAGTCATGCACCCAACCCACTAACATACTCTTCACACATCAAGTTACCCCATGTGCAATTCCACACTCGTGTGTGTGTGTGTATATATATCCCACCCACCCACTCAGCAAAACGTGCCTATTTGCAATGCTTTGCAACTGGTTTTCATTTGACTTTATTTTATTAACCCACATATATTTCTTTTCAGTTCATTTTGAAACAAAACAAGATGAAACAAGTCTGTTTCACTGTGTTTTTCATTCTGAAACAAATGCACATCCCAGCACATCAGTAAGACAGAGAATGAGCGTGCATGAGGGGAAAGAACAGTGTGGGAGAATAACTGCAAGTGATGAACGACAATGAGAATATGTGAAAATGGCAACCGAGACAAGCTCACAGTGCCAGAGAAAATGTACTGTTGCTACTATGTTATCATTCCTATCTCTGTAAAACTTAGTGGCAGAAGGAATTCATTAAATTCCCACTATTGCACAGCTGCATTGGAAGACAGCTGCTGGCACTGGGCTGAACTCCATTAAGCTTTCTGAATGTCCATTTTGCAATGTCGCCCAGCTGGGTGTGCTTCCTCCTCCGACCAGTTCTACAGCCAAAACAGCCAGGATTACAGGACATGTGGCTAATTTGCATAATATGCTGGCAAGCGGGGGCACGATGCACCATTGGGCCTGGATTAGTAAAGAGTAAGCTAGGAGGGCAGCCAGTGATGATCTGCCGTCTGTGGGCACAGTGGATATTAACTGATGACTTATGCATCTTCCAGAACACTGGCACATGTTGAAAGAAGAAAAATTGCTTGCCAATCCCATTTATTGGGACAACAAGGAAAACGGAAGAGCAATCTGTTTTTATAGACTAGTAATGTCATGTCAGGATGTTATTATAAATTAGAACAGACATCAATTTCCCTTATTTGCATACAAATGTGCTGTATATAATTATTTGTATTCCATTTCCTGTGCCTCTCATTTATCAGAGTGGGCAACCTGCAAACTGGAAACTACTGTATGAGGAAGGAATGAGAGATGTCATTAAGATATGTTTGACTGGTAAAATGAAAATTAATCTTATTTGTGTCCTTACTAGACTAGTCCAATTAACTAGGTTACCCCCTCTAACCAGCAGATGGGGACAGAAAACTTAATAACTCTGTCAACTTCAGTGCTCTAATAAGCTGCAGTGCTAGTAAAGAACCTCAGTGTTTTGTGACAAGTCTCTAAAAATATACTGCATTAAACATATAAAATAAACCAGCAATGAATCCAGGAAAACTTCTGTCCAGAGAGACATCTCCAAGAATTTAAATACTGACTGGAATTCAGATGCATATGAACCAGAATCAACTACACCACAAAGCAGGGGAGAGAGTGTGACGTGGAGGGGCATTTTCGATAGAGACGTCCAAGTTGCGATTTGGACGTCCTTGCAAAACAGTGAAATCCATGGGTGGGGAAACCCATATTTTCAAAATAAGATGGACGTCCATCTTTCTTTTTGAAAATACCGTCAGAGATGTCCAAATCCTTAAATTTGGATGTCCCTACACATGGACATTTCTGACTTTCAGAGATTTTCGAAACCAAAGACGTCCATGTCAAAAACGTCCTAATGTAAGCCATTTGGGCGTGGGAGGAGCCAGCATTTGTAGTGCACTGGTTCCCCTGACATGCCAGGACACCAACCGGGCACTGCAGTGGACTTCATAAATTGCTCCCAGGTACACAGCTCCCTTAACTTGTGTGCTGAGCCCCCCAAAACCCACTACCCACAACTGTACACCACTACCAGAGCCCTTACGGGTGAAGGGGGCACCTATACGAGGGTACAGTGGGTTTATGGTAGGTTTTGGAGGGCTCGCTGTTTCCTCCACAAATGTAACAGGTAGGGGGTATGGGTCTGGGTCCGCCTGTCTGAAGTGCACTGCAGTACCCACTAAAACTGCTCCAGGGACCTGCAGGTACTGTCATGTACCTAAGTATGACATCTGAGGCTGGCATAGAGGCTGGCACGACATATTTTTAAAGATTTTTTTGAGGGTGGGAGGGGTTAATGACCACTAGAGGAATAATGGGAGGTCATCCCCGATTCTCTCCGGTGGTCATCTGGTAATTTCAGGCACCTTTTTGTGCCTTATTCTTAATAAAAACACATCCTTGTTTTTATCGATTATGGGTCAAGGACGTCCAAGTGTTAGGCATGCCCAAGTCTCACCTTAGCTACGCCTCTGACACGCCCCCTTGAACTTTGGCCATCCTTGCGACGGAGTGCAGTTGGAGACATCCTAAATCGGTTTTCGAATATACTGATTTGGACGTCCCTGGAAGAAGGACGTCCATCTTCCGATTTATGTTGAAAGATGGACGTCCTTCTCTTTAGAAAATTGCCTGTTCTCCATGGTCTCTCTGCTAACTTAGTTTGCGGTATGTATTTTAATTATTGTAAACCTCCTTGACATAAACTAATCAAAGGTGGCATATAGAATTTTTGGTAATCTAAACTACACTAAGCTAAACTTTCACACAGACCCTTCTGGGTGTAGAATCCACTCTGGCGACTGGGTTTAGAGGTCCCACCGAAGTGGATTCTTCACCCAATAGGGTCTGTGTGAAGGTTTAGCTTAGTGTAGTTTAGGTTATCAAAAATTTGATATGCCCGAGGACACCTGTATGACGAAATACGCAGTTGTGTAGAAACTAACCTGATGGAAAGTTTGGAGCACGAACCACAGACCTCTAGGTTTGGAGTTTCCAGCATATACAAGTGCAATACAAATTAATCCAGTTCAATTTATGGAATTAGATATGATCGAATAACGTGTTCATCATCTGACTGTTCAGCAACAGCAAAGTCAAGTATGCAATAAAGTTAAGTGAAATATTGTTTTCATCTATGAGCGTGAAGTCAAGGATTGCCTTTATCTGTTGAATGAGAGCTGAACATTTAGAATTTTTTTGGACTATGATAACTTTAGCAAGCATGGTTAACTCCACTTGTGGTCTGGATCAGGCTATATTGTAATTTTAAAGATGTACATGATGTGAATAAAATGATATTTTCTGATATGTTACACAAGTATATTTCATGCTCTAAAGTGATAAGTATTTAATAGACACTCATTGTACTAGTGTATTAACCTAAGAATGCATATCATTGTGGATATCTTGAAAATCTGAACTCGCTGGGGTTCCCCAAGACAGGTTTGGGCATCATGCTTTATACCGTA
Source organism: Microcaecilia unicolor (assembly GCF_901765095.1). Lineage (NCBI taxonomy): Eukaryota > Metazoa > Chordata > Amphibia > Gymnophiona > Siphonopidae > Microcaecilia > Microcaecilia unicolor. The sequence continues at coordinate 381,115,097 of NC_044031.1, forward strand.
CTATTCCCTTGAGTTTTGGCAGTTCAAATGCATGCAGTGTGTGGTGGCAGCAAAGAAATCAAATAGAATGTTAGGTATTATTAGGAATGAAAAAATGAAAATGTTATAATGCCTTTGTATTGCTCCATGGTGTGAAAACACTTGAATATTGTGTGCAATTCTGGTCACTGCATCTCAAAAAGATGTGGTGGAATTAGAAATGGTTACAGAGAAGGGCGACGAAAATGATAAAGGGATGGGGCGACTTTCCCTATGAGGAAAGGATACAGTGGCTAGGGCTCTTCAGCTTGAGAAAAGGCGATGAGGGGAGATATGATAGAGGTCTATAAATAAAGAGTGTAGTGGAACAGGTAGACATGAATCACTGGTTTACTCTTTCCAAAAATAATAGGACTAGGAGGCACATAATGAAGCTACAAGGAAGTAAATTTAAATCAAATCAGAGAAAATATTTCTTCACTCAACGTGTAATATAACTCTGGAATTCACTGCCAGAGAATGTAGTAAAAGCAGTTAGCTTACCAAGGTTTAAAAAAAGTTGGCTCACTTCCTAAAAAAAAAAGTCCATAAGCCATTATTAAATGGGACTTGGGGAAATCCATGCTTATTTCTAGGATAAGCAGCATAAAATGTATTGTACTGTTTTGGGATCTTGCCAGGTACTTGTAACCTGGATTGGCCACTGTTGGAAATAGGATGCTGGGCTTGATGGACCTTTGTCTGTCCCAGTATGGCAATACTTATTTACTTATGACCCTACATTTTCTTTGTATTAAATCTTGGCTTCCAAACTTTATACCATTCTTCACGCTTACCTAGATCTCTCCTAATATTATCTACAACTTCCAGAATGATTACATTGTAACACATTTTGGTACACCTAAAAAGAGGCAAACTTTCCAATAGCTCTTCCACAATATTACTTGCCAAATTGTTATAAAGGACCAATCCCTGTGACACATCATTGATAATGCCCCATTCCTCAGCATGCATTTAATTTACTGTTACTCTTAGTTGCCTCCCTATCAGTTTTTAAACTAATCAGTAACTTTAGGGTTCATACCAAGTGTGCTTAGTTTATAAAACTTATCTTGCTAACATGTATGTGCACCAGGTCTAGTGTTCTCCCTGAATGAAGTCCTCAAAGAAAGTTCTAGAACAAGGGGTAATGATTTAAGATGCTCAGGGGAAATACTGAATAACACCATTAGGATTTTTCCCCCATGGAAAAAGTGGTAGATGCATGGATTCCTCTCATACAATGAGTGATGGAGGCTAAAACACTAACAAGATTTAAGAGACTGCAGGTTAAGTACAGGGGATGTTTGATTGATAAAAGTGAAGACACAAGAGAAAGCATAACCTAATCACATGTTTTTAAGTGTTCATAGCATTGTAGTCAACTTCAACAATTAATTGCTAAGTGGTTAGCAGGAAATGTTATAAAGTCCCATTGGAAACAAGGCAACCAGGTAGCCAGGATTGAATGGCAGGCTGTGATGGTACAACTGAATGAAACTGTAGGAGAGGGAATTCATAGCACACGCGAAAGAGCAAGCCTTCAAGGGTGGGGGTGTCAACTCAGTATTTTATTAATCAGATCTGACACGGTCCATGTTTTGGTGAAGCCGAATGCATCAGGGATCTTGCAAGGGACACAAAATCCAAAAGTGTCAATGAGTGGAGATTGCCAAATCTTGATTCACCAAAAAGACACCAACAAATGGAAAGGAACTAAGGTAAAAATGCTAAAACGCTCTGCAATAGCACTGCAAACAATCACTGAGTATTTTTAGCACTTTTACCTTTGTGTAAGTTGTTTTTCTGCACTATGGCTTTTGACCATTGAAAAGGCGATGAATTGATGGCTTCTGATGCTGTTTGTATAAAACCTGAGTCAGGTTTTTACCAGCAGGCTGACACTGTTGAAAATTTATTCACTGCAAAATTTATGAAGTCAGAAAAGCAAATAAAAAGAAGAGTTCTCATCACTGTGTAACTCAGGTCTTGCTTCCAACTACTAGCTCAGCTCCAATCATTCAAGATCCATGTCATAGAGAAAACATACTTTTACTCTTATCCCTATTCTTCACACTGTATTCTGTTTACTCCCCATATTCCACTCAGCACAGTTCATCCAGTTCAAGCTTGAGAGTGGGTCAAGGTCCGGAATAGAGATCTGGGGTTTGGGGCAGTTTAAGTCAGGGCTTTGTACAGTTATTTACCAGTTCAGAGAGCCAATGTCCTCACTCCCCCTCCTCAGACAGTGATAAACCACATTGCACTCCGAAGATTCCATATAATGCAAATTCAACTTTACTGAAACTTTCTACAACGGTAGGCAAAAGCAGTATTAAACTTCATCTGTACAGTAGAACTCATCCTATTCAGTCAAGACTATATATCACAATCTCAATCCATTCTTCCAACCTGACCTTTTTTAGGGTTTTCAGTATTTACACATTTACAAGTACTCCTGTCCATTTACCCATCCCAGGGGCTGGTAATAATCCAAGGCTGTTATCAAACTCCTCTGATTCTAATCTGCTTCCCTCAGGCACACTTCCAGCAATGCACTTCTGGAGCTGCACCCTGGCCTTGAACAGGCTTCCCCTGTTCAGGTTCCTGCTTCAGGCTGGGTTCCCCTTACCCACCCTCCTCTCTGACACCATCACAATTGCCACTTAGTGGGGCAGCAACTACCTCTTAATCAGTTTGAGGTATTTAGCCACTTTGGGTTCCCCTTCTCCTTTAAGGGTCCCGGTGGGGGTACAGGCAACCAAAGACCAGTTCTCCCCAGAACAGGAGCCTTTATCACCTTTACCTCCACCTCCCTTATCAATCAAGTACTAAACCCACTTCCTTTCAGCAACTTAATTCAACACCTCTCCCTTTGGACTGTGCTTCCTCCCACCCAGGGACATCCCAGCTCTCCCCTCAGTGACTCCAGACAGCTGACACCACAGTTCAGTAATCCCCATATAATTGGGGATTACACTGTATTCAGCGTTGATGAGTATATTTTTAATGAAGCAAAACATTTCACTGCACAAGTTTATAGACTGGACAAATGTTGTATGAGTGATGTGTGGTTATAACAGTTATTAGAAAATGTTACTTTTTTGGACCCATTGCAATCTGATTTTAGATCTAGCCAGAGAACAGAAACAGCCTGATGATTTGGATGATATGTATCAGGTGTTAAATACAGGCAACATGTTTCTGTTAATCCTATTAGATTTCCAACTGTCGACCATAATATTTTGTTAGATCAGGGCAATGCCTCCAGATGGGTTACACATCTCTAAAAAGAATCCAAATTAGGAGAGATAAATGCTAAATTTAAATACAACAATTTATCTTTCTGGATGACTCACTTAACAGAATACCAACAACTAGCCATATTACTGAATCCTAGATTTGCATACAGGAAAATCTTTTTGGTTTTAGATCATATTTAGACTTTAACCCCACTCTTGGTCACCTTTTCAGTTATTGTTACACATTTGTTTTCATAAACAATTTTTTTAATATGCACTTACATCCAAAGCCAAAACTTGTTCCATAATGTAATCATGAATCTATGTGTCCATAATTCAGAATGCTTTCAGTTTTTATTTAGCTCTTTTTGTTGCAAAGAAACAGTCCAGCATCACAAAATACTGTATGATATAATTCACGTTAAGTATGTATCCCAACAGAAGTCCATGTTTTAAGGAATCTGCTTCAGGAGGCTCTGTTTTGTGCATTAGGAATGGGTAACTTAAAATTTTTCATTTTGTGTCATTTCCCATCAGGAAAACAGGAGTGGGAAATGGATCCATGCACATCAAACACAGACCATGGAACAACCAAAATGAGATTAACTAGTATTTGCCATTAGCACGAATCTTTGAGACCATTATTTTCTAAGGGGTCCTTTTACTAAGTCACATAAGGCTCTACACGCGTGTGCCAAAATGGAGTTACCGTCCGGCTACCATGTGGCTCTTGCGGTAATTTCATTTTTGGCGCGCGTCCGACACGTGTGGCCAAAAAATCATTTTTATTTTTGGACATGAGCATTGGACGCATTTGGTGCGTGTAGGTCATTACCGCCCGGCTACCCCGTGAGATTTTACCACTAGGTCAATGACTGGCGATAAGGTTGCAGACCTAAAATGGATGCGTGGCAATATTGATTTTGCTGCACGTCCATTTTCAGCAAAAATGTTAAAAAGACATTTTTTACAGGTGTGCTGAAAAATGATTCTGTGCGCACCCACAACACACATCTACAGTACCGCAGGCCATTTTTCAGCGTATCTTTGTAAAAGGGCCCTTTAATACAGTCTCTTTCAAGACTCCTTTAGTGATTCAGTCTCTGAAGACAGACTCATTTTTTACTGTTTATTTTGACAATACAATACTTTCAAGAGACTCCTGAGGTAGGCACATAGATGATGAAACTCTGTGCCGTGTCGAGTCATCATTAAGAATCTATAATAAAAGGTTTAATCTCATATTGGTTGTTCCTTGGTCTGTGTTTGAAGGGCCTGGTTCTGTTTCTCACTCCTGTTTTCCTGTTGTTGCTTCCCCGTGGGATTCTGGTGTTCTTTCCACATCTACAGTTTGTCAGCAGTGTCATTTCCATGAATTTTCGTCTATTCATTTTCATTTGGCCAGTTTGTCATTTTGTCAATAATAGTGTGCACTTTATTCCCCAATAGGGCACGCACAATTTTGTGCATATACACTGGTTTGTACATGTATGGTGGTTCCACTATCAAGACAGAGTTCTCCCTCTTTTCAAAATAGTATGCTCTCTTTCCAACTAGTCCCTCGGATTCACACCAAAATATGGGTGCAGACCCAAGATGCACATGTAAATTAATCGAGTAATGAGCCCTTAACTATCAATAATTGGGTGTTAACAACCAATTGTTGTTAATTGGCACACACATCTAGCTGGGATCTATTCTATTAAGCATGGAGCCTAACTCCCGTAGTGCATAACTCGAAGGGGGTGTGGCCATAGGTGTTTCAAGGACATTCTGGAAAGTTGCTTGCAAAATTATAGAATACAGTCTCAGCGCGCCTATATTGCTGATGGCTCTTAGTCAGTGAAGCTCTCCCAGTTTGTTGATTGAACACTACACGGCACTCCATACTGTACTTTCCTCTAGCGTACCAAGGGTGGGGCGGTGGGGGTGGTCCACCCCAGGTGCAGGCAACAAGTGGGTGCACGGAGCAGTCATATAGTTGTCAGCTGCTCCAGTTCCCTACACCCTCTGACGTTACTTCCTGTTCCGGGGCAGGGGTCTGGTGGAGCCGGCAGCTGTGTGACTGCTCCATGCACCCCAGGTGGTGAGGATGAAGTGTTTCAAGGAGGGGGAGGGGGAGGGGGTGATGCGCTGGAGGGGCGTAGCTCCGAGGGGTGTAGTGGCAACCCGCCACTGGTACTTTCTTCACTTTGTTTTCAGCTCCTTCCCCAAAGCTCCGCATTTTCATGGATACCTTCATTAGTTCCTATTTTAGTCCACCTCACTGCATCCTCTCTGTTTAATTTGTTTATTTCCTATAGTTTTGTCATGCTTTGCACCATGCCTCATTAGAATTTCTTTTCACTTCACTTGTTTGCATTACCTCACTCAATATCTCACATCTCTTTTTCTGATTGACTCACACTATTTCAGTTCTTTGTAGCACTTGCCTGTTTCCACAGTTGTCTGCTGCTTTTCTCTGGGTTCACATTTTCAGAGTCTGTTATATTCTAACACTGAAATCTTTTTCCACTTGTTCATAGAACAATGCATGCTACTGTATAATACACACACTCAGTTCCTAGTGCTGTATTCCCTTACCCTCATTATTGCATACTCCAGTACGCTCAAGCTACACATATATTTTCATCACCTGGTTCTGTTTTGATTTTAAAGAGCATTACATAATTTTATTACATGATTTTATATATTTCATACACCTTCTTAGTGCTATATTTCCCTCACACTAATTATTGACCACTCCAATACATGCATGTGTATCACACAGTTCTATTTTGATTGTGGAGTATTACTTGATCTTATATATTTCATACATGAGGGATCATGTGATGCAGTGGGAGCAGAAGACATGTCTTGGGTCTTCTCCGGGTTCCCCAACCCAATCTACATTGGGGTAACATGGTGACAGACCATGTTACTCCAATGCCTAGGGGTGGGGATATGCACAGAAAATTACTCCAGCGAAAAACCTTCTGGATTTTCCATTTAGACACCCTGGAACCAAGAGGGTTAAATACATATATCCACTTGGGGTGTTTGATGTGATGCATATGCGAAGTACCGGAAACCGGAGACGGTTGGAAAGGGGCACGCCAATAAAAGGCTGCCGCCATCAGGTTCTAGGGATTGAAGGCTGACGTAGAGGTTGAATGCTTGTAAGCCATGAGATAAAATGTTTCACGCCAGAGTACAGGTATAGACGGATCTTCTGACGAAGTTGTACTTAACTTTCACAGGTCCGGTGTGTGCATATCCCTTGATAAAGCCTTACGGAGCGAAACAGGCACCTGTCGGGGCAGCACCAGAGCCGGGATGCACAGATAAGTATCAGATGAAATGCCTCTATTGCATGAAATGTTAAGTTCAGCTGTGATATTATGATACCGTCTAACAAATAATTTAACATTTGGGAACTGAAATACAGACCAGTAAACTGAGAAAAATTCACAAAATTAAAAAAGAAAAAAAGAAAAATACATAAAAGAAAAAGTATAAACTTAGGAAGGTTTGGGGGCCAGTCAATGATTACAACTGTCACGCAACAGGGGTCCACCCTCCCAGGTGGTATTAAACAAAGCCCCGGTGACCATATAAGACTTCCCCTTCACACACATTGTGAATTATTTACTAGATAAATTTATTTGGAAACAATTGGATACTCTTGTTTTGAGTTCTACTATTTTTTGCATCATGAAGATCAAGCAGGGCCCCACGTAGTCATCGCCAAGATTCACAATTACTTTCATAAAATGGTGTTGCTGCATACATATATGCTTAAGCACGACTCCCTCTGTTATGAAACGGTGCTTATATGGATCTTCCAAGACTTTTCTGCTTCATTGTTGGAGCGAAAGCATGCTTTCATTCCCCTCTGCACTAAGCTAGTGGAATGGTAGAAGAGGTTTGTATTGTTATACCCATCAATTTTGAAGGTTTTCCACTCGAGCCGTTGGCTTACTTTGGACACATTTCCAGCAGCTTGGGACTTTGTCAACACTCTGGAGGGAGAGGCGTTGGAGCCTGGTTCTGGATTTTTGATCTTCTGAGTGAAGTTCTCATAACTTTTCCCTTTGTTTCATATTTGTGGGTTGATGTCCATATGGGGTGCTCCCTCCTACATTTTAAATGTGCGATTGGCGCACCACGTGCCCACAGAGATAGATAGCTTTGTGTGGGAAGTCCTGGGAGAGATCACATCATGGGGACTGCCCTTGGTTTTACAATGCATGCAGATGTTTTGTACACTGTCATATAAATACAAGACTTTGCTAAAATGTATGGGTATATATATGGGCATGTGTTGGCTATGTATATATACATGTAGAAACCTATGTATGTGTATATATCTGTGTACACATATTAGACTGTCTTAAGGGGGCCTTTTGAGAGTGGGTTGGGGACCCCTTGCTCGATTAATGTAATTCTTATCACCTTAAACCGCAGAAATATGGGCAATGGTGATGTTTGTTTGAAAGGGGGGAACAAATGGGATATGAGGGGGAGTGGGGATAGAGGTAATGAATGTGTGTGTGAATGGTGGGGGATCTTTTTTGGGTTCCCTGGGTAGGGGGTTTCTTTAGTAATCATTTTTGGGAGTTTCATATGTGTGGGAAGAGATGTCTGTTGACTTGGTTTTTTGTTAGAGTCCTCCCTTTCTGCTCTGTTTTCTGGGGTTGGGCTATGCAAAATAGTTCCTCATGGAGAGTCTGTATGATTTTCATAGTTCTTGAGGTCCTTAGTATTGGTTTTTGGGTCTGGGGGGGGGGGGGGGGGGCTTGGCTCCTGGGTCTGCTTTTTGGAGGATTAATCTGTAAGGTTTTCTTTACTTTGGTTTCTCCATGAGTGCCTCAAGTAACCGTATAAAATCTTGGAATGTAGGGGGCATAATGTCCCCTACTAAGAGAACAAAAATATTATCTGCTTTACAGTGCTTTAAGGTGAATATAGCTTGTTTACAAGAGACAAGATTATCAGATGTTGAAAATCAGAAACTTCAACGTCACTGGGTGGAAGAAGTATACTTCTCTTCCTCAGGGGATCGTCATGAAGGAGTTGCTGTTCTTATTAGAAAATCCCTTCAATGTTCGGCTGACATCTTGGCTAAATCAGATGACTATCGATATTTGTTGTTAAAACTTGTCTTGCAAGGCCATGAGATTCTATTGTTGGGGGTTTATGGCCCCAAACAATTTGATCCCCAATTTCTTTTCCATCTTCAGCACCTTTATTCTAGATATTCTGGTAAGCCGCTTCTTGTTCTGGGTGATTTTAAGGTCATGGACCCAGGGTTAGATAGGTCTAAATGATCTGATGTCAATACATTTCCAATATTTGGTTTCTTTATACATGCATTTTCCATACGCTATATATGATTTTTTTTGCTAGTTCCTTTAATTGCTTGTTTCTTTTGGATCTGTAGATGCATATTGTATATGTCACCTTTCTGACTGCTACACTTACTTTACAAATATGTTGTATTTTATAGTATGTTCAATTTCATTGTTATATTTTTATGCACCATTATTGATTGTTTTATCACTGTGTTCAATTATCCTTGTGTTGCATTTTTTATTATTGTTTAATCTATTATTGTTTTTTAAAATTATTATTTCTGTACTGCACTTTTATTGATGTTTTGTTCTTTTATTCCATTTGATATTTATTTATTTTTATTTTATATTTGTATTTATTTATCCTGTTTAAGCAGACAATAAACACAAGTAAATCCATTTGTTTTAGGAAACACAGAGCATTAGTAAACATTAGTAAACAATAGGGCCCTGTTTACTAAGCTGCGCTGTAGGCGTGCAAATGTTTTAGCATGCGCTAATGCTAGAGACACTCATAGGAATACAATGGGTGTCTCAATCGTTAGCACGCGCTAAAAAGTTTGCGCACCTACTGGATGGCTTAATAAACAGGGCCCATAGTTCCAATAACCTCACAGGAAATCATTTAACTCTTATATTAGACCACAAAAGAGCAGGGGGGGGTCAGACTAACCAAACCTATACCAAGAGAAATTATGAGGCTCTTTTAGAAAGCGGCATTAAGCTCAATGCAGGCTTACCACTCGCTAAAAAGGAAGTACCGCCGGGCTACCTCAGCAGCCCAGCAGTAGATCCTACCCCCAGCACGCCATCATATCCAGCACTACAACAATATTTTTTCTTTTTGTAGCGCTGGTGTGTACCCGGTGGTAATCGAGCAGTGTCGCGTGCTGCCTGGTTACTGCCAGGTTAGCGTAGGAGTCTTTACCACCACCTCAATGGATGGTGTAAGGGCCCCCCCCCCCCCCCAAAATGGCCATGCCGCACCGCCATTTCCAGAAGAAAAGAAAGACCTATGTTTTTCCCGCTGCAGTAAAAGGGGGCCTCGGAATGTATCAAAACGCCAACGCCAGCACAGGCCCCCTTTTGCCACAGCTTGGTAAAAGGGACCCTCTAAGAATAAAAGAAAACTGAGGAAAGACACCAGCATGACAAAACCCTGCTACATACATATTGATCTATATCTTTAGCACTGCTATCTGGAGCAATGGAAATACTCTTCAAATCCAGGAATGATTTCAACTGTTCAGGTACAAAGAAAACATATTTTAATCCTAAGTACTTTACAACACATTTAGAAGGGTAGTTTAATAAAAAGGAGGCTCCCAAATCTTTAACTCGCTGTCTCAAAGAAAGAAAAACTTTTCTCCTTTCCTGTGATACTTTGGTTATATCTAAATAAATCCAAACTTTCTGCCCCCAAAATAGATCACTACAACCTCATCAAAGCACTCAAATCTTGGTCAAAAATAAACATAACCAATAAGGTCGTTCTCTCTATCACTTCAACTGTAGAGATTTCTGAAAGGGCAGACAGATTATTTAAGTCCAAGTCTATTTTATTCTTTTCTCCTTCAAAATTCTTAGTTAAAAGTTCCTTTTGTTCAGCTCCAACTTCTTTGTTTGTGGTTGCTTCACCAGGTGGTTTACTCAAAGAATTTATAAACCCTATTAAATGGGGGAATATGTTCAGAGGAATAGTGCAAAATATCAATCAATCAAGTACTTCTTAAAAGCATCACATGGAGTGAAACCTACAAACTTAGGAAAATTCAACAGCCGCACATTCAAGGGACGATTATAGTTCTCAACAGTTTTCCATCTTTTATGAATCCAAATATTATCCTTCACCAGAAAGGCTGTAGATCTTGAACAGATTTAACATCCTTTGTAACCTGTTGAATTTGCGTAAAAAATTCAGACTTGACAGTTTCCACATTGTTAGATAAGACATCGATCTTACTCATAAGCAGTTGAAGTCTTGGTTAAAGAGACATCCATTCTCTGTAGCATGTGCCATACATCTTCCAAAATTACCCAACTGGGAGCAACTGATGTAGAATCAGCTCAACCAGGGTAAATCTCAGCAGAGATAGAACTTCCAGGGTAGACCACCTCTTGCGACTTCCCGACAGTGCCTTCCGCATCCAGGTCAAGCATGGTCAAACCCTTTGATTTCGCCGGGCAGAAAGGCAGAATACAAAATGGAGGAGACAAAGATGTTTCCAGGCTCACGTTCATGGGCTCGCTCATGCCAGTGGGAACAGCGAGCTCTTCAACTCCGTCATTTGCAGGGATCCCAGTGGCATATCGAACAATGGACTGCTGTACCAGGGTGGATATACGGGTTGCAGAGGCAGCGACCTTCACCACCTATTTCCATTTAGTATGAGGTATTAGATAAGAAGAAAAAGGGACTGATATTTAATCTTTATTCATATATTTATCATATCATTATAAGTATTTATTAGTAGGGCTCCTGATGAAGGTACGCCTGCCGAAACATGGCTGTGTCAAATCCTTTGATTGTAGGTTCTCAGGATTTTGGAAACGATAAATATGATTTTTAAACATCATTCAGCTTTGACTTCCTCAATTTTTGTTTCCTCGCTCCTTTTTGCTGGTTTTTACGTGTTCATGAGGAGTGGGGTTTCTCCTTCTTTTTTTTTTTTTGTGCCAGCATTTCTACCAGATTTGAGCAGGTGCAAATGGTGGTGCCTAACGTTAGGCATGGGAAGCGGTGCTAAGCGCAATTCTATAGAATTGTGCTTCATATCGATTGTTTATGGTGACAAATTTTGAGCAAAGCAAACAGAGAGGGAAATACAGCATACACAGAAAGTATATAAGGAAAAAAGCACAACTGGGCCTTCAGGACTGAGACAACAAGAGTCCTTTATTGAAAAGAGACCCAACACGGGTGTTTTTTTATCTGACCAACGGCGTTTTCACAGGAGCTTAACGAAGTATTTGACTGCTGTAGCTGAGACAACGTTTTTGCAACAATACCTTACTTCTTCTGATTGGGGAATTGAATTTCCAACTTTGCACACTTTGCAATTAAAATTGGACCCCTGAGGCAGGCGTCGTCGACTCCGAAACACGGCCCATGTCGGTTCTCTTAATAAAGGACTCTTGTTGTCTCAGTCTTGAAGGGCCAGTTGTGCTTTTTTCCTTGGACAAATTTGAGCATCATTTATATAATTCCCCCAGTGTGCACTATGTCTAAACAGCATATTATTGGTGAATGATAAAATATGAAATGTGGGTTTTTGCTCATTTTCATGACAAGCCGTTGGACATTCTTTATGTCATGCAAATGAATGTCATGAATGATGACCTCAGTCTCTCAGATTTACTGCTAATGCTCATCTCAACATAAATATTATACCAAAGAAAGCAAGATATCAAGGGGCCCCTTTTATGAAGCGCTTACCACTCGCTAACAGGGAAGTACCGCTGGGCTACCGCAGCAGACCGATGGTAGTTCCCTCCCCAAGTGTGAGCTATTTCTGGCACTGCAAAAATATTCCAATTTTTGTAGTTACAGTGTATACCCAGCAGTAATCGGGGCAGTGCAGCGCGCTGCGTCGGTTACTGCTGGGTTAGCTCGTGAGCCCTTAACGCCACCCTCAATGGGTGGTGGTAAGTGCTCCCCTACAAAATGGCCTTGCTGCACAGTCATTTTTGAAAAAAACTGAAGACCTGCCTTTACTGCTGCGGAAAAAGGGGTGTCTTGGTGCACATCAAAAACACACGCCGAGCCAACGTAGGCCCCCTTTTGCCGTAGTTTCGTAAAAAGACCTCCATGGTGCACAAGCAATATATCGAGGTGCACTGGGAAAAAGCTTTTTTAATCAGGACAGTGACCCCCAATAAAATCAAGACAGTTTCTATATCCTTCTGCCACATTTTCTTGATCCCTGAATGTGTTTCTTGTTATTTGAGGATCTTCTCTTTCTCTACACATAGGACAGAAAGACATTTCTATTGACAATGCCATTCTTGTGCTTTTCCCCTTTACCACAATGTCCTATTTTCTTGCTTTGAGCTTTTTAGTTGCTGGGAATGAGAATCTACCGGGTGATCACCACATCTTCATTCTTGACAGTTCTATCAGGGCCATGACCCCAGTGTTTTTACAACATAGAGATGTTATAGTGTTTACATTGGATGAGATGTGCTATCTTAATGGACCTTCTATTGCACAATTTCTGATAGCATGTCACACCCAGCAATGTGATGCTTCCAGTTCAGTGCTACAGAACCTGCATTTTTCTGCTTTACCTGTTTTTTCTACAACCGACTCTGAACCATCTTGTCAGTAGTCCACTATCCTGTGCTTCATTATCAGTCATGCATCATGAAGTTAAATCATTAATCAAAGGCATATTTAACATCTAACACTTATCCAGGTAAAAGAAAAATGCAATACATATTTAAAAAACAAACAAACAAATGTCTTAGCCACAACCCCTAAAGAAGAGCTAACTATAAAGTAACAATAATCAGGGAAATAAATGAGACAACATTATGTCTCACTTATTACCCCACAACATTTAATGCTACCACGCATTTCCAACTGTAAGAAAATCTACTGAAATTTCATCTTGACCTGACATACAAACCTGTTCATGGGACTGAATCTTTTCACGAAGACAGGTTGAACCACTCATAGGCACTAGCTCTGTGGGTGCTGTGACTGCTTGGGCACCCCCAATAGTTTTATGATGTGCTTTATTAAATTTGGAGCTGAAATCTCCATCCTGCACAGCAGCAAATGAAGGCAGGAAGTATTTCTGTATCCCAGTTGTTGCTCCCACCTGCCCCTGTAGCCTACTGGCTGGAATATCTGATCAATGGGCTACATGAGGAAAAGAGAGAGGTTTTCTGCAGCCCATTGGCTGGCTGTGTTGAACTGATAGGGCCCCAGAGGGAGGAGGGAGCCGCTGTAACCAAGGCCATAAGAACATGAGTAGCCATACGGGGTCAGACCATGGTCCATGTAGCCCATACCCTATTTTCCAAATAGTGGGCCAAGCCAGGTCACAAGTACCTGTCAGAAACCCAAATCATGGCAACACTCCATACTACACATCCCAGGGCAAGCAGTTGCTTCCCATGTCTGTCTCAATAGCAGACTATGGACCTTTCCTCCAGGAATTTGTCCAAACCTTTTTTAAACCCAGATACGCTAACCTCTGTTACCACGTCCTCCGCAAAGAGTTCCAGAGCTTAACTATTCATTGAGTGAAAAAATATTCCTCCTATTTGTTTTAAAAGTATTTCCATGTAACTTCATTGAGTGTCCCCTAGTCTTTGTACTTTTGGAACGAGTAAAAAATCGATTTACTTCTACTCATTCTACACCACACTGGATAAGGGCACTTCCTGCAGCTGCCAATGAGGAGGAGAAGAGCAATAGATAGACACCGAAGTGCTACATTGAGAGTTACTAGTGGGTGCTTTTGGTTATCTCACAGTACACCAATATTAAAAGATAACCTTGGCTACCAATTTCTTTGTAAAGTTTTAAAATCTGATGTCTATCAATTTTATTTTTTTGTAATTTCTGATGTTTTGTATCAATATTTAGTCTATTTTGTGTAACTCGCCTTGAATCTCATTTGAAGGAATTTGCAAGAGACAAGTTCTTTATAACATAACATAGAGTAGAAAACTTTTCTTATCAACAATTTTTTGGTATAGACTGAGATTTACTAAGTAGTTTGAATTGAAAAAAGTATTGACATAGACTGATTATTATTTATCGTACAGTTTGAGCTGGAAAAGAAGACTTGACTGGTGCCTTTGTGGGCTATTATGTTGCTGGATATTTTATATTCTTCGTTTAAATATTGTTAGTCATTGTTTAGTTATTTTTACTGTGTATGTTTGTTGTTCGTAAATATAGGATGTGGAAATGTACAATCTTTAGATATTGTCACTCACGTTAATTTCCACTAATTAAAGAATTACAAGTATACAACCATAGCACCGTTCTGCGATTAAGAAGGAAAAAAGGCCTCACAGAGCTCCTAGATTGTAGTCATCTATCGGAGCTAAAACGGATCTATGCTGACCCTCTGTTCATCATTGGCCAAAAACCTTCAAAAGTGTGTGGTGTTTTAATATCCTTCACACAATTGTCTAGATATAAATTGTTACAAATTTCTGTCTCACTGTCATGCTTCAACATGCTACTCAACACGGTGATATAGTAAACATGTGTAGTTCAAAAGAACACTTATCTTTTAAAACTGTTTGGCACTAGGAAATTCAATGATTCCAACTTGTTCCTTCTCTCCCCCTTGCCCCAAGCCACGGTGGCCAGCGTTTGTCTCGTTGCATCAGGGTTTTCCACTCTATGTTAATTGTGCCTGTGCCTAGCATCTCCCACTGGAATGCTAGGCACAGGAACAATTAACATACAGTACACTGCCGTGGAGAGCTCGGCGGGTTCCCCAATTTTCAGCCTGAAACCCTGAAGAAGCAGCGAAACGCTGGCCACCGTCGCTCAAGGCAGCAGTGGAGGACCGCACAGGGGGAGAGCAGCATCTAGCAAACACTATTCTATTAAGATAAGTGAATAGTGTAAATCTGAAAGCGTGTTAAGCTCCAGTAGTGTTCTATGCACGGATAACGACTGGTTTTTGTATTTGCAAAAAAGCATGGATAACAGACTGTTTTTGTATTTGTAAAAAAATAAAACATAAAAAATATCATGCATATTTAGCGGAGCTGCCACAGACAATGAAAGTTATTTAGATCTGTAGCACTGGGCTTTTTTTGCCTATGATGAAGAGAGGACCATTTGGGTCCATTTAAGCTCCTTGAGATCAAATTGTGGACTCGGAGACTCTTGAGGCTTTTCCCCTGAGTACAGAGCCATTTTGTATTTTGTGGAATTTGTTGTTTGTTTTGAAACTAACTGTGTAGATGCCCATAGGAATATTATGGTCATCTACACAGTTAGCACATGCTAAAAATGCTAGCATGCCTTTGTAAACAGGGCCCTAAATTTTTATGCTTCCATTCTAAACCAGAAGAAATACCTCAGACATTAACGATCAATAATGTCAATTTTCAGCTTTCCTCAAAAATTAAAGCTTTGGGGGGTTCATATTGATAGTGCTATTTCATTAGAATCACAGGTAAATTATGTAGGTTAAAAAATGTTTCTTTCTGATGAAGAAGTTTCGAACAATTAGGACATTTTTTGAATCTAGTCAATATGAGCAATTGGTACATTTTTTATTGTTATCATCTCTTGACTATTGAAATCTGATTTATTTAGGCTGTTCTAAGGGTTTACTGGGAATGCTGCAAACAGTGCAAAATATGGCAGTTAGATTAATTTTTGGTCTAAGTTTGAAAGTGTTTTCCCTTTTAATTTTAGGCTTCACTGGTTGCCTGTTGCCTATTTCATTTAAATTGGCCTGCTTGCTTTTTAAAATATTGCATGGGCAGATTCCTACTTATTTGCTTCCTTATTTTTGTTTTGCACCCTCTAATAGAGTTCAGAGATGCATTGTTCATAATTGTGTTTTACATTTCCAACTGTTAGAGGAAAGAAAAGATTAAATTTTTTATAGGTTATTAGCAGTTCAGTGTACACATCTATGGAAGGATGTTGCAGGATTATTCTTCCCATTACAGTCCCATCTTTCTTTTAGGAAGCAGATAAAAACGTACCTATTGAGAACATTTTGTATCTAATTCTGATATCACCTTTTATTGCTTCCCAGAAGTTTGTTCTGGCTCTCTTTTGATTTGGGACCTGCTTAGAACTATAAGGTGTTAGCAGGATGTATGACTGAATGTAATCTAATATATTATAAACCTGGAAGATGTAATGGAGCAATATGACAAATTGAAGAGTAGTAAATTGCCTGGACTGGATGGTATACATCCCAGAATACTGAAAGAACTGAAAAATGAACTTGCAGACCTATTGTTAATGACTCCCGACCATTCCCAAGATCTTGCCTCTGGGACTGCTGATCTGTTTTCTTCCAATATCATATGGCTCATATGTAATCTGTCGTTAAAATCGGCTATAGTACCTGAAGACTGGAGGGTGGCCAATGTGATGCTAATTTTTAAAAAGGGTTCCAGGGGTGATCTGGAAAATTACAGACCAATAAGTCTGACGTCAGTGCCAGGCAAAATAGTGGAAACTATTATAAAGAATAAAATTATGGAACACATAGACAAACATGGCTTAACGGAAAAGAGTCAGCATGGGTTCAGCCAAGGGAAGTCATGCCTCACCAATTTGCTTCATTTCTTTGAAGGCTTGATGGATTAGGAATTGATTATTGGACAGAAAACAGAGGGTAGGATTAAATGGTCATTCTCTTATAGGAAGAGGGTGAACAGTGGAGTGCCACAGGGATAAGAATGGTGCTAGTTAACATATTTATAAATGATATGGAAATCAGAACAAGAGTGAGGTGATTAAATTTGCAGATGACACAATACTATTCAAGTTTGTTAAAACACATGTCTACTGTGAAATATTGCAGGAAGTCGTTAGGAAATTGGAAGACTGGGTATCCAAATGGCAGATAAAATGTAATGTGGACAAATGGAAGGTGACGCATATTGGAAAGAATAATCAAAATCATAGTTACCTGATGCGGGTCAGCAACCAAGAAAAAGATCTAGGTGTTATTGTAGATAATACGCTGAAATCTTCTGCTCAGTATGTGATGGTGGCCAAAATAGCAAACAGGATGCTAGGAATTATTAGGAAAGGGATGGTGAATAAGACTGAAAATACTATAATGCCACTGTATCGCTCCATGGTGCGACCTCATCTTGAGTATTGGGTTCAGTTCTAGTCGCCATATCTCAAAAAAGATATAGCAGAATTAGAAAATGTTCAAAGAAGAGCAACCAAAATGATAAAGGGGATGGAACTCCTCTCATATGAGGAAAAGCTAAAGAGGTTAGGGCTCTTCAGCTTGGAAAGGGGAGATATGATTGAGGTCTGAAAAATCCTGAGTGGTGTAGAACAAGTAGAAGTAAATTGATTTTTTACTCAGTACAAAAGTAGAAAGATTAGGGGACACTCAAGGAAGTACATGGAAATAGTTAAGCTCTGGACTTTTGCCGGAGGATGTAGTAGCAACGGTTAGTGTATCTGGGTTTATAAAAGATTTGGACAAATTCCTGGAGGAAACGTCCATAGTATGCTATTGAGACAGACATTGGGATGCAACTGCTTGCCCCAGGATTGGTAGCATGGAATGCTGAAAAAACAAAAAGGGGAAAAAAAAAAACACTTCCAAATAGATCTATATAGGAAAAAAAGGGAAGGGGAAAACAAGTACTTGTGGCAATGAATGTGAATGCAATAAAATGTTCTTACAAAAAGATACTAAAGAACAAAGAGACATCAGATGAGTATATAATGAGCTATCGAATTTCTTATAGCCCCGGCTATTTCAGATCCTAGCTCCTCTTTTCATGCATCGATCACTTGCGTCAAAGTTCCTCAGCATCTATTTTCATTATTTGTTAATTTTATTTTATACAAAATATACCAAAAAATAGCTATAATATGCCAAAAAATCTGAAAAATAAACTATATCCTGTGCTTTAAATACAGCAAACAACAAACATAAATAAGCATAGTAGACTGCTGGCTGCTACTTAACTTAAACACCGCAAAACGCGGTAACAGCACTGATCCATCTCAAGAGCTCCAATGCTCACCTAGCAGATAAAGGCATTTCGGTCATTCTGACCTGTTTGGGGGGGGGGGGGTCATAGAAGAGCCACAAAAATGAGCTTTTCAGTGCTCACGCTCTAGGCACAACATGGCAGTCCCCCTATTTGGATTTTTGCCAGGTACTTGTGACCTGGCTTGGCCAGTGTTGGAAACAGGATATTGGGCTAGATGGGCCATTGGTCTGACCCAGTATGGCTACTCTTATGTTCTTATGTTGATTGCATGGTGTCCAAATTTCTTCACTATCTGTACAGTCTCGAAAGAATAGCATGAGAATTTGTGTACTGTATAACTCAAACTTTTTGAGAGCTGCACAGTCCTGAAGGAAAACAGAGTAGTTCATCTGGAGACAGTGCCAGCAGCAAGTGTAGGGAAATTATTGAGTTAATCATTTTAACATATACTAAACAAGTGTAGATTATAAGAAAGAAACGGCTTCTGACCTTGTGTGTTACAAGAAGAACTGAATGTTCTTACATATGCTTTTTGGCTAGCTTCTAAAATCCTCCTAATGGTCTAAAACTGTAGCATGTTCATCCAACTTAAAAGATATGCTTCGTGTACAGCTGTACGTAGATGAGAGTCTAAAAAGGTATATAAGAAACGGGAAGGTATGGGGAGGACAGACAACTTCATGAAGTTATGCTGGATTTGTCTCCTTGCAAGAAATAAAACTGTTTTAAGCCTGATTTGGTCTCGTGGTGTTCGTATCATTGGTAAAATTCTTTTAACAGCAAGCCTCTGGATAAGGTGGAGAAAGAATGTATTGAGAAAAGAGAGTTAGGGAGCCACACGTACCCCCAAATTCTGTAAGTGTTGCTAAAAATTACACACCAAATTTGCTCACACAATTTAATTTAACAATGAACCATTAGCACTGATAATTGACTTCTTAGCAAGCAATTATTAGTGCTAATTGGATTTAATTAAAATTTATGTGCATAAATTTTACACATGAGTCCAAAAAGGAAGCGTGGCCATCAGCAAATCAGGAGTATTCCCACAACTGATGCACATTGTTATAGAATAATGGCAATCCACGCGTAATTTAGGTACAGGGATTTACACCAAGTTTTCATTTGTGTAAATGGTCACGCCTAAATGTAGTTTCCGGTGCTACGTGCTATTCTTTTTTTTACATTTTTTATTTATAAATTATATACATTACATTTATGTAATATAACATAAATTCAGATATCAAAGAAAATATATCAAATAGATAAACAGGAAAATTTCCAATTATTTAGTCCACAATAATAGATCCAAGAGCTAGGTAATATTATACTCAATAAAAGGAAAACATGAGCTGAAGGAGCTGGTGAAATCACAGCCGGGTAATAAGCGCCTTGCAATCCTAAACTATACAGCATTATTATTTAGAGGTAATAAATTCAATTAATTTCCCTGGATCAAAGAAAATATAATTTGTGGAATTAAAAGAAACATAACATTTACAGGAAATCTTAACAAGAAAGTCCCTCCAACTCGAAGAACTCTCTCTTTTAACAAAAGAAAATTTTTTTCTTCTTCTTTGAGTGTCTCTAGAAAGATCTGGAAAAAATCTGCACTTTTGATCCAAGGAAAGGAGAGTTCATGTGCGGAAGTAAAGCTTGAATATGTTGTTGCGGTCAAATTGCAGAGCAAATGTGACCAACAGTGTTGTTCTCTCTGTAATAACCTCCGTAGAATTCTCTAAGAACAGTTAGATTTAAAGCAGCTTGTGGTTCATTAGTAATTCTCTCCCCCCAGTGCCAGAGATATATTGTAACCTGGTAATAGGTGGGAAACCCTCAACAGGGACTCCAATATTTCTCTAACATATTTTTTAAACATCTCTAGAGCTGGAATGAGAGGAGATTTAGGAAAAATTTAGAAAACGCAGATTATTACCTCTAATCTGGTTCTCTAAGTATTCTATCTTGCGCTGTTGGAGGTTACTGTCTTTAATTAACATTAAAGTTGAGGAATTTCACTGATTTCAAGTCCTTATCAAAACTTCCATCTTGTTTGTTTGCTCTGCAAGTTTATTTGTCACCCCTACTTGAGCCTGTTTTAGTTCAGCCACTTCTCCCCTTAAAGTACCTGAGATTTGCTGCAAGGTGTTTCCAGTGTAACAGACGTTGGTTTTCTCAAAGCCTCAAAACTTAAGGAAGGCAAGCCTGAGCTTCTGTCCGACCAGAAAACCTGCCTGGCTGATGTTCCCTCTGGCGTCGACGAGGCTGCGGGGTCTCCACATTCAGCCGCAGGAGTCCGACTTCCGGGTTCTGCACGCTGCTCACTCGCTGCCGGTCTATCCATTCCTGGTCTTGGGGGCGCTGTTAATGAAGGAGGGCTCAGCGAAACTCCTTCAGTGCTTTGGTCGAACAGGTCTTCCGGACCGCCCGAAGTGACCGCTCCAGTTCCCCGTGCTCGCAGTCCTGATTCCTCGAGTGTCGTCTGACGCATGGGAGTGGGATTCACCCTGCCTGTGGAGATAGACGAGTTGGGTTTCCCTTTCCTCTTCCCCATTATGGGTCTGTGTAACTCGAATGTGCAGCGTTTCACCGGGCAAAGGAGACTGCTTCACGCACATCAGCTCAAGACGCCATCTTGGATCGGGCCCCTGTTACGTGCTATTCTATAAACGGCACCTAACATTAACCACCATTTATACGTGCTATTTTTTTTCAGCAATGATTTTATGTGCCATTTATAGAATTTAGTCCTTAGTGTCAATGAGGGCCGCCACTGGCCCCCAGGCCTTGCAATGAAGAATACTGTTCTTAGCTAATGAACTGCGGTCGCCTTTATTAGCCATTGCATAACACATAACATACAGACCAGGTTTGCAGGTTGCCAGACCAACAGAACAATGTGAAAAATATAGACAAAAATATTAAGGGAATTAATTATAGGAGAGAAAAGAGCTGCACACATATATAAATCAATCAATAAATAAAGAAAGACAGTATTTATTCTGTGAAGTATCTTTTAATATGACATTGATTTATATTATAATTATTTTTGAGAGCATTTTAATTTTATCTATTGGATCGCTAATGTTTAGCATTGAAATAGACTAAGGAGTGCTTTTCATTTTTATGGGTGATTGTGCAGAAGGTTTTATGCTAGCATGAAAGTAAACGAGAGATACAAGTGATATATGTTTCTCTGAATAATGTTTAAATGCATTGTATTTTTTAAAAATTCTAATTATTGAATTGGTTGATATATATCAGCTTTTCTGATTTTAGGCAATAAATTCACACAGTAATACAGTAAATGATGGCAGATAAAGACCCCCCAACGGTCCATCCAGTGTGCCCAACAAGGTGGCCAGAGCCACGCCCGCTACGCTGTGTAGGCCCTAGTCACCAATACTTAAACATTGGCTGTCAATTCTCCACCATGCCAACCATATAGGTAGCCAAACATGATGGAGTCTTGCTTATAACCACATATCATCCCCAAGTATTGCTGACAGTATTCAACTTAGTCAAGAGATCTTCCCTTACCCACTGAGCTGCATAGCACCCTCACTCACAGCACATGACAATAAAGTGATCTATAGCACTGGAGTTGCTGAAGCTTCACCTGTCATTTGCTATTTGCAGGACACAGACTGTAGAAATCTGTTCAGCATCGGCCTTAGGTCCCCCATACTGGATCTGGCGACTCATCTTTCAGCCATTTGTGGGACACAGACTGTAGAGTGTTTGGCTTTGGCCTTAATTCCCACTACTATTGGTTAGCAGAACACCTCAACAGCCATGTTGTGTTTCCATCTTCTTTCTGTTAGGCATCCCCTGTGTCTATCCCATGCATTTTTAATTCATTCACCATTTTCAACTCTTACCACCTCTCCTGGAAGGGTGTTCCAGGCATCCACTACCCTCTCAGTGAAAAAGTATGTCTTGATGTTACTTCTAAGTCTACCTCCCTGCAACCTCCATTCATATCCTCTAGTTTTACCACCACTAAGTCTCTGGAAGTGATTTGTTTGTACTTAAATGTTTGTGTCATATCACTTCTCTGTCTCCCTTTTTCTAGAGTATTTATTTATTTATTTGTTGCATTTGTATCCCACATTTTCCCACCTATTTGCAGGCTCAATGTGGCTTACATAGTACAGTACAGGCGATTGCCAATACCGGTATGAACAAATACATAGTGAGGTTATGGTAGCGAATGATCAAGTGTGGTAGACACATTGGGGGTCATGAGGAGGAAGAGTTAGGTTATGTCCAGTACGAACTTATATATTGTTGTGTTGTGGGGTTAAGGCATTTAGGATGGATCATTAGGGTATGCCTTTCCGAACAGGTTAGTCTTTAGGAGTTTCCGGAAGTTTAGTTGGTCATATGTTATTTTCACGGCGATTAGTAGTGCGTTCCATAGTTGCATGCTTATATAAGAGAAGCTGGATGCATAGGTTGATTTGTATTTGAGTCCTTTGCAGCATAGGTAGTGGAGATTTAGGTATGTTCGCGTTGATCTTGTTGTGTTTCTGGTTGGTAGATCTATAAGGTCTGTCATATATCCTGGGGCATTGCCATAGATGATTTTATGAACCAGGGTACAGATTTTAAACGCAATAAGTTCTTTAATTGGGAGCCAGTGCAGTTTTTCTCGTAGCGGTTTGGCGCTTTCGAATCTTGTTTTTCCGAATATAAGCCTGGCTGCTGTGTTTTGAGCAGTTTGGAGTTTCTTTATGATTTGATCTTTACATCCCGCATAGATACCATTACAGTAATCTAGATGGCTTAGTACCATGGATTGTACCAAGTTGCGAAATATTTCCCTCGGGAAAAAAGGTTTCACTCGTTTGAGCTTCCACATTGAGTGGAACATTTTCTTTGTTGTGGCTTTCGCTTGGCTCTCTAGTGTGAGATTTCGGTCGATTATAACTCCAAGAATTTTCAGGCTGTCTGAGATTGGGAGGGTGTAATCTGGGGTAGTTATGTTGGTGGGTTTGATAGTGTTATATTGGGATGAGAGGATGAGACAATGTGTTTTTTCTGTGTTAAGTTTTAGTTGAAATGTATTCGCCCATGAGTTCATGATGTTCAGGCTGAGTTTGATTTCTTTGGTGATTTCTGTTACATCATTTTTGTAAGGGATGTACAATGTGAGTTCACTGTGTTGCAAATCTTGGTGTCATCTGTAAAACAGCAAAGTTTTCCTTCTAACCCTTCAGCAATGTCACTCACACATAGGTTGAAACATATTGGCCCCAGTGCTGATCCCTGAGGCACTCCACTACTTATATTTCTATCCTCTCAGTAGACTCCATTTACCACCACCCTCTGCTGTCTGTCAGTCAACCAACCAGTTCCCAAACCAGTTCACCACTTTGTGTCCTAACTTTAGCCTGCTGAGTTGATATATGAGCCTCCTGTGAGGGACAGTGAAAAAGGCCTTACTGAAATCCAAGTTGACTACATCTAGCACTATCCAAATCTCTGGTCACCCAGTCATAGAAATCAGATTAATTTGACATGATTTTCCTTTGGTGAAACCAGGTTGCTTTGGACTCTATCTTTTCCTTGAGCAGTGCCTCCAACCACTGAAGTGAGGCATACGGGACTATAGTTTCCCACTTCTTCTGTCTCCATTTTTGTAAAGAGGGACCATATCCACTCTTCTTCAGTCCCAAAGAACCTCCCCTATCTCCAAGGATTTATTAAACAAATCTTTAAGAGGACCCACCAGAATATCTCTGAGCTTCCTCATGATTCTGGGATGGATCCCATCCAGCCCCATGGTTTTTCAAGATGTCTTAAATGTTTTCTTCCATAAACGATGCAGTATCAACTTTGTATGTACCTTTATCAGCCGACCGAGGTCCTAGTCCAGGATTTCCTGAAGACAGAGCAGAAGTATTTGTTAAGCATATTTGCTTTTTCCTCATCACTATCCAAATAGTGATTCATAGCATCTTTTAGTCTCACAATTCCATTTCTAGCCTTCATCTGTTCATCAACATATCTGAAAAAAAGTTTTGTAACTCTTCTTTATATTTTATTCTTTATGTTATGTTTTTGTTCTTCTGTCAGATCCTTTGCCAGACATATTCCTATTTCTAGTGTCACCCCCTCCCCTTTGTCTCAACAGTGCACTTTGAAAAGCATCCACCATCTCTTTAGTTCTTTCCAGTTCCACAGATGGGACCTTCCAATCTGCATCTAGTAGGTTGAAATCCCCCAGCAACAGCATCTCCCCCTTCATTCCCAACTTTTGGATATCTATGACCAAATCTTTGTTCAATCTCTCTGTTTGTGTTGGAAGTCTATTAACAACACCTATCCTATGCGGATGGATGTTCCATCTTCTCTTTCTAAAACCATCAGTATTGCTTCTTCCTCTCCCTAGGTCCCTTGCATTTCAGCCACTTTATTATTATTTTTTCACATATAAAGCAAACCTTCCATAGGTGCTTATTTAGAAGGGCTACTTGGAAACATGTATTCCCCATTTTAGAAAGGGAATGTACATCTATTCCAAAAAGATTAATGTTGGTATTTACATCTACTGCCCGGGACATCAAGGTTTTAGACAAGTGCTCCACTAGAGGGATTAAAGAAGGTCTCTCTCTTAATCCCTCAGTGGATGATGTATCCTGCCCCCCCCCCCCCAAAAAAAAAAAAAAGTGAAATTGCAAGGGCCTTGTGACATCTTCAGGACAAATAAATGTTTATGTTTTCAAAATGGCTAACATAAATGTTTATGCTCTAGCACATAGGGGTCCTTTTATTAACAAGTAGCGTGCACTGAGGGCCCTTTTATTAAAGGGTTGGTGCGCAGCAATGGGCTTGCAGCGCACCAATTTGGAACTACTGCTGGGCTACCACAGGAGCCTGGCAATAGTTCCCACCCCCAGCATGTGCCATTTCTGATGCTGCAAAAATATTTTCTAATTTTGTAGTGCTAGTGTTTACTCAGTGGTAATTGGGCAGCACCATGAGCTGCCTGGTTACAGCAGGGTTAGCGTGGGAGCACTTACCACCACCTCAATGGGTGGCAGTAAGTTCTCCCCCTGAAATGGCCATCAAAAATACGCACTGACACTAGCGCAGGCCCCCTTTTACTGCAACGTAGTAAAAGGACCCCTAAATTCTGTGCATTCCATTGTATACCTATGGGCTGCATGGAACTTGAGGAACATGAATTCATTAATGTACACTAAATCCGTCAGTGCGCCTTAGTAAAAGGATACCATAAACATTTATGTTGTTATTTCAAATATTGATGTGCTCATTTTGGTCCATTGCTATTTTAGAGTTTTGTGTTTCTAAGATAGATGCTCCTGCCATATGTCTATTTCTCCGTATATTCGAACAGGCTCCATCTTGGAAAATCCTGTTTTCAAACACCAATGGAACTTGGGACATCCTGAACTGCATGTCTCAATTCTGGTTTGTATGTCCTTTCTAAAATACTGCTCTTAGGGCTCTTTTTACAAAGCTGTGCTACTGATTAGCGGCGTTCTGAATGCGAAGAAGCCCATGGGAATAGAATTGACTTCTTTGCAAGGAGCCCATAATGTGCTACCAACTGACTTCTAATGAACGGTCTAAAATCCGATGGGACCCACAAGCTGCATCAAGGAAAGAAGCAAAATTCACATTACAGATTGTTTTTGCAAAACTCTCACTGGTAGAAGTGGGTCACGTCAGATTTTGGACTGTTCATTGCAAATCAGTTTGTAACACCTGCATTATTTGAGAAAGGCATGTTCCAGAAGTGTTTGGGCTCTTTTAAAATCCAGGGTGCCTGCAATTATAAAGTCCTCAAATAAGGTTTTTTCTTCAATTTTCTTATACTAAGGGGTCCTTTTATGAAGCCGTGCTAAAAAGTGGCTGGTGCTGCTGTCAGTGTGTGGGTTTCCCATGTGCTGTGGCCACTTTCAGGGGTCCTTTTATGAAGCTGCGGCAAAAGAGGGCATGCACTGGCATCGGTGCATCTTTTTTTGCAAATAAAAGGCAGGTTTATTTATTTTTTTAAGAAATGGATGTGCAGCAAGTGAAGCACTTGCCACATGCCCATTTTGGGTGGGAGCACTTACCTCCACCCATTGAAGTGGCAGTAAGGGCTTCCGTGCTACCCCAGAGGTAACTGGACAGCATGCGTGGCACTGCCCAATTACCACTGGGTACACACCGGCACTACAAAAATAAAAATATTTTTGTAGCACTGGAAATAGCGTGCACTGGGGGTGTGAACTACCGCAGGGCTACCACAGAAGCCTGGCGGTACTTCCCTTTTAGAGAGCGGTAAGCCTTCGTTGGGCTTACCGCTGCTTTGTAAAAGGGCCCCTTAGTGCAGCAGTGAAATAGCCGTGGTTGTTTTTTTCTTTTTTAATGGCCACATGCTAATTTCCCCATTAGAGTGTGGACATTATCACCAGGAGCCTTTACCACCACCTATTTTGGAGGCAGTAAGGGCTCCTGCTCTACTTCTTCGCTAAATGGGTAACAGGTGGTAATATGCCTGCGCTATCAAATTAGCACAGGCATGCTTACTAGACAATGACACAGGGACAAAATTTGTCTCCATCCCCACCCCATCCCCATGGGTTCTCTCTCCGTCCCCACCCTATTCCCACAGGTTCTGTCTCTGTCCCTACCCAGTCCCCCGCAGGCCTTGTCTCCATCCCCGCCTCGTCCCATCAGGTTCTGCCCCTGTCCCCGTGGGTTCTGTCCTCATCTGCAGAAGCCTCAAACACTTATGATTTTATATTGACATTTTTTTATTAAAATATAAAAAGGAACAATATGCTGTGCAACTGTTGTGTATAAATTACAAATAGAAAACAATAATAACAATGAGCAGCTATAATAACCCTCTTTCCCACAACCACCCTCTACCCTTCAGTTCATTTTGAAGTATTTTAAAACAAATTTTTGTTAATATTTTGAAAAATTATAATAAGAATAAATAATTTTTATAAGGTTTTATTAGGACCAATGAAAGAAATTTGGATATCCAAAGAATAGCGAGAAAGCCTGATAGTTTTAAGATATTTTTCTTCCTTCTTATTGCTCTCTTACTAAAGCTTAGCATGTGCTAACGGACATTAGAATGCACTAAATGCCACATGAGGGTCCCAAGAAACAGTAAGGCAATCAATCCGCAAACTCCAACGTGGAAAACAGAAAAGCAGATCGGTGATAGATATATAAATACTTTATTAGTGGTATTGCATACAGAGAAATTGCCTGACACAGGTCGTGTTTTCGCCCAGCAGGACTGCGTCAGGGGCTATTTAATAAACTGTATTATGAAATGCCTATAAATCAGTTGTACATTCCAGCAATTGATGTTGATCACATGAATCTTGAAAAAACCAGTATGGGTCATAACTGTATGTCCACTGGCTCGTATGTACCGCTATTCCTGGAATACCACTAATAAAGTATTTATATATCTATCACCGATCTGCTTTTCTGTTTTCCACCTAAATGCCACATGGCCACAGGTAGAAAATAGGACATGCAGCATTTAGCCCATGCTAAGTTTTAATGTTTTTCAAGAGGTATGTAACAAGGAATGATATAAATTGTATCCAGTTTTTTTTAATTCTTTTTAATATGACTAGTAAATTTTGGCATTATTTTGTGATTTTTCTGTTTGATAATGCTCTATTTTAACTTTCAAGGCAGCTTACTTGTGAAATTGCTATTCCAGCAGAGTTGACTCATAAGTGCAAAATATAATACTGCTTGACACCAAAGCTTCCTAACACTGTTATTCAGTCTGTGTTTTCTGTTTTTAAATAAAATGAATGGATAATTCACAGCAGATTGCTTCTGCAGCTATGGTTTAACATTAGGGCTTTCTAGATATCACCTGGAGTCCCCATAGAGGGTCAGGTTTTAACAGGTTTTAAGTATTTACATGTTTATTGTGGGTATCCTGAAAACTAGGGTACACAGAAGAGGTTTGGGAAGTCTTGTATTCCACCATTTTGGTAGGTCCTTGAAACAATACTAGGTTGCTTTTGGGGCTTGAACTGTAGTTTTTGGGTTAACAGGCCCAATTCCAGTCTCTGGGAGAGCATCTATGATCTCCTGGCCGTAAAAGTTGCCTCCCTTCCTGAAGCTGTTTCATGTAGGATGAGCACTGGGTGGGCATTAAAGTCTAAGGGGGTCTTTTACTAAAGCTTAGCTCAAGTTATCTGAAGCAGGGCCCATTTTATTCCTAAGCTACTTCCCTGCCTCCTGTTTCTGATTGACTCTGACCAACAGAATGAGCCAAGAATACTTCCCTACCTCCTGCCTCTGATTGGGTCTGACTGGCAGAATGAGCTGATCAACACTGAGAGGTGGGGACACACTTTTCTGAGTCTTGCATAGGCATAAGTGAGGAGGAGTAAAGGTGGAGGGAGGGGAAGAAAACCTAACACCAGCACTAGAGCTGATTAGCACTAGACTAGCAGCAGCTTAATCTGTGCAGACTGTTCAGAGGGCTCTAGAGTGGGAAACAATGTGCACGCCAAAGATTAGCATAAATAGTATTTAAATGTAGTCAGACATATCTTAATGAGGTTATTTCCTATTCCCTTCCCAGTGTTCAGAGAACTGAGCACAAAACTGAGCGGCCTTACTGCTGGAAACCCATTTCCAGCATGGCGTTAGGTGTTTGAAGAGAGGGTTTCCTTTGATTTTTCTTCTTAAAATCTGTCAGTTTTGATTGAATTTGGATGTGGAAGGAAACCTCTATGTGCTGGGAGTGAGAAATACAAGTGCGGGAGTCTGGGCAAAGCTGAAAATGAAAGCATACATTGGCACCTGATTTCTGCACTTAAATATAAGCCTTTGGTGAAAAACAGAATTGAAAAGCTTATATTTAAAGGCGTAGAAAAACAGTGCCAATTTATGCTTCACTTCTGGGTTTGCCTGCCGCATGCACACAAGATCTGCGCTTACCGCAAAACTCTGGTGAGCATGTACCAGGCACATTCCTCCCCATTACTTTTGGTCTCACAGCGCACATATTATTTACATGCAATTAGTGTTGAGCATCGGGGAGCTATTTTTCAGCACTGTCCCTGCGCTATTCCCAGGCACTGTTCACTATAGCGCTGGAGTTCTGAGCATCAGCTCATGAGTGAACAAGGAATTCGGTGAACAGATGGTAAGAGAGTATGCTTGAATTTGTAAGAGGGGGAGATCAAGAGCAGAAGGACAGCAAGAGTAGGAGTACAGAAGAGAGAACAGAACAAGAGAAATTGAAAGTAGTAAGAAGAGAGAGCAAGATAATCTGTGGGCCAGATACAGTAAATGATGACCAAACTAGGCACCATTATTATCCATCCTAAGATAGTATTCTGTAAAGGCCTCCTTCTGCAGAATGCCCTTTACAGAATACTAGCTTAGTATGCTTCTCACGCCTAGCTTTGAGTGTGAGAATTTACACTCGCTGAAAGCTGGTGTTATTGCTCATGCTCAACTAATGGCAGTTAGGCGTGCAAATCCAGATATTCTATAACATTGCTTCTAATTTCTGGGAATGCTTGAGATACAGAAAGACACAGAAATCAGCAGCTCCTGGCAATACTTAGTGCAGTGGTTCCCAAACCTGGTCCTGGAGGCATCCCAGCCAGTCAGGTTTTCAGTATATCCACAATGAATATTCATGAGATAGATCTGCATGCAGTGGAGGCAGTGCATGCAAATCTCTCTCATGAATATTCATTGTGGGTATCCTGAAAACTTGACTGGCTGGGATGCCTCCAGGACCAGGTTTGGGAACCACTGACTTAGCGGGTTCTTTTCTGTTTTCTTATGGCATGGTGTATCCTTATTGGCATGCAGAAATCATTAGGTGCAGGCACTCTGCAGATTTCAGAAGCAGTACAATGGCAGGTTACAGCTTATACAGGAATTCTTGCTGAGTCTGTGCCAGGGTAGCAAGATTCGAGGCAAGGTGGACGCTGGATGAACACTCACAGGTCGGGAGTTGCAGAACCCTCTCTATCCCGAGGGTAGTTGACTCTCACAAGAATACCCAAAGCTAACACAATTATACCTTTTTCCTTACAAAGAAGGCATTGGCCAGGGTAGCCAATCAGTGTTGGTGCACACATAAAGAAGAGAAAAAGTCATCTATTGCTAGGCCTGAGAAGAAGATAATATGCTTGAAGAGAAAGAAAAAACAAATAATCCTTATAATCAGAGGTTGACAGAAACCTGTAGTAGAGGGATTCAATATCCAAGCAGTGTAAATATGGGTATGTAAATAGTTTTAGATAAGGGGAAAACAGACAAACTCTTTGAGGCCTAAGGTAAAAAAAAAAAAGGATCAGTTGAAGGCCTTGGATATCTAGAGAGCCTTCTACAGCTTTGGAAAATTAAATATGGAAAGCAAAACATCTATGGAATCCCTGTCAACACCGTGAATGCTTAAAGTGTTCTAGTCAAGGGGAAAGGATCTCAGAAATCAAACTAAGATATTACAGTTATCAACTTTTTATCTGTGTTGTGCTAGTTCCAAATTTCATTCAATGATCCTTGAAAAACCCCTTAGTTTTTTCAGATTTTTATCTTGCAATTCAAGTGACTCATATTATAGTGTACAAAATGGTATGAGAAAAGCTTAAAGCTGTAAATAGATTCAGCGATATTGCTGCCGCTAAAACATTAAATTTAAAGTGCTAATACATAACTTATTTAAAAGCTCGACCCGACGGGACCCGTTTTGCTGGCACAGACTGGCTTCCTCAGGGTCATGAACATGGGACACTTCAAATGCTGAAACAGACTAAATTTGGAGTGAACTACATACAGCTTTGCAACTGGCTGCGAGCTTTAGTTCAAAATGGCGATCTAGAGCTTGCAGCTGGTCACTAAGCTGTATGTAGTGTGCTCCAAATTCAGTCCATTACAGCTTTAAATTTAATGTTTTAGCAACAGCAATATTGCTGAATCTACTAAGTTGTTTTGCAGTTTTAAACGTTTTGTCACACCATTTTGTACACTATAATATGAGTCACATGAATTGCAAGATTAATGTATGGGTGGATTTCCATGGTCTGTGTCCCAAAAATGGCAAAACAAGGCAGACCTTTTATGATCTGTGTTCCGATTATGGGTGGGAAGAGTGGGCGTTGATGGCAACTACAGTGATTGGGAAGTAAGACCAGTGCTGAGCAGACTTCTACGGTCTGTGACCCGAAGATAGCAAGGACAGATCAACAACAAATGTTCTTTTGTGTGTGTGTATGCCACATTCACCTAAGGATTGCAAGTGAGTAAAATGTCAATTTGCAACAGTGTTGGATTGCTAGTTTATTCTTTTATTTATTTTTTTATTTATTTATAAGTAATTTTCAAATTTTATAAGAAAACTCTTGAACAGAAAGATATGAAATCTCATTAACAAGAAATAAAAGTTCTCATAAAAAAGAAAAAAAAAGGATCCAAAATATATAATTAATACAACTCCAACCAATCCGCCTTATAGATCTCACAAAGAACTAAAAGAAATATGCTAGAAAAAAAAGAGAGAGAATCATATCTAAAGACCACAATTAATGGAGTGCAAGGCACAATTCAAAGAAATATTGTTACATAAGTACATAAGCACCGCCATACTGAGAAAAGACCAAGGGTCAATCAAGCATCCTGCCTCTGACCGGCCAATCCAGGCTTCAAGAACCTGGCAAACCTCCCCCCCCAAAAAAAAAAAAAAAAATTAATAATGTTCAATGGACTTTTCCCTCAGGAATATGTCCAAACCCCCTTTAAATTCTGTAAGGCCAGCTGCTGTCACTACATTCTCCGGCAACGAGTTCCAGAGTCTAACTACACGCTGAGTAAAGAAAAACTTTCTCCTGTTTGTTTTAAATCTACCATATTCTAGCTTCATCCTGTGTTCCCTGGTTTTGTTGTTGTTTGAAAGTGTAAACAAATGCTTCACATTTGTCCGCTCTACTCCGCTCATTATCTTGTAGACTTCTATCATATCACCCCTCAGCCGCCTTTTCTCCAAGCTGAAGAGCCCTAACCTTCTCAGCCTTTCCTCATAGGGAAGTTATTACCAAAAAACAAAAAAAGAGAGAGAAAACAAGCAGAAAGCCCAGTCCAAGCTAATTATACTTTATGGCGTAGATGTAGTAAGTACTGAAGCAAGGGGAGAGGGAGGAGGAGTAACAATCAGCTTAGAGTCCAAAAAAGTCACTAAATGTGCGGGATAAAAAAAACATATTTAACTGACTGAATTTTAATCACACATTTGAATGGAAAATTAAGCCAAAATATACCACCTAGCTGCAAAACATGTGGACGTAATTTCGAAAAAGCTTGACGTCTCCGCTGGGTTTGTCTGGAGACATCAGGAAAAACTCTAACCTTATAATTAAGAAATAAATGTTGTCTATGACGAAAAAAACATCTTCAAAATCCAATCATGATATATCTATTTTTGTAGCACCAGTGTGTACCCGGCAATAATCAGGCACGCGCCGGGTTAGCGCGGGAGCCCTTACTGCCACCTCAGTGGGTGGCAGTAAGGGCTTCCCCCCCAAAATGACCATGTGGCATGTGATTTATTTGCTGCATGGTCATTTCCTGCAGAAAAGCAGGACCTACCTTCAGCGCGCATCAAAAACAACTAGCAAAAAAGGAATCAATTTCCTAAAATAAAACAACTGTGCAACTCGATAGAAACAAAGGGAAACTATAAACAATATGAGATATTAAATCTTCTGGAAAATATATAGAGAAGGAAATAAGGAGAATTCAGTGTAGGCTCTAACCCACAGCCAAGCTCAGTCTCAGTGAGAAATGCTGACAAATTCGGCTCACTTCAAATGCTTTGTACATCATTAGACTCCCTTAAATTTCCTTCAAACTTTTTTTTATTGTTTGTTCTTCGGTTTTAATTTTAATTTGTTTTTTTTTTTTTGTGGTGCATTTTTAAATCTACTCCTAAGTGAATAATTTTATCATAGGGATCTTAGGTAGATAGAGGTGCTAGCTCTGTGAGTGCTGTGGGTGCCACTGGATCTCTAGGAAGTGAGACTCATCATTCCCACTGCTCTGTCCCCCTCTAGAGCTTCTCTGGTTATTTGCTTCCCTATGACTAACAGAGAATGCCATAGGGAGTCATTAGGTTCCCATTTTTAAGAACTTATATTGAAGTAAGAGTATATAGTATTTTATATGAAGAGTAGCACCCCTTTCTGAAGGTGCCATAATGAAATATTCCTTTGACGGGTTAAATAGACACATAGGAGCTCATTTACTCACAGTTTGCTCTCTAATGCCATTATTACTTGATCTATCTGCTCCAAGGCCTGTAGGAATACAACAGATCTCGCATCAGACCATGCATGCTAGACTCCCACAGTGTTTCTGGAGTGTTCAGGTGAAGCAGAAGTGGGAACAGCTACAGACTCAAAGGCTGGAGACTGAGAAGGCCCTCCAGAGGAGCTGGGGAGAAAAAGCAAAGAAGAAGCTATGCATTCAAATGGTATTTTCTAATATCCTAACAGAGAAGGCAAGATGAGCAGCAGGAGTGGTGTTGTAGTAGAAGAGAATTCCCCCCGAAGTGTTCAGGAAGGCAATAGCTATCTATTGCTATAAGTACATAAGTACATAAGTAGTGCCATACTGGGAAAGACCAAAGGTCCATCTAGCCCAGCATCCTGTCACCGACAGTGGCCAATCCAGGTCAAGGGCACCTGGCACGCTCCCCAAACGTAAAAACATTCCAGACAAGTTGTACCTAAAAATGAGGAATTTTTCCAGTCCATTTAATAGCGGTCTATGGACTTGTCCTTTAGGAATCTATCTAACCCCTTTTTAAACTCCGTCAAGCTAACCGCCCGTACCACGTTCTCCGGCAATGAATTCCAGAGTCTAATTACACGTTGGGTGAAGAAAAATTTTCTCCGATTCGTTTTAAATTTACCACACTGTAGCTTCAACTCATGCCCTCTAGTCCTAGTATTTTTGGATAGCGTGAACAGTCGCTTCACCTCCACCCGATCCATTCCACTCATTATTTTATACACTTCTATCATATCTCCCCTCAGCCGTCTCTTCTCCAAGCTGAAAAGCCCTAGCCTTCTCAGCCTCTCTTCATAGGAAAGTCGTCCCATCCCCACTATCATTTTCGTCGCCCTTCGCTGTACCTTTTCCAATTCTACTATATCTTTTTTGAGATACGGAGACCAGTACTGAACACAATACTCCAGGTGCGGTCGCACCATGGAGCGATACAACGGCATTATAACATCCGCACACCTGGACTCCATACCCTTCTTAATAACACCCAACATTCTATTCGCTTTCCTAGCCGCAGCAGCACACTGAGCAGAAGGTTTCAGCGTATCATCGACGACGACACCCAGATCCCTTTCTTGATCCGTAACTCCTAACGCGGAACCTTGCAAGACGTAGCTATAATTCGGGTTCCTCTTACCCACATGCATCACTTTGCACTTGTCAACATTGAACTTCATCTGCCACTTGCACGCCCATTCTCCCAGTCTCGCAAGGTCCTCCTGTAATCGTTCACATTCCTCCTGCGACTTGACGACCCTGAATAATTTTGTGTCATCGGCGAATTTAATTACCTCACTAGTTATTCCCATCTCTAGGTCATTTATAAATACATTAAAAAGCAACGGACCCAGCACAGACCCCTGCGGGACCCCACTAACTACCCTCCTCCACTGAGAATACTGGCCACGCAATCCTACTCTCTGCTTCCTATCTTTCAACCAGTTCTTAATCCATAATAATACCCTACCTCCGATTCCATGACTCTGCAATTTCTTCAGGAGTCTTTCGTGCGGCACTTTGTCAAACGCCTTCTGAAAATCCAGATATACAATATCAACCGGCTCCCCATTGTCCACATGTTTGCTTACCCCCTCAAAAAAATGCATTAGATTGGTGAGGCAAGACTTCCCTTCACTAAATCCGTGCTGACTTTGTCTCATCAGTCCATGTTTTTGTATATGCTCTGCAATTTTATTCTTAATAATAGCCTCCACCATCTTGCCCGGCACCGACGTCAGACTCACCGGTCTATAATTTCCCGGATCTCCTCTGGAACCCTTCTTAAAAATCGGAGTAACATTGGCTACCCTCCAGTCTTCCGGTATTACACTCGATTTTAGGGACAGATTGCATATTTCTAACAGTAGCTCCGCAAGTTCATTTTTTAGTTCTATTAATACTCTGGGATGAATACCATCAGGTCCCGGTGATTTACTACTCTTCAGCTTGCTGAACTGACCCATTACATCCTCCAAGGTTACAGAGAATTTGTTTAGTTTCTCCGATTCCCCCGCTTCAAATATTCTTTCCGGCACCGGTGTCCCCCCCAAATCCTCCTCGGTGAAGACCGAAGCAAAGAATTCGTTTAATTTCTCCGCTACGGCTTTGTCCTCCTTGATCGCCCCTTTAACACCATTTTCGTCCAGCGGCCCAACCGACTCTTTGGCCGGTTTCCTGCTTTTAATGTATCTAAAAAAGTTTTTACTATGTATTTTTGCTTCCAACGCTAATTTCTTCTCAAAGTCCTTTTTTGCCCTCCTTATCTCCGCTTTGCATTTGGCTTGGCATTCCTTATGATCTATCCTGTTACTTTCAGTTGGTTCTCTTCTCCACTTTCTGAAGGATTGTTTTTTGGCTCTAATGATTTCCTTTATCTTACTGTTTAGCCACGCCGGCTGACGTTTAGTCTTTTTTCCCTTTTTTCTAATACGTGGAATATATTTGTCCTGAACCTCCAGGATGGCGTTTTTAAACAGCATCCACGCCTGATGCAAGTTTTTTACTCTGCGAGCTGCTCCTTTCAGTCTTTTTTTCACCATTTTTCTCATTTTGTCGTAATCACCTTTTCTATAGTTAAACGCTAGCGTACTTGATTTCCTAGTTTCACTTCCTTCAATGCCAATATCAAAACCGATCATATTATGATCACTGTTATCAAGCGGCCCTCGTATCGTTACCCCCTGCACTAGATCATGAGCACCACTAAGGACTAAGTCTAGTATTTTTCCTTCTCTTGTCGGCTCCTGAACTAGCTGTTCCATGAAGCTGTCCTTGATTTCATCAAGAAATCTTATGTCCCTTGCGTGTACAGATGTTACATTACCCCAGTCTATATGCGGGTAATTGAAATCCCCCATTATTATTGTGTTGCCCAGTTTGTTTGCGTCCCTGATTTCCTTTAACATTTCCGCATCCGTCTGTTCGTCCTGGCCAGGCGGACGGTAGTACACTCCTATCACTATCCTTTTCCCCTTTGCACATGGAATTTCAATCCACAGTGATTCCAAGGAGTGTTTTGCTTCCTGCAGAATTTTCAATCTATTTGATTCAAGGCTCTCGTTAATATACAATGCTACCCCTCCACCAATCCGATTCACCCTATCACTACGATATAATTTGTACCCCGGTATGACAGTGTCCCACTGGTTATCCTCCTTCCACCAGGTCTCAGAGATGCCTATTATATCTAATTTTTCATTTAGTGCAATATATTCTAACTCCCCCATCTTATTTCTTAGGCTCCTGGCATTCGCATATAGACATTTCAAACTATGTTTGTTGTTCCTAAGTACATCATGCTTAGTACTTGACAGTATTAATTGGCAATCTTTTGTCTGATTTTTATTGTTATTTAAAGATACCCGATCTACTACAATCTCTTTTGCAACCTCACTATCAGGATACTCTATCTTCCCTGTTATGGTGATATCTTTGAAAGATACCTTATCCCGAACCATGCTCTTTTGAGCGACTGTCGGCCTTCCCCCCATTTCTAGTTTAAAAGCTGCTCTATCTCCTTCTTAAACGCCGATGCCAGCAGCCTGGTCCCACTCTGGTTAAGATGGAGCCCATCCTTTCGGAATAGGCTCCCCCTTCCCCAGAATGTTGCCCAGTTCCTAACAAATCTAAAGCCCTCCTCCCTGCACCATCGTCTCATCCACGCATTGAGACTCTGGAGCTCTGCCTGTCTCTTGGGCCCTGCGCGTGGCACAGGTAGCATTTCAGAAAATGCTACCCTGGAGGATCTGGATTTCAGCTTTCTACCTAAGAGCCTAAATTTTGCTTCCAGAACCTCTCTCCCACATTTTCCTATGTCATTGGTACCCACATGTACCAAGACAGCGGACTCCTCCCCAGCACTATCTAGAATCCTATCTAGGTGACACGTGAGGTCCGCCACCTTCGCACCAGGCAGGCAAGTCACCAGGCGATCCTCACGTCCACCAGCCACCCAGCTATCTATATGCCTAATGATCGAATCACCAAGTACAACAGCTGTCCTAACCTTTCCCTCCCGGGCAACATTTGGAGATATATCCTCGGTGCGAAAGGATAATACATCCCCTGGTGGGCAGGTCCTGGCTACAGGAGTACTTCCTACTTCACCAGGGTGATGCTCTCCTTCTAGGAGACCTCCCTCCTCCAAGGTAGCACAGGGGCTACCTGACTGGAGGTGGGACTTCTCTACAACATCCCTGTAGGTCTCCTCTATGTACCTCTCTGTCTCCCTCAGCTCCATCAAGTCTGCTACTCTAGCCTCAAGGGAACGGACACGTTCTCTGAGAGCTAGGAGCTCTTTGCATCGGGCACACACATATGACACCTCACCAATTGGGAGATAATCATACATGTGACACTCAATGCAAAAGACTGGATAGCACCCCTCTCGCTGCTGGACTGCTGACTCCATCTTAGTGTTTTTTGAGTTTTTCCGTAATTTAAAACTTGCTAAAGTATTAAGGATATCAGCCTATCACTAACTTACAGTTCCTCCTTTAAACCCCAATCTTCAAATTCCGAAAGCACAAGCAAAATTTGTTCACTTACCAGAGAAATATCCTCTTCTCCCAGAACTTATTAGAAGGAAAGCTTTCGCGCGCCGTTAGGCGCGCGGCACCTTGAGCAGAGGCCCCGAGTGGATCGGAACGGACCTGGGAGTCACTCTGGCGAAGGCTCCGAGGATATGCAGATGAGCTGCAAGTCCTCCACGGCACCTGAGAAGGCAACCGGTGGGAGAGCTGGGCACCTCTCAACCAAGAAAAGGCTTAC
Organism: Microcaecilia unicolor; assembly: GCF_901765095.1. Classification (NCBI taxonomy): domain Eukaryota; kingdom Metazoa; phylum Chordata; class Amphibia; order Gymnophiona; family Siphonopidae; genus Microcaecilia; species Microcaecilia unicolor. The sequence goes on from NC_044031.1 coordinate 381,153,468, forward strand.
CAGGGGTTAGGCCGAAGCCAGCATTCCTCTTTTACAAAGAGAAAGAGAAGTACACCGACTCTTCCAGTCAGTGTAATCGAGTGCCAGAATGATGCTGTACACTGGGGAGAGAAGAGGTGTGTCTAAAAGACACTAGCTAAAAAGAAGACTCTCTTTATACAGCATAACAGAATTTCCTCACCTAGGGGCCCTTTTAGAGAGCAACGGTAAGCCCAATGTGGGCTTACCGCAAGCTAATTTGGAACTACTGCCAGCCAAACTCAGGCGCCAGCAGTAGGTCCAGCCCTGTCGTGCGCCATTTGCCATGCTACGGAAAATAGTTGGATATTTTCCAGCGTTGTACTAACCTGGTTGTAATCATAAGTACATAAGTAGTGCCATACTGGGAAAGACCAAAGGTCCATCTAGCCCAGCATCCTGTCACCGACAGTGGCCAATCCAGGTCAAGGGCACCTGGCACGCTCCCCAAACGTAAAAACATTCCAGACAAGTTATACCTAAAAATGCGGAATTTTTCCAAGTCCATTTAATAGCGGTCTATGGACTTGTCCTTTAGGAATCTATCTAACCCCTTTTTAAACTCCGTCAAGCTAACCGCCCGTACCACGTTCTCCGGCAACGAATTCCAGAGTCTAATTACACGTTGGGTGAAGAAAAATTTTCTCCGATTCGTTTTAAATTTACCACACTGTAGCTTCAACTCATGCCCTCTAGTCCTAGTATTTTTGGATAGCGTGAACAGTCGCTTCACATCCACCCGATCCATTCCACTCATTATTTTATACACTTCTATCATATCTCCCCTCAGCCGTCTCTTCTCCAAGCTGAAAAGCCATAGCCTTCTCAGCCTCTCTTCATAGGAAAGTCGTCCCATCCCCACTATCATTTTCGTTGCCCTTCGCTGTACCTTTTCCAATTCTACTATATCTTTTTTGAGATACGGAGACCAGTACTGAACACAATACTCCAGGTGCGGTCGCACCATGGAGCGATACAACGGCATTATAACATCCGCACACCTGGACTCCATACCCTTCCTAATAACACCCAACATTCTATTCTAATCAGGCACTGCTTACTACCTGGTTACCACCGGGTAATCCCAGGAGCCCTTAAGACCACTTCAGTGGGTGGCATTAAGTGCTCCCCTTCGCATGATCACATAGTAAATTAAATCTTACCACATGGCCATGCTAATTTTTGGCCTTTTACCCACTGCAGTAAAAAGGGCCACAGCGTGTAGAAAAAAGGGCCCCTACCACTAGCGCAGGGCCCGTTTTACCACAGTTTGTTAAAAGGACCCCCTAGTGAGTAGAGCAGCAGATTGAAAATGAGGGAAGCCAGGGTTCCGAATCCTACTGACAATCCTTATGACCCTGGACAAGGTAGAACCCTTGTTAAAAATCTTAGATATTATTATTGACCAGAGTGCAACATGGGAACTGCAGGTGAATGGGCTTGTAAAGAGGTACTTTTGGTTAATGCATAATCTCAGACAAGTAAGGACATTTTTTATACAAGACAAGTTCAGACTCATAGGTCGCCTTGATATTGACTAAACTGGATTATTGCAATGTGATTTATTTGAGATGTACTAAAAGCTTATTGAAAAAGCTGCAGACAATACAAAACATGGCTATACGGCTTATCTGCTGCCTCAGAAAGTTTGACGGGGTATCACCACTGTATGTCCAGCTCCACTGGTTGCCAATTGAGGTAAGGATAATCGTTAAAGTTTGTTATTTGTATTTAAAATAATTCAGGGATTTCCTCTAGCATATATGTTTTCATTGATTACAGTTTTAATCTCATGCCATGATAAAAGAAATTCTTTAAGGCTAGCTCTTCTATCTTTTAAGGGTTTCCGTTTTAAGAGAATATTTTCTGGTCTATTTTCCAATCAGGTTGCTACGGCCTGGAACAGTCTACCAACATCTTTGATTGGTCATTCCTGTTACCCTTTTTTCATAAAGCAACCAAAACCATTGTATTTAAGAAGTATGTAATGCCACGTTACACATGTATTTATTGTATTGATTTTGCTTTAAGCTTGTATATTCCCAGTAGTTTTGTTACTGGCCAGTCTTGTAATCCGCTTTGAACCAAATTTGGGTGTGAGCGGAATATAAGAGCTAGGTAAATTAAAGTCTATTGCATGTAGTACAAGTTTACTTTAGACTGTAAGCCTTCCGGGGACAGGGAAATCCCTACTGTAACTGAATGTAACTCACCTTGAGCTACTAGAGGGGAAATATGTATGTGATGCTTGTTGTTGACCATAGTTGTAATATTGTTATATTTGGAAGGGTCGATATTCAGAGCGATTTAACTGGCCATCAATGTCTTCTGGCCAGGTAACTCATTTGTGTGGGGCAATCCTCTGATATTCAGCGGCACTTAATAGATTAATGCCATTGAATATCACCACAGACCACCAAACTCAAAGCCGGCTATTTTGTGGGCAATCTGAGGACAGAGTTGGCACTTGTGTGGTTAAATGCCGATATTCGGCACTTAGAGTCCCTTTTACAAAGGTACGGTAGTATCTACACGCGTGCAGCACACACCAAAACAAGACTTCCACCAGGCTAGCACGTCCCCTAGTGGTAATTTTGGATTTGGCGCACACCAATACTGCCAGGACAAATTATTTTTTTATTTCCTGGCCTGTCATTGGATATCCAGGAATAATACCAGTGGAGGCTAAAAAAAATGCTCACCACAGCTGGCTGAATAGAGACCTCAATCAATTTAAAAATTACCCACAATAAAAGAAGGCATGTCTTTAACATAAATGTTGTCGAATTATCTTTATTGAAGAAGCTTTATTCCAGCAATGATTTTATTTGGAACTTCACTTTGCATGTGGAATATTTATCTGTGGGGTCCTAAAGTATGCTGAATAATGGCTTGCGGTAGGGTAGGCGTGGGTTTTGGGCACACACCAATTCATTTTTCAGCACATCTGTAAAAAAGCCCTTTTTATTTTTGTCAAAAATGGACGTGCGGCAAAATCAAAATCGCCATGTGTCCATTTTGGGCCTGCGACCTTACCGCCAGCCATTGACCTAACAGTAAAGTCTCATGCAGTAACCGCATGGCTCTTCCAGTAGCAAAAGCCATGTGGTAGCTGGGCGGTAACTCTGTTTTGGCGTGCGTTGGGCGCGTAGAGCAGCTTAGTAAAAGGGCCCCTGTGTGTCCTAGTCACTGTGAATTGATGCTTGCCTGATTTATTTATTTCTATTTTGCTCACACCTTTTTCAGTAGTATCTCAAAGTGAGTTACATTCAGGTACACTGGGTATTTCTCTGTCTTTGAAGAGGCTCACAATCTAATTTTGTACCTGAGGCAATGGAGGGTTAAGTGACTTGCCCAAGATCACAAGAAGTAGCAGTGGGATTTGAATTGGCCGCCTCTGGATATCAAGACTGGTGCTCTAACCACTAGACCACTCCTCTACTCTTTAGGAATGAGGCCGCACCCAATGCTTTCCTTGAGACTGAGGACATGATCGGGGGGTTACATTAATGTTTGTAGTTTTGGACTCCCTGGAGTCATCTTGTATCTGTCCTCCCTTTATTTGATTCTTTTCCCAAATCTCCACCTCTAAATTCTCTCCTGGCACTTAGATTTCTTTTTTTGTGAATCTCTCTCTAGGCTTCCATGAGTTTTTCCTCTTTTTTTAAATATGTTTTCACTTTATAGACCTAATACAATTGGAAATGGAATTGAAATTGAATCCGTTTACTGCATGGAATGTAGTTTCCCATTAACTGATCTTCTCTGTTACAGAGTGACTTGTACTTTTATTTTCTTTTTCATTTCATCTTGCCTTTTGCTACATGGTTTCATATATTCATTCCTTCTCTGGAGATTCATTTGAAAGCCAGAAGCCAAATGGTGCCTCTTGGCAGGTTTCGATTTGCAGCAGAGGAAATGTAATCTCATAAAAACTCTATTCTACTAACATGTCTATTTCTCTACCTGCTGTGCATTTTTTTACCTGTCTGCCTGTATATCTTTGTCGCCTTTTCTTGTTGTGTGCAAGTGTATGTCTCTCACAGATTCTCTCCCTTTTGTCTCTGGACATCTCTGTTTATCCCTGGAAGCTTAGCAGTAGGATGGAGAATGAAAAGAAGACCACCAACTTCTCCTTATTAGGAGTTAAATACTATTCCATTGCAACACCACAGCACCACATCCTCAGATGTGTCACACCACATAATCTCCTTTCCATTTTTTTTTTTTACCATGTCCCCCTTCCTGTTTCTTTGACCCTCACCAGTCTCAGATTTAGGAAATTTTATAACATTTTGTACATGTATTGCCAAAGTAATGCATCGAAAGGGCAATACTATAGCTGGGCACCTGCATTTATGTGCCACTTGAGCGTGTAAATGTGCAGAATACTAGAACTTTCATGGGTAAGTGGCAGCAGGATGACTCAGGGCTATTCTGTAAAAGAACGCATAAGTGGCTTAAGGCTAGATTCTATATATGGCACTTAAAAAATCTATACGGAAAACATTTCTGCCTAAGCATATTCTATAAGCGGTGCCTAGATTTAGGAGCAGTATATAGACTATGCTTAGTCGATATCCTAGCTCCTAAAACTACGCACATCCATTTAAACCAACAAAAACATGGTGTAAATCCCGGCACATTGATTTAGGCACAGAGGGCCATATTCTATAACAATGTGCATAACTATTGGAGCACACATGAAATGCCCATTTTCCCACCCATAACCACGCCCCTTTTTGCCTGTGCTCATTAAAATTTAGGCGCAGTTCATTACAGAATGTGCTTAGAGAGTTGTATATGTAAATTCTAATTATTGTCATTTAGAGCTCATTATTGCTTGTTAAGTGTAGTTAACAATGCTGATTGGCTTGTTAAGCCAATTAAGTTATGCACGTTGTTATAGAATACACTTGGATTTTGGCACAGAATGCTAGGCGCGTTATATAGAATCTGGGGGATAGCGTGTTAATACGAGGGTGGCATGCACATGGGTGGGGCTGCCTCTTCCAGAACACTGTCAGTTACTCATGCCCCTGTTGCATTTGTGAAACTGCAGTTGTGCCAGAGCTATGGCTGGTGTAACTGCAGGCGATGCCAGGTTACAATAGTTTGCTATGACAGAGTTTAGGCGCCCAGATGCTGTCACAGAATAGGATCTCACTGCCTTCCAGTTTGAGCTCCGGCTAAATGAGTACTTGATCTGGGTGCTCCCGTGAAGTTACCAGATTGTTGATGCAAGCTCTCATCCTAAACATCCAATTTGGTTACCTATTTACTGTCACGATGGTGACTGTTTCCTTGTCTGTGCTCACCTCACCCTCTGGTGGCCAGAGCCGGTGGCTGCTATGGACTGTCACATGGTCCAGACTTCATCCGAGTCCAGTCCAGATCTTCCAGGCTGCCAGACTTGCTTTTCTTGTTTGTGCCTGAACAGCACCCATAGCTACCCTGTGATTCTCGCAGCTGAACTCAGCTGCTGATGGGCTTTTTTAACCACCTGGAAATTTCTGTGTTTGCCTTTGCATTGCCTAAGGTCTCTGAGTTTGTTGGTGTGCTCTGTGCACTTCTGCCTAGTCCAGTTTCTTGTCTGAGTTCCCTGTCTGGTTCTAGTTAGTCTGTGTGTAGTGTAGTTTAGCTTTGTTTTTATTGCTTATTTCCTAGTCTTGTTTCTAGTCTGTATTCCTTGTCTAGTTCTTGGTTGTCTGTGTTTCTTTCTTAATGGCTGCTTGGCAGCTTTCAGTCCTGACTCCTACCTACCTGAGTTTCTTTCTTAGTGGCTGCTTGGCAGCTTTTAGTCTTGACTCTTTCCTGTCTGTGTTCCTTTCTTAGTGGCTGCCTGGCAGATTTCAGTCCTTGTTCTTGAGCCTGTCAGCTTTCTACCTAGTGTGGTATTGTTTGTCTGAGAGTCCTAGTCTAGTATTATGCCTAGCCTCCCTTGTGTATTCTAGACCCTGTGTGTATCCTGTTGGTATCCAGTTCCTGCCCTGTCCTGTAAGTCCTGCCGGCTGCCTGCACCCAGGGGCTCAACTCCTGGGGAACGGCGGTCAAGCGCAGGTGAAGTCTAGCTGTTCCTGCTCTGCCTGTTCCAGCTTGTTTGCCTCAGCTGCAACTCCAGTCCGGGGATCCAGTCCTGTTCTGCCTTGTCTCTGGTTTGAGGGTGGTTTTGCCTGCCACTGCTGCTCCTCGGCAGTGGCCCAAGGGCTCACGAATCCAGTTCTGCCTTGAAAAACTAACACTTACTTAATTTCATCATTGGAATATCTCAAGATGAAAAAAGAGCAAATCTGAAACACAATTTAATGTCTCTTCAAGCATTAAAAGACAAATCTAACCCCCCATCTCAAGACAAAATAGGTGGGCATGGTAACACTGAAATGGAAGAAGATCCAGTGATGGCAGAATTGTGAGGTATCAAAGAATCCATAATCACATGGACATTGCATGGGACAGAATTTGAAAACCATCCATTCCCAGATCGCTTCTACAGGACAACTTTTGGAATCCTTTACCTCTCGAAGGTCCAAACTTCAATATGCCAAGCTGCAGGTCCAATCCATTATGGAGGCAATCTGTAAACTCAAAGTAGACCACGAGGATCTTGTGAACAGGAGTTGCAGAAATAATATCAGAATCTTGGGTCTACCTGATGGTTCTGAAGGATCAGATGTCAGAACTTTTCTTGAATTTTGTATAACAAAATTTCTGGACATTGAATTTTCCAATCTACTAGAATTTGAAAGAGCCCATCACACTCCATCTAAAAATTCAACTGGGTGTAAAACATCCAAGGCCTGTTATTGCAAAATTATTAAGGTGTCTTCATGCTCTTCAGATACACATGGCTGCTAAAGGTAAATCTTCTTTAATTTATCAAGGTCGCAAGATTATTATATTCCATGACCTTGCCGCTACAACCACAGTTAAGAGAAAGGCCTTCCTACTGTGAAAATGATCCTCCCCTCCGCCTGAGGGTCATCGGGATCTCCACTTCACCCTTGCTGCCCAACCTCCTGGTTCACTGCAGTCCACAGGGCAGGGCTCAACGAAATCAACTTCAAAGTAAACTTAACAAGTTCTTTATTTTGCTTGGGATCCAACAGTCCAGCAGTGCAAAAAGACACAATACTTGAATCAACAAAAAACCTCACAATTCCCCCTGTTGCTCCTCTCAGGGGTACAAACACAGCAAGGAAAAAAAAAACACTTTTAACTCCCAGGCTTCCAGCACCCAGCTGGGCTCCTTTTAGACAGTTTTATAGCCCTGGGTCTTCTTTCTCCCCCCCCCCCCCCTCTCCCTTGGGAGGGGGCAAAATACTGCAAGCAGTTCCAAAAAAACAAACAAACACAGTTCTTGAGGCTTCAGCACACAGCTCAAACCCCTTCAGCTTCTTTTAGGCTTCTTAGCCACAGTTCACACTCCACCTTCTTCCTGCTGGGCTCAGCCCACTCCGAGAAAATCTCTCATCCCTCTTCAACCAGAACTCTTTAAACTCAAAGTTCATTCACAGCCTGAGCTCTGGAAAATGAAAAGGCCCCACCCATCTGGGTCACTCTCTCTAAGCACTGACCCATTCTCCCACATGATCTTTCCTCTTTCCTCTCTTAGCCCAGTTACCATACCATGAAGTTACCTGGTCCCTTATTTTGTTACCTAAGGAGTGAGCCCAGGCTGAGAGGTCCATAGGCTCTTCCTCGCTCTCCTCCCTTTCTCTCTGCCCAGCTTCTTGATACTCCATGGACTCCCCGTCCCACCCACTTTGCAGGTGTTCCTCTTTCCCTTGATTACCCTGCAGGGGCACCACCCTTTCCTTGTTAGAGTTCTCCCCCTGTTCCTGTTGGGGAAGGTAATCTCTGTACCAGGCTTTGCCCCGAGGTTGCTGGGAAATGTAGTCTCTTCCTCTCCTCCATTTTACAGGGGTCACAAACCTTTCTCTGCTCTCTCTCGGGGGATGCTGGGTAATGTAGTCTTTTCCCTCCACCCTTTCCTAGGGGGCATTACTACTTCTCTCGCTCTCTGGGGATGGAATGGAGGCAAGGCTCTGTTCTGCCTATGTCTGCTCGTGAGCCGCCTCCCTTCTTCCTCTTCCACTTCCATCTTATCTACCCCCAGGTCCTCTCCTTCACACTACTTCTTCGCCAGAATCTTAAAGATATCAGGGCCGATTGGCCTCATGTATTTCGCTCGTATGCGAGTCTCCCAATGCAATCATATCGACAACTATTCTGTTCCAGAAATATTGTGTACTTTGATACAACAAATTAAAATGGGATGATTATTTATAACTAGTGGAACCCAGCCTGTTTCCTCAACAATGAAACGGGCCCTGGGAAGGCTCTCTTGTAAGCGATTTTTTTTGTCTTTCCCCTGCCCTCCCCTCTATGTCCAGCTATTCTTCCCTTCCCTCCCCTCCCCTCCCCTCCCATCCCCTCCTCTCCATGTGCAGCGATTCTCCTCTTCCCTGCCCTCCCATCCATGTCCATTGATTCTGCTGTGCTGTGCTGTGCTCTGCCGTGCCCTGCCCTCCCCTCAATGTGCCGCAATTCTCTCTTCCTTTGTACCTCATCTTTTTCTGGCTGACCTGGCTGGCTACCCTTCCGTTGGTAACATCCTGACGTCAGCTTGTCTCCAGCATTCCCTTCCCTCTCACTGTTCTGCCCTCTGATGTCATTATATTTTGGGGCAGTGAGGGGGAATGGAACGCTGGAGGCTGGCTGACGTCATGAGATGTTACGAACCCAGACAGCTAGACAGCGATGGAATGTTGGAGGTGCAAATTATTATATAGGATATTCTTTGATAAGATCAGTTTCAATTTTGTACAGAAGTTTTTTAAGATCTTCTCTTAGTGAGATTTACTATTACCTAATACTGACTTTGATACCTTTGTTGTAAGTCTCTTTATACTTCTGCATAATTGTTACATACTACCATAACAATTCAACCTGTGATCATCTGTTATTTTATTTTATGTCATTCTATTTTGTTGCTTTTATCATTATACTTTTATGTAATAACAAATATGGTTTGATAAAGGTAATAAATAGAAATAAAAAAGACAAATAAAATAAAATGATGTTTTTATTTAATTGGACTAAATTTATTTATTTATTTATTCATGCTTATATCCCACAGTTATTTAAAAATGAGTTTCGGTTCAGTGTGGCTTACATTTAACAGTTATTGGAGATTACATTGATGCATTTTAATTACAAGGTTGTGTGTTACATTGTTATAATAGAATGATTAACGAGATATTTGTAGTGTTCATAGATTAAACATAGAATTTCATGAAAAGGTAGGTCTTTAGTACTTTTCTGAACTAGAGAGAATTTGTGATGCTTCTTGTGACCTTGGGAATTGCGTTCCACCATTTAGTGTCCAGATAGCTAAATCCCACTGTGTAGATGGATTTGTATCAAATGTTTTTACAGTTGGGCAGGTGAAGTATTAAGTAACACCTGGTTTCTGGATTTGCATTTCTTGGTGATGGTGTTATCAGGTCTAGCATCTAATCTAGAAACATGCCAAATAGTATTTTGTAGATGATTGTGCTGGCTTTGAAGAATAGTCTGGCCTTGATGGGAAGCCAGTGTAGCATTTTGAGTAATGGGATTGCTATATCATATTTTGATTTTTTGAATATCAGTCTCGCTGCCATGTTTTGGATGGTCTGCAGTGATTTTATAGAGTTTTCTTTACACCCGACATATATAGAATTGCAATAGTCTAGTTGGGACAGTACATTACATTAATATATTTTTTGCTCCAAATCAGAGATGTCCTGCTTCATTTCAGTAATAGTAATTCTCTTCTTACCTTTATTGAATTTTTTTCAAAAATCTCCAGATACAAGATTAACTGGACCAAATCCACAGTTATGCCACTTTCTCCATATGTTTTTAAAAACCATCTATCTCCATTTCCTTTCATCTGAGAACCTCAAAAAATTAAATATCTGGGAATTTGGTATAGTAATACAATGGATAAATGGACTTAAATTAAACACAACATATTTAATCAACATTACTTCTATTCTCCTTGACAAATGGTCACCTTTATACTTCTCGTGGTGAGGTAGAGCGGAGGCAATTATAATGGTTTTAGCTCTAAAGTTAAACTTTATACTCAGTATGGCCCCCTTCTCTTTTCCATCTAGCCTGTTTAAGAAAATTGATAGTAAAATATCTAAATTCCTTTGGCATAATAAACCACCCCATACTGCACTACAAAAACTCAAAATGAAGAAATCCTCTGGTGGTATTAACTTACCCGATTTTAAAATCTATTGCTTAGCATATAGACTATCTCAGGTAGTATTATGGTATCAACAATCCATATTACCAGATGTCCAAAGGTGATTAATGTTTGAAAAACATACAGCTCATCTATATCTCCTCCATACCCTACTATCTATGGACAAGTTCAAATACCCTGAACACTATGCTTTACTGAAAGCTACTGTTTCTACCCTAAATGAATACAGTAACATTCTCAAACTTTTAAATCTTGCTCCTGAAATGAATTTGCTCTGATTTAACTCTCATATTTAACTCTCATATTAAAAATAAGGAATCTTTCCTTATTTGGTCAACATGGCATAATTGTGGCATTCTATCTATTTCTCAACTTCTCCTTAACACCTTACAACCTTTAGAAATCTGAACTCATTATACAATCTACCTCTTGACCAGTACCATTCATGGACACAGTTTAAGGACTGCTTATTCTGCTTGATTGGCGGGCTCGACAAGCTCTGCGACACCATCTTGTTTTTCAGTGCGCTGCCTTTCTCTTTGTACAGGACAATTTATAATCTTCACTTCCTTCGACCCCTTGATGCCTGATCAATATAACAATATAACTTTGTATCTGTTATCAACCGAATTGGCAAACGCCTCTACGCTCTACGGTACTATGTACTATCATATCACCCCTCAGCCGCCTTTTCTCCAGGCTAAAGAGTCCTAGCCTTCTTAACCTCTCCTCATAAGGTAGTCGTCCCATCCCTTTTATCATTTTCGTCATCCTTCTCTGCACCTTCTCCAATTCCTTTATATCTTTTTTGAGATGAGGCGACCAGAACTGAACGCAATACTCCAGGTTTGGTCGCACCATGGAGCGATATAATGGCATTATAACATCCTCATGCTTGTTTTCCATCCCTTTTCTCACACACTGTCTCTCACACACTCAATGTCTCACACTATATCACATTCACTCTCTATGTGTCACACAGTCACTCTCAAACACTCTCTCGATCTTACAGACAGTCTGTGTATCGCACACATACTCTCACACTCTGTCTCACACACACACTCTCTCTCTCACACACACTCTCTCTCTCACACACACTCTCTCTCTCTCACAGACACACTCTCTCACACCCACACTCACTCTCTCTCTGTCACACACACACACACACACGCACATTCACTCTCTCTCTCTCATACAGTCACTCTCACACATACTCTCTCAAACATACACACTCTGAGGAAAACCTTGCTAGCGCCTGTTTCATTTGTGTCAGAAACGGGCCTTTTTGACTAGTATTAAAATATTTTTAAGGTCTTGCATAAAATGAAAAGGTCATATGTGCATTTTCCCAGACATTCTTGGTATCTTTCTATGTGATCCACATATAACTTAGAAGGTATCTGCGGAATATAAGCATTCTATTAGATTAGATTAGATTAGATTAGATTAGATTTGCTAATCCCTGGAGAATATTGTACCCACCAGGAAGGATTTTTCTTTTGCATCAATCATATTCCATGATTGATTTTTTTCCTCATTTCTAAAACACTACTAACTGTGGTTATTAATGCACATATCTCTCCAGTTTTAATATCTGATCATGCTTTGGCTTATTTTCAGATCCAAATGTCTCCCACGATGCATTCTGCTTCCTGGAGACTAAACACTTCTAATCTCAGTGATTCCAACTTTTTTACTAAAATCAATTTATTCTGGAATATTTTAAACACAATGCCAATTCTGTTTCCTCTTTCAACACAGTATTAGAGGCATTTAAAACCAGTTTGAGAGGTGAAATCATCATCTTCACTTCTTGGCGTAAATAATTCTGACCAAGCTACATATCTTCTATTATAATCTGAAATTTCTCATTTGGAACAATTACATATTCAGTCTTGGAACAAAAATATTCTTTATGACTTATTAAAAATGGAATATGAATTTAACAAACTCTGCAGTTTATAGAGCACATCAAGATATGGTAATACAAAAATCTGGCCAGTACATATCTGCTAACAAATCTGGTCATTTACTGACTTGTTAGTTAGCCAACTGCAAACAATGCTCATGAATTGCCTCTCTTATCAGAGAGGATGGCAGAAATATACATGACAACAACATCTCAATTTCTAAAGAATTTGAACTTTTTCACAAAAACTATTCTCTTCTTCTATTGTAGATTCTTCTGCTTCAGTGGAATCTTTCTTACAAAACCTGCCTCATCCCACCTTGACAGACAAACAAGCTCAAGTTCTGGGAACTTCTATGTGTACAGAAGAGATAATAGCAGCCATTTGATCATTGGCAGCATATAACGCACCTGGACCCGATAGTTATTTAGTGAAAATTTTAAGGTTTGTTTTTTTTTAAGAATTGGTCCCTTACTTCAGGAATTATACTCCTATTTATGTTAGATGGTATATCAAGTATTTTAAATATTAAACACAAGTGAATTCATTTGAGAAAGGATGCTTTACTGAAGCTTATTCTTCTCAACTTGGAAGTGCCCGTTACTAATATAATATGTAAGCCGCATTGAACCTGCTATGAGTGGGAAAGCGTGGGGTACAAATGTAACAAAAAAAAAACTATAGAACCCTTCTACCTTCTAAATATAGATTGTAAAATATTAGCTAAAGTTCTTGCTTTATGATTAGAGAAAGTTCTTGACATACTTATACATTCAGACCAAGTGGGCTTTATAAAGGGTGATATAGTGGAGATAATTGCCCATACCATTCATTCTATCATAGATATTGCACATCGCCATCAACCTGCTATAGTCATATCTTTGGATGCCGAGAAGGATTTTGACATGATCGAATGGTCATACCTTCTCGGTGCCCTTAAATGGTTTTATACATTGGATTAAAGTACTTTATAGTAACCCTGTTTCTAGAATAAAGATAAATTTTATATCTAATAATATCCTGCTATCTAAAAGCACTAGATAAGGTTGACCATTATCCATTTTACTCTTCAACTTAGCTTTGGAACCACTTCTAATTGCCTCAGAAGTTCCATAATATGGGGAAGTGATTCTTCCATTTCAGGTTTGGAACTCGGTAAATATCAATATAAAACCTTAGCATATGCTGATGACCTTGTGATTTTCATTTCCCAAATTGGAAGTGTCCTGTTGATCACACTACTCCCTTATCTCTGTATTCCCCTTGTAGGGGATCCAGTTTCTCCACTTTTGTGGTTGTTTTTTTTGTTACATTTGTACCCCGTGCTTTGTATAGAGGTACTTATTTGTACCTGGGACAATGGAGGGTTAAATGACTTGCCCAGAGTCACAAGGAGCTGTCTGTGTCTGAAGTGGGAATTGAACTCGGTTCTTCAGGACCAAAGTCCACCACCCTAACCACTAGGCCACTCCTCCACTCCACTGCTATTTCATTTCCCAACCCCATATTTCTATACCAGCTTTACTGCAATTAGTATCTCACTTTTTCCACATTTTTTGGTTATCATATAAATTGGGATAAATCTGAAGTAATGACTCTTAACAATACTACCACTAAATCAGATCTTGGGCAAGCTAATTTTAGATGGTCCCCTTCCCAATTAAAATACTTAGGGATCATTTTTCATAAAGATAGGGACCACTTAATGGCAGTAAACAGGAAAGTGATTTTAACATGCCTTGATAAAATAATAAATCAAAGGCCCCGCTAACAGTTTCATGGTTGGGCTCCGTGTGTTTCCCTACTCCTCCCCTTGCCTTGGAATCAGCTGTCACTGACATCACTGGCGTCAGTGCATTCTAAACTGCCTAGCAGACCACCTCCGAGGGAAATAAGCAAATGTTGATAAATAACAGTATATATATAAGTGAAGCATCAAAGCATTTCAGTGACAGTCTCATAGGATAAGGGTGGGGTGGGTTAGGTGATAGACAAGGAGAGCCAGATGGATGAGTGACAGAGAGATATGCATGATGATTCCTCTTACCTTCAAAGGCTAATCAAAAAATGTATTAAGTTAGTCCAATAAAAAAAGGTATCATCTTATTTTCTTTTCTATGTTTAATTTTATTTTATTTCTATTGATTACCTTTAAAAGTGGACTAACACGGCTACCACATCTCAGTCAGGTTTTGGAAATTAAACACGAAGGTAATATAATTTTATTTGTTCCTGATTTCAGCAAACAGACAGCTAAACAGTGATCAAAGGAAAAAAAAAAACACAATTTGAAGTGCCTGTATACAAATGCTAGAAGCCTAAAAAATAAGATGGGAGAGTTAGAATATATAGCACTAAATGATGAGGTAGATATAATAGGCATCTCAGAGATTTGGTGGAAAAAGGACAATCAATGGGACACTGTGTTAACAGGGTACAGATTGTATCTCAGTGATCGAGAGGATCAAATTGGAGGGGGGGGGGGGGGGTTGCGCTATATGTTAAAGAGGGAATTGAGTCCAATAAATTAAATATTCCACATGAAACAGCAGCATGGAATCATTATAATTATGATTTCCTTTCCTGCCTACCTCTGATAGAGAATAGGCTTTATAACTGCTTCTGGTCCTGTAGCATTCTAACTTTGAGGAAAGGCTCTACCAGTCCTAGTTATATTATAGTGCAATTTGAAAGTTAAATCAATTGAAAATTCTTGATCACACTGTATCAGTTCTGATCATAACTAGAGAACTTTTAACACAGCACAGGCTGACTCACTGGGAGTAATAATCCCACCCACCCCAGGGTTTCCAGTTATATATAAAGCAAAACTCGTTGGCTTACTCGGTCACACACAGGCAGTCTTCCAGACTGGTAACTCCATCATAGTTCACCAGTTCATACCCATTCAACCAATCAGGATGACTTTTATTCTCTGTAATAATTGTGGTGCTTTTGTTTCAAGACCATCATCTGGAAACTTAGGCTTGTCCTATCTGTCTTCAGCTATCTAGTTTAAAACAGGAGCTCAGTAAAGTAAAGCAGGAATCGAATGCACTTAAAGCAACTTCTAAGACGCACAGAATCATACCATCTTTTCACCACCTGCCTCAAAGAATAAAACTACCTAAGAATAGATGGTTCATGGTAGGCTCAGGCAGACTTCGTTATGTGACACAAAAGCATCTGCCCTCACAAGTGTTGCCCCTACAGAATTCTTTTGCTCCGTTACAGCATGGTGATGATCCTGAAAATAGAATTGAGGCAGAAGAGAAAGCAATGAAGTTGGAGCAAAAGGACAAGAAGGTACCCAAAGAGAAAAGACAACCCCAAATCACAAACGTTAAAGCACATACCAGGGAATGTACATGGAAAGCGATGGCCACAAATGCTCACAGTCTGACTGTACATTGTCCTTTAGATTGTAAGCTCTTTGAGCAGGGACTGTCCTTCTATTGTACAGTGCTGCGTAACCCTAGTAGCGCTTTAGAAATGTTAAATAGTAGTAGTAGTAGTAGTAGTAGTAGTAAGCAATAAAGTTCATGACCTTCAAGCCCTAATGTTGGAGGCAGACTTAGACGTTGTTGCAATCACGGAGACGTGGCTTAATGGTTCCCTTGAATGGGATGCGAACATACCAGGCTATAATCTATTTAGGAAGGATAGAGAGGGTCGTAAAGGTGGAGGAGTAGCTCTATATGTGAGAAATGATATCACAGCAACCGAAATGACAGGGACCTGGGGTAAGGAAGAAGCGATATGGATCACCTTAAAAAGAGATGATAGAACCTCTGTCCATGTGGGTGTTGTCTACAGACCTCCAACACAATTGAGGTAGTGGCCATTTTTGTAAGCCAGTTTAGATCCCTTTCACGTGTTAGCCACGTTACAGAACTTAGTTCTTACCTTGAATGTGGCTGAAAGAGGGCATTGTACAGCATTCTGCCAGCTCTGACCTACTGCTAATCTCATACCAGGGAGACTCGTTGCCAAGTGGGGCACAACCTCTGATTTGCAGTTAACTGTGAGTAAGCGTGCTTATTCCAATAAAGGACGTTTTCGGAGAGATTAGTCTTCAGGTGTCAACTGGTGTGCCAATGTTATATAGCAGCAACAAGTCCTAGAGGCCTGCGTGTATGCAGGTCCCTGGAGCATGTTTAGTGGGTACCGCAATGCACTTCAGCCAGGTGGACCCAGGCCCATCCCCCCCCACCTGTAACACTTGTGCTGGTAAATGGGAGGTCTCCAAAACCCACTGTACCCACATGTAGGTGCCCCCTTCACCACTAAGAGCTATGGTAGTGTTGTACATTTGTGGGTAGTGGGTTTTGGGGGAGGGGGGTTGGGTACTCAGCACCCGTGGTAAGGGAGCTATGCATGTGGGAGCGTTGTCTGAAGTCCATCGCACTGACCTCTAGGGTGCCCAGTTGGTGTCCTGGCATGTCAGGGGGGCGAGTGTACTACAAATTGTGGCCCCTCCCATGACCAAATAGCTCGGATTAGGTTGTTTTTGAGCTAGGCGTTTTTAGTTTCCATTATTGCTAAAAAAAACAAACGCCCAGCTGAAAAACGTCCATTTTATTGAAATGCGGTCTGTCCCGCCTCTTCACATACCTGTTTTCGGACTTAGACGCCCATGGAGATAGGCGTTTCGCGTTTCGATTATGCCTCTCCACGTATACTTCAAAGCTAATATAAAATCCGATCATATTATGATCACTGTTATCAAGCAGCCCCAGCACCATTACTTCCCGTACCAGATCATGTGCTCCACTAAGGACTAGGTCTAGAATTTTTCCTTCTCTCGTTTGCTCCTCTACCAGCTGCTCCATAAAGCTGTCTTTAATTTCATCAAGGAATTTTACCTCCCTAGCATGCCCCGATGTTACATTTACCCAGTCAATATCAGGGTAATTGAAATCACCCATTATTATATTGTTGCCCAGTTTGTTTGCATCCCTAATTTCCTTTAACATTTCTGCATCTGTCTGTTCATCCTGGCCAGGTGGACAGTAGTACACTCCTTTCACTATCCTTTTCTCCTTAACACACGGAATTTCAATCCACAGTGATTCCAAGAAGTGTTTTGTTTCCTGCAGAATTTTCAATCTATTTGATTCAAGGCTCTCATTAATATACAATGCTACCCCTCCACCAATTTGATCCACCCTATCACTATGATATAATTTGCTCCCCGGTATGACAGTGTCCCACTGGTTATCCTCCTTCCACCAGGCCTCAGAGATGCCTATTATATCTAATTTTTCCTTTAGTGCAATATATTCTAACTCTCCCATCTTATTTCTTAGGCTCCTGGCATTCACATATAGACATTTAAAACTATGTTTGTTGTTCTTATTTATATTATGCTTAGTACTTGAAAGTATTAATTTGCAATCTTTTGTCTGATTTTTATTTTTATTTAAGGACACCTGATCTACTATGGTCTCTTTTGCAACCTCACTATCAGGATACCCTGTCTTCTCTGTTTTGGTGATATCTTTGAAAGATACCTTATCCTAAACCATGTGCTTTTGAGTGACTGTCGGCCTTCCCCCCCCCCCCCCCCCCCCCCCCCCCATTTCTAGTTTAAAAGCTGCTCTATCTCCTTTTTAAATGCCGATGCCAGCAGCCTGGTCCCACTCTGGTTGAGGTGGATCCCGTCCTTTTAGAATAGGCTCCCCCTTCCCCAGAATGTTGCCCAGTTCCTAACAAATCTAAAACCCTCCTCCCTGCACCATCGTCTCATCCACGCATTGAGACTCCGGAGCTCTGCCTGTCTCTTGGGCCCTGTGCGCGGAATGGGTAGCACTTCAGGAAATGCTACCCTACAAGTTCTGGATTTAAGCTTTCTACTTAAGAGCTTAAATTTGGCTTCCAGAACCTCTCTCCCACATTTTCCTATGTCATTGGTACCCACATGTACCAAGACAGCCGACTCCTCCCCAGCACTATCTAAAATCCTATCTAGGTTGGAGACATATCCTCGGTGTGAGAGGATAGTACATCCCCTGGTGGGCAGGTCCTGGCTACAGGAGTACTTCCTACTTCACCAGGGTGATGTTCTCCTTCTAGGAGACCTCCCTCCTCCAAGATAGCACAGGGGCTACCAGACTGGAGGTGGGACTTCTCTACAACATCCCTGTAGGTCTCCTCTATGTACCTATCTGTCTCCCTCAGCTCCACCAAGTCTGCTACTCTAGCCTCAAGAGAACGGAGGCTAGGAGCTCTTTGCATCAGGCACACACATATGACATCTCACCAACTAGGAGATAATCATACACATGACACTCAATGCAAAAGACTGGATAGCACCCCTTTCGCTGCTGGACTGCTGACTCCATCATAGTGTTTTTGAGTTTTTCAATAATTAAAACTTGCTACAGTATTAAGGATATTAGCCTAATGTTAAAGTGTCTTTTAGTTTATGTGGAGGGGCATAATCGAACGAAAACGTCTATCTCCATGGGCGTTTATCTCCGAGAAACGGTCCGTGAAGGGGTGGACCGAACCGTATTTTTGCAAAAAATAGACATCCATGTTTTATTCGACAATTTGTGAGCTGAAATTGCCCAGCTCAAAAACGAATAAATCCAAGGCATTTGTTTGTGGGAGGGGCCAGGATTCATAGTGCACTGGTCCCCCTCACATGCCAGGACACCAACCGGGCATCCTAGGGGGCACTTTTACAAAAACAAAAAAAAGGTAAAGAGCTCCCAGGTGCATAGCACCCTTCCCTTGTGTGTTGAGCCCCCCAAATCCCCCTCAAAACCCACTGCCTACAAGTCTACACCATTATTATAGCCCTAAGGGTGAAGGGGAGCACCTACATGTGGGTACAGTGGGTTTGGGGGGTTGGATGACTAATAAGCATTAAGCAGCACAATTGTAACAGGTGGGGGGGATGGGCCTCACCTGCCTGAAGTCCACTGCACCCCCTAACAACTGCTCCAGGGACCTGCATACTGCTGCCAGGGAGGTGGGTATGACATTTGATGGTGAAAATAAAAAGTTGTGAAACATCATTTTTTGTGGTGGGAGAGGGTTAGTGACCACTGGGGGAGTCAGGGGAGGTCATCCCCGATTTCCTCTGGGGGTAATCTGGTCACTTAGGGCACTTTTTGGGGCCTTATTCGTGAAAAAACAGGGTCCAGGAAAAGTGTCCTAAATTCTAGCTACAAACGCATACTTTTTTTCCATTATCGCCGAAAGGCGCCCATCTCTGTTCGGGTGATAACCATGCCCCAGTCCCGCCTTCACCACACCTCCGACACGCCCCTGTCAACTTTTTACGCTTCCGCGATGGAGTGCAGTTGAAACGTCCAAGTTCGGCTTTCGATTATACCGCATTATTCGTTTTTGTGAGATAAACGTCCATCTCCCGATTTAGGTCAGAACTTGGGCGTTTTTCTCGTTCGATTATAAGCAGGATAGTATATTGTATGATTAATTTAGTAATGAAATGTATTTAAAACTCTGTAAGAGCACTCCTTGCTTGTTACCCTAATTACAGTAACTTACTATAAATGAAGAGCTGTCCTAGGGGGTGGACGGGTGTTGGGGAGGGTGGGTGGGAAAACTAAACTAGATCCTGCAGTGCCTGCTAGATTCTATCTGTTAATGCTGTGGTACAGAGTTTTTAAAACTAAGTGGAAAAACTATGGAGAGTTGCTTTTTATATTTTTATTTTGCCTATCACTAACCTACAATTCCTCCTTTAAACCCAATCTTTAAGTTCCCAAAGCACAAAGCAAAATAGTGTTCACTTACCAGAAAAATGTCCTCTTCTCTCGGAACTTCTCAGAAAGAAAGTTTAGTGGGACTTTTCCTCTTTATATAGTTTTGAATCTAAGGGGCCTTTTTTAAACAGGCTCTTTGAACCTGACTCAGCAACCTATGCAAGTATTCTACTTCCTCACACCTTAACACTTAATTGAGATCGCTGGACGTGCTACCTCTCCATCAGCCAAGGAACAGAAAGTAACTGCCAGAAAAATGTCCTCTTCTCTCTCAGAACTTCTCAGAAGTTTGTCCTCATACCCTTCATGCTACAGCTTCCTTTTCCCTTCAGTTCCATGAACATAAGAACATAAGTATTGCCATACTGGGACAGACCAAAGGTCCATCAAATCCGCATCCTGTTTCAACAGTGGCCAATCCAGATTAAAGTACCTGAAAAAGATCCCAAAACAGTACAAACATTTTATGCTGCTTATCCTAGAAATAAGCAGTGGATTTTCTCCCAAGTCCATCTTAATAATGGTTTATGAACTTTTTCTTTTAGGAAGCTATCCATACCTTTTTAAAACCCCGCTAAGCTAACTGCTTTCACTACATTCTCTGGCGATGAATTCCAGAGTTTAATTACATGTTGAGTGAAGAATATTTTCTCTGATTTGTTTGAAATTTACTACTTTGTAGCTCATTGTGTGCCCCCTAGTATTTTTGGAAAGAGTAAACAAGCGATTCACGTCTACCCATTCCACCCCACTCATTATTTTATAGACCTCTATCATATCTTCCCTCAGCCTTCTTTTCTTCAAGCTGAAGAGCCCTAGCCAATTTAGCCTTTCCTCATACGGAAGTCGTCTCTCCCCTTTATCATTTTCATCGCCCTCTATGTGCCTTTTCTAATTCCACTATATCTTTTTTGAGATGTGGTAACCAAAACTGTAAACAGTATTCAAGGCGTAGTCGCACCATGGAGCAATACAAAGGCATGGTGTCCAAGCATCTTAAAACGCTACAAAGGTCCCACATTAAATGGAATGCAGAGGTCTCTTGAGGTTGACACTATTACAGCAGACCTCCACAATTCCTGACAGAAGCTAAAGCCCTAAGTGTATTACATAGAGAGATTCAGATTACACCAATTCCTTGCTTGAAGTAGCTTGAATGTCTAAGTGGGTACCCAAGGGGAACAGGAGTGACTTGCCCAAGGTCACAAGGATTGCTAGTAGAGAAAGTAGGATTTTAATCCTGGTATCCTGAATCTCATTCCATTGCTCTAACACCTAGGCCACTTCTTCTCTCCTAGTACTGATACCTGTTATGCATGCCATGTCCTAAACAAACAATGGACACATTATGGATTCGTGAGGCAACGCTGCTGCTCACTGCTTCTGCCCCTTTTTCTAAAAGCTGCTGAATTTGCCACAAAGTCATTTTACTATTGTTATGATGTTAACAAAATTGTAAGTTTTATGTTAAATTGGAGCTGCTGAACACCACCTTGGGTGAATCTGTTCATAAAGGCGCTTAATAAATCCCAATAAATAAAATAAAAGTGACTAGAGAAGCTTTTCAGTTGTGACAAGGGAGTACAGACTGACCTGCTGCCTTCAAATGATTCTGAGATGCTGCGTTCTAAAAAGGCATCCATGGGGTTTAACTTGACATTGAAAAGATGGCCCCTTTTGTAGGCATTGTGGTTCAGTCCTGACATGAAAGACAGTAAAACAACTGAAGTGCAAAGGAGAATTTTACTATGGCTGAAAATGATTGGCACCTCTGGTCCAGTGAGCATTTAGTTCTTTCCTTACAACTGAACTTGCAGATAAACTCGTGCTGCATTTTTCACCTTTGCTGGGAAACTTTTCTGGTTCCAATGGGACCGAGACCAGAGAAATGGGAGGTGGAGACAACATGAAGGGGGACAGATGGGTGAGAAGTAACAAATTAGTTAGATATGTGTGTGGTGTGAAGAAGGGCCAGTAGAAGGAAAAAGGCAGGGAAAAGATGACAGAAATGAAATAAAAGACAGTGCTGGAAGGGGAAAGAGAACAGTAAGAAAAGGAAAAGAAACTGGATTAAACATAAAAGGATAAAGGTAATGAAGATAAAATCAAAGGCACAACAGAATAAAACTCCAGGCAAAGATTTTCAATTTATATATTCAATTTGTGAGTTTGCACTATTTTACATTTATATTTTTTTGCAACATCTAGAACCACATCAGAGTCTTGTAAGTTGTGATACCTCTTTCAAAAGGCCAGCAATAAGATGTAGCCGTGAGTCTGTTAGACTTTTGAATCTAAGGAAGAGATCTGGGAGGCTAATACTTCCAAAACACCTGTTTACCTGTGGCTCATTGTGGGGGGCAGCATTGGCTTGCCACCTTTTCAGAGGGTGCACAGACAATTTCTAAAAACTCAAATAAAAGGAATTCTGAGGGTAGACAGACCTTCTTATAATTGAAAGACAAAACGCCTATATTGTGGACCCAAATAGGGAGATGGCAATCTTTCTACCGTGGGCGCACAAATCGGTATAATCAAAAGCCGATTTGGGTGTTTCCAACTGCAATCAATCGCAGAAACGGTTAAAGTTGACGGGGGTGTGTCGGAGGCAAGTGGTTGAAGGTGGCACTGGTGGCGTGGTTATCGGCGAGGAGAGATGGGCGTCTTTAGCTGATAATCGAAAAAAAAAAAGGCATTTTTACCGCGATTTTGGGTCACTTTTTGTGAACCCTTTTTTTTTCAATGAACAACGTCCCAAAAAGTGCCCCACAACTGACCAGATGACCACTGGACGGGAATCGGGGATGACCTCCCGGACTCCCCCAGTGGTCACTAACCCCCTCCCACAAAAAAAAACACTTTAAAACCTTTTTTTCCAGCCTGTATGCCAGCCTCACATGCCGTACCCACCTCCATGACAGCAGAATGTGTTCTATCCTGTGACAGCCTTTCCCTGGTTCTGATGTGGCTCTCGGGTGAGTGTGACACCTTTTCTGTTATGCGCACTGCAGAGTCACATCAGCAATGCATTGTGGTGGGTGTAGGGTATTGGGCTCCGTGATTCCACTAGCTTGTGTTAAATGCTCACGATGTTGGTAGTGGGTAGGCTCTACTCCCATGGTGCTTTTCCCTCTGCTGGGTCAAAGTGTGCCCTGTTTTGTTTCCGGTAGTCCATGAGGTAGTGGCCATTTTTGTAAGCCAGTTTTAGATCCCTTTCACGTGTTAGCCACGTTACAGAACTTAGTTCTTACCTTGAATGTGGCTGAAAGAGGGCATTGTACAGCATTCTGCCAGCTCTGACCTACTGCTAATCTCAGTACCAGGGAGACTCGTTGCCAGTGGGGCACAACCTCTGATCTGCAGTTAACTGTGAATAAGCGTGCTTATTCCAATAAAGGACGTTTTCGGAGAGATTAGTCTTCAGATGTCAACTGGTGTGCCAATGTTATATAGCAGCAACAAGTCCTAGAGGCCTGCATGTATGTGCCCTGGAGCACTTTTAGTGGGTACCGCAGTGCACTTCAGCCAGGTGGACCCAGGCCCATCCCCCCCTACCTGTAACACTTGTGCTGGTAAATGGGAGGTCTCCAAAACCCACTGTACCCACATGTAGGTGCCCCCTTCACCACTAAGAGCTATGGTAGTGTTGTACATTTGTGGGTAGTGGGTTTTGGGGGAGGGGGGTTGGGTGCTCAGCACCCATGGTAAGGGAGCTATGCATGTGGGAGCGTTGTCTGAAGTCCACCGCACTGACCTCTAGGGTGCCCAGTTGGTGTCCTGGCATGTCAGGGGGGGCGAGTGTACTACCAATCCTGGCCCCTCCCACGACCAAATGGCTCGGATTAGGACGTTTTTGAGCTGGGCGTTTTTAGTTTCCATTATCGCTAAAAAAACAAACGCCCAGCTGAAAAACATCCATTTTTTCGATAATACGGTCTGTCCCGCCTCTTCACGTACCCGTTTTCGGACACAGATGCCCATGGAGATAGGCGTTCGCGTTCGATTATGCCCCTCAGAGGCTCCTAAGTCTTAACTGCCTGATCGCAAAGGTTACAAGAATCACTTTCATTCAAATGAACTCAATCACACTCCACTTTTTGTAAAATCACATTCAATGAAAGCAAAAAGGCTAACATGGCAGAATTTAAGTAGGTGAGTTCTGCATCTAATATTTCTGTCTTGGAATGGCCAGCTTCTCTGAATCATCTGATAACTTCTTTTTCCCAGTGCTAGTACTAAGCAGTTCTCTTCTTTTGGTCTCCTTGCCAGATCTCTCTTGCAGGGTTCATGGGTGAGCTTCCTCTTATTTCTTCATAGATCCTGAGCTAGGCACCCTAGACTCCAATCTTCCTCACTTCCTGCAAGATATCATTATAGGATACAAATTACAAACCAAACAAAATTTTTCATGGTACTGCTTGGTATTTGTAGTGTCTGTACCTCTTTACAGATTCAAAAAGACCTCAGGAATTCCTTATGGGCAAACCCTGAGTCAAAACCCATCTCTCTGTGTGTTTAGGGTTCATTGGGATTTGGTCCTTTGTATCACAAACTAGACTTCCTAGTAGTGGAGGAATAGCCTAGTTGTTAGAGCCCTGGGCTGACCACCAGGGAAGCTCAGTTCAAATCCCACTGCTGCTACTTGCAAATGATTTAACATTCCACTATCTCAGGTACTAACACAAGGGTATGTCTACTATTAAAGGGCGCTGAGAAATGGGCTTAGAATGTGGTAATGCAGGACTTTCTTGTGCTCTAAACCCATTTCTAGCGCACCCAGGTTGTAAGGCATTTTCAATTATTTTTTTTTCAGGTTGTGCACTAATGTTTGCACTAGTGCACTTTACCTGGAAAAAATTAGCGTTGGAGTATGTACTGTTTTAGGAGGCGCCTAAGGTATCATTCTTTAAACCAGTGTTAACCAGAATAGCATGCACTAAAGTGGATGTACCTATCTAGTTAATGCTTCCCAGACCATTCCCCACCTATGCTACACCCCCAGCAAGAAATAAAACGAATAATACACCAGCATAGCATGAGCTAAAAGCTTACCTTTAACACGTCTTGCAGTAAGCATTTTCACATACGCTAAGTGTGTGTTAGGGCTTAACATCCATAGTAGACATACCCCTTAGATTATAAACCCTCAGGAGACAGGGAAAAAACTGGTGTACCTCAATGTAGCTCATCTATTAGATTGTAAGCTCTTTGAGCAGGGACTGTCTCTCTTTGTTAAATTGTACAGCGCTGCGTAACCCTAGTAGCGCTCTAGAAATGTTAAGTAGTAGTAGTAGTAGTATCTTGAGCTACTCCTGAAAATAAAAAAGATGTGAGCTAAATCTAAATAAATAAGATTTCCCATATTGGGTCACACCAAAGGTCCTTGTTTCCAGTAGTGGCTAATCCATGCCACATGTACCTGGCAGGATCCCAGAAAGCAGATTAGATTCCATGCTGCTTATCCCAGGGATATACAAAAAAGGAAAAAATGGCTGAGCTCTACCTCAATATTATTGTAGCATACACAAATTGAAAAAGGAGAGCAAATTGACACAGCAGAAATATACTGTGTATATATAATATATCTATATATATATATATATATATACTATATATATCTATATAATATATATATGTGGGACGTTCTCATACAGTCACATAGACACTTGTATGTGTCTGGCTTTTATTGAGCCAATATATTCGTGACGATATATAATCATTGACTGCCCCCAACCGCCTATGGTGCACAAGATTTGCTTTCTGTGAAATTCCTTGTGTTCTGTTCTAAATATATGTGCCTTAATATCTCATTGTGATCACATCTCTTTTTTTAGAATTATTTTATGTGCACTCATAGGGTTCTGAGTCTTTAAAAAAACTTTTTACACTGTTGTAGTCAATCAAAGCAATGTAACTAAGACAAGTATGTATGTAACTTATCTCAATCTCTTTGGAAGCTGCGGGTTGCTGTGTTGCTTTAAATCAAACAAGTGGTGTGTCCTCGCGCGCTTCACTTGTTAGAGTCTTGATCAGATCTCCGAAAATCAATGCCCACCCGACAGGAGCCTGTTTCGCAGTTATTTGCTTTGTCAAGGGCGATAGGCATATATCTATTTAAAATACGGAGAGCATATGCTTAATATACAAAGCTATTGCTTTTTACTGAATATTTTACATACCGTACAAGTCTATGGCGTCTGGTCACACTTTAGCAGTGCTCAGAATAGGCAGGATCTGATAAGAAATGGCGCTGGCGTTCAGCTTTTTAAACGTAAAAAACTCTGCCTCCCAATTATGACGTGTGAGACAGCTGTGTACGCTAATTCTTAAAGGAAACAGTTCCAATGTAAAGAGGTATTGAGTCCTTGAGGTTCTAATGTATTGAGACGGTATATCCATCGTGTCTCTCTTTGTAAAAGTAACCTATCGATATTTCCGCCTCGAGTATTAGGAATAATGTGATCAATCACCATGCATTTTAAAGATTCACTTGAGTGTTGATTACTGATACAGTGTTGTACTAGTGGAGCACCCATGATGTTAGCTGCTATGCGAGATCTATGTTCTACCATTCGTGCATTTAAAGATCTTTTAGATTTGCCAATGTATATCTTTTCACAAGGACATATAATATAATATATGATGTGTGTTGTGCGGCATGTAGTTGGATGTTGTAATTGATATGATATACCGTTGTGACAAAACTGGGTGGACTCAATAGTTAAAGGGCAAGTTTTGCAGCCTGTTTTGTTACATTTAGTATGGCTGCCTTGCTGTCTATTGAATACCGAACCCGTTGTGGGCAGATCTGCTGGGCTTAATATTTCACTTAGGTTACGAGACTGTGAAAAAGCTGTTCTCATCCGATAGTTTACAAAAACAGGATGAGCACGCATAATGTCCCAGTGCTGTTTGATGATACTAGATGCTGTTTCTCCAGGGATAACTGCCCAGCAGTTCTCCTCCCTCCCCTGCCCTCCCGCTCCCATCCAGGTCTAGCGATGTCCTTCGCCCCCCCATCCTCCCCTGCCGCTCCCATCCATCCGTTTCAATTACCTGCCTCGAAGCGCTGCATTATCTAAAGCCTGCCTGCTGCCCGTCTCCAGCTGCCTGCCTTCCCTGCTTGCTTCTCAGGAGTTGGTTCGCGCCCTTAGTCCCGCCTTCTGATGTCATTCTGACGTCATTCTGACGTCATTTCCTTTTCCCGCGGCGGGACTGAGGGCACGAACCAACTCCTGAGAATCAAGCAGGGAAGGCAGGCAGCTGGAGACGGGCAGCAGGCAGGCTTTAGATAATGCGGCGCTTCGAGGCAGGTAATTGAAACGGAGTGATGGGTAGCAGCAGGGGAGGATGGGGGGGCGAAGGACATCGCTAGACCTGGATGGAGGAGCGGGAGGGCAGGGGAGGGGGGCGCAGAAGTGGGTGGGGATGCAGTGGTGGATGGGGGGCGCAGAGGTGGATGTGGGGGCGCCGAGGTGAACGGGGGGGGGGCGCGAGGTGGACCGGGGAGAGAACCTGTTGTTAAAAATTTACCAGCACACCACTGACTACTGTGTATACTTATGTATAAGTCGAAGACAGTTTTGGGACTAAAATGGCCAAAATGTTTGTGACCAATGTATAAGTTGAGGATTCCCTCCATCCCTCCCTCCCTCACATGGTCCAGCACCCCTTTCTCCCTCCTCTCCACCTCTGGGTCCAACATTGCTTCCTCTCGCTCTCCCTTTTCTCCTTTCCACCTCCAGATCCAACATTACACCCTTGCTCTCCCACCTCTCCATCTCAGGGTCCAATATTGCTTCTCCTCTTTCCTTCCCTCCCATTATAGAGCATCTTTCTCTCTTTACCTCCCCCCACCCCCACTGCATGGTTAAGCATCCTTCCCCATCCGCAGTTTGGCATTTCTCCCACTCTCTAATCCCCCTTCCATCTACCTTAAACTTGTCTTCCAGAGAGCAGAAGTAGCAAAGCAATTCACCTAGTCCACTTGTGTCTTGCTCTAGAGAGCTCCCTCTGACCACTCCCTCCCCCTCTGTTGCAACTTCGTGTTTCGGCATGGGCAGGAGAGGCCATAGGGAATGCTCTGGAGTAGGCTGAAGTGGCCTAGGAGTATTGCTGTGCTTCTACTCATTCTACACCACTCAGGATTTTGTCGACCTCAATCTTATCTCCCCTCATCCATCTCTTTTGCAAGCTGAAGAGCCCTAACCACTTTAGCCATTCTTCATATGAGAGGAATTCCATCCCCTTTATCATTTTGGTGGCTCTTCTTTGAACCTTTTTCTAATTATGCTATATCTTTTTTGCAGAAAGGTATCACCACAGCAGTTAACTTGTGTGGTACACATGAAGAGGCATAATTGAAAGGGATGTCCTCACAAAACATCACCATACAGGGGCGGGGAAACCCGTATTTTCAAAACAAGATGGACGTTCATCTTTCGTTTCGATAATAGTCAGGGACGCCCAAATCCTGAAATTTGGTCATCCTTAGAGATGGTCGTCCCTAGACTTGGTCATTTTTGATTTTTGGCGATAATGGAAACCAAAGACGTCCATGTCAGAAACGACCAAATGCAAGCCCTTTGGTCATGGAAGGAGCCAGCATTTGTAGTGCACTGGTCCCTCTGACATGCCAGGACACCAACCGGGCACCCTAGGGGGCACTGCAGTGGACTTCATAAATTGCTCCCAGGTACATAGCTCCCTTACCTTGGGTGCTGAGCCCCCTAAAACCCACTACCCACAACTGTACACCACTACAATAGCCCTTACGGGTGAATGGGGCACCTACATGTGGGTACAGTGGGTTTCTGGTGGGTTTTGGAGGGCTCGCTGTTTCCTCCACAAACGTAACAGGTAGGGGGGATGGGCCTGGGTCCACCTGCCTGAAGTACACTGCACCCACTAAAACTGCTCCAGGTACCTGCATACTGCTGTGATGGACCTGAGTATGACATTTGAGGCTGGCACAGAGGCTGGCAATCAATATTTTTAAAGATGTTTTTTGAGGGTGGGAGGGGGTTAGTGACCACTGGGGGAGTAACAGGAGGTCATCCCCAATTCTCTCCGGTGGTGATCTGGTCATTTCTGGCACCTTTTTGTGCCTTGGTCGTAAGAAAAACAGGATCAGGTAACGTCATCCAAGTGTTCGAGGATGTCCAAGTCTTAGGCACGTCCAAGTCCTGCCTTCGCTATGCCTCTGATACGCCCCCTTGAACTTTGGCCATGCCTGCGATGGAGTTCAGTTGGGGACGTCCAAATCGGCTTTCATTTATACCGATTTGGACGACCCTGAGAGAAGGATGCCCATCTTCCAATTTATGTCGAAAGATGGGTGTCTTTCTCTTTCGAAAATGAGCCCAATGGGCACACAGTACATTAAAACAAATAGTAATGAGGCCATTAAGTATTCCTTTGCAATGCACAGAAGTGAACAGGGGATTTTAACATGTGTACAAGGGGCTGGATTCAGTAAATGATGCTCTAAGGTGCTGATCATCAAAAGTAAATGCAAGGTCATTAGCGCCATACTAGTGCCGGCATTTACCATCATAGAATGATCAGAGGGTTCTAGCGCAGGAAGCAACTAATGTGACAGGCCATAGGGCAGATACATGCAAATGTAGTCAAGCTCATTTAAATGAGGTCATTTTGTATTCCTCCCCAATGATCAGACAAGAGCGCCTAATACAAAGGTGCCTTACTGCTGCAAAACATAATACCAGGTCCGAGCAGGCATTAAGGTGTTGGAAGACTTTCTGCAAAGTCTGCCAGTTTTGATTGTTTCTGGAAGCAGAAGGAATCCCGTGCAAGCCCCTGAGCGCTGGTTCTGAGAAACAGCAGACCCGAACGTGAAGCACACATTGGCGTTCTTCTCCTGCATCTATATTTAAAGCGGCCATGCTTAAAATGAAACCCAAAATCACACATTGGCATCTGTTAGTTGCATCTAAATATAAGCATCCAGAAAAAAAATTAAAACGCTTATATTTAGGCTGCAGAAAACAGAGGCCAATGTGTGCTTCACGTTTGGGTTTTACCAAGCGCATGTGCACAGGAGCTGAGCTTACCACTGAACTCTTCTGCGCACACAACAAGCACAACCCTCCCATGCCAAAGCGCCAAAACTCCCTAATGCTCAAAGCTATAAACATGCTTATATTTGCATCTCATTAGATTTGAGCATTGGGGCGTTGTTCATCTGTGCTGTTCCGACACTATTTTTATGGTGCTATTTGAAATAGTGCCAGAGTTTTGATCATTTGCCCGATAATTTGGCCCAAAATCAGCACTATTCTATAACACTGTGAGCATTTTAAGGGAATGCTTCTGACCCAGCTGTACCCCTCCCATGGCCACTCCCTCTTTGCAGATCCACCTGAAAACACATAGGTGTCCTTTTACTAAGCCGCTTAGGCACCTATGTGCACCCAACGTCCACCAATTCGGAGTTACCACCCAGCTACCACGTGGCCCTTGGAGTAATTTCATTTTTGGCATGCGTCCGCTACGCACATCCAAAAACTATTTTTTATTTTCTGGTGTGTGTCAGCTATGTGCGTTAAGTGGCATTTGACACGCGTAGGTCATTACCGCCCAGTTACCGTGTGAGACTTTACCGCTAGGTCAATGGCTGGCAGTGAGATCTCAGACCCAACATGGACACTCAGCAATTTTCATTTTGCTGCACGTCCATTTTCGGCAAAAATTTTAAAAAAGGTATTTTTTACAGGTGCACTAAAAATGATTCTGTGTGCACCCAAAACACGTGTCTACACTACCGCAGGCCATTTTTCAGTGCACCTTAGTAAAAGGACCCCTTAGGCGCTATTCTATAAATGGACGCGCAAGTGTGTTTTTGTACAGTTTGCCATTTCTGGCCCATTTCAACACCTTGCATTCATTAGAATGCTTTTCGGCACGGAAGTAGCGCCTAACATTTGACGCTGAACATGCCTACACATGGGTTACGTAAAAATGCATGCCTTCTTGGCATTTAGTTCACTTTTACATATGTACCACCTAGAGTAACTTTATAAAAGCCCTTATACATGTACAAAACAGTGTTTTAATTCTGAGACATGCAGAGTTTTCAAGAAAGCATGTTCTAAGTGTGGTCTGAGTGCTCCTTCAAATCATATTCTATATTCGGCACCTAAAAAATTCCATGCGGTAAACATTTCTGCCTAAGTGTATTCTATAAGCGGTGCTTAGATTTAAGCACAGTATACAGAATATGCTGTCTCAGTGCCTAAAACTATGTGTGTCCATTTTCACCAACAAAAACATGGCGTAAATCCCTGTGAATAGATTTACATGCACTGGGACGTATTCTATAATAACGCACCTAAATTTTGAGAATGCCCATGAAACACCCATTTCCCTACCTATAGCCATACCCCGTTTGAACTGCGTGCATGAAAATTTAGGCGCAGTTCATTACAGAATACATTTAGGGATTTGTGCACATAAATTCTAATTATTGGCAATTAGTGCTCATTATTGGCTATTAAGTGCTGCTATCAACGCTGATTAGCTTGTTAAGCCAATTAAGTTACACGTGTTGTTATGGAATGTACCTAGATTTCAGCGTGGAATGCTAGCCGTGCTATGTAGAATCCAGCAGCATATGTGTATTCCCTGTTCTACAATGGCATGTACCCATATCCAGGGAAATTTTCCATGGCAACATAGAAGAGTTAGTTGAGAGGATTTAACGGCAGTTTTGTGAATTTACTGCCAGTTTTGTTTTTTCTGTGGTCATATATATCTGCAACTTGAAAGGACAGAATGGAAGTAACAGCTGAGGATGGAGGTAATAGCAGTTTCAGTGTGCATGTGCAAAGAAAACAAAAGTACCAGCACACATCTGACTATGTTGTTATGCACATAAATAGTTGCCTTCTCAAAATGTTACGTGCAAGACATTTATGCGTAGGACAACATTCCTGTTGATGCACGGATGTGTGCTGGTACTTGGGAAGCTGCCCTTACAGCAGAATCCTTGTGCACCTATGTCTGGCAGGCTTTCCCTTATAGTATATAGTAAATGACGGCATATAAAGACCTGTACAGTCCATCCAGTCTGCCCAACAAGATACTTTATATTTATACCCGAGTTTGATTTGTCCTTGCCTTTCTCAGGGCACAGACCGTAGAAGTCTGCCCAGTACTGTTCTTGTACTAAGTTCTGAAGCTAACGTCAAAGCCCCTTAAAATTTACACTCCAGCCCATCCCTATCTATTCAGCCTTGATCAGGGCGTAGACCGTAGAAGACTGGCCAGCTCCCGTTTTGTTTCCCAATTACCGGCGTTGCCACCTAATCTCCGCTAAGATTCCACGGAACCATTACTTCTAAACAGGATTCCTTTGTGTTTATGCCACTCGTATGAATTCCATTACACGTTCAGGCAAACAAGCACCACGAAGGAGACAAAGAAGATGATGACAAAAACAGCTAATGGACTCAATGAGTTCACATCAGAAGTTTATTTCACAAAAAATACTGTGAAATAAACTTCTGATGTGAACTCATTGAGTCCGTTAGATATTTTGTTATCATCTTCCGTGTCTCCTTCGCTGTGCTTGTTTGCCTGATTTTACCTGTGTGGAGGTTCTTTGTTCTTCTGTGTTTGTCGATAGCGTACAAGTTCTGCATGCTTTGAATTTGCATGTGATTAGCCATCTGCATTGCTGAGGAATAGTTTCATGGGAATCCTGCAGTAGAAGCCACACGCTCAGCCCACAGCTTTACAGCGTGGATTCCTGCACCGACCCCCCCCCCCCCCCCCCCAACTGCATTCTTACAACTGTTTCTATTCAGTTGGTGCTTTCTGGGGATTTGCACAGGACAGAACATTTTACATGTTTGGTTAAAAAAAGATTTATGTGTGTTAGAATTTTTTAACATGCTAAATGATGAGGAGGATAATTTTGTGACAGGGTATCTAGGATAACAGGTAAAAAGGTGCTATTTTATAAAGATGAGTAGGTGTCTATTTTTCTATATAAAATACTAGTGTATGTGATAGATACAGGCATTTACAATTGCACTAGGATAAGTGTAAATGGTTGTGCCAATATTTTTCTTGTATGCACATAATTAATAGTACTTTATAGCTTTCTAGCCAATATTTAGCCACGAGAGGCAGGCCAGCTAAATCCCGTGATTGGAGCTGAACCCAGATATTCAGTTCCAGGCCATTTCTGCTGACCCAGCATTGAATATCCGGGGTTTTTTCAGCCGGTTTAAATTAAACCAGCCAAGTTAATATTCAGTACTAGCTGATTAAGTTAACAGCGGGAAAAGAAACGACTGATATTTATCTAGTCCTATTTGATTGCTAAATTTAGCTGGCAATGCTATGAATATTTACAGCTAGCTGGTTATATTGTGCAATACAGCCGATCAGCTGCTATGAGCTAAGCAATAATATTCAGCAGAGATAACCGGCTATTTCGTGGAGAATATTAGCGTTAACTCCCAAATTCTATATATGGTGCCTTAAGTTGTGTGCATTAATTTGGCCGCATGGCCAAATTGTGCATGCAAATTGATTGAATAACAACCCAATAGTAGCACTAATTCGCTTTAATTAGCATTTACGTGCACAACTTTCTAGGCACATTCTGTAACACAGTGCGCATAAATTCTAATGTGCACCATTGAAAAGGGGGTGTGGCCATGGGCGTGGAATAGGCTGGTTGTGGGCTTTTCAAAAAACTATTGGCACTATTATGGAATACACCCAATCTGCGCCTAACTTAGATGCAGATATTTAGGCTTGGTTTTAGGTGGCCTTAATGGGTGTGCCTAAATTTTAGTTACAAGAATGGCATGTGAGCGTATTCTATAAACTACACATAATTTTAGGCATAGGTTATAGAATCACGCTAACCGCGTGGTTTTTCAGTACTGATTTTTAAGGCACCATTTATGATGAAACCCTATACTCAGTGGGCGGCAGTGGCTAAGAAAGCAAATAGAATGTTAGGTATTATTAGGAAAGGAATGGAAAGTAAAAATGAGAATGTTATGATGCCTTCGTATTGCTCCATGGTGTGACTGCATCTCAAATATTATGTGCAATTCTGGTCACCGCATCTCAAAAAAGTTATAGTGGAATTAGAAAAGATACAGAGAAGGGTGACAAAAAGGATTAAGGGGATGGGACGACATCCCTATGAATCACTTGTTTACTCTTTCCAAGGGCTAGGGGGTACACAATGAAGCTACAAAGTAGTAAATTTAAATCGGAGAAAATGTTTCTTCACTTAACATGTAATTAAAATCTGGACTTCATTGCCAGAATGTAGTAAAAGCAGGTAGTTTAGCAGGTTTTAAAAAAGATTTGGATGGCTTCCTAAAAGAAAAGTCCATAAGCCTTTATTAAAATGACTTGGGGAAAATCCACTGATTATTTCTAGGATAAGCAGCATAAAATGTATTGTACAGTTTTGGGATCTTGCCAGGTATTTGTGACCTGGATTGGCCACTGTTGGAAACAGGATGCTGGGCTTGATAGACCTTCGATCTGTCCCAGTATGGCAATACTTATGTACTTGTGTGTGTGTGTGTATGTGTGTGTACGTGCGTTTTGCTCTATCTTCCTCTGCCCCATCTCTGCCATACCTCTGCTTTTTCACACTCAAGCCCCCCCCCAACACACACACACACTCACATATATGCACGCACATATATGCACACCACGTCTTCTGCTGCAGACCCTGCAGTTGCAAAGCAATTTTTTAAACTCCAAAAATTTCAACACAATCTCTCTTTAAACAATTACTTTTTCATATTCAGTTATTACTTTTACTTTCTCAATTCTAACTTCAAACTAGTCAAGAACATATCTTTTCTAAGATACATTGGTAGTCTACTCCAGTTGTTCGTTTGGCATATCTATTCTCACTCTCATCTCTAGTCTCTGCACTTTCTGATCTTGACATTTCAGTCACATTTACATCAGTGTGTTGTAGTTCATTTCTAATGATGTATCAGTGTGAAGGTTTCTCTTTTCTTGTCACTGATACATTTTCATCTGTTACAGTAATTTTTGACTCATCAGCTTTCTGATTCTCTGGATCGATTTGCCAGTCCTCAACTTCCACTTCATATGGACCAATTTTATTTAATTTCTGTGTAATACTTTGACCTCTGACTTTAATTTTTAGTTTCAGCATATTGGACCCAATATTCAGTGCTATTTAACTGACCAGAAATGACTCCTGGACAGTTAAATAGCGCTTATCCAGCTAAAACCTAATATTCAGCAAGAGAAAGTCAGTTATCTCCACTGAATATTAACACTTAGTGCCGGATTCTATATATTGCGCCAAGTGCTCTGAACCTAAATCTAAACATATTCCATAACAATTTGCGTAACTTAATTGGTTTAACAAGCCAATCAGCATTGTTAACAGGACTTAACAAACAATAATGAGCACTAATTGGCAATAATTAGAATTTACATGCATAACTCGCTAAGCATATGTTGTAATGAACTGCACCCAAATTCTAAAGCATGCAGTTCAAAAGGGCGTGGCTATGGGCAGGGAAATGGTTGTTTCATGGGTGTTCCCAAATTTACGCACATTATAAAATATGGCCCAGTCCACATAAATCTACATGCAGGGATTTACACCATGTTTTCACTGGTGTAAATGGAGGCACATAGTTTTAAGCGCTGGACTGTCAACTAAGTGTATTCTATATACCACGCATAAATATTATAGTATATGTTTAGGCGAAAATGATTTCCGCATGGATTTTCCAGGTGTCATATATAGAATCTGGCCCTTAGTGGCTAGCCGCTAACCAGCTATGTTGTGTGACTTAGCCAGCTAAGCGCAGATAGTGCTAAACCCGGCTAAGCTGAGTGGTTAAGATAGGCCGCTTAAATAGCAGGCCTATCTTTTATCACTATTAAATTAACCGGCTAGCGCTGAATACTTACTTAGCCAGTTAAGTTCACATGGCCAAAAGTGAAACTGGATATTCAATGCCAGTCACTGAATACGGCCAGGCATTGAATATCCAGGGTCAGCACCTGCAACAGCAGCTAACCGTGTTGCCTTCTGTTGGCTGAATATCGGGGGGATTCTGTTGTCTGCCATATATTTCTGTAATTTGGTGTGGCTCCCTTTCCTTAATTTCTTGTAGCTTATGATGTTCACAGAAACCTTGCCTTTGAATTAATACCCATGAATCCTTTGAATTAATACCCATGAATCAAAGCCAAAAGTGTCACCTCATACACAATGGTCAAAACTCTTCATTTTAATTCCTTCCCTCTCTAATGCCAAGTTCATTATTTCCAGAGCTTCTAGTGGTTTCATGTGATGATTTTCCACTTCACTGTCCATAGAGTCAATCATTTTATCTTCCCTTTTCTTCTTCTCTCTTATCCATGGAACACAACTATTACAATAATTTATTCTGCTGACTTTGATCTTGGAATATTTCCATGGAACATCATACTGTATTGACCTAAATTTCTCCTTCCAGTATTCTTTCCATCTATGTAAAATTCTTCCTTTTTTTCTTCTACCTTCTTTTAGTAGGTGATCTTGTCCTTTGTTAATATTTCTTAGTACCTTACTTTTGAAGAAAAACTTTTCCCATTTTTTTCATTCAACATCCATACTTTTGACCACCCTTTCTTTCAGGAATTCCTGCCTCAGTATTTCTTCATTTTCTATGATTTTAAGCTCCAGTAATTGTACTTTTCTTTCCAAATCTACCTCTTCTTCCAAACTGGATTTGTCTGTTATCAGCTTTCTTTAAAACACTCCCCTCTGTCATGTCTACAGATGCCTCTTGAACTTGATCGTCTTTGGTAAAATGTTATCCCATGTCCATTTCCAACCATTTTTTTCTGTATTTCTATTTCTCCCAAAGAATCTTGATGCAAATGTTCTTGTTTTTTAAATATACAATATCACAGGAGCTCAAAATCATGGACAGACTTCAAGTGAAAGGAGGAAAAAAGCCTTGAGAAGCTCCTAAGTTTTTTTTTTTTACTAAATAACCCTAAAGGAACGGGACTTTCTCATTATAGGCAAAAACCTCCATCATGTAGTGTGTTGACTATTAGCTTAATAAACAGCTCAACTGTTGGCTTAATAAACAGCTCAATACACTGAAAACTTAACTTAGTCAGATGGTCTCTGCAAGATGTTACAGAATCTTGACCGTGATCAACGATGGCCAGCATTTGGAATCACTCTTCTGCTTCAGGATCACGGGCCATGTAGATCTATTACTAAATATTTAGTTATAGATCTACATGGCCTGTGATCTTGAAGCAGAAGAGTGATTCCAAATTTACTTTGGCTAACACAGGTAAGTATATAGTTTTTTTTTTTTTCTGATTCCCCTTTTTCCCTCTCTTTTACTTCAGAATTATTACTTTCAAAATCTTTTGTTTTCCTTCTTCTTATATTACTCTTAAATCTTTTAGACAAAACTTAGCTGCCATCTTCCTGCTTTCTTGAATTAATCTTTTTTCTTGGTCTTTCTTTCAGTTGGGTACCAGCTTCTGTAGATCTGGTCCGGATACCTATTACACTACCTTAAGGAACTTAAATGAAAATACCTATTCATTATTTATCTACTTGTAGTTTTATAATCTTTGACTCTTATTCTAGCTACCCCAACAAAATAAATTTATAATTGGGGATCCCTAAGCTAGATCCACCCTCAATTAAATGTCTCAAGATGAATTTTAAATCTCAAAGTTGGCACTCTAATCTTTGAACAAACTTATGGAGCCAACTTTATAAATAAGTAGATCTTTTTTTTTCTCTGTGTATGCCGGATACAAATAATTTACTGGTTCCAGGCATTAATAGTTTATTTCAGAGACCCTTTAACAATCTCTGATATTATGACAGCACCTCTCTGTCACATGCTCCAATTTAATTACCTTTTAAGTAATTATTTTTCTTCTGAGGAGACCAGCAAACTTCAGTGTTAGTAAACAGAGTCAGCTGTCCAATTTAAAACTCCTCAGTTCACTTAATATTTTCTTGAGGTGTGTCATTAAATTTATTACCACACCAAATTCAATGTCAAAACTCTTTATAACTGAGTTATTCTGGTTCAGTAAATAGTTTAAACTCAGTTAGGTTCTTCAAACCCAGACTTTCACTCAGTCAACCTAGAGCCAAAATAAAACGCGGGGCTCTTTAAAATTAACTATAACCAATCAAAGTACAGACTCACAGTTCCATAAGTCAAAATAAAATTTTTTCTCAATTTTAAAACAAATTTTATTCTTTTCTGGATGGACTCTCAGAACATAGGTACTTCCAGCAACTAATCACCCAGCTGACTAAATCTACCATTTAGAACTTTCCATATGTCACTCTCGGTGTCGAGCCGAGAGCTCATGAGCCCTTGCACCAAAACAATTCTAAACAACACAAAAATGCAGTTTCACATTACATTTAACATTTTTTAGACATAAATTTGAACACATCATCAAATAACATTTATTCATAACTTTTTATTTTCTCTTGAACTTGAATATTTTACTTTTATTTTCGGCATGCTCCCACTGCATGGCTCTGCTACGACCCAGCATCTGGCTCGTGCTGTCTCTACTCCTCCCACCTCTGCTTCAGGTGCATGCGCAGTGCCCACATCCCAGTGAATAAGTATGCCCCAAAACAAAAAGCTTCTTGGGAAGCACTCCAGAGCACTTTTCATTCTTGCTCCAGCCTCCTGCCGTTTTCCTTTCCTCCCAGAATCGGCCCCGCTCATAAAGTTGAACTGGCTCCTTTTAGGCCCGGGATTCTGCCTCAGTGCACATGCACTGCTGCCCAACGTCATCAAGTGATGTCAGATGTCCACACATGTTGCAATGGGCTTTCCCGG
This sequence comes from Microcaecilia unicolor, assembly GCF_901765095.1. Taxonomy (NCBI): domain Eukaryota; kingdom Metazoa; phylum Chordata; class Amphibia; order Gymnophiona; family Siphonopidae; genus Microcaecilia; species Microcaecilia unicolor. Next base: position 381,192,283 of record NC_044031.1, read on the forward strand.
GCTTCCCCCCAAATTGCAACGCTGATCTGATGCTGCTCCAGCCACAGCATAGGCCATCCCAGCTTCCCCAATGCTGTGCCACCGATGCTGCCGTTGCTGCTGTTCCTATGCTGCTCTGCCCCCCCCCCCCCCCCAGCATCTTCACACTAATGCCAGCTACATACATTGGACTCTCAAGGCTTCATCCCACCACATGGCTCTCTCTCTACCGCTGCTGCAACACTTCAATGCTGCTGACCCCTGCCACTACCTTGCACCCAGCCGCTCCCGGGTAAGCTTTTAATTTAAACTATTTTAAAACCCTTAGGGATACATTGCTCTTGACATATGCAAATATTTAAAACTAGGCAAGTACTTAATCTACGCTTCAACTTTAAGTCTCCAGGCCTTGCAGAAAATCCAAAGGAATCTGGTATAGTCTTCACACTGGGTATGACCACAGTATTAACTATTTGGGGAGAAGGCTGTGGCTGAGACTGTTGCAGCTGTGGCTGTAGGCTTTTCATAACTTCTAGCTCTCTCTGCAGCTCCTCTACTTTGTTACTCTATCAGGGGCATTTTCAAAAGAGAAGGGTGCCCACCTTTCGACACAAATCGGGAGATGGGCGTCCTTCTCTCAGGGTCGCCCAAATCGGCATAATTGAAAGCCAATTTTGGGCAGCCCCAACTGCTTTCCGTCACGGGGACGACCAAAGTTCACGGGGGCGTGTCGGCATCGTAGTGAAGGCGGGACTGGGGCATGATTAAGAGATGAGCGTCCTCGGCCGATAATGGAATAAAGAAGGGCGTCCCTGATGAGCACTTGGGCAACTTTACTTGGTCCATTTTTTTTTCACAACCTGTTCTCAAAAAAGTGCCCGGACTGACCAGATGACCACCGGAGGGAATCGGGGATGACCTCCCCTTACTCCCCCAGTGGTCACTAACCCCCTGCCACCCTGGAAAAAACAACTTTTAAAACTTTTTTTGCCAGCTTCTATGCCAGCCTCAAATGTCATACTCAGGACCATCGCAGCAGTATGCAGGTCCCTGGAGCAGCTTTAGTGGGTGCAGTTCACCTCAGGCAGGCAGACCCAGGCCCATCCCCCCCCCCACCTGTTATACTTGTGGTGGTAAATATTGAGCCCTCCAAAATCCACCACAAACCCACTGTACCCACATCTAGGTGCCCCCCTTCACCAACAAGGGCTATGGTAGTGGTGTACAGCTGTGGGGAGTGGGGTTTGGGGGGGGTGGGGGGGTTGGGGGGCTCAGCACCCAAGGTAAGGGAGCTATGCACTTGGGACCAATTTGTGAAGTCCACTGCAGTGCCCCCTGGGTGCCTGGTTGGTATCCTGGCATGTCAGGGGGACCAGTGCACTATGAATGCTGACTCCTCCCATGACCAAATGCCTTAGATTTGGTTGTTTTTGAGATGGACGTCCTCGGTTTCCCATCTCTAAGTTCGCCCATCTCGACATTTAGGTCGACCATCTCTAAAGTCGACCTAAATGTTGAGATTTGGGCGTCCCCGACCGTATTATCGAAACGAAAGATGGACGCCCATATTGTTTCAATAATACCAGTTTCCCCACCCTTTCGCCGGGAAGTCCTTATAGATGAGCGCCCTGGGCGTCCCCGTTCGATTATCTCCCTCTATGTCTCTCTTCCCTTTTCTTCTTAGATTTCTTCTTCTTCTTCTGGATTCTTCTTCACCTTCCTCTGGTTCTGGAAACTAATTAGAAAGCAAGTCCCTACCTTAAATAAAGCCAGACCACTTCGAGCAACCACTGTGTTGATTTTGGTGATGACAGGAGATGTTTATTTATATATGACTGAAGTAGTATCTCTTCTACATCAGGATAATGCTATACACAATAATCACAATGCTTTTTTGTTAAGTTTCCCAGCCTCAAAGAAGATAACTTCTGTGAAACAGTTTTCACTTATATCAAGCTGCAGCTGTCTGAAACTCTGTACCCTACTCTATTAGATCCTGTAGATGGTATCCAATGTTTAAGAAATGATTAAAAATGTTTTTATTTAGTAAATATGTGTGTGGTAATCTAGATTGAATTTCATTTTTAGCTTTAATCTTTACTATAATTCCTGGATGTTATGGTCTGGTTTCTTGATTATATGATCCGCCTAAAGCTGCTGAGGTAATAGCGGAACATAAGATCCAGGTAATGTAATGATATTGATACAGTGCTTGTTTCCCACCAACTCCCAGAAAGGTTCAAAGCGGATCACAAAATGCCATAAGTAAATGACAGAAAATCAGAGCAGAAACTTTTTAAACAAATAATTTTCTCTAAAGATATAATAGGAAGGTAATAATTTCAGATCATTTAGAAGAGACTGTCATGTCTGAACTGCCTTATGTGAAAAAGAACTCTCCAATACTCTCCTGTATTGAGCTCCTAGGGGAGGGAGGTAAATACATTAAACATGAGGCGTCCACTCTAAAATAACTATGATTATGAGGGAACAAAAGCAAACTGGGTATATAATCTGAGCTGGAGCCATCAAATATTTTAAAAACCAAGCAAGCTTATAAGCAATACTGTCAAGCCCCTCACCTGGTTCAAGAAGCCGCTAGAATCCTGCAGCATGTGTGCTTAAGAGTCTTATGAGTGCTTAATTCCTGGTTGCTGCTCTTCCCTTTCATAGCCCTAGATAGGGCACTGACAAATGACCTCACTTCCTGCCTAGAGATATATAAGGAAGTGTTCTACACTCCTCCAGTGCTTTGACAACAGGCTTCCAGAGTTGTGCTTCTCCAGTGTTCATTGCCTGGCCAGTTCCCGCTTCCAGCCTAGTTTCTTCCTGCTTTCAGCCCTGCTCATTCCAGTCCTCCAGTCCTGCTTGTTCCTGTCTCCAGCCCTGCTTGTTCCTGCTACTCCCTGACCTTGAGTCCGTTGGGTCATCCCCCAAAGGCTCTATTAAGAGCTAACCCAAAGGGCTCTTTTCATAGCCAACCTCGAGACTGCCCCTGTAGTAATCCAGCCAGTCTGCTAAGCACTACCTGGTCCTGCATTCTCCAGCTCTCAGACTCTGCCAGGCAGTCCCATCAGCAACCATAGAAAAGGGCCTGTGTGGTGCGTATTCTGCACAGGTAGAGCCAACCTCGTCACGGTCCAAGGGCTCACCTTCCCCAACCGTAACAAATACCAGCTTGCATGGGCAGCCAATGGAGTTTTATGAATGAGACACTCGCTCTATCAAATTTCTTTAGTCAAAAAATTAACTTGACTGCAGTATTCTGAAGAATAGAGAGTGATTTAGCTGTAAGAGAGCAATACTCCGACTTCAACCAAAATTTACTTTTGAGCTCTGGGTGCAAATATAGCCACTTTCACCAACTTTTTGTACATCAATACTACAGAAGTCCTGCTGACTATGCCATTTTCTGTAACCCCCCCCCCCCCCCCCCCACTCTTCTGGGACAAGGCAACTCAGTCTTACTATTACCAATTTATGCAGTCCGCACCAGCCGACATACCTCAGATTGAGCTCAGAAAGATGTTACATGATTCTCTTAAATCTGTTACAGGTGCTGGCATCAAATGAAAGTAGCACTGAAGTGTGAAAAAAGAATGTATTAAGTTGCACATAGATTATTTAAGTTAAAACTGTATAACAATTTTAAACTTTAAGATAACATCAGTAATTTTAAGAATTTCTATTCCTGCAGTATTAACCAATAACACACACAAAAAATGAAAGCTTTCAACCAAGCAACTCTTGTTAACAAAGATATGTCATCAGGTAAGTACCCAACCTTTGTTTCCAGTATTTAAACTCTATTAACTATTGTACAATGAATTTGACCCTTTTTCACAAAAAATATTTTTCTCTTTTCAGGTCTCCTTGAAGGACACCATTCTTAGGGGTCCTTTTACTAAGATGCGGTAAAAGGGCCCTGCGCTAGCAGCAGGTGCTATTTTTCCCACGCACCAGGGCCCTCTTTATGGCAGCGGGTAAAAAGCCCCCAGACATACATGGCCATGCGGTAAGAGAACTCTTACCACGTGGCCTTGCAATAGGGAGCCCTTACTGCCACCCATTGAGGTGGCGATGAAGGCTCCCACAATAACCCGGCGCTAACCGGGCAGTGTGCGGCGATGCCCAATTACTGCTGGGTTACCACCACACATCCCATTTCCATGGGTTTTCTTTTTCTCCCAGAAATGGCGCATGTTTGAGGCATGAATACTGCTGGTGGCTGGATTGGGCCGGCAGTAGTCCCATTGGACTTACCACTGCTCTGTAAAAGGTCCCCTTAGGCAAGGATGCTTTCTTTATTTTGAATGCACTACTACTACTACTACTTAACATTTCTAGAGCGCTACTAGGATTACGCAGCGCTGTACAATTTAACAAAGAGAGACAGTCCCTGCTCAAAGAGCTTACAATCTAATAGACAAGTGAACGATCGGTCCGAAAGGGGCAGTCAAATTGGGGCAGTCTGGATTCACTGAACGGTAAGGGTTAGGTGCAGAACACAGCATTGAAGAGGTGGGCTTTAAGCAAAGACTTGAAGACGGGCAGGGAGGGGGCTTGGCGTAAGGGTTCAGGAAGGATGTTCCAAGCATAGGGTGAGGCGAGGCAGAATGAGCGGAGCCTGGAGTTGGCGGTGGTGGAGAAGGGTACTGAGAGGAAGGATTTGTCCTGTGAACGGAGGTTACGGGCGGGAACGTAAGGGGAGATGAGGGTAGAAAGATAATGAGGGGCAGCAGACTGAGTGCATTTGTAGGTAAGAAGGAGAAGCTTGAATTGAATGCAGTATCTGATCGGAAGCCAGTAAAGTGACCTGAGGAGAGGGGTGATATGAGTATATCGGTTCTGGCGGAATATGAGACGTGCAGCAGAGTTCTGAACAGATTGAAGGGGGGATAGATGGCTAAGTGGGAGGCCGGTGAGGAGTAAGTTGCAGTAGTCCAGGCGAGAGGTAATGAGAGCGTGGACGAGAGTTTGGGTGGTGTGTTCAGAGAGGTATGTAGGTATGTAGGTCACTAGTGTATTCTTTTATAAATATGTAGATGATGGCAAGTGTCTATAAATGAAGTTTCTTCTCACTTATCTGAAGATTTTTCAGCTCTATTGAATTCTTCTTTTCGTCATCTGTCTTGGCTATTCATGATAAGTCTTCCTTGGATCAGGAACCAGATGAACCTGCCTGCCTAACTTTACAAAAAGTAAAACAGAAGGGAAAACCCTGTCTGGAAATCAGTTCTTTTTATTTATGCACTGCCCTAAGCTTTGGCCAAAAGAAAAATATAATTCTAGACCCCTGACTAGTCATATATATAACTAAATTCAATATTCAGAATAGTGCTGCTATTTATTGTTACTGGCAATCACTATTCAATGGACCAGAATACCCTAAATAAATATGAAGCTTCAGCACCAGCACTCAGGATCTGTAAACCACTCCTTTTCTTGATAGTGGTTTTTAATATCAATACTGAAGAACAGTTTTATTTTTAATCAGGCTCTGGAAAAAGGCCAATGAGAATCCAGCAAGAATCCTGAATTATTTTCCTTCTGTTCACTGACACAGTAAAGTTAGCACTGTAGTATTAGAAGTGTGACTTCAATGAATACCGGCACTTCTCTTGAAACCAAATAAAATATTAGTTTAATTCAATGTCTGACAACAGCATCTGAAATTATTTTAAACTGCTGCTTCTAGAAATAGCAGCTTCAGGCTCCTTCTCTCATTGAATGAGACTTTTTTTTTCATCTGAGAGGATTCTCAAAATTAATCTCTCAGAATCTACTTCGGTACTTCCTCAATTATTTTAGGATAAGAATGTAGACTTGTCCTCTAGTACCCTCTGTCTCATCAGAAGCTCTCCATCAGTTAATTAGCTTCTGTATGCTGTAAGTCCAAAAATAATTTATAAATTCTCTTCTGGACAAAAATGTCAATTTCCTTTGTTTATATTTCTTTCATAAATTATTTAGATCCAGTAAGTTACAGGCTTATTTTCGAAAGAGAAAGGCGCCCATCTTTCGACACAAATCGGGAGATGGGCGTCCTTCTCTCAGGGTCGCCCAAATCGGCATAATCGAAAGCCGATTTTGGGCATCCCCAACTGCTTCCCGTCGTGGGGATGACCAAAGTTCCTGGGGGCGTGTTGGAGGCGTAGCGAAGGTGGGACTGGGGCATGCCTAACAGGTGTGCGTCCTCAAGTGATAATGGAAAAAAGAAGGGCGTCCCTGACGAACACTTGGCCCACTTTACTTGGTCCTTTTTTTTTTTTACGACCAAGCCACAAAAATGTGCCCTAAATGACCAGATGGCCATATGAGGGAATTGGGGATGATGTCCCCTGACTCCCCCAGTGGTCACTAACCACCTCCCACCCTGAAAAAAACAACTTTAAAAACTTTTGTCTTTTTTTTTAGAGTATGGGTGAAGGACCTCCTTTGCTATGCCTCCGTCCCTGGGATGGCAGTTGAGAACGTCCTTCACTATTTATTTATTTAGATTTCGCTCACATCTTGTTTAGTAGTAGCTCAAGGTGAGTTACATTCAGGTACACTGGATATTTCTATGCCTCAGTCCCTGCAACGGCAGTTGAGGTTGTCCTTCAATATGCCTCCATCCCTGCGATGGCAGTTGAAGATGTCCAAAATGTGGATGTTTGTGAGAAGGATGTCCATGCTGCCTAGATGTTTCTGTGAGAAGGATGTCCATGCCTGCTATGCCTCTGACACCCCCTTTATTTATTTGGATTTTGGATCACAAGTAGCAGCAGTAGCATTTGAACTGGCCACCTCCAGATTGCAAGACCAGTGCTCTAACCACTCCTCCACTCCACTCCCTTAAAAGTTGGCCATTCCTGTGGGGGGGGGGGGGGCAGTATGCAGGTCCCTGGGGGGGAGGTATGTGTGTGTCAGCGGAGGCATAACGGGGGCATGGACGCCCTTCTTTTAAATATTTTGGATGTCCTCAACAGCCCCCCCCCCCACACACATGGATGGCCAAATTTCAAGGGAGTGGAGTGGAGTAGAGGAGTTGCCTAGTAGCATGATATATTTTTTTAAATGACAATGGAGTTTTTTCCTTAGCTAAGATGCCTCTCTATACGAGATATTTATACACTGCTAAGTTAGCGTTGCTATAACCATCAACAGCTGAGGTTATACTGTAAAGTTTTTCCCCGAACATACAGCGAGACTATCATGTTAAATTACATATGCTTCCTTATTTAGAATATTGAGAAGTTAATCGCAAAGGCGCTCCAGTACGACTAGATGAACCATCTTTGAGAGACGAGTGAGTTGTTTCCAACTACTTATTTGCTTATCCTTTCATTTCAATACTAGGCAGTGCCAAAAAGATAGAAATTAAGATTTCTTGCCCAGGCTGTATTTATAATATAACAGTGACTTCTTTCTCTAGATAGTACTTCCTACTTTAAAGCACAAGGTTTAGAATGTTTAAAACAAAAAACTTACACCAACACAGAATCATTTAGACACCTAACTGACATATTCACACGTGTGTATACATTTATCTTTTAGAAATAAAGATTGCTGCATTAGATGATGTAAATATAAGAAGTGAGCTTTCCTATGGTGAAAAGGTAAAATAAAAATTGTTTTTTATCGTTATGTCTATGTGTATGTCCAATTAAAAGGTTTTTAGTTAGTTTTTAATATACAAATTTTATAGTATCTATTTATGTAACATCTGCAGTTGGCTTGTTTATCAATCAATGATATACACTTTATTGCAGCATTTTTAATGAACAAGTCAATGATCATGCACATCCATGCATCTTTATTCATTTAATCTAACTTAAAAAAAAATTAAGTGCACTTATTATTGATGGTTTTAAGGAATTAGGATCTTCATTCAAAATCTAATTTTATTTCCTCTATATGCTGATATGGGTAGTTTCTCTATAAGGTGTTAACTTTAAAATAATCATATTATATTTGTATATCTTTATTTCTGATTGCTTGTGGATATTTTATTACAATGTTTACATTTTTATTTGTATATTTATTGGTATGATTTCTTCTATACTACCGATTTTATATTGATTTTATATTTATTTCAATTTTATCTTTATATCAGTCATGCTCTATAACGATTTATCATTTTGATTTGCATTTCTTAGCCAACTAACTATGGCTATATATATCTGATTCTTTACAAGATTCAATTTTATGTTTATCTATAGTTTTAATATGGCATCTCTATACAATATTTTTATGTCATTAATTTCAATATATATACATATATTGTGTCTATTTACTGTCTGTATGTATTTATATATATATATATATAGAGAGAGAGAGAGAGAGAGAGAGAGAGAGAGAGAGAGATGTCATAAAACAATTATGTAAAAAGTCATCTCCCCTTACGTTCCTACCCGTAACCTCCGCTCTCAAGACAAATCCCTACTCTCAGTACCCTTCTCCACCACCGCCAACTCCAGGCTCCGCCCTTTCTGCCTCGCCTCACCCCATGCCTGGAATAAATCCCTGAGCCCATACGCCAGGCCCCCTCCCTGCCCATCTTCAAAGCCTTGCTCAAAGCCCACCTCTTCAATGTCGCCTTCGGCACCTAACCACCATACCTCTATTCAGGAAATCTAGACTGCCCCCACTTGACACTTGACATTTCACCCATTAGATTGTAAGCTCTTTTGAGCAGGGACTGTCCTTTGTTATTAAACTGTACAGCGCTGCATAACCCTAGTAGCGCTCTAGAAATGTTAAGTAGTAGTAGTAGTAGTTTTTTGATAGGCTCCTGATGCAGGCCTGATAGGCCGAAACACAACTGTGTCGTGTCTCACTCACCAACCTTCTTATTGCAATTTTTAACCTTTTCTGTTTTTAGTTATTTTTGTTTAACAACCAATAAATTTGTTTTTTTATTGTATTTACATTTGAAGCATCATCCTCTCGAATTTTTGAGTCATCTTCGCTGTTTTGTTGTCATTTTATTGTTAACCCCATCTATTAGTAACAGGGTCTCAGTGCACAAAATGGGACCTATGCTAAAGTAGCACAAGTTAGTGGTGAAATAATACTTTTAACAGTAGCCCATGTTGAATGTCCTCCCTTAGACAATACATGTTTATAGTAGTAAAATAAAAAATTCACATACTCGTAATAGTACACACACTATCACAGTATGCTACTTACAATGTCAACACAACACATTAAAACATCTTTATAGAAAGCACAGGGGGATACATAGAAAGATAAGATAGTGGAACAGGAGTTTAGATAGAAAATAATCAGAGATGGATTTGTTACTTTTTAAAAGTACTTACGTAAAAAGTAAAAGTACTGGCTTCAAAAGTACTAGTAAAAGATAGAGGACTCTGTTTACTAAGGTGCATTAACCGTGTAGGTGCCTATAGAGATATTGTAGGTGCATACACAATTAACGCGCGTATATAGCTAACACGCATTAAAGATGCTAACGTGCCTATAACACTACTTAGAGGGGCATAATCAAACGTAAACGTCCATGTGTAAGAACGTCCATCTCCAAGAATGGGTCCATGAAGGGGTGGGCCAAATCGTATTTTCGAAAAAGATGGACGTTTATCTTTAGTTTCGAAAATATGGTTTGTGCCAGGCAAATGCATTGGATGTGGGCGTTTTTGAGATGTGGGGGTTTGTTGGAGCTGGGCGTTTTCGTTTTTCAGTGATAATCGAAACCGAAGCGTCCCAGCTCAAAAACGACCAAATCCAAGGCTTTGGGTCATGGGAGGGGCCAGGATTCGTAGTGCACTGGTCCCCCTCACATGCCAGGACACCAACTGGGCACCCTAGGGGGCACTTTTAAAAAATAGGAAAAAACATTAAATTACCTCCCAGGTGCATAGCTCCTTTACCTTGGGTGCTGAGACCCCCAAATCCCCCCCAAAACCCCCTCCCAACAACTCAACACCATTACCATAGCACTTAATGGTGAAGGAGGGCACATACATGTGGGTACAGTGGGTTTTGGGGTGGGGTTAGAGGGCTCCCATTTACCACCACAAGTGGTATAGGTAGGGGGGGATGGGCCTTTGCCTGCCTGAAGTGCATTGCATTACCCACTAAAACTGCTCCAGGGACAGGACTTGTTGCTGCTGTATAACCTTGGCACAGCAGTTCACACCGTAAGACTAATCTAGCTGAAAACGTCCTTTATTTCAATAACCGTGTTTACTCACAGTTAACTGAAGATCAGAGGTTGTGCCCCACTGGCAACGAGTCTCCCTGGTACTGAGATTAGCAGTAGCTCAGAGCTGGCAGAATGGTGTACAATGCCCTCTTTCAGCAACATTCAAGGTAAGAACTAAGTTCTGTAACGTGGCTAACACACGAAAGGGATCTAAAACGGGCTTACAAAAATGGCCACTACCTTGTGGACTACCGGAAACAAAACAGGGCACACTCTGACCCAGTAAGCAGAGGGAAAAGCACCATGGAAGAAGAGCCTACCAACTACCAACACAAGCTAGTGAAATCACGGAGCCCAATACCCTACACCCACCACAATGCAATGCTGATGTGACCCTGCAGTGCACCCGAGAGCCACATCTGACCCAGGGAATGGCTGTGAGAGGATCGAACACATTCTGCTGTCATGGGTACGGAATTTGAGGGTGGCATAGAGGCTGGGAAATAAGGTTTTTGCAAGTGTTTTTTTTTTGGTGGGAGGGGGTTAGTGACCACTGGTGGAGTCAGGGGAGGTGATTCCTGATTCCCTCCGGTGGTCATCTGGTCATTTAGGGCACTTTTTTGGGACCTGTTTGTGAGAAAAAAAGGGTCCAAAAAAGTGTCCTAAATTCTCGCTAAAAACGCCTTTCTTTTTTCCATTATCGGCCGAGCGTGCCCATTTCTGCTCGGCCAATAACCACGCCCCAGTCCCGCCTTCACCATGCCTCCGACATGCCCCCATCAACTTTATTTGTTCCCGCAACGGAGTGCAGTTGAAGACGACCAAAATCAGCTTTCGATTATACCGATTTGGCCGCTCACGGGAAGCGGACGCCCATCTCCCGAACATGGACGTTTTTCTACCTTTTGAAAATAAGCAGGTTAGTAAACAGGGCCCAGAAAGCCTTATATAAAAAAAAAAATTACTCAAGTAAAAGTAATACAGTACTGCTCTTAAAACTACTTTTTTTTTACTACAAAGTACAAAGTATTCTTAACAAGTTAAACTACAGAATCTATAAGCAGCATTATTGTATTGTGAATTTGCACATATCGACTTGTGATCTCTGAGGGTACAATGGAACAGAAACATAAAAGCTTGAACATTAAAACGTGCACAAAAATGAAAATACCATCCTTCATAAATATAAATGCATTGCAGAGTGAAAAGGGAAGAAGAAAAAAGAAAAAAAAATACACAGAAGAAGAGATATCGCCGGAACTCAAAAGTTTACATGGGGAAATATCCAAACTTTGAAAACGGTGCTAAGAGAACACAAACTATGATATCTTTCTCAAATGAGTACAGCAATTACCATATTATAACAGGGTAATATGAGAACCAATGCTGCTAAAATAAAAAAAGAATAATCAGTGATGTCATAATTGAATATGTTAGAGAAAGAGAAATAATTTTCTTCAAAGATTTCTTTCTGGTATAAAGTTTATACTGGCCTTTACCACAGAGCACCTCAGTAGGAAAATATTCTATGCCTGATATACCACATCAATATCAGCTATTTCAGACAGCAAACTCTTATCATTCAGAAGCAAGTCTTAAACTGTTACAAATTTTGCAGCTTAAATAAAGTTAGCACATTGGGTCGGCTGAAGGAGTGTGTCCCATTTGTAGCACCCCCTCACTGATGCAAAGGCATCACTTTAATCCTCTAGGGGCATCGATTGATGATATCACGTTCAGGCTTTGGAGCTTTTTTAGACCTGAAGGTAAAAAACTGCACACTGCAAGAATTAATATGAATAGCAGCACAGTCCACAACAAAAAGCTCCCAGATTACATGGCTATCAACTCTTCTCTAATCTAAGTCGGGCAGGAGCATTGCCTTAATACTGTAGAAGTGCCAATTGTTCACATCACTCTCCTGCTTAAGAACCATCATTGGCTACCAGTTAAACAAAGAATTATCTACAGGATTGCAGTTTTTACCTTCAAAGCTTTATGGTTTGGCATCCCGGGCTATTTATCGAGCTTTACTATACCTTACTGCCCCAGAAGACCCCTTAGATCCCTAACCAGTCACGGCTTGGTTGAGCCCTAAAGCTGTTCAGTACAAGTCCACTAGACATACTACCTTTTATTTTTTGGCTCCCTCCACCTGGAATGGCCTACCTATGGATCTCCGTAGTAATTTGTCCTTGAAAACTTTTAAAGCTGACCGAAAACCTTGTTATTTAACCAAGCCTATCATGTCCTCATCTAATGTCCTCTCGTGATGTTTTGCAGCGGTCCACTGGAACCTTATCTCTCTCCTGCCTTTTTTTTTTAAATACTTCATTTGTGTATATTTACTGTCCTATTAAACATTGGCTTCCCCTTCTTGCTCTATAATTAGCCTATACACTGCTCTGTTCTGTGTGTCAATTGAGCGGTATAGTAAGTTCTCAATAAACTATAAACTATTCAATACCTCTCTGTGACATAGTAGTAATAAAAAAAGGCAAGTACATTTTTATAACATACCACTGCATTCCAAAAAACAAAAGGAGCAAGTTCCCACATGCTGTCATTTTCTTTTGATGTAAGCACAAGGGGGGGGGGGGGGGGGGGACATGTTAAATGCTCCCAGGTTTCAACCAAATTACTATTTTTTTTTAAATTGTACTTATAAATAGCAAGTCTGATTGTTAAGCACCTGATTCTCATAACATGTTGTCTGTTTTGGTGGCCCTTTATTAGGTGAAAACATCTCTACATGAATACAGGGAGTCCCTATAATCAGCCCCTCCAAATAACACAATGATTTAAAATTTAGAATTACTACTGTAACCGATGAAACCAATACTTCCTCTGTGTACATCCATTTGCTGCACAAGCCAGCATATTAAAAAATATAAGTGAAATCAAATAATAATGCTACCAACAATAAAGGACGACAACGTGGATAGAGCAGCTCATAGGTCTCCTGTTCCCACCTCCCATGGCCCGCAGCTGGCCCCACGCTTCCCGCTTCAAACCTGCAACCTCGCCCACCTCCCTTCAAAACCGCGGCTCCTTCCCACCGCAGTTCTGAACATTAAAAAGAAAAAGACCTGCCGATACAGAGCCGTGTGTTGCAATAGTCACAGGGGAAGGTTCCAGGTCAGGAGAGCCTGGCTGTGAGCATTGCAGTATGTGGCTCTGTATCGGCAGCTCCTTTTCTTTTTAGTGCTCAGAAGCACTGCAGGAAGGAGCTGCAGGTTTGAAGCTGGGGGGGGGGGGGGGGGGTGGTAGAAGAGACAAAAGAAAAAGGGATTTATGTTAGAGCACATAGGTGTCGGGAAGGGGAAGATGAAAGAGGCACCTGGTTCAATAGTGTTTGGGGTAGGCAGGGGGAAACTACGCCCATGCTTGCTACTAACAATAAAGAACCACAATGTGGATAGAGCAACTCACCTGTACCTCCTTGCCTCTTCTTCTGCTGCGATTAATCTTTTTTAAGCAGTGCTGGCACACATCAGCAAGAACAGGCTGCTTCAGCCAATCCCAGGGGCCTTCGTTGAGCCTGTCCCACACGCCAAAAATGAAATTACCGCAAGAGCCACGTGGTAGCCAGGCAGTAACTCCATTTTGGTGCACATTGGGCATGCATAGACACTTAGGTGGCTTAGTAAAAGGGCCCCTGACTTTGCAGGACAGGGTGGTATATACACTAGATAACATATAAGAAAGGAAAAGGAACTCCATTGTTTGACAGGACAGCAAAAACACTCATTCATAGAAGTAGACAATAGACAAACAGGTAAGGTAAGGGACTGTGGAAGGGGTAATAAAAAAACATCATAGACAGCTCAGGAAACACAAAGATAATAAAAGGTGTGGAGCACATCCTTCATGCATCTGGCACCCCGAATAAATAACCAAGTTTTAAGTTCTGTTTTAAATTTTTAAAAGTTGGAATGCTGCGGAGGGAAAGACTTTGGAGAAAAGCTGGCCGGAACCGTATTATTGAAAAAGATGTCCGGCCATCTTTTTTTTCGATAATATGGTTTAGCCCAGCCAAATGCCAGAGTTCACCGGGTTTGAGATGGCCGGTTTTGTTTTTCAGCGATAAAGGAAAAAAATGCCGGCAATCTCAAACCCGGCGAAATCCAAGGCATTTGGTCATGGGAGGAGCCAGCATTTGTAGTGCACTGGTCCCCCTGACATGCTAGGACACCAACCGGGCACCCTAGGGGGCACTTTTAAATTTTTTTTTTTAATATGCAAATACCTCCCAGGTGCATAGCTCCCTTACCTTGGGTGCTGAGCCCCCCAAATACCACTCCCCACAACTCTACACCACTACCATAGTCCTTATGGGTGAAGGGGGGCACCTGCATGTGGGTACAGTGGGTTTTGGGGGGGGGGTGGAGGGCTCAACACTTACCACCACAAGTGTAACATGTGGGTAGGGGGATGGGCCTTGGTCTGCCTGCCTGAAGTGCACTACACCCATTAAAAACTGCACTAGGGACTTGCGTACTGCTGTCAGGGAGCTGGGTATGACATTTGAGGCTGGCATACAGGCTGTCAAAAAAAGGTTTTTATTATTAGTTTTTTAGTGTGGGAGAGGGTTGGTGACCACTGGGGGAGTACGGGGAGGTCATCCCCCAATCCCTCTGGTAGTTATCTGGTCAGTTGGGGCACCTTTTTGAGGCTTGGTCGTGAAAATAAAATGACCAAGTAAACCCGGTGAAATACTGATTAACGCCGCTTTTTTTCCATTATCCGCGAAAGCCGGCCAGCTGGTAGCCATGCCTGCCCATGTCCCGCCTTCACTATACCGCCGACACACCCCCTTGAACTTTCGCCGGCTCAGCGATGGGAAAGCGACAATGCTGTCAAAAAAGCAGCTTTCAATTATACGGATTTCGCCGCTTTTGAGAAATCGCTGGCCATCTCTCGATTTATGTCGGAAGATGCCCGGCGATCACTTTCGAAAATAAGCCTGATAGAGTTTAAAATTTAGCCCTCTATTGTACTAGTAGCCAGTGAAATGTTTGCAGAAATTTTGAGATACAGTCACATTACTTAAACTTCTTGCTGCAGCTTTCTGAATCAATTGATGCTGGTACACTCCCTTTGTAGTTAAACCAGTGTAGAGTGCATGATAGCTTTGATGTTATAATGGCATGAACCACTGTGACAAGACTTGCCTTCAAAATCTATGGAGAGAGACAGTGTAGTTGTCATAGATGATAGAGGCAACTCCTGAAGATTTCTTGGGTTTGAGGGTTCAGTGTAAGTGATAAGTTTAGCTGTACCACAGGTTCCTGACCCATGAATTCAATGGCAGTTCATGCTCCCAAAAGGAATTATGAAGTTGGTTATCTGACCACTTGTGTTAGGGACCCACAGGAGTTCTGTTATTCTTGGATGTAGACAAAACGTTTTGTTTTTGACTTCTCTTGAATTGTAGTTAGTCAGTTTATTCAGGGCAGTAGGTGAGTCCGGTTCAATGGGTATGAACAACTGCACAGCATCCTCCTAGATCAGGGGTGTACAACCTCAGTCTTCAAGGCCTATAGTCCAATCAGGTTTTCAGGAGTTCCACAATGAATATGCATGAGATCTATTTGCATGCATTGCCTCCATTGTGTACAAATAGATCTCATGATTATTTATTGTGGAAATTTTGAAAACCCGACATGGCAAGGGCCAAGTGTACTGTGGAACTGGGTATTCATTGATTAAATCAGCTTGGCTAGTGGACTGAGGTAGATATTAAACAAAATAGGTGACACTACGGATCCATATTGTACTTCGCAGGTCATTTCCCAAGGCAGAAATGATGTGCTGCTAAGCAGTGTAAACTGTTATCTATATAATACTATAGGTATCATATAGACAACAGTTAGTCTGTAAGGTACTGTGCTTTGATACCTTTTTCTGCCAGTTATGCTTGCATTGTATTGGGATCCACAGTGTCAAAACCTGCTGAGAAATCCAACAGTACTAACATATCATGGTTTCTGTGAAGATCATCTCGAAAGGATGCAGGGATAGCATCTGTTCCATAACCATGTCTGAATCCAGATAGACATAGAGCTAGCCAATTTATTTTTTCTAGCAAGTCACTGAACTGATTACATACTTTTCATTGTATATGTTTTCCTAGAAATGGGATATTAGATACTGGCTGGAAACTTGCAAGTTTGCCCTGGTCAAGGTTGTTCTTTAGCAGGGAACACACCACTGCACTTTTAATGCTTTTGGTAGGCATCATTGAAACCATGGGCATAGTTTGGGGGGGGGGGAGAGGGGGCATTCCCCCCCCCAAAATATCACTGGACCGAGTGCCTTACTCTCCCATCCCTGCTCAACATAGTCTAGTATCTCTCTCTATCTCTCCTTTTTCTTCTTCCCCATTCTGGTTTGGCCCTTCTTGCCACCCCGCATCCGCACACGCCCTTAAAATCTTCCCTACTCCTGCAGCTCCTTACCAGCAGAGCTAGGATGAGCAGGAACTAAAAACAGCTGGTACGGAGTCCTGTGCTACAGTGCATCCAGCGGGGCTCTGCTGAACTGCTCCCTCCTATGCACTTCCTGCTGCCAAGAGGGCTGTTTCAGTGAACCCAGCTGAAAGCGCTATAGCACGAGACTCTGCTCCCATCATTTCTAGTTCTTGCTCATAATGGCTGCACTGGGAAGGAGCCACAAAACTAGAACAGGTTTGAGGGGAGGGAGCAGATGCGAGGGGGGGGGGGGAAGAAGGGACAAAGCAGAATGGGGAAGAAGAAGAGAGAGAGAGAAAGAAAGATTGATCCTAGAAACATCAGGCAGGGGAAGGACAGTAAGACACTCAGTCCAGCTGCGGGACGAGAAAAGGCTTAGGGAAGGAAATGGATTGGGGAGGATGTACTGAACATGGAGGTAGGTGACAGGGAAGATCAGGGAGATATAACTGGACATGAGGGAAGGGAAGACAGGAGAGATGCCTGATATGGTTGGAGAAGAAGGGGTGATGTTTGACAAGGGAGCTTGAAGACTGGAGGTTGAGAAGGAGACATGAAATTTGAGAGGCAGAAAATAAATTGGAGAAAGTTGAGTGTGAAAATCAATAAGGAAATGAAGAAGATAGGAATACAGAAAAATGGTAAATGGACAGGAGGCCCTGGATAGCACACTAATGAGCTCATTTTTGAAAGAGAAGGACGCCCATCTTTTGACATAAATCGGAAGATGGACGTTCTTCTCACAGAAACGTCCAAATCAGTATAATCGAAAGCTGATTTTGGACGTCCCCAACTGCACTCCGTCGCAGGGACGGCCAAAGTTCAAGGGGGCGTGTCAGAGGTGTAGCGATTGCGGGACTTGGGCATACCTAACACTTGGACGTCCTTAAGTACATAAGTACATAAGTAATGCCACACTGGGAAAAGACCAAGGGTCTATCGAGCCAAGCATCCTGTCCACGACAGTGGCCAATCCAGGCCAAGGGCACCTGGCGAGCTTCCCAAACGTACAAACATTCTATACATTTTATTCCTGGAATTGTGGATTTTTCCCAAGTCCATTTAGTAGTGGTTTATGGACTTGTCCTTTAGGAAACCGTCTAACCCCTTTTTAAACTCTGCTAAGCTAACCACCTTCACCATGTTCTCCGGAAACAAATTCCAGAGTTTAATTATGCGTTGGGTGAAGAAAGCTTTCTCCGATTTGTTTTAAATTTACTACACTGTAGTTTCATCGCATGCCCCCTAGTCCTAGTATTTTTGGAAAGCGTGAACAGACGCTTCACATCCACCTATTCCACTTCCCTCCTTGACCCATAAGTGAAAAAAACAAGGACGTCCCTGACGAGCACTTGGACGTTTACACCTGGACCTATTTTTATTACGACTAAGGCACAAAAAGGCGCCTGAAATGACCAGATGAGCACCGGAGAGAATTGGGGATGACCTCCCATTACTCCCCTAATGGTCACTAACCCCCTCCCACACTCAAGAAATATCTTTAAAAATATGTCGTGCCAGCCTCCATGCCAGCCTTAGATGTCATACTCAGGTCCATGAGAGCAGTATGCAGGTCCCTGGAGCAGTTTTAGTGGGTGAGTGCACTTCAGACAGGTGGACCCAGCACCATTCCCCCCGCCCCCACCTGTTACATTTGTGGAGGAAACTGCGAGCCCTCCAAAACCCACCAGAAACCCACTGTACCCACATCTAGGTGCCCCCTTCACCCGTAAGGGCTATGGTAGTGGTGTACAGTTGGGGGTAGTGGGTTTTTTAGGGGGGTTGGGGGGCTCATCACACAAGGTAAGGGAGCTATGTTCCTGGGAGCATTTTATGAAGTCCACTGCAGCGCCCCCTAGGGTGTCCTGGCATGTCAGGGGAACCAGTGCACTACAAATGCTGGCTCCTCCCATGACCAAATGGCTTGAATTTGGTTGTTTCTGAGATGGACGTCCTTGGTTTTGAAAATCACCAAAAATCATAAACGTCCATGTCTAGGGACGTCCAAATCTAGGGACGGTGAAATTTAAGGATTTGGTAGTCCGTGACGGTATTTTCAAAACAAAAGACGGACGTCCATCTTGTTTCGAAAATACGGGTTTCCCTGCCCCTGGTTTGGGATGTTTTGCAAGGACATCCAAATCGAAACTTGGACATCCCTTTCGAAAATGCCCTCTAAGAGGATAGAAGAAAGAAGCAGAAACTAGGACCGATATGATTTAAAAACAAAACAGCAGACCAAAAAGAGGTAGAAAATAATTTTATTTTCCATTTATTGATTGGAATGTTTCAGTTTTGGTAATTGATATCTGCTAGCTTTATATGTTGCACATTACAGGAGCAAATGCATCTCTTTCTATTTCTCTCGTGTTGTGCTGCATGCAGAATCTGACTTTTTGAAGTTCCACATTCATTTTGTCTACATATTTTTACTTTTAGTTTGTGGTCACATTCTGTATTTAGAGAGGGTCTATTTGTGTTCTGCATGTGTGACTGAGGTCAGTTATTCTGATATAGTATTCCAGCTTGTTCAGTTATCTCAGTAGGCATCACTGTGATATTTATGATGCTTCCTTTTCCTGGAAAGGTCCTTGTCAGATTTGACTTTTGTAGGGTCTTTTATTCATTCATAACAGGTCCTCTGCTGGAGTGAGTTTATGTTGCTGCTACTGAGATGAAAATAGAATCAGACTTTTTTTTATTTATTTATCTTTTTCTTGTATGGTGAATTCTATAAGAACATACCTTAGTTCTGTTCTGCACACACTGCATGTGAGAATTAGAGTTCCAGGCAACATAATTTATCTGAAACAATTTTTACTGATAAAGATTATTTTTTTTTCTTTTCAGGAAAGGTTGGGCATATAGATTGCATTATTTATTTTTCCATGGGGCAATTGCCTGACTAGTAAGGGGAGCTCCTCACTCTCCTTCTTAACCAGAGTTTTCAGAGGGCCTTCTCATTTGGGATCCTTGGGAGGGGGATGCCACCTCATCCCTCACATCAGGAAGCAGACTGCCTTGAGTCACCCCTGGGGGTAAGTGCTGTCAAACACTGCCTGTAGGGGTAGGGGATGGAATAAAATACTGCCCTGTGGATGCCCCCAGAAAGAAATGCTGCCTTATGGGGAGGGCTGGGGGGAGGGCTATTTTTGTTCTATCCATGTGGCGTGGTATGGTAGTAACAGTATCTGGCGGTTTTTAAATTAGAAGAACTAAACAGGAGGCAATGTTTTGTTTATGATGATTATTGTGTTATGCGGTTTTATGAAAATGTCTATGTTAGTTTGTACACCACATGGAATAGTAGATATTGTGGTATGTAAGTATTCTAAATAAATAAAATGGGGAAGTGCTGGTAAGGAAAGAGAGAAAGAGATAGGGAGAGAGGAATGGAGAAAGAATTGGACTTTGGAAAATAAGAAAAGAGTAAGATGTTGGTGTCAGGCCTAGGGAAAGGGGAGAGGGAAAGTGTGCTCTTTCTGTGCCACTTGATGTGAATGCAAGAGGGGGCTTTATGAGAGAAATATTCCATGGTGCTAGCTCATTTCAGTTTAAAAAAATGTCTTCACTATTTTGGTATGCTGCTTCATATTCAGTCTTAGCCTGTTTGTTTTTCTTTCTTTGGGATGTCTGTATGCAAATGAATATGTTAATACACCACTCACCACCCTTTTGCCCCCCCCCCCCCCCCAAATGAAACACTACATCCATGATTGAAACCTAGCGGAAAGTGGACAACCAATGGGATACTGGGGGTATAAATTATACCAAAGTGGCAGTGTGAACCAAATTGGTGGAGGGGTGGCATTAAATATTAAGGGTGGCATAGAGACAAACAGGATAAAAGTTCTGCAGAGAAAAAAAAGGTGCTAACCCATGAACATTTTTGCAAGCTCTTGCATGAGACCCTTATGATATAAACTCTTAGCTTAGGCAGCTGTATTTATGAAACGTAAAAGCACAAACAATCCTGAGCTTACAGTGTTCTCGGGGACATAAGATGAATATGTCTCAGTGACCATCCAACAAGTTAATAAATTCTTTATGCTGTTGTTGAAGGTTTTTAGCCTGTCAGCATAATTTCACTCTGGCTATTCCAGCTCTGTATTCTCTTATGTGTTACATATAATTCCAGTTAACCCTCTCGGACCTCTGCTGTACAGTATTCTTCACTTTGTGTATGACACTTTTTTAGTCTGTATGATTTTTACTAAGCCACGGAAGTGATACTGGGTGAAGCAAATATGATGAAGCCCATTCTATTCCTATGGGCTTTGTGGCAATCGCTGCATGGGAATCACTACCACGGCTTAAACAAAAGGAGCCCGTAATGCATATTTGGAATTATTTCTTAATTTAACAAAAGATTGAACACTTTTGTACAATGTCTGCTTTTTTTCCATGTCTTTACTACACTTCGCAGCTGTCCTGTATTATCAGATAATTCATTTTTCAGTACCTGAAGAAAAATGTACACATGGTTGTCAGAGGAGGGAAAGCACATATGAAGATGAAGAAGGATGCCCCCTAGATGCAGTACTTTGAGTGCACCACTAGGGATCATCAGTGCCATTTTGGATCCTGGTGCACTTGGCTGGGAGTAGAGGGGGACCAATCCCCCCAAGGTCATTGGACTATCAATGATGGCCCTGAGATAGATCCTAGGGGGTCATGGGGTGGGGGAGGGTCAGTCTTTGGCAGGGGGTGCTTAAGCTTGTGGGCCAGGGTTTTAGACTTTGAGGGTGGGGTTTGAGCTGGAGGATCAGACATCAAGTGGGGTTGAGCCCGGAGGTGATCAGATGATCGAATATAAGGGTGTTGGGGAAGAATTGGATGTTGGGGATTGTCAGGGGGATCAGAAACTAGATTATGTTGGGGAGGTATCAGGAAAGGGTTTCAGACAATGGAGTAGTACTGCCTCAGAACCTCTTCTGACAGCATCCACACCACTGAACTGTTAATAGCAAAGTGGCACCTACTGGCTCCTCTTGAGAGGACAGTAAGTGCCACCATATTATCAGCAGTCATAACTGCTTGTGAATGGTACTGCTCCACGCAGTATTGTACCTAAGACTGAATGGACCCCAGTTGGAAAAACTAAGATGGGTCCCCTACACCATCTCTCCTAAAGTATTGGGGACCTGAGGGAGAGGGAAAACCTGAAAAAAACAAATACATTCCAGAACTATATAGAAAGCCTGTCATAGTAATAGAAATAGAAACTGAAATGCTAGATATCAGAGATGCAGCTATCCCAAAGCTGATATATTTTAATTAATACATTCAGAAAAAATTACTTTTTGTTGTGTGAGAATTGTTTTAGTCCCAGTGTCTCTTTTTCTGTTTTTTTCTACTATTCTTGACTCTTTTTCTCTATCTGACCTCTCTAGCATCTCCCTTCTGTATCCTTGTCACTATCCTTTCCCCATATTCAGCATTTGCTCTCTGTGTCCCTTCCTTCCCTCCATAGTCAGCATGACCTCTCTGTGTCCCTCTTACTCTCTCCAACATCTCCCCTCTGTATCCATGTCTATATGTTCCCACAATGTCCAGCATCCCTTCTCTGTGTCCTTGTCCAGCTTTCCTTCCATTGTTCCTGCACCTCCCATCCCAGAGCCAATATATTTCTATTTTTCTTCCCTCCCATCCCTCCCCTTGCCCTGGGGCCAGCATCTCTCCCTGTCTCTTTCTTGCCACCCCGGGACAAGCATCCTACGCTCTACCTCCCACCCCCATGGTCCAGCATCATCTCTCTCTTACTCCATTTGTCCAGGATTTCTCTTCTCCTCTTCACCCCATCCAATCTCTCTCTCTCTCTCTCTCTCTCTTTTTCTCTTCCCCCAGGTCCTGTAATTTTCCCTCTCTGTTCTTCCTCTTTTAGTCTGAGTCATTCTTTCTCTCTCTCTCTCTCTACTTCCCACAGATCTAGGGTTTAGTCTCTCTTCCTGCTTATTTACAAATGTAGTAATGTAAATATTTATCTATACTTCTTGAGGTATAGTTGAACTTTTGCCTTTAATGCATCTTATCTCTGGATAGCTTTGGGGTCAGTATTCTAGCTGAAGTGCTGATGAATGCCAGAACCAATGATGTACTGGAGGACGCTCCTTGAAACCCATTTAATTTTTTTTTTAGATAATAAGAAGTAGCACTTGTAGCAACATTATGAGATGGAAGTGATCAGAAAGTTGTAGCACATTACTGATTAGTAGAGGATACAAACACCTATACAGATAGAATATATACATTATTGAAAAAATAGACCACAAAATAGTTGCAATTACATAAGTTTAATTTTATTCAGGTATTTCCTGTACCTCCTTCCACAGAAATGTATCAAGGCAATTCACACTAACAGTAGACTCTGGAAAGAGAGTTAGGAGAAGACAGATAGAGGAAAGCAGAAAAGCAAAACTGAGACAAAAAAATGGATATATAAACAGCTGGATTCAGTAAATGGTGCTCAAAATTTGGCACTGAAAAAAATTGGCACCAAATGGTATTCTAAACAGGCATTCTGAGATGAGTGTCCTTTTTTAGAATAACATATACCGCCAGGATTCATGCCCAGCTTTGGGTATGATGATTTACATAGTAACATAGTAGATGACGGCAGAAAAAGACCTGCACGGTCCATCCAGTCTGCCCAAGAAGATAAATTCCTATGTGCTACTTTTTTATTTGTACTGTCCTCTTCAGGGCACAGACCGTATAAGTCTGGCCAGCCCTATCCCCGCCTCCCAACCACCAACCCCACCTCCCACCACCAGCTCTGGCACAGACTGTATAAGTCTGCCCAGCACTATCCCCGCCGCCCAACCACCAGCCCCGGCACAGACCGTATAAGTCTGCCCAGCACTAGCCCCGCCTCCCATCCACCAGCTCTGCCACCCATTCTAGGCTAAGCTCCTGAGGATCCCTTCCTTCTGCACAGGATTCCTTTATGTTTATCCCACGCATGTTTGAATTCCGTTACCGTTTTCATCTCCACCACCTCCCGCGGGAGGGCATTCCAAGCATCCACCACTCTCTCCGTGAAAAAATACTTCCTGACATTCTTCTTGAGCCTGCCCCCCTTCAATCTCATTTCATGCCCTCTCGTTCTACCGCCTTCCCATCTCCGGAAAAGGTTTGTTTGCGGATTAATACCTTTCAAATATTTGAACGTCTGTATCATATCACCCCTGTTTCTCCTTTCCTCCAGGGTATACATTTATATCAAATGAAACCTGCTGTAAATCTTGGTGTGTAAGTAGGCGTGGATTCCCGGTATTCAGTAATACTGCATGAATCTTTAGTGAATGCCCCGACTCACTTGTGCTTCTCATGGCCACACCCCCTTTTGAGTTGTGCGCTATAAGATTTGCATGCGGATCTTTATAGAATAGTGTTTCGTAGGTGCACACACAAATCCAAATTGTTGTCAATTAATGCCAATAATTGATTGTTAGCACCCAATTATTAGTGTCAATTGGCTCATTAGCCAATTTACCCCCCCCCCCCCCCTTTACTAAGCCGTACTAGCAGACGCCATGCAGCAGTGCCGACACAGACCATTCAATATGGCTAGGTTTGGGAACCTATGATCTACTGGCAGGGAACTGTTGCTATGGATATACTTTAAATATCATCAAAAACTGTTCTACAATAAGAAAACTTGGATTTTTCCCGGTCTCTAGGGAGACTCAAAAGAAACTTAAAGAGTTTTTGCTATTATGACTGAGAATTTTGCAAATTGGGGGTTCTTTCTTCCTTAAATATCTCTGTAAATCTGTGAGTAGCCTAAATTCTCAACAGTATGTTTTTATTATTCCTTCGCATTTATCTGCTTTTCTAGCCACTAAGAGGTTGGCTGCAGGGGAAACTTCTGTTTGTGTCACTACTTTAAATGTTCTTTATGTAGGAAAGGGTTCTGCATGGATGGAAGCGTTATAGGATATGCTTTCTTTTTATTTTGCAGATTTGTTTAATTTCTCCATATAGTAATTTTGGAAGCCTCCTAATGGTAGACTGTGGAGTCTGCTCAGCACTGTCCTTGTTCTAAAATTTCTGAAGTTAACGTTGAAGCGCCTGAACAGTTCCACTCCATCCCATCCAAATCTATTCAGGCACGATCAGGGCACAGACCATAGAAGTCTGCCCAGCACTGGTCTTGTTCTCCAACTTCTGAAGATGAATCTGTCTAACCACGATCAGATTAGAGTTTGGGGTTTCTTTAATATTTGTTTTTCCTCTTTGTTTTTATCTAAACTCTATTACTATACAACTGTAATGCTTGATATATTATGTCAAAATTTCATTAAAAAAAGAAAAGAAAGTGAAAGGAACACCATTATTGACAAGAAAGAAACACAATTATTCCAAAGACCTATAACTAAAAGAAAGCAGGGTCCCACCATTGGTTATCTACGCTCCAGATATGGACCATCAAATGAGTGTTGAAAATGAAACATCTTCAAAGAAGTCCTAAAATTTGTGATAAACTAATTCTAAACATTGATTATGTGGTAGTGTATTCAACAAAGCAGGGACCAGTCAAAAAAATGCTGAGTGTCTGATTGATTCCAGATGAGCCCAAGATGGTGTTGGAAAAATTAGGTAATGATCATTGAGCAAACAAAAAGATCATGCAGGTAAATATGTTATTGTTGACGAGGTCAGATAGCATGGACAGCTATTTTGAATCAAAATCTTAATGCATAAGGAAGTGGACCAGAGTTATTTTGCCCCCACTATTCCATGTGAGCAAATGCCCTATTACATAAATGTTTCTTCTATCTTATGTCTGACACCCCTGATCTACAGGCCTCTCAGAATTCTAACAGAAGTTATACAAAAGGCAGTGAAGAAGTAACCAGCCCATCAAGGTAGCTCTTACCATTATGAAAGATTCCAGCTTACTAACATTGCGTCTATTGAAGCCCCAAAAAGGATCATGATAGGGATTTTCCTTTTGTGGCTCTGTTCCCTAATGCATAACTTTAGACTCTCCTCAATATGACTAATAATTTCTACTTTGTTAAGCAGTAGAGACTGGAAGAAGAGCTTGTACCTTCAATCCGTGATGATGTTATCAATGGTCTATCATGACTATAAAACTCTCTCATGGTTGATTGTACTCTTTTTTACTTTTTATATTGGCTTTCATGCTGAGAATCTAGTGAAAGTGGTTTATAGTAGTTGGTGAAGAGAAAGTAAGCCTTTGTATATAATTGCATGGAATGTTGAAAACTCTACTGCTAGGTCAATGACCACTACTCTAGGAAGTCCCAGGAGGAGCATGGAGTCCCTAGTTATAAAGGATGGACCACTGGGAGTCTCAACATGTGTATCAACCTACTGACTAATATAAATAGATTTTCTGTGTAACTTTTCTGGATTTCCAGAGAATGGAATCTAAAAGGAAAGAGAACTATATTTTTGCTATAATTATAACTGTTGTTGTAAATCTATTCACTGTGTAACTTCTGGCTTGGAGTTTAAGGGTTTGGGTTAGAGCAGGGGTTCTCAACCCAGTCCTTGGGACACACCCAGCCAGTCAGATTTTCAGGATACCCACAATGAATATGCTTGAGATAAATTTGCATGCACCCTAAGTGCATCACTTTGCACTTCTTTGCATTGAATTTTAATTGCCAAACATTAGACCATTCTTCTTACTTCTGCAGATCTTTTTTCAAGTTTTTCACTCCCTCTGGAGTGTCCACTCTGTTACAAATCTTGGAATTGTCTGCAAAAAGGGTGACCTTACATTCTAAACCTTCTGCAAAGTCCCTCACAAATATATTGAACAGAATCGGCCTCAGCACCGATCCTTGAAGCACTCCACTAATCACCTTTCCTTCCTCCGAGTGAATTCCATTAACCACCACCCTCTGGTGTCTGTCTGTCAACTAGTTTCTAATCCAGTTCACCACTTTGGGTCCTAACTTCAGCCTGTCAGATTTGTTCAAGAGCCTCCTATGAGGAACCGTGTTAAAGGCTTCACTGAAATCCAAGTAGATTACATCTAGCGCCAGTCCTCAATCCAATTCTCTGGTCTCCCAGTCAAATAATTCAATCGGATTCATTTGGCATGGTTTACCTTTGGTAAAACCGTGTTGTCTCGGATTATGTAACCTATTGATTTCCAGGAAATTCACTATCTTTTCTTTCAGCATCTCTTACATGACATTTTCAATAACTGAAGTGAGGCTTATAGTTTCCAGCTTCTTCTCCGTCACCACTTTTGTGAAGAGGGACCACATTCACTCTTCTCTAATCCTGAGGAACCTCCCCCATCTCCAAGGATTTATTAAGCAAATCTTTAAGAGGACCCGCCAGAAGCATTCTGAGCTCTCTCAATATCCTGGGATGGATCCCGTCCGGTCCATTGGCTTTGTCCATCTTCAATTTTTCAAGTTGTTCATAAACACTTTCTTCTGTGAACGGTGCTATATTCACTCCATTCTCATATGTACCTTTGCCAGTCAATTGTAGTCCAGGATTTTCTTCCATGATCACAGAAGTATTTGTTTAGCACATTTGCTTTTTCCTCATCATTCTCCACATGGCGGTTCATGGTATCTTTCAGTCTCACAATTTCATTTTTAGTCTTCTCCCTTTCACTAATATACCTGAAAAAATTATTGTTACATAAGTACATAAGTAGTGCCACACTGGGAAAGACCAAAGGTCCATCTAGCCCAGCATCCTGTCACCGACAGTGGCCAATCCAGGTCAAGGGCACCTGGCACGCTCCCCAAACGTAAAAACATTCCAGACAAGTTATACCTAAAAATGCGGAATTTTTCCAAGTCCATTTAATAGCGGTCTATGGACTTGTCCTTTAGGAATCTATCTAACCCCTTTTTAAACTCCGTCAAGCTAACCGCCCGTACCACGTTCTCCGGCAACGAATTCCAGAGTCTAATTACACGTTGGGTGAAGAAAAATTTTCTCCGATTCGTTTTAAATTTACCACACTGTAGCTTCAACTCATGCCCTCTAGTCCTATTATTTTTGGATAGCGTGAACAGTCGCTTCACATCCACCCGATCCATTCCACTCATTATTTTATACACTTCTATCATATCTCCCCTCAGCCGTCTCTTCTCCAAGCTGAAAAGCCCTAGCCTTCTCAGCCTCTCTTCATAGGAAAGTCGTCCCATCCCCACTATCATTTTCGTCGCCTTTCGCTGTACCTTTTCCAATTCTACTATATCTTTTTTGAGATACGGAGACCAGTACTGAACACAATACTCCAGGTGCGGTCGCACCATGGAGCGATACAACGGCATTATAACATCCGCACACCTGGACTCCATACCCTTCCTAATAACACCCAACATTCTATTTGCTTTCCTAGCCGCAGCAGCACACTGAGCAGAAGGTTTCAGCGTATCATCGACGACGACACCCAGATCCCTTTCTTGATCCGTAACTCCTAACGCGGAACCTTGCAAGACGTAGCTATAATTCGGGTTCCTCTTACCCACATGCATCACTTTGCACTTGTCAACATTGAACTTCATCTGCCACTTGCACGCCCATTCTCCCAGTCTCGCAAGGTCCTCCTGTAATCGTTCACATTCCTCCTGCGACTTGACGACCCTGAATAATTTTGTGTCATCGGCGAATTTAATTACCCGATGACACCCTTACATTTCTAGCCATTTGTTTTTCCGCTTGCGCTTTCACCAGATGTATCTCTCTCTCTCTTTCCTGGCTTCTTTCAGTTTCATTCGGTATTTCCTCTCTGTGTTCCTCTTCTTGAGTTTTTCTGTATTTCATGAATGCCAACTCTTTAGCCTTTATTTCCTCAGCCACTTGCTTGGAGAATTGTATCGGTTTCCTT
Organism: Microcaecilia unicolor; assembly: GCF_901765095.1. Taxonomy (NCBI): domain Eukaryota; kingdom Metazoa; phylum Chordata; class Amphibia; order Gymnophiona; family Siphonopidae; genus Microcaecilia; species Microcaecilia unicolor. Next base: position 381,220,724 of record NC_044031.1, read on the forward strand.
TTCCTCTTGCTTTTATTTATTCTCTTTCCATAAATTGTTAGGGGCTATATTTGTGGCTCTTTTGCTAAAGTCAGCATGTTAGAAATCCAGGACTTTGAGTTTGAGTGGCTGCCCTCCACTTTAGCTGTTATATCAAATCAAACTGTTTGATGATCACTGCTGTCCAGGTGGGCATGCACTCAGATATTAGACTGACTTTCCACATTTGTGAGCAGTAGATTCAGTGTTGCTCCTCCCCTCATGGGTTCTGTTACCATTTGTCTGAGCAGCACACTTTGTAAGGCATCCATGATCTCTCAACTTCTTTCTGATTCCACAGATGGAACTTTCCAGTCCGCATCCAGCAGGTTGAAATCTCCCAGCAACAGCACCTGTCTTTTCTTTCCCAACTTTTGGATATCTGTATCAAGATCTTATCTAGTTCCTCCTATTGTGTCAGAGGTCTGTAGACAACACCCATATGGACGGAGGTTCCATCATTTCTTTTCAAGGTGATCCATATCACTTCTTCATTTCTCCAGCCCCTGTCATTTCAGTCGCAGTGATATTGTTTCTCACATACAGAGCTACTCCTCTACCTTTATGACTATCTCTATCCTCCCTAAATAGACTGTAGCCTGGTATGTTTGCATCCCTGTCTCTAACATCAGCGCTTCCAGATCATGAACTTTGTTGCTTAGATTGTGAGCATTTGTGGTCATCGCTTTCCAGCTACATTTCAGTTGCAGCCTCATCTTCTGTTTAGTTTTTTTCTTTAGTCTCACTTCCTGCTGTGTTGGTAAGAAGTGATTTGCTAAGATAGTTGTTTTCATTATTTTCTTTACTACTTTCACACCTTGTCTTTAGCTGGGGGGTGACTACTGGAATTGACCTGCCTCCATATGCCACCCCCGCCTTCTAGTTTAAATGCCTAGATACATATTGTCTGAATTTCTCTCCAAGAATTTTTTTTTCTGCTACAGTGAGATGCAGTCCATCATTACAATATAATATTTTGTTTTTCCATGTATTGCCCCATCCTCTTTTGTACCTAAAACCTTCTTGATGACATCAGGCTTTGAGCCACCTATTGAAATTATTGGTATTTTGTAAACTTTTCTCTCCCTTTTCAAATGTAGGTAGTTCTTCGAAAATGCTATCGTTTGTACCAAAGGTTTTAACCCCTCCCCCAACTCCTGAAAAGCTCTCTGCACTGCAAGCGGAGTATTATTGGTCAGGTCATTAGTTCCCAGGTGGATAACAACATCAGTGTTAGACTCCTTAGTTTCTTCTCTGATTATAGTCAGTATTTGTCTAGTACTCCTGAAAGCTGAGGAGCCTGGAAGGCATTTCATTTTGTTGGGTCCCTTAGAACTGTTAATGCGTCTGATAATAGAATTCCCCAGCAGCAACAGTTTTCTGGTTTGAGATTCCTTTTTAGTTCTTGGGGGATGTTTTTTCTCTTGGGACATCTTCATTGCTTTCTGTTTCATCTCAGTTCTATTTTCTGGAGCATCACAGTGCTGTAATGGAGCAAAAAAATCCTATAGGGGCAATAATTATGAGGGTGCCATTCTCTTCCCTCCCTCCATTTAATTGTCCACCATCTCTCTCTCACTCTCGCTTACTCTCTCTCCCTTCCCCGTCTGTTTCTGGGCCCATCATTTTTTTTGTAGTCCCCTTCCCTACCTCTGATCGTGCATTTCCCCATCTCTCTCATCCCTCCCCTGGGCTAATTTAAAACAGCTTCAGGGGGCCCTGTGGTCTTGGCACCTCTTCCTCTTCTCACTTCGATCCATCTCCTCCTCCTCCCTTCCCCTTATCTTTCCGGTCTTCTTTAAAAATCAGGTTGTTTTCTAAGAGGGGGCCCTGGTGCAGCAGCCATTCTGATAAGCTGCCTGCGACTGCCCCAATGTTTTCTTTCTGCCACTACCTACCCAGACAGAAATAGGAAGTTGCAGCACAGAGAAATCTATTAAGAAATCAAGAAATGTATTAAGTTATGTCCAATAAAAAAGGTATCATCTTATTTTCTTTTCCATGTTTTATTTTGTTTGATTACTATTGATAACCAACACAGAGAAGAAATGTTTCAGGGCAGCCACAGGCAGCTTGTGGGAATGGCTGCCACACCGGGGTCCCTCTGAAAAAAGAAATTGATTTTAAAAGAAGAATGAGAAGATGAGGGGAACGGAGGAGAAGACAGACTGGTGGCAAGAAGGGGAAGAGATGTCCGGAACGTGGGGCCACCTAGAGCTGTGGGGTCAGGACAGCTGCCCTGTATGCCCTCCCCCTAACGACTGCCCTGCATATAGAAACATATTTTTCAAATCAGCTGCTGGAAAGAAGAAAGAGAAGAGGAAGTTTCTGAAGAGGATCTCAAGGAAGCCAAGTGACCAGGAGAAGAGCTTTAATCCAGAGGGAGAGCAAGCCTTCAAGTGAAAGTGTTCACCCATCCAAATTCTCAGGTTCTCTATGTTTTATTATTTCTTGCATGTCTGTGAATTTTTAATATATGTGCTAAAAAAAAATTTCACACAGATAAGACTATTTCACCCAATAGACTTCAAGAGTGAACACTGGACTTCTTAATATATACTTTGCACTGTGTGAAATAAATAAACAATAAAAAAAGAAGAGTGAATGGCTTCTAGTCTGGAACATTAGCTGAAAGGCATGTGCATAGGTGAGGGATCATCTACTGAACTAGGGGACTACAAGTACCACACTGCTTTTGGGATATACAGTGCTTTTTTTGAGGGGGTACTTGGGGGTACTGAGTACCGGCACCTTTTCTATTGTCTGCTAAAATTGACCCATGGTCCAAAGTGTTAATGAAAGATTTCAGGCTCTACACAACAATTCTGCCTTGTGACTGGTTGCAGGGGGCCTGGCTATTGTGGGGTGGGTCTCCATGATCACCCCATTCCTGAAGGGTGGCCTGGCATTTGAGTACCGGCACCTTTTTTTGCTAGAAAAAACACACTGGGGATATAAGCGCAAAAACAAAGACTGGCCAAAACCTCTCCCTCCCGGAACTGAGTAACATGGCAGCTCTGTGGGGTTGCCTAAAAAAAATTGTGAATATCTTATTGCTGGGAACCACAGATAAGATTTTGTGACTAGAAGTTTGCAAAAAATCAAGGGAACAAAATCCATCAACTCATGAAGGTGGAGAGAGACTGTAGTCAACACTGCTGTAATTATCCAAAAATCTCCTGTGAGTCTGAATGCTGCATATTTCCAAGTCACCCAGAAATACATTCAAAGGATGTATTGCTGAAAGATACTGTTACTATGTCATGTTGTTGAAAGAAGACCATTCACTGTAAAGTCTTCTGAGTATTGAATTCTGTAATTACTTCACTCTTGTAAACAGACTTGTTGGAGTCACTTGGACAAGCCTACAACCTGCTTTTATTACCTTAGATTTGGCTACCAGGATAGCAGCCTTTTCAAAGATGCCCAGGAGTAAATTTCCAGTGTGTGTCTTAAATAACAAATAATATCATTCACAGAGGGGCTTGGTGCAGTGAGCACTTTTCCTTGTTAGTCGTCCTCTACAGCCTCTCAAGCACAACGGTGAAGATCTTGAAACTGCTGCTATTTACTGATTTGGATAAAGCTCCTACTTTTCTCAGTAACATAATAACATAGCAAATGATGGCAGATAAAGGCCTGTATGGTTCATCTACTCTGCACAACAAGATAAACTCATTTACATGGTGTGTGATACTTTATATGTATACCCGAGTTTGATTTGTCCTTGCCATTCTCAGGGTACAGACCGTGGAAGTCTGCTCAGCACTCTTCTTGTACTAAAAGTTCTGAAGCTAATGTTGATGCCCCTTAAAATTTACACTCAAGCCCATCCATTTCTATTCAGTCACGATCTGGGCGTAGACCATAGAAGAAGTCTGCCCAGCACCAGTTTTGCTTCCCTGTTACCAGCGTTGCCACCCATGCATGTTTGAATTCCATTACTGTTTTCATTTCCACCACCTCCCATGGAAGGGCATTCCATGTATCCACCATCCTTTCTGTGAAAAAATACTTCCTGACATTACTCCTGAGTCTGCCCCCCTTCAACCACAATTTATGTCATCTAGTTCTATGTGGATTAATACCTTTTAAATATTTAAACGGCTGTATCATGTCACCCCGTTTCTCCTTTCCTCCAAGGTGTACATGTTCAGGTCAGCAAGTCTATCCTCGTACCATTTGCAATGCAAATCCCATACCATTTTTGTAGCTCTTATTTGCATCGCTTCCAGTCTTTTTACATCTTTAGCAAGATACAGCCTCCAAAACTGAACACAATACTTCAAGTGGGACCTCACCAACAACTTGTAGAGGGGCATCAACATCTCCTATCTTCTGCTGGTTATATAATTCAAGGCAAGTTACAATGAGTGGAGGAGTAGCATAATGGTTTGTGCAGGGGGTGTGGGTTCAATTCCCATGTGTGACAAAGCAGTGGGTTTTTAAGCCTGTAAACTGTATTAATTATTTCTTGAAGTGTATTTCTCTAGTTTGGCCAGCAGTTGGTGTATATTTATGTTTAAAGCTGTTACAGAGAAATGACTGTTTTTTCTTTAGTCTAACACAGATAGGAAATAAGATGCAGTATACTTTTGAAAACTTATTCTGGGCTCTGATTGGCCCAAGAGCTCAATTCATCTAGGATGTACTGGCTTTTTTTCTCCATTCTTAGCCAGGGAGAAGAGAGAGAAAGATCTCTTTACTGAGGCCCTGTGAACAATTACATTTGATAACCTGTGAGCAGCTATATGTCCTGATCTCCCCAGGTACTATTTAGATAGTAAACAAATGATTAGATAGTTTTATAATTGATCCATATTCCGTTACATATTACTGTTTGCTAAATGCAACTTTTCTGTTCATTGTTCAAATTTTTCATGACAATAAACTAGGGATGTCCATTTAACACATTAATAATGCAATTAATACATTAAATAAATAACACATTAAAAATTTTAACAGGAAGTTCTGAGGTAGAACTTCCTGTTACAGAGAGACGCTTCAGGATGGGTGAGAAGCAGAATTGTTTTCACTGCAGTCTGCAGTGATGAGGAGCAGAGAGAAGGAGTCACAGAGGGGGTCCATTGGAGTGCTGTGCTGAGAGAGGTAAGAAGAGGTGTTGAAGACAGAAAGAAAAATGCAACCACAGTGGTGGTAGTGGCAGAGGGAGGGGGCATGGAATAAAGAGAAAGCAGAAAAAAGTCAGAGAAATATGCGAACCACAATGGGGGTGGGGCACGGGCATGGCTAGAAATTCAACAATTAGAAAAAAAGGTTATTTTATGGCCAGGATAGAAATGGGCTTAGAGGTCCTTTTACTAAGCCATGCTAAAAGGTGGCCCGCACCACCTTTAGTGTGTGGGCTTCCCACATGCTGAGGCCACCTTTTCCACGCTAATAAAATGGCTGTTTTCTTTTTTTGTATTGGCCACGTGATTATGCCCCAATTAATGCGTGGCCATTAATGAGGGAGCCCTTGCCGCCACCTATTTAGAAGGCAGTAAGGGCTACTGCACTACTCCCACATTAATCAGGTAGTTTGCAATAATTGCAATATTTTTCAGCGTGGGATTAGTGCATGGTAAGTGGAACACTACCATGGGACGCCTCAGCACTTCCCATGGTAGTGCAGTTTTAGCGTGTGGTAGGCCTGTATTAGGCCTACTGCACTTTAGTAAAAGAGCCCCTTAGTATATGGGAAAGACCAACATAAGGGCATCCTAAGCCCATTTACTAACTCTGCTTAGTAAAAGGGCACCCTATGTTTGTACCTGAGGCAATAGAGGGTTAATTTACTTGCTCAAGCTCACAAGGAGCAGCAGTGGGATTTGAACTAGGCTATCCTGGTGGTCAGCCAAGTGCTCTAACCTCTAGGCCTGCACTTCTTATAGGCATCAACTACCTGGTTACAGTGAATGGAAGTGGGAGCATTACCTCCTATGTTATTTTACTGTAAAAGTATTTAGACATCCCAGCAATGCGGATGAAGATTTCATTGTAATATTAAGCTATGCATGACCCTTACTCTTGCCCTTACAGAAATCTGTTTCAGTTTCTGATCATTTTATTGCATTTGAATTGAAGTTGTTTCAGTGTACTACTGACATGTGTATTAAAGACTGTTATTCGTAATGGCAGGACAGTACATGAATCGGGGCTCATCTGTGGTGAAATACAGTGTGCCCCAAGGCAAAAAAAAAGGAAGGAAACTCCAAATCTCACAAATGCTTATGAAGCCAACAGTCAGGAGTGAGGGAACAAAACAAAAAGGAGGACATCAAAGTTAATCCAAATACTCAGGTCTTTATTACCACAAAATTAATGTAAGCCGGCTGTGTTTCAGCAGACGTGCCTTTGTCAGGAGCCTTATCTTACTGACCGCATAAACAAGAGTGTGAAAAAATGAAGACTGGTACAAATATAGTACACATTCTGTGTGTTACCACTTGACATATCTCAGATCATTTTTTCACACACTTGTTTATGTGGCCAATAAGATAAGGCTCTTGAGGAAGGCAGGTCTGCTGAAACACAGCCATGTTGAGCCTTTTGACAAATGACTTAAATCATTTTTGTGGCAATAAAGACCTCATTATTTGGATTAGCTTTGTATTTCTCCTTTTTTTGTTCCCTCACTCCTGACTGTTGGCGGAATACAGTGTGCTTCATAGAAACTGGGACTGCTGAAATGCATGAAAAATCCAAGTATATTTGTGGCAATGGTGGAGGATTAATTTTGCCCAGTGAAAATGGTTAACATATGTAGGGCAAGATTAACTAATATGTGTTATCAATAAATAAGCCCCATGGCATAAACTTATTTCATTTACTTATTTATTAGGATTTATCTACGGCCTTTTTGAAAGAATTCACTCAAGGCAATGTATGGTAAGAATAAATCAAACAGAAGCAATATACAATTACAGCAGTAAGAATATTTAAACAACAATACAAAGTATGGCAAGTGGGGTACTTGGGGGTACTGAGTACCGGCACCTTTTCCATTGTCTGTTAAAATTGATCCATGGACCCCAAGTTTTAATGATAGAGCTCAGGCTCTACACACCAATTCTGTCTTGTCTTAGATTCTGTGGTTGCAGGGGGCCTGGCTATTATGGGGTGGGTCTCTCAGTGATAACCCAAATCCTGAAGGGTGGCCTAGCATTTGAGTACCGGCACCTTTTTTGCTAGAAAGAACACACTGTCTAAAACCCAACAGTAATCCCAGAGATTGCAAATAATATTATATTAAAGAAAAGAAACCTGAATAGCCCAGGGTACCTACAGAGATGGTCAACCCTTAAAAAGGCACATCACCAGTTTCAATCAATTCTCTGAAAACCAACTTCAGAGGAAAACAGCTCCTCACAGGGAGGAAAAAACGCTGAAGCAAAAAAAAAAACCCAAAGCAAATTCTCTCTGGGATTAATGTTGGGGACTATAACAACTATTGAAAAATAGTCCAAAACATGCTGCAAGTGCATAGCAAAGAAGATTTCTTTTCCTACTTAGCTTCTGCACCCGGGTAATAGCGCTTTCACAATACCCGCTTGCAATCTTCAACCGGGTCCAACCAGTAGTACTCCTGTAGCACACTGCGGCTCCCTGACAAGGAGCCCCCTTGTTTTGCTTCTGCCTCAGGAGGAACTTACAATCCAGACCAATTCTTTTTGTCTTGCAGCCTGACACAAAATGGCGACAGGGTTTTAGATCAAATTTTATGATATTATATAGTATACTACTTACAATGTCAACATAATATGTAATAGAACATTTTAATAGACACCGTAGGGTATAAGCAAAGATGGAACATAGAGGGGGATATTTACAAAGGTGCGCTAGTGCTTTTAGTGTGCACTAAATGCTAGAGACACCCATATATTCCTCTAGTATTTACTGCACTAGTGTGCCTTTTAAAAGGACCTCATAGATAGGTAAGAGAGTAAGAGGAGTTAAAAAATAAAGGGACTAATTTAAAGAAAGTTGCACACAAGGTCAGAGAGGTAATTAAATCTTATCTCAGCTATGATAGGAGTGGATAAACATGTTCTGCTGCAGTATGTGCAGCCCGTGCCACTCCTTGTGTGCGTGCAGGACTAACAGTTTAGTTACTTCTTCCATTAAAGACCTAGTTGAAGAGTTAAGCTTTCACCAGTTCCTGAAGTAGAGATAGTCTTGTATTAAGCGGAGCCTTTCAGGGAGTGCATGCATTCCAGAGTGTGGGAGCTACTGCGGAGAAGGTTTGCTTGTGGGTATCACATCTTGTAATGTATTTTGGAAAGGGTGTGGTTAGGGATACTCCTTGGGAGGACCTTAATGTCCTTGGAGATGTATAGAGGGTGATCCTGTTCTTCAAGTACTTGGGGCCATGTGGTAAACTGCAACCTGTGGTAAATTACACTCATTGATGCATGGTAATGTGGCAGTGTTTTTTTTTAGTAAATATAGTCATTTATGATGCTCTGAGTATGTATCTGCTCATCTTATCTGTGATGTAGTACTTTTTCTCTATGTATACGAAAGAAATAAATATATTTGAGCAAGTATAAAAGATAAGTCTTTTACCTGCTGCACTCTCAGCTTCTATAAGTAAAAGGAATGAAGGAGTAAGACTTTATAATTGCCAGGAAAATGTTGTCATCTTTCTTGCTTTTCATCTCTGAAAATGTCAGGCCTCCAAAGTATTTTTTTATGCTCAATAATCACCCTTTTTTTTCTTTCATCTGCTCTCTTCCGATGTGAAAAGGGAGTCTCATGTAAACACAGATCTTGTCCTTATGTTACCATTTTCTTATTATGTGCAGAATCAGCGTGTCAGGGTATTTAATTCTCTTATTTATAAAAACTTGCAGCGGGGCCAGTTTAACCAGTACGAAAACTAGGCAATCACCTAGGGTGGCAGCTTATTGGGGGGGGGGGGGGGGGGGCAGCAAAGAACAGCTGCAGTACAAGCAGAATAGTCTGAGAAACCATAACCACATACTTTACCAACAGGTATGGTGAGCTGTTTTCTAATAGCACATTTACTTGAATAACTGGCTTTTAAAAATTGACTGCAGTATGTATATATGCAAATCAAAGTTTAACACTTACAAATGATGCTCTATTCTGCATTTTTACAGGATTGTTAAGTTGGTATTATATTATGTTGAATGCCACATAAACAAAGTAATAACACCTATCTGGGCTATAGTGTTGACTGGAGGGTATGCTCGACAGAAAGCTTCTGTTTCCCAAACGCTTCACTGGGAGCTCCCGATGAAGCGGTTTCCTAAAGGACAAGTCCATAATCCACTACTAAATGGACTTGGGAAAAATCCACAATTCCAGGAATAACAAGTATAGAATGTTTGTAGGTTTGGGAAGCTTGCCAGGTGCCCTTGGCCTGGATTGGCCGCTGTCATGGACAGGATGCTGGGCTCGATGGACCCTTGGTCTTTCCCAGTGTGGCATTACTTATGTACTTATGTACCCTTGCACCAGCTCTGGTTAGCAGGATGCAAGCAGCTGGGATGCCATCCTCAGAATTCACTCCATGTGTTTGTTCAGGAAATCACTGACATAGTGCTGAATATAACAGTGTATTTTAAGAACTGATAGCACAGTCTAAACCACCATATGAAATTCATGTTTTACTGAAGAGGCGGCACTTTCTGTGTCATGACCTCAAGTAACAGAGCAAAGGTAGGAGCATTATTTTAAAACGTTACTCTAATGGCTTCCATCAGGGATGGCAGCCAGGAGCATTTTAAGGGAAAAGTCTTTAGTTCCTAGGCAGACTAGGAGGTAGATGGATTGCAGTAAAGTTGTGTGAAATTGACTGCTGTAGAATGTGTAATCACTATTAGCCATTTGCACAGAGCATATAAAATATACTTGATGCTATACAGAGATCCTTAATGGACATACAACATGTAATGAAGTATATTTGGATTTTTATTTGCCTTTTCAACATCTGGCTTCAGGGTGGGTTATATTTAAATTATTCCCCTGCCTGAGTGGGCTCACACTTTATTTATTTATACTTAGCTCACACCTTTTTCAGTAGTAGCTCAAGGTGAATTACATTCAGGTACACTGGGTATTTCTCTGTCCTAGGAGGGCTCACAATCTAAGTTTGTACCTGAGGCAATAGAGGGTTAAGTGACTTGCCCAAGATCACAAGGAGCAGTAGTGGGATTTGAACCAGCCACCTCTGGATATCAAGAGCAATGCTATAACCACTAGCAGTGTTTGAACCCATTCTTAGGTCTGATACAATGAGAGTGAGTTTTATCTGAAGGAAGGGTGGGTTTAGAGAGTTGCCCAGGGTCACTATCTAGCTTATTTTCGAAAGGGAAGGACGCCCATCTTCCGACACAAATCAGGAGATGGGCGTCCTTCTCTCAGGGTTGCCCAAATCGGCATAATCGAAAGCCGATTTTGGGCATCCCCAACTGCTTCCCGTCGCACGGACGACCAAAGTTCCCGGGGGCATGTCGGAGGCGTAGTGAAGGCGGGACTGGGTCGTACCTATCAGAGAGGCGTCCTCAAGCGATAAAAGAAGGGCGTCCCTGACGAACACTTGGCCGACTTTACTTGGTCCATTTTTTTTACGACCAAGCCACAAAAAGTGACCTAAATGACCATATGACCACCTGAGGGAATCGGGGATGACCTCCCCTGACTCCCCCGGTGGTCACTAACCACCTCCCACCCTGAAAAAAACAACTTAAAAAAATTTTGTCTTTTTTTTTTTTTAGAATATGGGTGAAGGACCTTGTCTCCGTCCCTGCGACGGCAGTTGAGGACATCCTTTGATATGCCTCCATCCGTGCGATGGCAGTTGAAGACGTCCAAAATGTGGTTGATTGTGAGAAGGATGTCCATGCCTGGATGTTTCTGTAAGAAGGATGTCCATGCCTGCTATGCCTCTGACACCCCCCTTTATTTATTTGGATTTTGGTCACAAGTAGCAGCAGTGGGATTTAAACTGGCCACCTCTGGATTGCAAGACCAGTGCTCTAACCACTAGGCCACTCCTCCACTCCACTCCCTTGAAATTTGGCCATTCCTGTGGGGGGGCACAGTATGCAGGTCCCTGGGGGGGGGGGAGGTTTGTGTGTGTCAGCGGAGGCATAACGAGGGCATGGACGTCCTTCTTTCAAACATTTGGATGCCCTCAACTGCCCCCCCCCCCCAGGGATGGCCAAATTTCAAGGGAGTGGAGTGGCGTGGAGTGGAGGTGTGGCCTAGTGGTTAGAGCACTGGTCTTGCAATCCAGAGGTGGCTGGTTCAAATCCCACTGTTGCTACTTGTGATCCAAAATCCAAATAAATAAAGGGGGTGTCAGAGGCATAGTAGGCATGGACATCCTTCTCACAGAAATATCCATGCATGGACATCCTTCTCACAAACATCTTCTCACAGAAACATCTAGGCATGGATGTTCTTCTCACAAACTTCCACATTTGAGGCATATCAAAGGTCATCCTCAACAGCCGTTGTAGGGACGGAGGCATAGAAATATCCAGTGTACCTGAATGTAACTCACCTTGAGCTACTACTGAAAAACGTGTGAGCAAAATCTAAATAAATAGCAAAGGACATCCTCAACTGCTGTCACAGAGGCATAACAAAGGACATCCTTCACCCATACTCTAAAAAAAAAAGACAAAAGTTTTTAAAGTTGTTTTTTTCAGGGTGGGAGCTGGCTAGTGACCACTGCATGCCTTTTTCCATTCAGTTAGTGCATCAGTTAGGTCACTGCAGTGCCCCCTAGGGTGCTCGGTTTATGTCCTGGCATGTCAGGGGGACCAGTGCACTACGAATGCTGGCTGCTCCCATGACCAAATGACTTGGATTTGGTCGTTTTTGAGATGGGTGTCCTCGGTTTCCATTATCGCCGAAAACCAGGGATGACCATCTCTAAGGTCGACCTAAATGTTGAGATTTGGGCATCCCCGACCGTATTATCGAATTGAAGGATGGATGCCCATCTTGTTTCGATAATACGGATTTCCCCGCCCCTTCACTGGGACGTCCTTAGAGATGGGCGCCCTTAGAGATGGTCGTCCCCGTTTGATTATGCCCCTCTATGACTGTCAAGGGGAGAACACTGTTCCGTCTAAGGTGAGCGGTCCTCCATCTACAGTCCTGCTAGTTGGGGCTGATGTTTCCCTATCACATTTTCTATAGTGAGGGACAGGCAAGCTCTGTAGAACTCCAGGGAACCTGCTGCCCCCTTGTGACTGAAAATATTATATTGAAGCACCACCCCCCACTGGCAGCAATGTAGTTGGAGGACTCCCACTCAGCTTACAGGGAACAGTGGGGGAGAAGTGGGATTTGAACCCTGGCTTCTCTGCTTGCCAAACAGCTTCTCCATCTTTCGACACAAATTGGGAGATGGACGCCCTTCTTGCAAAGCCGCCCAAATCGGCATAATCAAAAGCCGATTTTTTGACACCCTCGACGGCTTTCCATTGTGGGGACGACCAAAGTTCACGGGGGCATGTCGGCAGGGTAGCGAAGGCAGGACTGGAGCGGGACTGGGGCATGATTAGGAGATAGGTGTCCTCGGCCGATAATGGAAAAAAGAAGGGCGTCCCTAACGAGCACTTGGCCGACTTTACTTGGTCCATTTTTTTTCATGACCGAGCCGTGAAAAGATGCCCAAACTGAGCAGATGGCCACCGGAGAGAATCGGGGATGACCTCCCCTTACTCCCCCAGTGGTCACTAACCCCCTCCCACCATAAAAAACTGGTTTAAAATACTTTTTTGCCAGCCTCTATGCCACTGTCAAATGCCATACTCAGGTCCATTGCAGCAGTATACAGGTCGCTGGAGCAGTTGTAGTAGGTGCAGTGTACTTCAGGCAAGTGGACCTGGGGGGGAGGGGGTTGGGGGGCTCAGCACCCAAGGTAAGGGAGCTATGCACCTGAGAGCAATTTCTGAAGTCCACTGCAGTGACCCTAGGGTGCCCGGTTGGTGTCCTGGCATGTGAGGGGGACCAGTGCACTACAAATGCTGGCTCCTCCCACGACCAAATGGCTTGGATTTGGCCGTTTTTGAGATGGACGTCTTTGGATTCCATTATTGGCGAAAACCAAGGTCGGCCATCTCTAAGGGTGGCCATCTCTAAGGTCGACCCAAATGTTGAGATTTGGGCATTCCCGACTGTATTATCAAAACGAAAGATGGACGCCCATCTTGTTTCGATAATACAGTCGGGGACGCCCCTTTATGGGGCCGTCCTTAGAGATGGGCGCCTCTGTTCGATTATGCCCCTCCACATTACTTAACCAGCCAAGTGTTGACGCTGCCCCCCAAAACACCCTCCAAATAGCTGGCTTTCACTTAGGTGCTAACTGCTCATTTTCAGCGGCGACAACTGCTTAAGGTCTGCTGAAAATTAGTGGATAGCCTCAAAGAAGTGATTTAACTGGACAGCCGCACTTTCTGGCCGGTGAAATTGTTTTGAGTATCGACCACACAGTATTTCACCAGGCACTATGAATAGCTGAACTAAGACTTTTTCAGTTTTCTAAAATAACCTTGATAGCCAGTGTTACAAAGTAAGTCTAGCAGTGGGCCTGTTTTCTCAGCAAGAACTTGGGGCAAAGCTGCAGATTTTAAAATTATAATTGAGTAAACTGGTGTGGTAGCCATGTTAGTCCACTTTTAAAGGTAATAAATAGAAATAAATGAAAACAGAGAAAAGAAAATAAGATGATACTTTTTTTATTGGACTAACAATACATTTTTTATTAGCTTTTGAATGTAACCCTTCTTCTTCACATTGGAAACAAGCAAATATTGACAAATATCAGAATATATAAGTGAAACACAAAAGCACCAAAACATTCCAATGAAAGTCTCACAGGAAGAGGGTGGGGTGGGTTAAATGCGAAATAGGGGGAGCTGGGTGGATGAGAGTCAGGGAGAGATGCATGGTAGATAAGAGCAGTAGAATTTTATGGTTTATAATGGGCTAGAAAACCCAGATCTTTGTTGAGTCCTGCAGTGGCGTACCACGGCGGGGCGGTGGGGGTGGTCCACCCCAGATGTAAGCATGGGGGGGGGGTGCTCCGCGCCTGCTGCTCCTGACTCAAAGGTTGCTGGCGCTGCAGTCCCCATTGCTCAACTGCCTACCCTCAGCTCCCTTGACAGCTCTCTTCTCTCTACACCCGGTACCCTGCATCTTAAAAATCTCTGAATTGGCGGTGCAGTGCCTCGCACCTGCCTATGAAAGAAGCGGATGTAACTTCCTATTTCCATGAGGGCGGGACACAGTGAGGGCCCGACGAGGCGATCTGCTTCTTTCATAGGCAGACGCAAGGTGCTGCTTGCTGGTGCTGTACCACCAGTTCAGAGATTTTTAAAATGCAGGGCGCCGGGTGGCAGAGAGAAGGGGGCTGTCGAGGGAGCTGAGGGTAGGCAGGTGGGGACTGGGTCGAGGGGGGCTCAGATGGTAGAAGGGAACTGGAACTGGGGGTCTGAGAAGGGGGCAGGAGGGAGAATGGGGCCAAGCCTGGGGCAGGTGGGAGAATGGGTCTGGGGCTGAAAAGGAGGGCAGGTGAGAGAATGGGGCTGGAGCTGAAAAGAGGGGCCCTAATGCAAGGCAGGTGGGTTAAGGGGACTGGAACTGGGGGCTGAAAAAGAGGGTAGGTGGGATAAGGGGGCTAGTACTGGAACGGGGGGTGAAAAGGGGCAGGGGCTGAAACGGTAGGGACTGGGGGCTGAAAAGGGGACAGGGAGATGTAGCTGGGGCTGAAGCTCAGGACTGGTTGGAGAAAAGGGCTGGAGCTGAAACTGGGGACTGGTGGGATAGTGTGGCTGGAACTAGGGGTCAAAAAGAGGAGGCAGAGAGAGAGAGAGAGGGGACAGATCCTGGATGGAAGGGGAGAGAGAGAGGGAAGGGCAGACCCTGGATGGATGGGAGGGCAAATGATGCATCGAAGGGGCAGAGAGAAAAGGAAGACAGTGGATGGAAGGAGAAGAGAGAGGGCAGATAGGGGCAGATGGTAGATGGAAGAGGCAGAGATTGAGGGCAGACGCTAGATGGAAGGGAGCGAGAGGGCAGATGATGGATGGAAGGGCAAGAGAGGGCAGACAGTGGATGAAGGGGACAGGAGAGAGAGGGTAGACACTGGATGTCAGGGAGAGAGCGAAGACAGATGCTGGAAGGAAGAGAGAGAGTGAAAAGAAGATGAGGAAAGCAGATACCAGAGACAACAAACTGTAAAAAAAAAAAAAAATATATATATATACATATATATATATATTTTTTTTTTTTTTGCTTTAGGATAAAGTAGCAGTAATCTTTTTATTGGACTAATTTTAATACATTTTGACTAACTTTTGGAGAACAAAACCCCCTTCCTCAGGTCAGGATAGGATACTGTGCTGACCTGAGGAAGGAGGTTTTGGCCTCTGAATGCTAAATGTATTAGTTCAATAAAATGATATTATTTTATTTTCTATATTTGTGTTATTTCTGTTTGTTAATTTGTAAAGTAGTGATTGGTATTTGTTAGTTTTTTCAAATTTACATCTATCTTTATATTTTGCACAGTACTAGGGGATATTTTCTATTTCTGTGGTGCATTGTACGCAGAATATGGGATCTTGGGGGTTCAGTTTAATTTTTGTCTAAATAGAAAATTTATGATTACTTATTCTATAGTGGATTAGGGTATATCTGTGTCTGTGAAAAATGACATGGCTTTCAGTTGGCATTAACTGTAGGATCGACGATCTGTACTATTCTGGCTGGTTTCATTTTACAATAGGTGAATTGATGTTCTAGTGCTCACTGTAGTGTTTAAGATGCTTTCCTTTTCCTTGTGTGACTCATAGAAATTACTGCTTATGGTCTGGTAGAATTGCTCTATAGGTCCTGAGTGTTTTGTATTCTTGGTATGCCTAGTACTGGATTTTGGAGGGGGGTGTTAAAAAATGACCAGCCCCGAGTGTCAAATACCCTAGGTATGCCACTGGAGTCCTGTCTGGTGGGTGTCAAAGTATTTCATTATTTTCACTTCAAAGGTCTTATGTTCCTGGATTGTCTTAAAATTTCCTTTTAGTATTCTTACCATAAGATCATTGATGCAGTGTTCTGGTTTTGTGAAGTGCTGTCCCATAGGGGCAGCATCCTGGTTGGCACTGGGATGTTTAATACTGTATCTATGTAAACTGAGCCTCGTCTTTAGCATCTGGCTTGTTTCTTCAATATAGTAAACTTCTTCACACTATTTTGCATTGAATTATATATACCACATTTGAGGATGATATGTAAATGATTATAATTTTAAGCAAGAGTAAAGTAGAGATATTCAATATGGATTGTATATTATTCCAGATCGCTGTCTATTATGTGGACAAACAAGGACCTGAGTATATATTTGACTCAAGGTATCCACTCCAATCTGACAAGGTCAACACAGGTTATAGGAAGTAGGGTATGCAGGTCTGGAGGTCATAAAATTCAATGAGCCAAATAATACATAGATTGCTTAACAGAAGCCGATATGGAGGTGTGAAGGGTCTGCTGTCAGCTGGAGAGACTGAGATAATTCAGCCTCCCATACCTTATGTACTCTTAACACTTTAGATGAATCATGATTTAATGAGTTTATAGAAGTTAGAGGCCTGGTGCCCCAACAATTAAAACTAAGGACATGTACCCTGGGAGCCTGTATATCATGCTTACATTTCTGTGAGGAAATTGAAGCATATTCTGCAACAATGTGCGTAACTTAACTGGTTAATTACCTAATCAACACAGTCAATTGGATGTTAATAAGCAATTATCAGCACTAATTGGCATTAAGATTTACTTGCACTACTCACTAAGCGTATTAAATTCTAAGTCACATAGTTGAAAAGGGAGTGAGACCTTGGGTGGGGCGTGGGTGTTTCTAAAATCCATGCATAATGTTATAGAATGCACCCGCTTTGCGCCTAATTTAGGTGTTGGGATTTACACCAAGTAAAACATGGCGTGAACGGCCGCAACTAAATTTGGTCGTGTGGAGAGGCGCTCAGAGTATTTCATAACCGCATGGAAATTTAAGCCTATTCTATAAAATATAGCTGTGCTTTAGAGAATACGCCTGGACGTATTTTTTTTCTGCGTGGAATTTTCAAGTGCCATATATAGAATCTAGCCCATAGGGGGTAATTCTCAAAAGGTCATCTAGAGTTAGGTGTTGGGATGATGCATGCTAAATGTGAATTGTATAATGGCAGTTATGCGCATAACTGTTGTTATAAAATACTAGCAAAAGTGTACAATTAAACACCTAACTTTAGGCACAAGCACTTATGCTAGCTCAATGGCTAGTGTAAATGCTTCCAGATAACTACTATCAGCTAAGTGTGAAACTGATTGTATTCTAGAACATGTGGCGTAAGTGTTAGGCACACCCCCGACCTGCCCATGCCCCTCCCAGGTACACGCCCCACTTGCAGGTGTGCATTATAGATTCTGTGTGCACATGTTCTACAATCCTAAGAGCAGTTACACATAACTGCTAATTAGTGGCAATTAGTGCCAATTAACATCAGTTATAGCCAATTATTGAACTTAACTGCCAGTATTCTACAACTTGCACATGTAACTTTGCGGGCTAGTTGCAAAATTGTACACTCAACTTTATAGAATTGGGGGATAGTCTATTTATAAAGAGGAGACAGGATCAATTCTAAACCATTAGCTCTAGTTGCATGTAATACATGAGAGAGTTGAAGCAATATATAGAATAGAGAACCTGTAAGCTGATAAAGATACATTAGCAAAAGAGAGCAATCTGGATCCCTCAGCAACATCTGCTAGCTCACAAATTCCTTTACATTGCCACAATGGCCACCAAATAGGAGTTTTATTAATCAGAATATCAGGATTATTCTACAAAGGACACCTAGACATTATCCCCTGGATTCTATATAGCGTGCCTAGAGATCTGTGCCAGCATATTCTATAACAATGCGTGTAACTTAATTGGCTTAACAAGCTAATCAGCATTGATAACAGCACTTAACAAGCAATAATAAGCACTAATTGGTAATAATTAGAATTATTCTGTAATGAACTGCACCTAAATTCTAATATGTGCAGTTCAAAGGGGGCGTGGCTATGGGCGGGGAAATGAGTGTTCCAAAATTTATGTGCATAGTTATATAATATGGTCCAGTGCATGTAAATCTACGCATGGGGATTTACACCACGTTTTCATTGGTGTAAATGGAAACACATAGTTTTAGGCGCTGAGATATCAACTAAGCATATTCTATATACCGTGCTTAAGTCTATGCGCTGTTTATAGAATACACTTAGGTGGAAATGTTTACCGAGCAGATTTTTCAGGTGCCTTATATAGAATGTGGCCCTATATGTCATGGGATAGGGAGATGTTTATCCAAGGCTTCTAGCATAGTATGAGTGGCACAAAAAAACTGATTATGGCAGCATAGCAGCCATGCTTCCCAAAGAAAGAGGCTTAGCCAACCCAACTTCCAATGGAAGCCACCAAGGGACAAAAAGAACATCTTTACAAGTCAACGATTACACTCCAAGACATAAAAGAAAAACCTGATGATAAGGCAGGAAAATTTACTCCTTCCCTAGATTTTGGACCTTTCAGTTTAGCCAGAGCAATAAAGGGCAGTTTATTGGCTCATAGAAACTGCATCAGCAAATGTTCAGCTTTCTTATAAAAAGTAAAAGGAAAGAAAATGGAAGCATACTTAGCGTACAAGTGACCTTGGGGACCACCATCATCTTATTGGTATTTATTTATTATTTATTTATTTGTTACATTTGTACCTCACATTTTCCCACCTATTTGCAGGCTCAATGTGGCTTACATGGTACCGTAAAGGCGTTCGCCAGTCGGTTGAATAACAAATACAAGGTTGAATTGTGGTCGAATGAAGTAGGTGTGTGTCAGGCACCGTGAAGGTCAAAGGGAATGAAGATTGTGTATTGTCCAGAACGATCATTAGTTGTGTTGTGTTGCTGGATATTGGGATTTACGTTGGATCGGTGGGGTAAGCCTTTTTGAAGAGGTTGGTTTTTAGTATCAAGCGTTCCCCACCGCATCAAATGAAGCCGGGACCAAGACTGGACCAAGTGTTGCATCATAGTAAGGACTGAAATTGCATTGTTCTGGGGAGTAGAAGCTAGATATACCCTACCAAATAGAACCTCCAGATACTTCATTGAAGATGGCACCCATTTCATTTGACATAAATCCAGCTGAAATGGAACACAGCAATCATTTAAAGGTAGCATCTGTCTTCTTACAGTTGATTTTGTAGTAGAAAAAGGCAGAGAATTTACTAATCACTGAAATAAGTTGGGCTATAGAGGATTGCAGATCTATCAAATATAGCAGAACAAGGTCCGCATATGCCGATAGCTTAAATTCCTGCTCAGTAAGTGTGATACTCTTAATGTCCAGATCCCCTCTAACTGCACACAGTAAAGGCTCTAAAGCTAAAATGAAGGGGGTAACAGGAGGCAACGGGGTGGTCTTGATGCATGCTGTGCATAAGATGAAAGGGAGGGGACATGGCATTATTAGCGGCAATTTACGCACACAGGGAGGTATAACAAAGTTTCTGATAATATAAAAATCATTGAGGAAACCAAATTGCTCAAATGTTTAGAAAAGGTAAGGATATTCAATCCTATTGAATGCTTTCTCTGCATCTAAAGAGACAGAGGCAATAGAGGAAAATAATGCTATAAGCTAGATCCAGTATAGCAAAATAGACAAGTTACTAGCAGGAAGGTAGGCCAGAGCAGGCCAATGGCCTGGGCAGACAATTAAGAAGAATCGAACAGAGGGATTGTGCAGACTTGTCACATAGTTTAAACATTAAAGGCATTATTCAGGACAAGGATCTTGGAACTGTGTGGCAGTGCTGATAAGAATGTATGGGAGTTTAGTGCACTTTGAGCATGGCAAAAATGGTGATATTATAAGCTCTTCAGTCAAGGGACTTACACGTTTGGGATCTTGCCAGGTACCTGTGACCTGGATTGGCCGCTGTTAGAAACAGGATGCTGGGCTTGATGGACCTTCGATTTGTCCCAGTATGGCAATACTTTTGTACATATGAATTGCCTTAAAAATGTCTGCAAGAAGATATGTGCCTTAACATGAGCTCCATATTGCAACAGCATCCTCAGCTTGTATTTTAAGGAGATAGTACCAGGAGCTAACTGACTCTTGAATGTTAGGAATTTAAAGAAAAATCTGTAGCTGGACAGGACAAAGAAACAGGATAAAAAGTAGGAAAGATTATTCTGGAACATGGGAGGGATGGAGACTGGGTGAGAGATGATAGGTGAAAAGAATAGGTGAGAGAGAAGGGATAGAGAGATGGCTGAAAACCCTATAAAATGAGAGAACGCCTTAGCCCCTGGGAGAGAGTCTGGTGGGCACTAAGGCAGGTGACTGCTAGCTCTTCCCAATTCTAATCTTTTCTCTGTCTTATGTTTTAGTAAGCTGTTTGTGTACTGCTTCTGCTATAATCTTGTCTGTCATTTGAAGTAAATAAAAATAAAAAGTTGTTGAATTGACAACCGGAAGAGTGAGAATTATTGGGTAAGCTTCACCCTATAAGTGTTGTACACCAGAGCTGCGCTCAGGCGGTACACTGCCCCCTGTTGACCCTTAATAAAACCAGCCTGATCTGTTTGAATAAGAGACAGCATCACAGACTCCAACCTAAGGGGTCCTTTTACTAAGGTGCGCTGAAAAATGGCTTGCGGTAGTGTAGGCGCGAGTTTTGGGCATGCGCCAATCCTTTTTTCAGCGCGCCTGTAAAAAAGGCCTTTTTTTATATTTTTGCCGGAAATGAACACGTGGGAAAATCAAAATTGCCACGTGTCCATTTTGTGTCTGCGACCTTACCGCCAGCCATTGACCTAATGGTAAAGTCTCATGCGGTAACCAGGCGGTAATGACCTACGCATGTCAAATGGTACTTGGCGCGTGTCCGATATATGTGTCCAAAACTTTTGGCCACGTGTATTGGACATGCACCAAAAATGAAATTACCACAAGAGCCATGCGATAACTGGGTGGTAACTCCACTTTTAAGCACATTGGGCGCGCATAGATGCTTACGCAGCTTATTAAAAGGGCCCCTAAGTACTAACATTTTTGCATATATTTTATAGTTTGAGTTAAGGAGCAAGGTTTGTTGATAGTTTTGGACCAGCATCTGATCTCTTTGCAGTTTAGGGATAATGACCATGGAGGCATCTAAAAACACACTAAGTTCCCTGGGTTAGTGATCAGAAACTGGTAGAAGACTGGTAGCCTCAAAACCAAAAGGGCAAAAAACAAGATTTTATTTATTTGTTACATTTGTATCCCACATTTTCCCACCTTTTTGCAGGCTCAATGTGGCTTACATATTACCAGGAGGCAAGTCATCAGGTCCTGGAGCTTTACCGGTTGCCAAGAATGGCATTTTATATTTCCTCTAAAGCAAAAGGCTGCTGAAGTGATCTTAGGCAGTTTTAAAAGAAAAAACTATATATTTTCATTATTCTCTCTGAGCCCTCTATTTCAGATGAGTACAAGAGAGAATGAAATAGCCTGAATTGCTCTAAAATGTTTTATATCTGTACATAATGATCATTTATTTATTATTTTGAAGTTAGCTCACATCTTTTCAGTAGTAGTTCAAGGTGACATATTCAGGTACACCAGGTATTTCCCTGTCCCAGGCAATGGAGGGTTAAGTGACTTGGTGAAGATCTCAAGGAGCGGCAGTGGGATTTGAGCCTGGTTTTGTTGGTTATCAGCCTGGTACATTAGGCTATCCTTCCACTGATGTTTTAGTATAGCTATTTTGTCAGATTTCAGCTTCCCTTGCAGAATATCAGTTTTCTTGGTGACAGGTCTTTGATGCTTTAAGACAAGAAATTCTATGAGTGCTATGACAACCTTTCAGATATTTAGCCAGGAGTTGATCAGCCTTGTTTGAGTCACTATAATAAGTAGCAATTTGTCAAGAACAGGCAGCAGTAGCATGATCACTGAGCATATCACTATATTGAAATTTCAATTATTGGAGTTGAGCTAACTTTAGAGTTTCCACAGTAAAGTTGCATTTCTAACTCTTTAATGTCTTGTTCCAATTGTTGTCATCACTGGTGTGCCACATAGCTAATCACTTCACAACACAGGGAAGCCTTCTAAGCTTCCCATATAGTGATGTGAGCCAATTCTGGTGACTTATTTCTAAGAAAGAACTCTTTAGTTTCCCCTTGAAGATGTGTATAAAAGGTGGCATCCTGTAACAATAGAGGATTAAGCCTCAAGGCCGATGGGCGATTATTACCAGCTGGCCCACACGAAATCACTGCAATACAACACAATACAAAACTTGTATTCTGCTGCAAACCAAATTGACTGAGCGCAGTTTAGAAAGAATGATAATTAACCGTAGCTAGTGAAAAACAAAATACAATAATACAGTAGCAATAATACAATCAATACTTGTAAGAACTATGTTAAAAACTTTTGGAGCTATGGAAGAATGTAGTAAAGCAGTTAGCTTGGCAGGGTTTAAAAAAGTTTGGCTAGCTTCCTAAAAGAAAAGTCCATAAGCCATTACTAAAATGGACGGGGAAAATCCACTGCTTATATCTAGAATAAGCAACATAAAATGTATTGTACTGTTTGGAGATTTTGCAAGGTACTTGTAACCTGGATTGGCCACTGCTGGAAACAGAATGCTTGGCTTGATGGCCCTTTGATCTGTCCCAGTATGACAATACTTATGTACTTATGAAGATTTCGGGGTCCCTGGGCCAGCAGGGGTTGTCCCTAATCTCACCCATCACTCTGGTAGAGGATAACCCTCCCCAACACTCACCCTTGTGAGGGGATAACCTTGCAATAATACACTTATACTCCAGAGGTTTCCTCACAATTCTTCTCAGGTTTATTTAGCAAGCAGAGAAACATAAGACAGCTTCTGTAATTGCAAAAGGACAGAGTTAGGGGAAGAAGAGGATGAAATGGGTTGTCTCCTCAGCCAGATGCACCTACTCTCTACCCCTGTTGGCAACTGGATTATGTTCTCGGATCCAGACTGGAAAACCCCAGTTTCTGAGATCCCACCCCTTAACAGAAATCAGGTAATTTACAAGAAATGGTCAAGCAAAAGGGGAACTGAAACAGGTTCTGAAACAGGTTGTGCAACCAGCATAATGTCAACTGTCATAAACTGCTTTTGACAACAATGTACAGCCCTCAGGCCAAGTGAAAATTGCTATGCCTCTTGTACCCTTTAGGCTCTGGTTCTTCTTTTATCTATCTATCTATCTATCTATCTATCTATCTATCTATCTATCTATCTATCTATCTATCTATCTATCCAAATAATGTTGTTGCCTTCCATAACAGAACAAAAAAAAAAGCAAAATGATCCAAAATTAAAATACTATGGATTAAAGCATCTTAATTTCTTGAAACACAGGAACTAGATCTTTTGAACAAAAGAAATATTCAGTTTGGGAGTATGTTTGATGAATAGGAGAGTAAAATGCATAATCTGTCCCAGAGGGATTCAGGAGCCTCCACACATCAGCCCATCCTTTATGTCACACTAGTAAAAGAGGCCCGTTTCTGAGCAAATGAAACGGGCGCTAGCAAGGTTTTCGTCACCAACACCCCCCCCTCCCTCCCTGGCCAACCCCTTCGTTGTTCTGCCATTGCTCTGCCCCCAACGTCATGACGTTTGACGTGAGGGCGGGTCCCGGAGCGATTTCCCACCCCCACCCCCGCCTCCCTGCCTCCCTCCCTGCCAACCCCTTCATTGTTCTGCCATTGCTCCGCCCTCGAGGGCGGGGCCCGGAGCGATTTTGGTGGCTTCACCACCACGAACCTTCGAACCTTTTTGAAGGAAGTCAGGGCTTGGCTTCACTGACGTCAGTGTCCTCAGAACGTTGAGGGTGAGTTTTATTATAGTAGATTAGAGAAGTCAAAATAGAGCAAGTTTGGAGGGGTGACTTGTTGAAGTTCTGTCCAAAAAGGGATCTAAGTAACGAAATATTAAAGTCTCCACCAATCAAGTTCTGGGAAATATGAATTTCTGCTCCTGCTACAGAAGTGGCGTAGCCACAGGTGGGCCTGGGTGGGCCGGGGCCCACCCACTTAGGGCTCAGGACCGCCCAACAATAGCACACGTTTAGCGGTAGCTGGTGGGGATCCCAAGCTCGGCCAGCTCAAGATTTCCCCCTGATGGTAACGAAAACGCTACTCTCCACAATAACGGCACCTGCGCATGTTCAGTTTTCAGTGCATGCCTGTTGCAGACTGCCAAGATGGAAAGAAGTGTTTTCTCACCAGCTGAGATATTTTTTGGGTGGTGGTTGGGGGGGGAGAACACTTGGTGCCCACCCACTTCTTGCCTAGGCCCACCCAAAATCTCTTGTCTGGCTACGCCCCTGTCAAGGTCACAGAAGAACTTGAGGATCATCTGAGTTCAGGGCACATACATTTAGCAGTGTTAGTTTGTCATCATTCAAAAGAACACTCAAGTCTTATCCATCTTCCTCCAGGATTGTATACACATGAAGATAGTTGGATGCTTAGTGCCTTCCTGATCAATGTTATAACCAGGGCTTTATTTGAGGGGGTACTTGGGGGTACTGAGTACCGGCGCCTTTTCCATTGTCTGCTAAAATTGACCCATGGTCTTTATATTTTAATGAAAGAGCTCAGGCTCTACACATCAATTTTGCCTTGTCATAGATTCTGTGACTCGTTTCAGGGGGCCTGGCTATTGTGGGGTGGATCCCTCAGTGATCACCCCATCCCTGAAGGGTGGCCTGGCATTTTGAGTACCGGCACCTTTTTCGCTAGGAAAAATGCACTGTTATAACACTGTTCTTTATACCAGAGGCCCGGACACAATAGCATTGTTCCATCCAACTGCCTTTTAATTTCTGAGCATCAGCAGCAGATACATGAATCTCCTGTAAAAAAAAAACAGATATCAGCTCTCAGTTTCTTAAAATACAATAGAATCTTCTTGTGCTTAACAGAAGACGTAATACCCTAAATATTCAAAGCCACAACTTATATAATGTAATCATGTAGCATAAGAATAAACAACAACCAGAGAGGCAGTGGTCTGCAGACAGGTGGAACAGAGGACAGCAAAAAGCTGAGGATAGATAGATAGATAGATAGATAGATAGATAGATAGATAGATAGATAGATAGATAGATAGATAGATAGATAAAAGAACCAGAGCCTAAAGGGTACAAGAGGCATAGGAATTTGGCTGAGGAGTCAACCCATTTCATCCTCTTCATTCCCTAACTCTGTCCTTTTGCAATTACAGAAGCTGTCTTGTGTTTCTCTGCTTGCTAAATAAACCTGAGAAGAATTGTGAGGAAACCTCTGGAGTGTAAGTGTATTATTGCAAGGTTATCCCCCCACAAGGGTGAGTGTTGGGGAGGGTTATCCTCTACCAGAGTGATGGGTGAGATTAGGGACAACCCCTGCTGGCCCAGGGACCCCGAAGTCTTCAAAAGTACATAAGTATTGCCATACTGGGACAGATCAAAGGGCCATCAAGCCAAGCATTCTGTTTCCAGCAGTGGCCAATCCAGGTTACAAGTACCTGGCAAAATCCCCAAACAGTACAATACATTTTATGTTGCTTATCCTAGATATAAGCAGTGGATTTTCCACATCCATTTTAATAATGGCTTATGGACTTTTCTTTTAGGAAGCTATCCAAACCTTTTTTTTAAACCCTGCCAAGCTAACTACTTTACTACATTCTTCCATAGCTCCAAAAGTTTTTAACATAGTTCTTACAAGTATTGATTGTATTATTGCTGGGTGTCGTCGTCGATAATACACTGAAACCTTCTGCTCCGTGTGCTGCTGCGGCTAGGAAAGCGAATAGAATGTTGGGTATTATTAGGAAAGGTATGGAAAACAGGTGTGAGGATGTTATAATGCCGTTGTATCGCTCCATGGTGCGACCGCACCTTGAGTATTGTGTTCAATTCTGGTCGTCGCATCTCAAGAAAGATATAGTAGAATTGGAAAAGGTGCAGAGAAGGGCGACTAAAATGATAGCGGGGATGGGACGACTTCCCTATGAAGAAAGATTAAGGAGGCTAGGGCTATTCAGCTTGGAAAAGAGACGGCTGAGGGGAGACATGATAGAGGTATATAAAATGATGAGTGGAGTGGAACAGGTGGATGTGAAGTGTCTGTTCACGCTTTCCAAAAATACTAGGACTAGGGGGCATGCGATGAAACTACAGTGTAGTAAATTTAAAACAAATCGGAGAAAATGTTTCTTCACCCAACGTATAATTAAACTCTGGAATTCGTTGCCGGAGAAAGTGGTGAAGGCGGTTAGCTTAGCAGAGTTTTAAAAGGGGTTGGACGGTTTCCTAAAGGACAAGTCCATAAACCGATACTAAATGGACTTGGGAAAAATCCAAAATTCCAGGAATAACATGTATAGAATGTTTGTACGTTTGGGAAGCTTGCCAGGTGCCCTTGGCCTGGATTGGCGGCTGTTGTGGACAGGATGCTGGTCTCGATGGACCTTTGGTCTTTTCCCAGTATGGCATTACTTATGTACTTATGCTACTGTATTTTGTTATTCACTAGCTACGGTATTCTTTCTAATCTGCGCTGAGTCAATTTGGTTTGCAGCAGAATACAAGTTTTTTATTGTGTTGTATTGCAGTGATTTCGTGTGGGCCAGCTGGTAATAACAGATGTGGAGATAAATAATTTATTAAACAAATACCTGATGTGGCCACGTTTCGCCCAAAGGCTGCGTCAGGGTTTTTATACTGTCAAACCAGACATACAGAATGAATAAATTGAGATAAAACCACAAAATATCTCATGCAAATACATTCAAACATGAATAATGATATGCAAAAAAAAACTGATGTAGGGTTTCCGGTGGTAAGGGCACCCATATTCACTGCGCTGTTCGCTGAACATAGGCAGGAAAAGGAAGTTACCTCATCTGCATTCTTTTGACTACATTAGCATGCACATTGCACTGTTCTTCCTTAAACTCGTTGGTTCTCACGCTCCAGCCTCTGAGTATTGTGTACTAGTAAATGAGGGTGCTAGTACAATGCTAACGGCCGCTAGTGCCCACGTTTGCTTCTGAGCATCGGCCTGCAAATATGTTTACAGAAAAGCGTTCTAGTTGCACAGAAAGCCGGGAGGAGGGTTTAGAGGAAGCTAATCCCTAAAGTGCTGCAGAGAAGACAAGAGGCAGAGGAAGCTGGCAAGGAAAAGCGAGCAGTCTTTAAAGTGTTTGCCTTTATGCAGGAAAAGTAGCCAGCAGGAGTTTACAGAAGAGTCCTTGAGTGGGAGCTAGGGAAGTGCTTGAGTGGGGGGAAAAAGTTTGTGATTCTGAAATGAAGCTATGGAAGAGATGAATAACCCCTGTTACAAGTTGAAACCCAGAGGGAAGGTTACTTTGGAAGAGGGGGGCATGTACTCTGCTTATGTAACCCGAGCCTACTATCCCAGGTTGGAGGACTGGATAGACTTTTACTAAATTCCAGGTTCCCATAAACTGTACATTTCAGGGACCACACGAACTCTGAAGGATTAAGAACAACTGTAATGTTTATTGAACTTGGTAACTGTTAACTATTGCTGTAAAGATTTTTACACAGTCAAGTATTATTTTTTTTTAATGTCTTTATTGATTCAAAGGCATAGAAATTACAATAGCATCACATTTACTTCTTAAGATGGTCACGGAAGTAATTCTTCACTGGGCTCTACACATATGCAAAACCTTTGTACCTGTCCTGTAGCCTGATGTAGCTCCAGAGCAGATTCTTACTCCTGACGTACCTCATTACCATCAGGGCTGGACTTCTTCCAACTGTTTTTCCCTTCAGGGTAGTTCCCCAAAGGCACTGCTTCAGCTATGGGTGGACTGCAACTTACCTGAGTCCCAGTTACAGGACGGACTCCCCAATTCCGCCCGAGGTTTGAACTCCTCTAATAGCCGGTGTGCACTTGACAGTTTACTGTCCCTTAATGTCCCAACTGGAGTTGGCATTGCAGGACCCCTCCCCCCCCCCTTTTTACTGCAGTGTGTAATTTGGCAGACCTTAAGCAACCAAGGACAGCGTTCCTTCTCAAGGCTTCCTATTTATAACCAGTGAGCTCCACCCAGTTCCTCCAACCACTCCCCCAATGACTTGCTGTCCAGGGCTCACTCTATCATAGTTCTCAACTAATCCTGGGTTACACTTAGAACATTCATGCTGGAGCAATTAGTAAAGAAATGTTTAGTGCTGTTTATTGTATACATGCCTTGTTGTTCAGACTAAAGAACCTGGAGTAATTCTCCAGTGTTGGAAGCTCACCTGAGTTAGGTTTGGCTATGTTTTGTTTAAATGCTCTTAATATTATAGAAGGAGCCAATACTGTTTATAAGAGTGAAAGAGGGACCTTTGTGCTTTTGAACTGAGCTGAATAAAAAGGTGACACTGGAAGTTAAGGCATGGTCTTTTATTGAGTGCCAAGGAAGCTTCTGGAAGGATAGTAGTTGGAGTTGCATAGACGGCGGTAGGGTGCAGTGTAGTTAGAACTCCCTCTTCAGGGCAGTGCCTCCCTAGCTTATGCTGACTCCAATACAGGAATTATTGCCCAGACCTGGGAGTGAACCTGGGTAGAGAATGACACAGGGACAGGGACCCGCAGTAACCGTGGGGATGGGGATGGGGACGGGGACAGAGCTTGCGAGCACAGGGCGGGGACAGATCCCATGGGGATGGGGTGGGGGCGGGGACAGAGCCCACGGGGACAGGACAGGGATGGGGACAGAGCCCATGAGGTCCCTGTGTCATTTTCTACTTTGAAGCCTGTTAATGAACTGGTGAATAATGACTTCTTATTCATCCACAGATTAAAAAATCATAACAGTGCTTCATAGGGCATATTTCTCCCCTATAGGGCATATAGACCGGGTTGTATTTGTACCCATTGACATTTTAACAGGGTGGATTAGGATTCCTTGGGGTAGTAGAAATCATCTATTGTTGGAGTTGGAAGGGTAGAGGGTGGTAGTGAGGAGGGTTATTATAACTGCTCGCTGTTATTATTGTTTTCTATTTGTAATTTATACACAATAATTGCACAGCATATTGTTCCTTTTTATACTTTAATAAAAAGATGTAAATATAAACTCATAATTATTCAAGGCTTCTGCAGATAGGACAGAGCCCATGGGGATGGGGCAGGATGGGGACGGGGACAGGGCCTGCGGGGAAGGGGCGGGGATGGAGACAGAACCCATGGGGACGGGACGGAGATGGGGACAAACTTTGTTCCCGTGTCATTCTCTAAACCTGGGTATTGAGGCCAGGGAGCCCTCTAGTAGTGATACATTTATCAATGCGGGCTAAATATTACCCGCTTAGAGGCATAAATAGGTGGGATGCAAGGGGAGCATCCACTTCCCCAAACAGATTTTGAATAAAATGGCACCTAGGTGGATCAGTCCTTCAACTTCACACTGACGCTTATTTTACAAAAGATCTGCTCCCCCTGACATCAAAATCTAGCTACACTTCTGATTAAAAGCCTTCCAGAGAAAGGGAAATACATAATATAACTCACCAGCAGCTATTAGTACTGAAAAAGGTATGAGTTAAGTCTACAGAGTGATTCCAGCAGTGAATTTATCACAGCAGAAATCACAGGTAATTTTTAGCAGATACAGACTGTAGATTTCTTAACAGAAGCGCTATTCAAATCCCTAGCTGGTTAGGGGCAATCAGGCAACTGTCTCTTAGGCAAGCTATAAAGAAATAGAAGACACTGCTGAGCAGAAAAGCTAAATACTACTCTTCAATAGACCTAGGCTTGGGCAGGTAAAGGAATTTGACTTAGACTGATACAGGCAATCAAGAGGGGATTTGCAGGTTGGATCCCAGAGTTCTGTTCATCCTTGCCACAAACATTCCAAGATTACCCTAAAGAATGTATCTTTAATACAAGGTGATGTTGTGGTAAGATCAAGTTCATGTGGCACAGCCACATTAAGGAATCGGAGAACGGAAGAGTTGAATTATGTCCTTTACGTGCTTTAGTTTAGTTGTGTTGCAGAGATTAGGCATTTAAGTTGGATTGGTAGGTTATGCCTTTTTAAACAGGTTGGTTTTTAGTGACTTCCGGAAATTTAGGTGGTCGTACGTCATTTTCAAGGCTTTTGGTAATGCGTTCCGCAGTTGTGTGCTTATGTAGGAAAAACTAGATGTGTAAGTTCTTTTGTATTTAAGTCCTTTGCAGCTTGAGTAGTGCAGATTTAGATAGGATCGTGTTGATTCGGATGTATTTCTAATTGGTAAGTCAATCAAGTCTGTCATGTAACTCGGGGCTTCTCCGTAGATGATTTTGTGAACCAGGGTGTAGATTTTGAAGGCGATGCATTCTTTGAGGTGATGCGTTCTTTGATTGGGAACCAGTGTAGTTTTTCGCGGAGGGGTTTTGCACTTTCAAATCGCGTTTTACCAAATATAAGCCTAGCTGCCGTGTTTTGAGCGATATGAAGTTTCTTTACGGTTTGTTCTTTTCATCCCACATAAATTCCATTGCAGTAATCTAAGTGGCTTAGTACCATTGATTGTATCAGGTTGTGAAATGTTTCCCTCGGGAAGAATTGCTTCACACGTTTGAGTTTCCACATTGAGTGGAACATTTTCTTTATTGTGGATGCCACTTGGCTCTCTAGTGTTAAGTTACGGTCCATTGTAACACCGAGGATTTTCAAGCTGTCTGAGATAGGAAGGGTGTGATCTGGGGTGTTGATACTTGTGGGGATGTCCGCGCTGTGTTGGGATGAGAGGATGAGACAATGAGTTTTTTCTTTATTGAGTTTTAGTTGAAATGCATTTGTCCATGAATCCATGATGTTCAGGAGCTTGCAAAGGCCTCTCCGGTACTATGTAAGCCACATTGAGCCTACAAATAGGTGGGAAAATGTGGGATACAAATGTAATAAATAAATAAATAAATAAATAAATAAATAAATAAATAAATAAATTCATTAGGCAAGCAGTCCCTTTTTGTGCAGTATTCCTGGTTAGGAATTGTCTCCTTGGACTGCCTAAATTCTTCGTCACTTGGGTGTAGGCTGGTACACCTGGGATGCCTAGGGAACTCTGAGGCCTTTTTACTAAGCTGCAGTAAGCACTAGTAGCGCATGCTTACTGCAGTAAAAAGTGCTTACCGTGGGGCGCACTCAAGAGCCCCATGGTAATTTTGCACTCTGCTCGCTTCCCATGTGCAAAAAATACATTTTTAAAACTGGGGCAGAGAGTAGGCATGTTCTGTGGTACTCGAGTAGTGCAGCCACATTGCTGCATGCTAATCAGGATGGGGTTAGAGCGTGTGCTCTTACCACCTATGAAATAGGTAACGGTAGGGAATCACACGCTAATGGCCACGTGCTAATGGGAAAATTAGCACATGGCCTTTAATACAGAAAATAAGGGGGGGGGGGGTCACATGGTGCTGTTAAACTAAGCGGACGTTCGTTTGTCTTGGTCAGCTTCCACCGCACTGAAAATCATATCTCTTTTGGGATAAAATATCCCTCCACAATTTTCTTTTACCTTGCGGGAAAGAGGATTCCCTGGTGCACCGTTGAGTGAAGCTGTTGGACTTTTCAAGCAGACATGGCATGGAATGTCGGCAAAGATACCTTGAGTAGTGAAGGACCATGTGCACACAACCAGTCCTAAGATGACAATAGAGTAGCCTGCTCCACCTCTTTTCACTTTGCAGGAGGAGGCCGTTAGGGAGTTTATAAAGCAATTAGTGGCAGTGTTAGATGAGAGGCTAGCTAAGTTCCAGGCTTTGGTTGACGACATTAAACAGAACTTCGAGCAGCAGAGCATGTGACTGCAACCAGCAGAGGAAAGTATATCACACCAAAAGGATCATGAAGTGGTGGCAGAAGACAGTGCACACAGCTTCTGCAGAAAGTCAATGACCAGAAAAATAGGGGGCAGAGAAATAACATCACAGTTGTTGGGCTGCCAGAATCCGTTAAGGATAAGGAGTTGTGGGACTTCATCGAGAGGTGGCTTCCAAGCCACTTTGGCCTCAATTTCTTGGGCGAGTGCATGAAGGTGGAATGTGTTCACCGTGGGAGCACTCAAGTATGGGTGGCCCTGGTACTTAATTACCCTGAAATAGAATACCTAATGCAGGCTTTCAGATCACAGCACCGAGTGGAATATAAAGAAACAAGGGTGCTCCTTTTCCAGGATTACTCGATTCAAGTATCGGACCAATGGACGCAGATGGGACAGTTTTGCAAAACCCTGTTTACTAAGGGGGTCCAGTTTGCACTATTGTATCCTGCAAAAGTTCGAGTGATATACAACAAAATTCTTTTCTTTTCTGATCCTGGCAATTTGAAGACCTTTGTGGAAAAGCTGCTGGGTGACATCACTTGGGGCAGTGGGTACCATTTCTCGGCGGTGCCGCTGTAGTGGTCTGTTACAGAAACTTTGGGCGTTCTGTGCACTGATGACTGCTTTGCCATGAAGCATCCTACTTTTCTTTTTGTGTTTAGTTGTTCTTGCTAACCTGCTTCTATTGACCAATGGTGATGTTCTGGGTGATGCCGCAAATCTGAGTCTACAGGATCCGGGCTCCCCGCTGCCAGATTAACTACTGTTAATACCATTATTATTATTATTATTGTAAGTATTGTAATGCCATATATGCTGGTTGTAAGGAGTACCTGTTGAAAAAACTCCAAACAGCTCAAAACACTGCAGCCAGGTTCATATATAAAATCTCTCATTTTGAAAGTGCCTCCCCTTTATTAATCAAATTACACTGGCTTCCCATCAAAGCAAGAATTACCTTCAAATTATGTACCTTTATCTTTCAAATACTAAATGGCACAGCTCCAGACTATATGGTACCATTAATAAACTTACCTCAAACAAACACTAAATAGGAGGTAAGAAATTATCTCAGACTACACCTCCCAAATTGCAAAAAAGTGATCTACAAAACTGTCCACTCTGCAGACTTCACTTACCTAGGAACCAAATGGTGGAATTCCTTACCACCGAAAATAAGAAACATACAGGAATATACCAGATTCCACAAAATCCTCAAATTGTTCCTATTCAAAACAAACCCTCACAAAGAACGACCATATCTCAAACAATTAATTATTACCTGAATTGGTTATTACTCTATTTACCATTAACTTTCTCTTTGCGTCATGTACAATTTCTCATTCATAATAGATTTTCTAGATGTTAAACATCCATAGCTATCCCAGTACATTTATGATACTATATTGTAAAATTGGATTCTTACAGCAAATTACTTTCTTATGCATTATTCTTTGTTATATATCCTATACTGTTTATTGTAAGCCACATTGAACTCAAACTTGTTTGGGATAATGTGGGATATAAATGTCACAAATAAATAAAATAAATTTGCAGGGTGGTTATATCTTGTGACAGTGCAGTAGGGTTACCATATTTTGTCCTCTGAAAAAGCGGACACATGTCACGTCCCCTGCCCTGCCCCTGCTCCGCCCACACTATGCCCCTGCTCCGCCCACACCATGCCCCTGCTCGCCCACACCACGTCCCTTTCGGATCCTCGCCCTGCCCTTTCTCGCTCTCACCCCGCCCCCGTCACATATTCCCCTCCCCCCGGGTCACATATTCCCCTCCCCTGCCCCCCGTCACCTCCCCTCATGTCACCCCCCTCCCCCTTGTCACATATTCCTCTCCCCTCCCCTTACTTACTATCTACTGCCCTGGTGGTCTAGTGACCTCTTCGGGGCAGGAAAGAGCCTCCTCTTTCCTGCCCGGAGCGCTGCCTTGCCCTGCATCCTTCTCGGCTCGGGATTCAAAATGGCCGCCGAGAGTTGAAGTCTCGCGAGGCCGCTCCAACTCTCAGTGGGCATTTCGAATCCCGAGCCGAGACTGAGAAGGATGCAGGGCAAGGACAGGCAGCACTCTGGGCAGGAAAGAGGGGGCTCTTTCCTGCCCCAAAGAGGTCACTAGATCACCAGGGCAGATAGTAAGTAAGGGGAGGGGAGACCCACGGCGCCGCTCGCCTGCCCCGCCCGCCTGTTTGTCCAGAAATCCGGACAAACAGGCGGGCGGGCAAAACCCGCCGGACGCCCTAGACATGTCCTCAAAAAGAGGACATGTCCGGGGAAATCCGGACATATGGTAACCCTACAGTGCACTGAACACATACCCTGTCGTCAGTCTAGCGCTTCCCATTTTCCTGGACAAGTCTTTATTAAGGCACCAACACAGGACCTGGCATGGGCCTTGTTTCAGCGGGAAGTCCACCTGCTTCAGGGGTCAAATATGAAACTGAGAGCTGTGTCATCTGCCCCGTGTCGGGTCCTGTATTGGTGCCTTAATAAAGACTTGTGTTTTGGATACTCCCCAAGTGGAAAACTTTTGTGTTATCCTCTACTTCTCTGCTTCCATTTAAACTTCCGTAGAGGCTTCTTCCTGTTGTCTTGTCAACTTCCCGTTTCCCTGCCCCTAGCAGCGGGCACCAAGATGGTTTGTTGGGGTGTTGCCTATGTACACCCTTGTATAGACTTGGGGATCTTCCTGCGGATCTTAATTTTTCCTGGCTTTTTATAATCGACTGCCAAGCACCTGATGCATGGCAGCGAGCCATGGTACCTGCTTGTTCATCTTGTTCATATGTTGTGGGGGATAATATGGTAGTGTATCAGACGGGTGTGGGGAGTGGGGTGGGGAAGGGTTGGCGATTGGGAGAGTGAGTCAGGGTGTGGATGTTTAGAAGGAGTATAGTGTGATTGGGTGTTTTTTATGGATGTTAAGAATAAGATTAATTTTCCATTTTATTTGTATTTAGATTTATTTAGATCACTAATACTATTTTGGTTTGATATTGACTCTATCAGTAGCAGGATACATGGCTAGATGGACCATTGGTCAGACTCTGATCCGGACACATTATTTGATTTTTGGGAAAGTGCTCAAAGTTATTTTGTTCTTAATTGCTATAGGTATCCAATGTAAACATTGTTTGCTTAGAGTTTTAATAAATTCATTTTCAATTTTAAAACTTTCAAACCATTTTCTAGATTTACTGTTGTGACCTGGATTGGCCACTGCTGGAAGCAGGATACTGGGCTAAATGGACCGGTATGTCTATTCTTATGTTCTTATGTATAGATAATGCACAATAAGCAAACTTTTTTTGAGAAAAGGATGAGCGCAGCAATTTAAAAGGCAGGGCAAACGTCCCCTACCAATCACCTTTGATTTCTCCAGGAAGATATAATGCAAACTCTGAGTTTGAAAGAATTAGGAGATTTGCTCCAGGCCACCTCAGCCTATCTGAGAGGGCAGAAATCTTCTGCTGGTGCCAGCCAGGAAGTCATGATATGAGACGTATTCTATGTAAACTCACAGTTAGAAAATATTTCTTGGGGCTGAATGAGGTTGGTAAGACACAGATTTGTGAACTCTATGGCTATTCTTATGTTTTTATCAATGAACTGAAGTTATGGCCTGGGGGTAGGTCCTACGGTTGTGAACTGGATAAGAAACAAACAGTGATGCACATAGAGGGATCCTCTCCATTTTCTGCTGATATTATTTGCAGATAGACAGTACTTCAATTCTTGGTTTCACCCGCCATGTGGTACATGGAGGGGCATAATCAAACGGGGCACCCAAGTTTTCCTAAGGACGTCCTCGCAGGACGTCCCCGCAAAGGGGCGGGGAAACCCATATTATCGAAACAAGATGGGCGTCCATCTTTGATTTCAATAATACGGTCGGGGACGCCCAAATCTCAACATTTAGGTGAACCTTAGAGATGGTCGTCCCCGATTTTCGGCCATAATGGGAACTGAGGACGCCCATCTCAGAAATGACCAAATCCAAGCTATTTGGTCGTGGGAGGAGCCAGCATTCGTAGTGCACTGGTCCCCCTCACATGCCAAGACACCAACTGGGCACCCTAGGGGGCACTGCAGTGGACTTCAGAAAAAGCTCCCAGGTGCATAGCTCCCTTACCTTGTGTGCTGAGCCCCCAACCCCTCCCAAAACCCACTCCCCACAACTGTACACCACTAACATAAGACTTAAGGATGAAGGGGGGCACCTACGTGTGCGTACAGTGAGTTTGTGGTGGGTTTTAGAGGGCTCACATTTACCACCACAAGTGTAACAGGTAGGGGAGGAAGGGCCTGGGTCCGCCTGCCTGAAGTGCACTGCAGTACCCACTAAAACTGCTCCAGGGACCTGCATATTGCTGTCATGGAGCTAGGTATGATATTTGAGGCTGGCATAGAGGCTGGAAAAAATATTAATTTTTTTTTTTAGGGTGGGAGGGGGTTAGTGACCACTGGGGGAGTAAGGGGAGGTCATCCCTGATTCCCTCCGGTGGTCATCTGGTCATTTAGGGCACATTTTTGTGGCTTGGTCATAAAAAAAGGGACCAAGTAAAGTCACCCAAGTGTTCGTCAGGGACGCCCTTCTTTTTTTCCATATCAGCCGAGGACGCCCATGTGTTAAGCACTCCCCAGTCCCGCCTTCGCTATGCTTCCAACATGCCCCCGGGAACTTTGGTCATCCCCGCGATGGAAAGCAGTTGAGGACACCCAAAATCAGCTTTCGATTATGCCGATTTGGGTGACCCTGTGAGAAGGACGCCCATCTTCCGATTTGTGTTGAAAGATGGGCGCCCTTCTCTTTGAAAATAAGCCTGATAATATATTTAGCTATTGGCTTAGTTCTAAATTCTTTAGCACTTTTCAAGTTAGTTTATATCCTTGGTTTGTTTGTTGTTTGTTTGATTTTTATCCAAACAACACCACTACAACACTGTTCACTTCTCTTTTTTACAATCCATTGGTGTGGCAATAATTTTAAATCTATTGAAGTAGCAATTATTTTTAGAGAACACCACTTAAAATTAATTGAATGATGTTCTCTGCCATGTTCAGCTGTTCTTATTTCAAATTCATTGTTGTGGTAGTTATTTTAGAGGATAATACTTTGTAAAGTTCCTGAAGGTGATTTCTCCATTGGTTAATATGATTTTAGAGTTTAAAAAAAATTCTATTTATGTGCACTGAAAATTTAAAAGAAAGTAATAAAACAAACATCTTGTCAAAAGGGGGTAGGGCTAGCCAGGGAGGGGCTAAGCAAGGAGCCGGGTGGGCCCACTGAACTAGTCTGCACAGGACCCCGCAATGGCTAAGATCAGCTCTGGTGGCAGTTTCCAGGTAGTCCTCACACCTGGAAGGTTTAGCTGGGAGACTCCCTGGACTGACAGTATATAGCAGTGTTTGAACCCGTTCTTATGTCTGATACAATGTGGGATTGGCTAATTTGAAGGTTTTTTCCTTAAAAGTAGATGGAATCCATGCGGCAATTAAAAGTATAGGATCCTTCAGGCCCTAAAGAGCAAGCATGCTGATATAGCCCTTTTACAGGAAACACATTTAAGCAAAAATGAACACTTGAAGTTAAAACAGAACTGGATAGGTGAAATGTTTTATGCAGCGTGTAATACCAGACAGAGGGAGGTAGTCCTTTTATGTAGTAGTTGCAGAAGCCATACAGGGGGTTAAAGTAGCCTTTTGTAGCATATATGCCCTAATATATACTCAAATAAGTTCTTATAGACCTATTTCCCTACTAAACCAAGATATTAAAATCATGGCAGTGGTGTTGACATCCAAGGTGGGTCGGTTCCTCCCTCAGTTGACACACCCAGACTAGGTGGGCTTTGTTCCATGTAGATATGCTATCCTTAAAGTTAACAGAATATTGCAAGACAGTAGGTAGATACCCAGGAATGCAATATTGGCCAACCTGGATGCTGAAAAAGCATTTGATAAGGTGGTTTGGGAATAATTGTTCTAGATTTTGCAGAGTGTACTTCTTGACTAAATATGGGTGCAATCCAACTGTACAGCTTCTCGTCAATGGCTCCCTCACTCGTACCATTCACCTAGGTAGAGGGACAAGAAGGCTCACTTTCTCCTCTTCTTTTCATGATTACTTTGGATCTTTTAGTGGCAAGGGTTTGTCAGGACACCCGCTTAGCGGGCATTAGGATTGGCAACAAGGAGTATCATATAAACCTTTTTGCATATGACATGTTGTTGCTCATCAATAATGCCTCCTCCATCCTTCCTTTAATCATGAATATTATTCAGGAATTTGGCTCCTTTGCTGGTTTGCAAATACACTTTGGGAAATCTGAGGCCTTGCTGATAATGCAACCCTGTGTGAACTTGAGATTGCCTATCTTCCCCTTGTCCTGGGCAAGAACAGGGATCAAATATTTAGAGGTCTACCTAAGCGCGGATAGTCATTGGCTTTATAAGAAGAATGTCATTGATAAATTGGAAGCTATGAGACAACTGTGCTCCCGATGGAGGGATCTTCCTATTAACTTCTAGGGGCAGGTAGCCCTGGTTAAAATGATTATGCTGCCAAAACTAATCTATCCCTTACAAATGCTTCCACTATGGGTGGCCAAATATGAAGAGGGGCTGAATAAAGGCTTGATCAGTCCCTTCCCTCGAAGAGACCCAGAATTGCCTATACCAAACTTACTCATGGCAGAGCTCAGGGTGGTGTGCACCTCTCAGATCTTCATTTGTATAATGTGGCTGCATTACTGAGGTGGATCCATGAACTTCATACCCATACCGCCACATTTGTACCTGTCGACTATTGGCAGAGTTGGTGTGCTTCTTATGATGTCTTCTCTGTCTTAGAACCCAGTTTTCACCAGAAATTGGGGGATTTGGTGAAAAATCTGTTTCTGCCATTGCTGAGAAGGGCGTGGCTTTGGTGGCACAGTAATATTGGTGAGGCTAGGGATGTAAATCTGTTCCTGCCCTTGGTGAGTAACCCTGAGTTTTCAGCTGGCCTGCACACAGCTCAATTTAAAGACTGGAGGAGGGGAGGTTGCTGTTACTTGCGTAGCCTGGGAGAAGTGGGGTTTCTCTCTTTGGACCAGGTAAAGCGGGGGTGGAATATCCCCAACAGTTTCTTTTATTCAGGTGAGGGATTACTTCCTCTTGCTGGAGAGATGGCTAGGGGCTCCATTGGAATTTACTAAGCTTGAACAAGTTTTTCTGGTGTTGCAGCCCGCTCTGAATAAGCTATCCCAGTGATATCAGTTAGTAAGGGACAGTAGGAAGGTGCCATATTTGGAGTGTTTAGCGCGTTTGGTGAATGGACATGGTGGAAGATATTTCCTGTCAACAGCTGCAGCTAGTCTTTGAAAATATCTCTGCGATTACCATAAATGCTGCTTTGCAAGACACCCAATATCAGATAATTCAGAGGGTTCACTTTACTAGACAGAAGAGTCAGAGGATAGGGTTATGGGAGGATGACATTTGTGTAAAGTGTAGGGCTGCACCAGGAACCTTTCTCCACTCATTTCCAGAGTGTCCTAAATTATCAGCCTTGTGTTCCCGGTCCCTGGCACACTGATTAACTGTCTAACATCAATTCAAGAATGGGCTAAACACAACAAGCATTGCCTGAACCCAAGTAAAAACCGAGCTTCTCTGGATCCCTAACAGCAGTGGATACATACCTGACATCAAAATTTCTTTTTGGCAGTACGAACTCCCCCTGAAGTCACAAGTCAGGAATGCAGTTAGATTCAACACTTACTCTGATTCCCCAAATCCAAGCAACCTTCAAGAGCTGCTGCTTCTACTATTTGAGACAGCTACGCTGCCTCTCTCTTTACATCGAGAAGGTAAATCTTATCCCAGTTGTGCATGCTATGATAACATCAAGACTGGATTACTTCAATTCACTATACAACTACTACTACTACTACTACTATTTAACATTTCTAGAGCGCTACAAAGTGTACGCAGCGCTGTACAAACACAGAAGAAAGACAGTCCCTGCTCAAAGAGCTTACAATCTAATAGACAAAAAGTAAAGCATTTAAATTTAAAATATTTAAGCAGTCAAGCACAAGAGAACAGTCACAGAAGGACTGAAGATGTTGAAGGGTCTGACTACAAGGGCCTGCTCCAGCTCCAATTGATTCAGAATGCTGCAGCAAGACTCATAGAAGGTTGCAAGCGATGTGACCACATCAACCATTTTTTTAAAAACTTCACTGGCTACCAGTACAGTACAGGGCTAAATTTAAAACTCTATGTCTGATCTTCAAGGCCCTCAAAGAAAATTGCCCTGAGTACCTGAAGAATAGGATGATCCTCCACACACTGCCAAGGACACTAAGGTCTTCCCAAGGACTATCACTAACCACACCCTCTCCAAAAGACATTACACAAAGTGATACCTGCAAGTGAGCCTTCTCTGGAGCAGCCCCTACACTCTGAAATGTACTGTCTGAATGGTTTCGCTTAACACAAGACTATCTCTACTTCAGGAAGCAAGTGAAAGCTTGGCTCTTCAACCAGGCCTTTAATGGAAGAAGTAACTAACTTGTTAGTCTCGCTCATACACACAAGGAGTGACACGAGCTGCATATACTGCAGCAGGACATGTTTATCCACTCCTACCCTAGCTGGGATAATATTTAACCATCTCTATGACCTCATGTGCACTGTTTAAATTGGTCACCTTATTTTCTAACTCCTCTTACTCTCTTACCTATCTATATGTTCCATCTTTGCTTATACCCAGGGGTGTGCTGGTAAATTTTTAACAACAGGCTCTTTCTCCGGACGTAGCCAGCTCTGCAGTTGGAAGGGCCAGGGGTGGCCGGGGGAGTGGGGGAACAACACTTGCCTCTCTCTCCTCCCTCCCTTCGTGCGGGCACACTAGGCATACCTTTGCTGGCAGTCAATAAATGGACTGCCACCACTCCCAACGTCTTGCTCTGAGCAGCATGCTGGAAACAAGGAGCGGGGAGCAGCAGTAGCCTATTTACTTGGCTGGCAGGGCTCAGCATCTCCACCAGCAAAGTAAAAGAGAATTCAGCAGGGGGCCCAAGCCCACATTTTGGGAGCCAGTAAAGTAGCCATGGAGGGCCCTACTTTAACAGCCGGCTCCCAAAATTCCTAAAAACTTAACAACCGGCTCTTGCGAGCCTGTGAGAGCCTGCTCCAGCACACCACTGCTTATACCCTTCACTCTCTATTAAAATGTTCTATTACGTATTGTGTTGACATTTTAAGTAGTATGCTATGCCATACTTTGTATTGTTATTTGAATATTTTTACTGCTGTAATTGCCTATTGCTCACATTTGATTTACTCTTATTGTACACCACCTTGAGTGAATTCCTTCAAAAAGGCAGCAAATAAATCATAATAAATAAATCAATAAAATAAATAGAGCACACACTGCAATGTTCGTTTGAGTGGACTTAGTACTGCTATTAGAAAGTGAAGAATCTCTTCGGCGGGGTGGCCTTACCGAAGCACAGTTTAAATTTGTGTTGTTTGCTGCTTTATTGGTTAAGAAATGTATACTGCAGTCCTCAGCGCGCAGGAAAGACCAGTGTAAAGGTGTGCTGAGGCCAGATTGGGTGGCGACGCCAGTAATTGGGAAACAAAACGGGAGCTGGACAGACTTCTACGGTCTACGCCCTGAGTGTGACTGAATAGATAGGGATATGCTGGAGTGTAAATTTTAAGGGGCTTCAATGTTAGCTTCAGAACTTAGTACAAGAACAGTACTGGGCAGGCTTCTACGGTATGTGCCCTAAGAAAGGCAAGGACAAATCAAACTCAGGTATACATATAAAGTAGCACATACTATGTAAAATGAGTTTATCTTGTTGGGCAGACTGGATGGGAGGGAAGGGGAAGGGAAATGGGACTTGATATACTGCCTTTCTGAGGTTTTTTGCAACTACATTCAAAGCGGTTTACATATATTCAGATACTTATTTTGTACTAGGGGCAATGGAGGATTAAGTGACTTACCCAGAGTCACAAGGAGCTGCAGTGGGAATTGAACTCAGTTCCCCAGGATCAAAGTCCACTGCACTAACACTAGGCTACTCCTCCACTCCTAGTAGGTAAAGTAATGATGACAGATAAAGACTGTACAAAATCCTTCTGTAATACCAATTATCTATTCTCTTCTTACTTCCACTATCCATGATTTATTGTAAGCCACATTGAGCCTGCAAAGAGGTGGGATATAAATGCAATAAATAAATAAATAAATGTTATATGTACGTTACCTTTCACTGCAGTTTGGTAAAAGGGCCCATATGTTTCTTCAGTGACGTACCAAGGGTGAGGCAGTGGGGGCGGTCCACTCCAGGTGCATGTTGCAATGGGGTGCAGGGAGCAGTTGTGTGGCTGTTGGCTCCGCTGGTTCCCTGCCCCCTCTGATGTTACTTCCTGTTCCAGGCAGGGAACCGGCGAAGTCAACAGCCAAACAACTGCTCCCTGCACCTCCAGGAGGTAAGAGTGATGTGCTTGGGGGGTGGAGGTGATGCGCCAAGGGGGGGTGTCGTTATTTGAGGGGTGGAGGTGATGCGCCAAGGGGGGTGTCGTTATTTGAGGGGGGGAGGTGATGTGCCAGGGGGCGCAGCAGCAATTCGCCCCGGATGGCAGCTGACCTAGGAACAACACTGTGTTTCTTTTTCCTTTGAGCGAAAGTTCATGCAGAACTTAAGCAGGGTGAGTTTCAGCACCATTAGTTCCAGAAACAAAATCCAATCCCGAAGAGTGTTTAAAAGAAAACAGGAATCACAGGGAGCCCAGCTGGTTCTAAGCTTCAGTGCACTTATGCCCCAATGCTCAGAACCAAACGCGGGCGCTAGAGGTCATTAGCCTGGACTTGCGCCGGCATTAGTGAGTGCAGAATGCTGAGAGGCTCTAGTGCGGGGAAACAATGAGCGAACCAAAGATTAGTGCAAATAGCGTGCTAATGTAATCAAACAGATGTTAATGAGATCATTTCCTATCCCCTCCCAATGCACAGCGCACAAAACAAAGCAGCCCTTACCACTGAAAAAATAATGCCAGCTTGGAGCAGGCAATAGGGTGTATGTAGAGAGGATTTCTCACGATTCTTTCTTCAAAATCTGCCAGTTTTATACAGTTTGGAAGCAGAAGGAAGCCCATGCAAGCCCCTAAGAGCTGGTAGTGAGAAACAAATGTGTGCGAGTCAGGAGAAACCCAAAAGTGAAAGCACACATTGGCGCTTGTTTCCTGCATTTAAATATACGCCTTCCAAGTTTAAAACAATTGAAACTCTTATATTTAAAGGCTCAGAAAACAGACGCCAATGTGGGCTTCATGTTTGGATTTGCCAGGCGCATGCACACAGGATTTGAGTTGACCGCAAAACTCTTCTGTACAAGCGCCAAGCACTTCTCCCCCTTTGCTTTTGCTTTTATAGCTTGCATATAATTTGAATATCATTTCCATTGAGCATTGGCAAGCTAGGTTTCAGTGCTGTTCCAGTGGTATGGTTTCTGAGCTGTTGGCTTACTGCAGGAGTTCTGAGTATCAGGGTTTTTCCCAAAGCCATTGCTTTGCCCAGTAGCAGCAGAGACTACCAGTACCTGGAGAGCAAGGAGAGAGATGCCAAGAAGCAAAACAATCTATAAAACAACAAGGAGATACATTAACAGAATCCTGGATTGATTTCTGTGTGAACTAAGGTCTTCGTTTAGAAATTGCTGCCTGTCTGGATTTGGGCAGAGCTTTTAACCTGTCTATCTCCAGACATGTTTTTACAAGGAAGAGAGAGTTTTGTAAAGAAGAAGAGCAGACCATTTTGCTCTCATTCCAAAAAGTATGTCTATTCTTTGCAAAGCCATGCCACATTACAATGTTTTTCAGAGGTGGAAGTGTAAGAGCGGGGAGGGAGGATATGGAACCCATTTAATTCCAGTCTCCCCCACCCCTGATATTCAGCCCCTACAGGTCAACATCTTTTATGCCCAGATATTCAGCACTGGCCATACCCAGATACTGGCACTAAATATGCAGGTAATAGGAAGCCACTTTTTTTAACTGGGTTCTGGTGATATTCAGACTGGTGCCCAGTTAACTGCCTGGATAAAATTAAGAGAGCTTTTCTGCTGATTTTATTTGGTTAGTTACCCAGGATTATAGTCATTAAATGGTGCCCACATTAGGGTGCCGATAAAATAAGTGCTATTCTATAAACAGTGATCTGAGTTGGGCGCTGTTTATAGAATAGTGCTTAGCGGTGAGATCCGTGCCCAAAGGATTTCAGGATATCCAAAATGAATATGCATGACCATGATTTGCATACACCATCTCCATTATATGTAAA
Source organism: Microcaecilia unicolor (assembly GCF_901765095.1). Taxonomy (NCBI): domain Eukaryota; kingdom Metazoa; phylum Chordata; class Amphibia; order Gymnophiona; family Siphonopidae; genus Microcaecilia; species Microcaecilia unicolor. The sequence goes on from NC_044031.1 coordinate 381,265,061, forward strand.
TCTCTTTCATGCATATTCAGTGAACGTTCCTGACCCGCCCATGCCACTCTCATGGCTACGCCCCCTTTTTGTTTCCATGCTGATAAATCTATGTGCACAAATTTATGGAATAACGCTTAACAAGGTGTGCACATAAATTCAATTTGTTGCCAATTACTGCCAATAATTGATTGTTAGTACCCAGTTATTGGCATTAATTAGCTCGTTAATTAAATTGCATGCTCAAATTGGGCATGTGCCCACATTTGTGCATGCGAGTTTGAGCACCATTTATAGAATTTGGAGGTCAGTTAATGGACAATATCACTGCAGGTAGCTCTGCCCCCAGACTGCCTCGGGATAACCCAGAGAGCGCCAAGGCAATCAGTGGTAATTTTCAGCGGTATTATGCAGGTGAGTAGTGCTTATCTGGAAATAAGCCACTCCTACCCATTTAAGTGCCAGAGAATCTCACCCCTGTGTTTCTAAAAACAGCTCCTCTGGTATTTGTGGGAGCTTCATTTGCTGCAGAAGCACTTAGCACAAAATAACTAATATTTTATACCTGCTGAAGGTGTTTCTAGATGTATTAAGTTAGCAATGAATTTTTTGCTACCTAAAAATTCTTAGGGCTCATGTTACTAAGCTGTTGTAAGCCTAATGGTTAGTTCTGCGGGCTTTGGCCCTGACAACCTGGGATCGATTCCCACTGCAGCTACTTGTGACCTTGGGCAAGTCACTTAACCCTCCATTGACCCAGGTACAAAAAAACATAGATTGTGAGCTCCTAGGGACAGAGAAAAGTACCTCTATATAATGTGTACAGCACTGCATACGTCTAGTACCGCTATAAAAATGATTTGTAGTAGTAGTACTTAAAAGGGCTTATCACAGGACACACAAACCACATGCTAATATATTTTTCTCTGAGGGGATGGAGAGTGGGCGTGACAGTACAAATCAGCGCAGTCACATTACCGTATTCTGACTAGCATGGAATTGGTGTGTGAACCCTTACTGCCTACAAAATAGGTGATAGTAAGGGCTCATGTGCTAATTTGTTTTGTAATGGCCACGTGCTAATGGGACCCAGGGGTGCCATGACCCTTCTTGCCCAGCGGCCCAGATCCCTATCAGTCACCCCTGGGGGAGGGAAGATATGGCACCCATTTAATTTCTGTCTCAGGGGAAAATGGTCTGCAAGATGGAACCAGTGAGCCATGGACTTTTATGTTAGCTTTCACTTTATTTTCATATGATAAGTGACACTGTTTTTTGTTTTACAGACGGAATGATCCCCCTGACGAAGCCACAGGTGAAATGGGCCCCCGTTGGGATCTTACTCAGATAAGTGCAGTTTCACCCCGCATTTGATATTGTTTGCCAAATATTACTTCTTTGACATTTGACTTTCACGGTTCATGGGTTTTGCGAGTGGTGGTTTTTAACCAATGATTAAACTGGAACTCAATTCAATAAGCAGTGTTTTGGATTACTCTGTACGATCACTGCCTGGGCTTGTGAGGTTTTTCCTCCACTCTATTAATTATTTAGCTATAAAGTGATTGCATTTCCACTCTTTTGTTTTTTTTGTTTTGTACACACATTTGATCAAGTGGAGTTTGATTCCCTTGTTTGGGGTGCTTTAACATTAGCACATGGCCATTAATTTGTAAAATGGAAAATCGGCTCTTTTCCAGTTGTGGTAAAAACCTGTGTAAGGGCACACTAAGACTACTGTATACCACAGCTTTGTTAAAGGATCCCGTAATGTATGTAAATATTTGCTGCAGGGGCGTATCTGCGTGGGGCCTCAGGGGCCTGGGCCCCCGCAGATTTTGCCCTGGACCCCCCTACCGCCATCAACCCTCCCCCGCTGCCGTTCTTACTTTTGCTGGCGGGGGACCCCAAACCCCCGCCAGCCGCCCCGCGGTGTTTGAAATTCATCTTCGGCCTCCGTGGCCGTGCTGCTGTGATAGGCGCTGTTGAAATCCACTTCGGAGTCTGACGTCGTTGTACGTTGTACGTGCTGAGACGTCAGACTCCGAAGTGGATTTCAACAGCGCCTATCACAGCAGCACGGCCACGGAGGCCGAAGATGAATTTTAAACACCGCGGGGCGGCTGGCGGGGGTTTGTGGTCCCCCGCCGGCTGAAGAAGAAGTTTTTACGGCAGCGGCAGGTGGAAGCAGACCTCGGCTGGCGGGGGCTTGGGGTCCCCCGCCAGCAAAAGTAAGAACGGCAGCGGGGGAGGGTTGGCTGCGGGAGGGGGGTAGAGAGAGTCATTGGTGGCGGTGGGGGCTCGGCGGCGGCGGCGGCGGCGGGGGGGCTAAAATGTGCCCCCTCCCTCTGGCTCTGGCCCCCCCTACCGCCGGAGTCCAGATACGCCCCTGATTTGCTGCCTTGTATATAATTCAGAAATATTGGACATGTGCTCGAGAGGATGTGGCAATCACCTTATTGGCGTGTGGCAATGTAGAGGTTGATGGTCTTATTGACAGCTTTCAGAATTCTAGATGAGGTTTATCTTGAAGAAAAGGCCTCAATAAAATCAAAAATAAAAATTGCACTCCCTTTTATGCCTTCATTGTAATAGTTTTACCTCTCTACCCCCTCAACTATTTTAAAATCACCTTTTTTTCAGATTGAAATGCAAGGCAGTGGAATTAAAGTTTCGTAAAACCAAGTATTCCACGCCTTGTCACGCTCCACCCCATGCATCATTTTCTGTCTCATGGAAGTAAGTACCAAATTTTACCATCAGAAAGAGAAAGAACCCAGTGTTATTTGCATCTAGTAGTATGGTTGAATTGATAAACAGTAGTAGAGATAGGGAAAAAATAAGGCAGACCTTACGAAGAAGAGAGAGAGAGAAAGAAAGAAAGAAAAACAGAGAAACCATTTTACCAGAGATGCCAAGGGTTGAAGGTTCCCAACCTGTCTGACTCCAGGGAAAAGTCTCTCCTGAAATATTTCTCCCTTTTAGACACTACAAACACCTACACATTTCTAGCAATTTTCTTTATCCTGAAAGGAAACCTGAATTTAAATTTTGCCCTAACCCCTCGCAGAGATGGTGGTCCACAGCGGCGTTTAGAAGCAGCAGTAGCAGCATTCATCATGACCTAAAAGGTCTCTTTAAAGACCATTAATCTTTAGAATCTACATATCAAGGATTCAGATTCTTTTGACACATATAACAAGACTACTGAAGAAGGCACCCTGTGTGCCGAAACATGGTACCTCGTTGAGTCAACCTTTATTAAAGTTTATCATCCTCATCCAGCGTCCCTGGTCCTTCTTGGAGAGCCTGACTCAGTTCCCACTCCTTGTCTCTTCGTGTGATTCTCCGTGGGATATTTGTGTTCTCTCCACTTCTGTGGTTTTTGTTGCGCTTGCAGAACTAAATTTGGGCACCATTTACTGAATTTAGTCCTATATGCAAAGAAGATGCATTCTTTTCTGATAGGGCACACATGCGGTGGTTTGCTCATGCATGATGGTTACATAACATAAGAGCATAAGCATCGCCTTACTGGGAGAGACCAAAGGTCCATCAAGCTCAATATCATGTTTCTAGCAATGTCAATCCAGGTCACAAGTACCTGGCAAGATCCCAAAACATTACAACATATTTTGTGCTGCTTATTCTAGAAATAAGCAGTGGATTTTCCCCAAGTTCCATCTTAATAGTAGCTTATGGACCTTTCTTTTAGAAAATTATCCAAACCTTTTTTAAACCCTGCTAAGCTAACTGCTTTTACCACATTCTCTGATGATGAATTCCAGAGTTTAATTACACTTTGAGTGAATAAACATTTTCTCTGGTTTGTTTTAAACTAACTACTTAGTAGCTTCTTTGCGTGCTCCCTAGTCCTAGTATTTTTGGAAAGAATAAACATGCTCGCACTATGAAGAAAGAGTGTGCCTTCTTTGCACATAATGGGCCTGATTTAGTAAATGGTGCCAAACAGTAGGCACTGTGAAAAATTTGTGCTCAGCACTATTCTATAATGGGTGCTCCAGGATAAGCACACTTTATAGATTATTTATTTATTTCAGCACTTGACAAACTGCAAGTGATCCCTGAGGTGACTATGCAGTGTACAATTTCTATTACAGGTAATTTGCACTGTCCCGAATGGGCTCACAATCCACATTATATATTGTAGCAGGGGAGTGGAGGACTAAGGGGCACTTTTACTAAGCAGTGGTAAGCCCAACACGGGTTTACCACTCGCAAATTTGGAACTACTGCCACGCTACTACAGGCAGGGCCGCTGAGAGGGGGGGCAGGGGTGACAAAATTCCCCGAGCCTCCAAGGGGAGCCCGGCGCCGCAGTCCCACCCGCCCTCTCTCGTCGACCGTCTGTCACCTGGCCAGGCCCCCTGCATTGAAATCACAGCACCTCTCACCTCCATGTGAAAGCGCTGCAGGCAGCAGGGCAGCAGATCACCTCCCTTCGGGCCTCCTTCCCTCCCTGTGTCCTGCCCTCATCTGACGTAACTTCCACGAGGGCGGGACACAAGGAGGGAAGGAGGGCCGAAGGGAGGTGATCTGCTGCCCTGCTACCTGCAGCGCTTTCACACGGAGGTGAGAGGCGCTGTGATTTCAATGCAGGGGGCCCAGCCCGGTGGTGGACGGAGGGGGGCAGGGGGGAGGGGGAGCGGCGGCGGTGACCTCAGGGGGGGGCGGCCTTGCCCCGGGCCTGGCCCAGTCTCTCGGAGGCCCTGACTGCATCAAAGACATGAGCTGATGCCTGCGCAGGCCCCCTTTTACCGCAGCTTAGTATAAAGGATCTTAAATGACTTACCCAGGATCACATGGAGCTGCAGAGGGAACTGAACCTGGTTCCCCAGATCTACAACTCTCTGCACTGACCATTAGGCCACTCCTCCACTCTTAGTGCTTACCACATATTTTGGCACCCAACCTTTGGCATGAGAGCTTACATCAAGTGAAACCTGACGTAAATCCTGGTGTGCAGCTTGGATGCCCACCCCCAAATTCTGTAACACTACATGTAATCCTTTGGAATGCCCCTGACCTGCCCTTGCCCCTCACAGAGTCACACCCCCTTATGGGTTGCATGCAAGAGGATTTGGACATGAATCTTTATAGAATCTCACGCAGCCAGATCCATGTGCAAATTCAAATTAGAGCTAATTAACATCAGTAATTGTTTGTTAATGGCTCATTAATTTATTAGCTCACAGATCTCAGGATCACATGCAATTTTGGGCGCCACATTTAGAATTCGGGGGGCTTGCGCACCCTTTAAGAAGAGCACACATTCATAACAGCATTCATTCTGGAACAAAAAAAAAACCTGGAAAAAAGGACAAGAAAATTTTCTGACTGTCCATCCTTACTAAACATGGCAGGGAGCACTAAATGTCAAACTGCTTCTAGTTTCTCACTAGAGCAAGCTTGAAGAACTGTCTCCAGATGTCTCTCACTATGCACTATTTCTCACTATTTCTCATCTATTCAATAACATGGCATATAAAGACCTGTATGGTCCACCCAGTCTGCCCAACAAGATAAACTCATATGTGCTACATTATACCAGACCTTGATTTATCCTTGTCATTTTAGGGGCATAGACCGTAGAAGTCTGCCCAATAATCAAAGAACATATTACTTTCAAAATCTGCACCCAGGTCCACAAGATTATCTATGGCGAAGCCCCAGGTTATATGTCTGGCCTTATAGACCTACCAAAAAGAAACACAAATAGATCATCACGATCATACCTAAATCTTCACCACCCCAGCTGCCAAGGACTCAAGTATAAATCAATCCATGGATCCAGCTTCTCCTACATAAGCACACAACTATGGAACGCATTACCAAAAGCCATAAAGATAACGCATGACCACCTCAACTTCCGGAAATTACTAAAGATCGATCTGTTCGAGAAGGCATACCTTATTGATCCAACCTAAGTGCCTGGACTCAGCAACACAACACAACAAAACCAAAACCAAAAGGAACATTATATAGCTCTTCTTCTCTCGATTCTATTATGTGTCAGTAACACATACATATCATTCTCTACCACATTACTCTGTATTTGTTTCATCACCGGAGGCGGCTTATGACTCTCGGTACTATGTAAGCCACATTGAGCTTGCAAATAGGTGGGAAAATGTGGGGTACAAATGCAACAAAAAATAATTGCCCTGCCTCCCAACCACCGGTGCTGCCACCCAATCTCCGCTAAGCTTCTGAGGATCCATTCCTTCTGAACAGGATTCCTTTATGCTTATCAGTTGGTACCACAGCACTGTGCACCATCAAGCTTTTTCTGTAAGGGGAATACTAACTAATCTCTTCTACAAAGGGTCTTATGTTTTAATGTCCCCCCATTCTATGCCAAGGACAAGAGATCTTGATGAATCCCCAAAATATGAAAAGGTCTTTCGGGAATTGTTGCATCCTTTATTCATGGAGGAAACGGGAGGTTTCAGAAAAAAAGAGTGAAGATACGTCATACCTCTTTCTGAAAAATACTTTTCCTGTTCTGTTCTGGGGCTATGGGGAAAAAAATTTTCATTGAATAAAAGATTCACTGTTTTCCTTATACCCAAATTCACAAACTCTGGCCTATTACTGCTCTTCTCACCAGCACACACACTCTCTATGGGTTTGAATCCATTAATGAAGAAGTGCAAACAGGGGGGAAGAAGAATGGAAGCCAAGAACTATGGGGTCCTTTTACAAAGGCATGCTGAAAAATGGCTTGCGGTAGTGTAGGTGCAGGTTATGGGCATGCACCAATCCATTTTTTAGTGTGGCTGTAAAAAAGGCCTTTCTTTAATTGCCGCATGTCCATTTTGAGTCTGAGACCTTACCGCCAGCCATTGACCTAGCAGTAAAATCTCAAGCGGTAACTGGATGGTAATGACCTACGTCCGCCAAATGCCACTTATTTTTCAGACGCGTTTATTGGACGCACGCCAAAAATGAAATTACTGTAAGAGCCATGCAGTAGTAGGCGGTAACTCCATTTTGGCACATCTTGGGCGTGCGTAGATGCTTATACGGCTTAATAAAAGACCACAATATATTTTTTTCTCTCTGTCCAACAGTACTAAAGAACAAACATATAGCTTTAGGCCTCTAATGTACCTTAAAACTCAGCTATTTCCACACAGCAGCCAGCAAATCCTGTGCACACCTACCAACAGATAAAAGCCACAGTGTGTATCAAGTGAATGCAACAAGCCAAGGACAGGGGAACCAGGGCAGGAATTGAGGGAGGGGTGAGGAAATGAAAAGAAGAATAAAATCATTATCTACTCAGCTCTTAGGATCATAAGGACAGTGGAATCTTGCCCCAGAAGCATTTGCTGCATACTGATGCCACAGCCCAGAAACCCTTGGGGCACCATGGGGGAGAGAGGGTGGGGGAAAGGTTCCTCACTCAGTGCCCCATTAATGCAAAGGCAGATCTCCATCGAGAATGGATACTCAAGCACGTCAGCCCCGATTCAGCCAGCGTAACTCATCTGTCCTGAGATGTCAGCTACATTTAAAAGGCAAGTGAAGCTGACAGAGCCCAAGAAAAGGTTCTCCTTAGCATTCAAAGCATCAGCATAAGCAAGGGCTTTTTCTTCTGTGCTGAGGAAAATCTTCACTATTTTACAGGTTCTTTTCTGGCTGTAGGTAGACACGCTTTGCAGTGAGATGTTATAATGAGGTGAAAATCACATTATTAAAAAAATAAGTTGCAAGGAATCTTCCTTTCAAAAGCCTATTTTTGATGAGATAGGTCATTGATAAAGGGCATGAGACCTGTTAAATGGATAACTAAGTGTCACATATGGAGCTGGCTGAAAGACAGGGTACGCTAAGATGGAATTACAAAGTGATGTCTTCAATGTTTTTCTCACAAAAGTTAGTGAGTCTGTGGAGCAGTCCATCAGATGCAGAGTAGATCTAGTACAGGTCTGTTTATTATTTATTTTACAAAAGAATACTACCTTGATGTGTGCACTAAAGGGTGATATACCAAACTGACAAATAAATAGATCTACATTTTGGGGTCTGCCAAGGTACTTCCTAATAACTTACAATGGTCACTGTTAGAGACAAGATGCTGGGCTCAATGCACTTATGATGTGACCTAACATCACTCTTTTTATGTTCTTAGGTATATAGGGAATGGCTGGTTTACCCTTTGAAATAGCATTAGAACTAGATAATGCTGTATGAAACTAATTGGTGGCAGATTTATGGAAATCTAAGAGAAGGAGTAGTCTAGTGGTTTGAGCACCAGCTTGATAATCATGGAAGCCTGCTTCAAATCCTATTGCTACTGCTTGTGACTATGTCCAGGCACCGGCAGTGAAAATCCAAATATCTGTGTATGACCGGATTTCTGCCTGCCTGTACTTTCAGTTGGAACTTGCATAAAGGGTTATTTCATCTCAACCCTGATCCCCTTCCTGACCCTATCTCCAACAGGATCTGACCTCCCCACCATGTTCCATTCCCCCTCCTGGCCTCATTCCCAATATAACCTGATCCTCCAACCCCCACACCACCATGAGTGGACACCCTCCCTACCTCCCTGCCTGGAAAAGGCCTCATCTGAGCTCTCCTTACACATCTCAGCAGGCTCCCTGGGCCTACCTGGATATCCTTAGCGAGAAGTGGGGTTTGCTCCTGCTCCTGGCAGCTCCAGATACAAAAAATGGCTACCACAATCTCAATTAGCAGTCTTGAGGTACTACCAGTAATGGTCAGCCTCTAGAGGTAGTACCATGGGCCACCAGGGAAAGAAGCGAGTGGAATTTGTGCCTGCCCAATGACCAGTAGAGCACAAGGAATATCAAGGTAGGTTCAGAGGTGGCCTTGCTGAGATATGTCAAGGGGGCATTTTTCAGGTAGGGGTATTGGGAAGGGGGGCCACTTGTGGCCGGGGAGGCTGGATCATATTGGGGATGGGATCAGGTAGGAAGTGGTGGGTAGGAAGGAGGGTAACTTAACCACATCTTCAGCCACTACCCAGAAGTTATGCATATGTTGGCCGATATTCAGTTCTGCCACCCATATAGCTCAGCAGCCAGAGTTAAGACTGCTTTTTGTGCAGTCCTATCTGCCTGTTTAGCTATGCGGGCAACTGACACTGAATATTGTGGGCACCCACATATTTGCTGGTTGCTCCCTGACTCTGTCCCTGTAATGTCCCTCTCTTGCCAGGGTATAAGGTGGCCAGTTAGTGCCAATATATACTGGCCCTGCCCAGGGGCTCTGACTTGCACCAGTTTTATAACTGCTTCTCCAGTGATCAGCTTCATTAACTGTCCTGAACAGTGCTTTCTAAAGCACAGCCCTTGTGTCAAGTTCTTTCTCTCTATATTGCCCCTGATGGCCAGCAATGTGCAGTAAATGAATTCTTTGCTTCAGTCTTCACCGAGGAATACATGGGAGAGATACCCATGCCAGAAATGGTATTTAATGGTGATAAGGCGGAGGAACTGAAACAAATCTCTGTAAACCTGAAGATGCAATGGGACAATTTAACAAACTAAAGAGTAGCACAGGGAGAGGAATGACAGCAGGAAAAAGGAGGTAATGTCTCTATATAAGACTCTGGTGAGACCTCATTTAGAATTTTGTGTACAGGAAACTGGATACTGAGCTTGTTGGAAGTTTGGTCTGTCCCAGTATGGCAACATGTATGCTCTTGTTCTAGAGACCGCATCTTCAAAAAGATATAAACAAGATGCAGTTGGTCCAGAGAGTTGCTACTAAAATGGTCAGCGGTGTTCATCATAAAACATACAGGAATAGACTTAATATCTCAATATATATATTGTGGAAGAAAAGTGGGAGAGGGGAGATATGATAGACATTTAAATATTTATGTGGCATAAATGCATAGGAGGCAAGTCTCTTTCAACTGAAAGGAAGTTCTGGAATGAGTTTAATTTTTTCACTCAATACTTATGTTAACCGAGGAAATACTTCTTCATGGAAAGGGTGGTGAATTCATGGAACAGCTTCCCAAGTGGAGGTGGTGGAGATAAAAATTGCCTCTGAATTCAAGAAAGCTTTAGAAAAGTACATAGGATCTTGCTGAGCAAGATGTAAATAGGAACAACAAACATAGTTTGAAATGTCTGTATACAAATGCCAGAAGCCTAAGAAATAAAATAGGAGAGTTAGAATATATTGTACTAAATGAAAACTTAGATATAATAGGCATCTCTTGGATATGATGGAAGGAGGATAACCAGTGGGAGACTGTCATACCAGGATACAAATCATATCATAGTGATAGGGTGGATCGAAGTGGTGGAAGGGTAGTATTTTATGTTAAGGATGACCTTGAATAAAATAGACAGGACACAAAACATATCTTGGAATCCGTACGGATTGAAATTCCATGTGTAAAGGAGAAAAGGATAGTGATAGGAGTGTACTACCATCCACCTGGCCAGGATGAACAGACAGATGTAGAAATGTTATCAGAAATTAGGGAGGCTAACAAACTGGGCAACACAATAATAATGGGTGATTTCAATTATCCTGATACTGACTGGGTAAATGTAGCATCAGGGTATGCTAGGGAGGTAACATTCCTTGATGAAATCAAGGACTGCTTTATGGAGTGGCTGGTATAGGAGTCAACAAGAGGAGGAAAACTTCTAGACCTAGTCCTTAGTGGAGCGCATGATCTGGTGCAGGAGGAAATGGTGCTGGGGCCACTTGATAACAGTGATCATAAGATGAAAAGATTTGATATCAGCTCTGGAGTAAGTACACATTAGCATTTAACTTTCAAAAAGGAGACTATTATAAAATGAGAAGAATGATTAAAAAAAAACTTAGAGGAGCAGCTGCAAAGATCAAAAATTTACATCAGGCATGGATGTTATTCAAAAATACCATCCTGGAAACCCAGGCTAGTTATATTCCATGTATTAAAAAAGGGAGGAAGGAAGGCCAAACGATTGCTGTTATAGTTAAGGAAGCTATTAGAGCTAAAAGAAAATCCTTCAGAAAATGGAAGAAGGATCCAACTGAAAATAATAAGAAACAGCATAAAGAATGGCAAGTCAAATGCAAAGTGCTGATAAGGAAGGCAAAGAGAGACTTTGAAAAAAAACATTGCATTGGAAGAAAAAACATAGTAAAAACTTTTTTAGGTATATTAGAAGCAAGAAGCTGGCAAAAAAAATCAGTTGGACCACTAGATGACCAAGGGTAAAAGGGGCACTCAGGGAAGACAAAGTCATAGCAAAGTGTCAGTAATATGTAATTTATCATTAAAATCAAGCATGGTACCAGAAAGGAGGGTGGCCAATGTTTTTAAAAAAGATTCCAGAGGTGATCAGGGAAATTATAGATTGGTGAGCCTGATGTTGGTGCCGAGCAAAATTGTAGAGACTATTATAAAGAACAAAATTACAGAACGTATTCATAAGCATGGATTAATGAGACAAAGCCAGCAAGGATTTAGTGAAGGGAAATCTTGCCTCACCAATCTACTACATTTCTTTGAAGGGGTGAACAAACATGTGGATAAAGATGAGCCGGTTGATATTGTGTATCTGGATTTTCAAGCGGCATTTGACAAAGTATCTCATGAAAGACTCCAGAGGAAATTGGAGAGTCATGGGATAGGAGGTAGTGTTCTATTGTGGATTAAAAACTGTTAAAAGATAGAAAACAGAGTGTAGAGTTAAATAGTTAGTATTCTCAAAGGAGAAGGGTTGATAGTGAGGTGATCTAGAGATGGGAGTAACTAGTGAAGCAATTACATTTGCTGATAACACAAAGTTATTCAAAGCTGTTAAATTGCAAGAAGATTGTTACAAGAGGAACTTATGAGACTGGGAGACTGGGCATCCAAATGGTAGATGATGTTTAATGTGAGCAAGTGCAAAGTGATGCAGGATTCCACATTAGGAGTCACTGACCAGGAAAGGGATCTAGGTGATCACTGATGATTGGTTGAAAGCCTCTGTGCAGCAGCTGCTAAGGAAGCAAATAGAATGTTAGGTATTATTAGGAAAGGAATGGAAAACAAAAATGAGGATATTATAATGCCTTTGTATCACTCCATGGTGCAACCACACCTTGAATACTGTGTGCCATTCTGGTCACCACATCTCAAAAAAGATACAGTGGAATGAGAAAAGGTACAAAGAAGGGTGAAGAAAATGAAAAAGGGGATGGGACGACTTCCCTATGAGGAAAGGCTAAAGCAGCTAGGGCTCTTCAGCTTGGAGAAAAAATGGCTGAGGTGATATATGATATAGTTCTATAAAATAATGTAAAACATGGAAAAGAAAATAAGATGATACCTTTTTTATTGGACATAACTTAATACATTTCTTGATTAGCTTTCGAAGGTTGCCCTTCTTCGTCAGATCGGACGATCTGACGAAGAAGGGCAACCTTCGAAAGCTAATCAAGAAATGTATTAAGTTATGTCCAATAAAAAAGGTATCATCTTATTTTCTTTTCCATGTTTTATTTTGTTTGATTTCTATTGATAACCTTAAGAGTGGACTAACACGGCTACCACACTCCTCTATATAAAATAATGAAAATTGCCAGTTAGTGGTTAGCGGATAGCCGGTTATATCATGTGATATTCAGTGCATCGCCAGCTACGTTCGCCAAAATAACTGGAATATTTTGGATGGTTTAAACTTAACTGGCCAGTGCTAAATATCGGCTTGAGTGCTTAAATTTAAGCCAGTCAAAAAACACCTGGATATTTAATGCCGGTCATCGGAAATGGCGAAGCATTGAATATCCAGGCTCAGTGCAGACCACAGGAGGCAGCCCGGCTACCTCCCGTGGTCTTAATATTGGCCCCAATGTGCAGTGGTAGTCAAAAAAAGCAAACAGAATGTTAAGAGTTATGAAGAGTGGAATAGAGAATAAAACAATGAATATTGTAATGTCTCTACATTGCTTCATAGTGAGACCTCACCTCGAGCATTGTGTGTAATTCTGGTCCCCACATCTCAAAAAAGATATAGTGGAACTGGAAAAGGTACAGAGGAAGGCCACCAAAAGGATTAAAGAGATGGAACAACTCTCATATGAGGAAAAGCTAAAGAGGGTAGAGCTCTTCAGCTTGGAAAACAGATAACTGAGGGCAGGTATGATACAGGAATGGAGTGGAATTGAATGTTTACACTTTCAAAAATAAATTACAAAAGACTAGTGGACATTCCATGAAGTTACGTAATAGCACATTTAAAATAAGCAGAAGAAAATATTTTTTTTTCACTCAACATGTAGTTAAGCTCTGGAACTGCTTGTCAGAGCAAGCGGTAAAAGCAATCGGTGTAGCTGAGTTCAAAAAAGGTTTGGACAAATTCCTGGAGGAAAAGTTCATAAGCTCTTATTAAAGTAGACATGAGGAAAGCCACCTCTTAACCCTGGGAATCTTGCTACATTTTGGGACTCTGCCAGATACGTAACCTGGATTGGCCACTGCTGGAAACAGGATACTGGGCTAAATGGACTTTTGGTCTGACCCAGTAGGGTAACTCATTTGTTCTTGTGTTTTAAGAATAGGACGAAGAGGCCTTTCTTTCCAGAAAAGATAAGAAGTCAGAGGACCAGTATGAGTGGAGAATGGCACATTAGGATCCAGGAGATTGTCTGGAACTACCTGCTTTGTTAAAAAGTGTACTCTAAACAGGACTTTGAGCACTGAATCTTCTCCCCCTCCTTTTTGAACTATGATTTTTTGGTGGTAATCGGGCAACGCCACACACTGTGGGGTTACTGCGGGAGCCCTTACTGTCACCTCAGTGGCTGGTGGTAAGTGCTCCCCCCCCCCCCCCCCACATGGCCACACGGTAAGAGTAATCTTACCAGATGGCCATTTTTTTAGGGGCTGTTACCCGCTGCAGCTTAGTAAAAGGACCCCTTATTAAGCTAATAATTCTTACCGAGCCCATCTTGATCATACCAATAAAGGTGATTTTAAGAAAAAACAAAATGACTGGAGTTTTTTGATGCTGTGAAACAGATAAGTACATAAGTAATGCCATACTGGGAAAAGACCAAAGGCCCATCAAGTCCAGCATCCTGTCCCTGACAGCGGCCAATCCAGGTCATGGGCACCTGGCAGCTTCCCAAACATACAAACATTCTATACATGTTATTCCTGAAATTGTGGATTTTTCCCAAGTCCATTTAGTAGCGATCTATGGACTTGTCCTTTAGGAAACTGTCCAAACCCTTTTTAAACTCTGCCAAGCTAACCGCCTTCACCACGTTCTCCGGCAACGAATTCCAGAGTTTAATTACGCGTTGGGTGAAGAAAATTTTTCTCCTATTTGTTTTAAATGTACTACACTGTAGTTTCATCACATGCCCCCTAGTCCTACTATTTTTGGAAAGCGTGAACAGACGCTTCACATCCACCTGTTCCACTCCACTCATTATTTTATATACCTCTATATTAGTGGATTTGTGTTTTCCTCTGGGGCAGTGAGGATTTAGGTGCAATTGGCTCCCCCTGGTCAACTAGACATTCTTTTCACAAAAGCAGCCCCGCTAAATGGCCCCAGGGTTACCACTATAATATATGCTGGACTCCTTTGAAGAAAGCATTGCTGATATTACTACACGCACACACGCAAAAAAAAGGAACCGGAAAGCAGCTGAGAAACTGGAGCCCCGTATCATTATTAGACAGTAACTCTATGATACTGACTAAGAACTTGCTGAATCTTCTATCTCTAGTGGCTCATCTCTTATCTGTGCAAGACAGGTATGTGCTACAAAATGCAGGCAAATTGCGAAAATAATCTGGCTTGTGTCCAGGAACTACTGGCACTATGAGAGATCCCTTGACCATGAAAAAGATTTTCACCATGTGGATGACAGCTATCCCTTTGAGAGTCTGAGACATGATAGTATTTATTTATTTGTTACATATGTATCCCACATTTTCCCACCTATTTAACATTCATTTAAGAAGATATTGTTTAAGCTATCACAGCTAGTACAAGCTTTCCAAATGAAATAGACTATTCTGTATCTCAAAAAGTTTATTTGGTCATTTATAGTAACAGTGGAGTGTTTTTATGACTAATGATTGGGGGAGATCCACCCACGAATATGAAGATTTACCATACAAGTGGATGAGAATCTCGTGATGTCTGAAGTCTTTTTTCTCCACTGATAAGTGATTGATATGACCCTTCTAGAGATATAGAATAGATAAGTGAAGAATTATTGGTGAATTGTGATTATTGTCTCCACGGATTCTTTGAGGTTGGTATGACTTTTGATAAATCGCCAAATTTTGGACATGCCAAGCCTAAGCAATGTACAATCATGCAGAAAAGGCCTGCTGGAGGACTCCCGGTGTGGCCACGATGAACACAATCAAGCCTGCATTCTGCTCTCAGCCGAAAATGAGTCAGGCTGGGATTCGGAGACTCCAGTCGGACGTCATGGTTAACATCATCAGTGATGTCTCAGGTTTGCTTGCTGGATGGCAGAGCAGCTCAGAACACAGCTTCCACCCTCTCTGTTTACTTATCCTCTGAATGCAAAGTGTCTTCTGTTGCTAGTCAGTGGGTCTCTGTTAGTAGTTAGTCTTGCTCACTAAAACCATTGCCGTTTATGCATTGTCACAGCACCCAAGCCCAGATAAGCATGCATATGGGAACGGTAGGCAGATAATGCCTTGTGGGCCACCGAAAGATGAAACTGAGACCTACTTTGGGCAGAGGCCCTGTTGCATGCGTCTAGCTGGAGCATGGGTTGGCAAACAAATGTGGCTGAAAATTAACCAGAGCAATGCGTGGTCTAGCTGGAGAGGAGACACAAGGTGGGCCAAGTTGCACGAGAACCCTATCTGGTGCAAGGCGGGGAGTGGATCAGTTGGACTATTGGCTTCACTGGCCCAGGTGCTATTTAAATCTCTATTGTTAAATTTGTTGAGTAAAGCTGTAGCCTAAATTCCCACAAATGACCAAAAACCTCTAGCTGTGTATTATTATTAGAGACTGACAGAGTATTTCACCTGCATGCTTAGTTTTTATGTATACTGCATATGTATAGTTTCTTGGAAGGTTCATCTTTGGCTGTGCTACCATTTAGCACAATAGTTTGCCCCTTGATTTTCTCATGCTAACTCCTGATGGAAGAAGAAACATTAGCATGGGAAAATCAGTGCATAACTACTGAACTAAAAGATAGTGCAGTGGGCATGCAATATGCATGCAAATCACTGCATATAATATTGTCCCTATTGTAAAAAAAAACAGTGCTAAATTCTAACAGTTTTTTAAAAATCTTTTTTGTAGTGCTGAATCTTTGCACCAGATCAGACTGCCATAAAGATGCAGTGTGGAATCATCTAAGGTGAAGAGCAGCATTCAAAGCAAAAGACTTGAGGTTTGACTCATCGGAGATTGAAAAAGATGACTCCTGGAGTCAGCCGGGGGAGGAGTCAAAATGGCGCCCAGCGCTTGAGCGCGTCTCAGAGGACTTTGTCTGCGGGGCTCTTTACTTCTTGTAATAAGAATACTTCTTTTACCAAATGCCGCATACAAAGAGGAAGGGGTCGGTAAGGAGTTTTCCACCGCCAACTCAAATACCTACCCCGACTCAACAGACGATCCTCAGATATGCGACAAGCACTCCATTATATACCGGCGGGAGCCCTGCTGTTAGCTCGGCTGGAGGAGCAGCAGATCTACTGGGGCACGAAACATCTTTATCACCGCCGAGTTTTAATCTGCCATCTTGTCCTGCTGCGCTTCGCGGAGGAATTGGAGATACTCGGCAACCGGAAGGCGGAGAACCGGGTAACCCTGACGGTGGTTCTCCCCAACAAGAAGCGGCAGGAGATAAGACTCAAGAGACGGCTATGGCGTCTCCCAAGCTGGCGTCACTACAATCCATCTGGGAACTAATACAAGAAATGTCAACAACACTAGCTAAAACAGCACAAGATACTTCTTCTTTAGTAAGTAAAGTAGAAATTATTGCATCATCATTGGAAACTTTGAAACAGGAAACTGACTTAAAAGTAACACAGTTACAAACAGAGGTGGTAAATATAAAAACGACAACAGAAACTCTTATAAAGGATAAATTAATGGTTTCGAGGAGAATTGAGCAGATAGAAAATCATAACCGCCGATTAAATCTGAGGGTGTTAAATTTTCCTGTAGCAACGGGGATAACCCCGTTAGATTTTCTAAAGAAATATCTTACTGAAATACTTAGATACCCTCAGGAAGCAATTCCTCCTTTAAATAAAGTTTACTATTTACCGCCTTCGAAAACGACAAATATGATATCAGAGAATTTACCGAAGTTACCTTCTGATGGGATACAAGATCTATCTGCTTTATTGGAGGAATCTTTGTCGGAGATCGAAATAAGAAGAACTTTAATTGTATCCTTCATATTTGAACAGGACTTGAATGCTTTAATGAGATTATATTTCAAAAATTCTACTAAACCCTTTTGTGGTCAAAAGATATGGATATTCCCTGACGTGGTAAAAACAACACAGGATAGGAGGAAAAAATTTCTAACTTTTAGAGAAGAAGTTAAAAATATTGGAGCTAAATTTTTGCTTGCTTATCCTTGTAAGTGTTGTGTTAAATATTTAGGAAACAAATATATATTTTTTGATCCTGACCAATTAAAAAATTTTTTGATTGCAAAACGAATAGTTAACTAGATGGTAAATTGTTAATGAAGGAATAACTGATTAAGATATAGAGAATATGGAATTTCTGGACAGGCCTATTTACTTTTAAAAAGACATATTATTTAGATATCTCCTCTGATTTTGTTTCTCCTTCCCCTTCTATAATATTGTGGTCTAAGAAGTATTATGTACTATGTTCTTACATTTTTTTCTTTTTACTTATTGGAATTTTATCCAATGTAAATGATGTTTTTTTCTTTCGTGTTACTAAAGCAAGTTGTCTTGTATAAAATTATAAATGCAAATAAAAAAAAAAAAAAAAAAAGAAAAGAAAAAGATGACTCCTCTGGTTCCCATCGTTCATCTGTCTGTCTCCCATTAATATCTCATGTTTTTTTCTCATCCCCTGCACAGAGTCAAACTTTCTGTTTGCATTTCATCTCTCACTTTTGTGGTTTGCTGTGATTAGGTGGGCATGACAACTGTCACAGACCTGGGCTTATGCTGTGGATTTGAAATAATGGAAAAGAATGGGAAATGCTATCCTCACCTCACCTGTCTATCACACTTTCCATCAGCCACCTTGCTAGGAAGAGAAGGAAGGGGAAAGAGAAACCGATAAGGAAGAAGAAAAATGGGGGAGAGGATACTGAGGGAAGGCAAATGGAGAAGAGTTGAAATTAGGGGGTTAAAGGATTTGGAGAGCTGGAGAAAAGTTAGGGATAGAAGAAAAAGAGAGACTGAAACGTAGGAGAGACTGGCATGTGAGCAAATGGGAGACATTACAAAATGATTGGAAAAGTGAAAACAGAGAAAGAAAAATTGAAAAGTGCATATTATGATAACATTGTAGAAACGGATGTTTCATTAATAGTATTTGGTTGGTGGGTATATATGTGTGAATGACTGAGTGGATGGAGCAGCTAACACTGGGAGAAAATCTGAGTGACTGAGTGGATTGGGAGATTGAGTAGCAATGAGAGCTGAGTGATCGAGTGACTGGAGAGATGACTGAGTGAATGGATGTCGAGTGAGGGATCTGAAGAGCCTGATCCTGTCCATTGAAATCACTGCTGCAAGTCCCATAATTCACTGGGATGGGGTGGTCAGAAATCCAGTGGTGGCCCAAAATCTCCAGCCTGGAACTAGGTAAACTGGCATTTCTGTGTTAAGCAGATAGGGCCTAGGCTCCCCACCTGGTGTGATGCTCTGTACTGCTGTAGCCTCTTACAAGAAACACAGGAGAGAGAATCCATAGTACAGTCACACAAGAATGGAAACCAAAATGCACAAGGAGCCTTCAAGAGTGGGGGCGTCAACTCAATATTTTATTGAACAGACCAACATAGTCTGTGTTTCGGCAAAACTGTCTGCATCAGGGGTCTATCAGTATAGATGATGTTCAAATTAGTCAAAAATCCTCATTGTTAGAGGTAAAAGTATCACAGTAATAAAAAGACGCTGAGAAAGTGCGTGTACACCAAGGAGCTTCGGGAGCATAAACCGCACAAGTGAAAACTGCTTGGAACCAGCATTTCCGGCAGTGTTTACTTTTACCTCTAACAAAGAGGATTTTTGATTATTTGACTTATTTCATATTCAATGGTTAGCCGCAAAAACACTATTTAACTGGTCAGTGGCTGTTTCTGAATGGTTAAAATAACACTGAATATCAGGGGTAAAAGCCCTCCTGATCCTCCTTCCGGCCCCCAAATATGCTCCCCCTCCCTCTCTCCCTCTTCTGAGCCCTCAGGAAGCAAATCCCCTTCCCCTGAACGAGCCTCCCCCCCCACCCCTAAAAGAGCTCCTCCTCCCAAGGTCAAGGTAGGCCCCACCAGGCCTATCTCCATCCCTGGTGGTCTTTGTGGGGTCATTTGGGGCAGGAGCAAAGCCCTCTCGCTCCTGCCCCTTGCGACTGCCTGGGTAAAATGGCTGGACCATTTTTATTTTCATTGCTGGTGAAGTTGAATTGAGCTAGGGAATGAGATGAGAGATTCACTGAATGAAAGCTGGCAGGAAAGAGGCAGACAAAGAGAGAGGGAGGGAACTAATAAGAAAACAGAGAGTTATACATTTCATTGCTCTGAGGAATATATACAGCATGAAACACTGCCCCTCCCCTCCCTTCACTTGTCTTTTCCTCTTTCCTCAGATGGGGAGCATTCCACCCATTAGGTTCTGTTGCCTTCCTTCACTTATTCCGAGTTATGTGGATCATTAATTTAATTTTTCTTTACTGATAAGTGATCATGGCAGGACTGCTGCTGCTTTCCAGAATCCTGCAAGGGAAAGGGATTCCCCAGACAGCAGGGAAGTGTCATCACTCCTAACAGAGAGATCAGAGAGACTCCAGCAAATATAGCTTTACAGCCATTATGCACATCCCTTAAACCGGTGAATTCCAAGCACAGAAGTCTGACTTGGGAGAGTGGATTCATGTTGCCTTTCTTTACTTAAACCTTTATGGTGCTGCTTCATGCAACTGTGTTAATGCACTCTAGCCCCACTCCCCCCCCCTCCCCTATTCTAGGAACATATTCTTGGAAGACTGAATGGTTCAATCTGAGGTGGCAGGTGCCACTGGTAACAACACTGTTAAGTTACCTACCTTCCAGGACAGAGATTTTATACCAGTCCTGGATCTCCAGCAACCCCATAATGGGTACATTGTGGGACATGCAACACTGAGTTTTAATGAATAAAATTAAGCACTGCTTTGGAATATAAATTCAAAGCTACGATTGGTCAAAAAACATCCCTTCTAGAACTGGGTAACTTAAAATTAAGATGATGAGGTAGCTCCAGGGACAAGTGAAGTCTTGGTTTTGCTGCATTGCATTTATGGACTTGTAGTTTTAATCTGTCTAAGAATCTCAGGAACTATAAGCTTATAGATATAATGGTGCAAAGCCAAGACTGGCTTTGTCTCAAGACCTGGAGTCATTTGGTAAAGCTTCTTCAGAACAAAAGTTTGGTCAAGGCAGGGTTCCCTGGAGAAGAAAAATCAGTAGTCACTTTTACCTTGTTTCCTAATACATGGTCCACTATCAGGCCACTATTCAAAGAACATTGAACGCCTGATCTAGATGTGTCTATTCTAGGTGCTCAAGTTCTAGGTTAAAAATATCTGTTATCTGTAAGGGATAAAGGATTTTTGGGAGTATGGCCATCTTCATGAGAGCCACCTTGCCCATCAGCGATAGAGGCAGGTCCTTCCACTTGTCGCATAACTGTTTAATTCTACCCAGGACCGGGGACCAATCCTTATTGGTGATTCAAGGACTTAGATTCCCACAACAACGACTTATTTATGTGTTGTTGTTGTTGTTGGTTTGGAAAATTATCTTGCACTATTGGATATCCTCGGAAAGGATAACGGGGGAGCTGTGGAAGGCCAAAATGAGGGAGGTAGGCAAATACGAGATCCAGAGTTTTCGTAGTTCACCTAAATTGATCAATCGCCAATATGCTTATTTGTGGGCTTCCTGTCTAAACAGGTTGAGTTAGGAGGGGGGAGGGGGGATTTAGGTTATGAGGGTGCAAGGGGTTGGATGTTGTGGATGGACATGCATGATTGGTGAGGTGGGCTATGTGTGATTGGATTCAATACAGAAGGATTAGGGGCTCCTTATTACAATGGACAACATATTGTACAAGTTTATGTACGGGTTTACTTAGTTATTGCAGCTGTATATACTTGTTTGATGAATGAGATGTTGTATTACATATCTTTCTCTGTTATGTACAACAATTTTGTATTGAGAACAAAACAAAGAAAAAAATGTCTGTTAACTAGTGCTGGAGATTCCCATTACAGCTCCTTGTGATTCTGGAGAAAACATTTAACCCTCCATTCCCCCAGGTACAACAACAGATTGCGAGTGCTCTAGGGTCAGAGAAAGCTTCTGCATATAATATATGTAAACCACTTTGGTTGTACCACAGAAAGACAGTATATCAAATCCTTGACCCTTTACACTTTACATAATTTTAGGCCTCTTATTCACTCACCTAAATGTGTGTGTGGGGGGGGGGGGGGGGAGAGGGTGACTTAAATAAGGCACCTAACACTGGATATCAGCATTAAGCCCTTTTCTTTTTCTGCCCTGGCCCCACCCAACTTTTAGGTGCTCAACACTAGACAGTTTTCAAGGAGATTAAATTAGGTGCTCACAGGATTAATTGTATCACTGACTTGAACATTTAAAACAGTGTTTTGCATGCTCAAGTAGGAGCTCATAAAATTACCCAGGAGTATAGACACATACAATACAGTAAAATGAGTGATCAGAGAACATTGCACCTACATTTGTGAAATATTCAAACAATTCTATAACTTGGTGACTCGATTTTGGTGCTACAATAGGGTGTGCCTAGCACCAATTGTATAACGGCACGTAGGCACACCTAAACTGTTACAGAATACTAGTGTGAAAGCTCGTTGCTTGGTGCACCCACATCTGGCAGATCAATGGTTGGTCTAAGTTGGCACATTTAGGTAAACAATGCAACATGTGCAACTAACAGCATTGTATAATTGCACGCCTCTCATGGTGTCACACCAATGTATAAGTCCCATTGAAGTTACGCACTACGCAATCATGGCACGTACTTTATGCAATACTGTCTAGCAATTACATGCATAAATGCCATTTATTAACACCACAATATGTTAGAGCTAGTATTCTATAATCTAAGTGCATTTTTGGTGCCTGTAAGAAAATCTGTAGGCCCTTCCCTTAATGCCCAAGAGGGAAGTGACATGGGAAGGGTGGATCCAAGAGGGCACAGTCCAGGAAGTATAAAAGGCAAGGCCAGAGCTTGATGGGGGAGGGGGAACAGAGGGAAGCAGCGACACCCACTGCAGATGCCTCCACTTTGAAGCTGAGAAACTGCAACCGCTATATTCAAGTAGGCCAAGATCAACTTGGAACTTTGAAGAGTTTGCGTTTTGACCTGGCTGGTAGCAGGACAGCCTCGTGTACCTCCTAGAGACTGTGCTAGAAACTCTGGATCCATGGACCAAACCAGAGACCAGTAAGAGTTGCTGCCAAGCTGAGAGACATTCACATAGGCTGTGGCCCTGCAGGAACAGACCACCTCAGGACACTCAATTAGCTTTGAGTATTCCCCTTAACCTTTCTGTGAAGTGAGCAGGAGCCCTTACTGAACACTTTAATAAATATTATTGGCTTTCACTATAACTTGCTGAGTGTGTGTGGCTTGTCTTACCTGGCACTAGGGCCCCCCCCCCCCCCCCCCTTGCTCACATTACCACAGTGCCTAACATTAGACACCAGCTCATAGATTTGCTTTCTAACCCCCGGATTCTATGTAGGTCACCCAAAGTTGAGCGCCCAAATTTGTACACAAATCCAAGATGCATAAGCTAGTGCTAAGCAACTTTTATAGAATTGGTGCTCAGCTTGTATCTTAATAGAGCCTAATTTTAGGTGCCATTTACTGAATCTGGCCCTTAATGCATAGGTGCTGTCATGAGCGACAGAGCGTTTGTGGATTTGATAACCAACATAACAACATAGTAAGTGACGGCAGATAAAGACCTGAACAATCTCCATCCAGTTATTATCAATTTAAAATTAAATCAACAATGAACATGATATTATATACTTGATCATAGTCTTTCTTTGGTGTTTCTGGGACATAGACCATAGAAGTCCACCAAACTCTGTCCTTGTGTTGCAACTACTGGAGTTGCCGTCAAAGCCCACTCCAGCCTATCCAAATCCATCTTGTCATTTGTGGGACAAAGACCATAAAAGTCTGCCCAGCACCGTCCTCACATTCCAAATTACTGGAGTTTCCGTCAAAGCTCTCTCCAGCCCATCCTAAACCGGATTGCTACATGTGGGACTCAGACCGTACAAGCCAGCCCAGCACCAGCCTAATTGATACATCCACAGTTGCCATCTAAGCACCACTTGACATGCAAATATATATGCAAACCTTTAAGTTTTGTTTGTTATATCATTCATTTTCTAATTAGGGATCCTCTGCATTCATCATCCCATGCCTTTTTGAATTCCGCCACAATTTTTTTCTACCACCTCCCTTAGAGGGCATTCCAGGCGTCAACCACGTTTGACATGTGTGTTGCCTTACACCCATGCATCTACATCAGTTGTACAAATAGTTAAGAAACGATGGTCGATATTGTCTATACATCTGCAGTTTCAAAATATGCTGAGGTTCGCATTTACAAGAGGTCAGAATTTGAGGGACAGACTCTTCCCGCATGGGGGAGGAGGTTATCATGATAGCACTCTAACAACAAGTAATTGGGGTCATTTTCGCTGTGGACAGTGTGTTTACTGTCAGTACACGCTACTGGTGAATGAGATCCTGATACCACATCGGCAAGACCAGATGTTCCATCTACGGAGGCACACTGATTGTAACTCTGCTCAATGTATATATGGCATTATTTGCCCATGTGGCCTGTGGTACATTGGGCAGACTGTGCGGAAAGTTAAGACTCATATTGCCCAGAATCTTAGCAATCTACGTCTGCAACATGTGGACGCTCCTCTCGTCTCTCACTGGCTACAGGTAGGGCATGTAACCCAAGATTTAAGATTTGTAGTGCTACAGATGGTTACAGCCCCCAGGGGGGTAATGTTTAATTAATGTTATTAAGAAAAGAGCAGCGTATTATTTTTCAAAGGAAGACTATTGCCCCTCAAGGCCTTAACAGGGAAATTGAGTAGCTTGCCCTTTAAATTGATGGGGATATATAGAAGGGGATCCTGGCATGCTCCACACACATGCGCGGGCGTCATGGGTGACATTTCTGCTGCACAGCATGGGCGTGTGAGTGAGTTCCCAGCGACCCGTGTATGGCCGGTAAGAAAATTAAAGTATTAGATTTAAGGAAAAATGTGAGGTAGATGATAGTTTAAATGAATGTTTGTGTTTGGTTTTGATGTGTATATATTTTTACCATGCAGACCCCTGGTGATGCTCATACAAGCGAAACACGAATCGTGTAGGGTCAGTGCTCAACACAAGCGTGTTTTCAGAGAAAAGATCCATTGTAATGGATGAAATATCGTTTGTTGTTAGAAGATTTTACAGGCATATTTGGATTGTGACGGATTGGGTGCCATTGTTCCTAAAGCGGAGGAGGTGGAAATTACATATAGCAGTTTGGGAACATCATGATTTGAAACCTTGTGGTGACTATGCCAGCCTGCTGTTCTCCATGAGGATTTTTCCATCTGATGCATATAACTTTTACATTAAGAACTTGTAGGGGCAGTTATACGTAGCCATTCACTCTTTAAATATCTGATTCAAATACTAGTGGTAAAGATGAATTCTGCTTTTGGAGTTAAAATGTTATTTGCATGTTATTTGCAGTAGTTTGGCCCCATGTTGCACAGTATGCTATATATTTATGTTAAGGTTTGTAATATGTGTATGATATGTGGCAGTATGAGAGGTGAATGAGGTGTGTATGTAAGAGTGTGAGTGATATGGGTTTACACATTAGTAGTTTAATAGAATTTTAATCTGTTCAGTTATTGTAACATTTAATAAAGTCATTTTGACATATGCATAGTTATGAGTAATATTGTATGTATTTTAGATCAAGATCTGCTGACATACTGCCTGTTTTTAAATACATGAGGAATGGACATCTATGCACTGGTGACATCCAGCATGAACATCCATTTTACAAACTGAAACATCCAAATTATGAAGAGGCCAAAACAAGGGACATGGATGTTTTTGTGGCAGATGTGGTCTATGTGGAACACAGAAGTAGCCTATTGGTTAGAGCAGTGGGCTGAGAACCAGGAGACCCTGATTCAAATCCCACTTCAGCTGTTTGTGATTTTTTTTTGTAATCAATAGAAATAAAACAAAATAAAACATGGAAAAGAAAATAAGATGATACCTTTTTTATTGGACATAAATTAATACATTTCTTGATTAGCTTTCGAAGGTTGCCCTTCTTTGTCAGATCGGAATTTTAAATTGTGAACCCTCTAGGGACAGAAAATTACTTACTGTAACAGAATGTATACCATTTCAATAGCCTTCAGGCTTGCAGGATTTTTATACATTCAGGTGCAGTAGGTATTTTTCTGTCCCTAGAGGGCTCACAATTAAATGTAAAAAAAACAAGTCACATTTTCCTGACATGGAGTTTGAACTTTTGTTTCTTGGATCTCAGGTCACTTCACTAACCATGGCTGCTCCTCAACAACTCTGTATGAATATCTATTAAGGAGTTTAAATTTAAAAGAGATTTTAGTACATGAACATCCATAGCTCATAGAGCCCAATATCCCTTCCTAGTTTCACATTCAAGGAGGGAAGGGGACAGCAATCACTGGAGAATTAAAGAAGTGAATTGCCTTAATCCCTTCAGTGGACAGCTGCTCAATCAGAGCAACTTTCTATAACCGGATGTGCCAAATACCAACATCCGTAATTTTGGACATGGACATCGCTTTGCCTTCTGAAATTAGACATGCATCACTGTTTCTGTGGTGCTGCATTGTATGCAGAATCTGGCCTCTTGGGGTTCAGTTTAATTTTTGTCTACATATTTCTATTTTTAGTTTATGGTTACTTATTCTATAGTGGGTGAGGGTGTATCTGTGTTCTCTGTTTGTGAAAAAGACATGGTTTTCTGTTGGCTTTCTAATCTGGCTTGTTGAGGTGTATTGATTTTCTAGTGCTCACTGCAGTGTTTAAGATGATGCCTTTTCCTAGGTACACCCTTGTTGTATGACTCGTGGATTATTACTAAAAATAATTTTTTCATATAGAGGAGGGGGTGTGAAAAATTATCGGCCCCAGGTGTCAATTACACTAGGTATGCCACTGGGAAGTTGCATCAGATGAGGCAGGACACAACAGAGGGGACACTTCCAGGGCAAAGGGGAGACATACCTCAGCTCAAAGCAGCAGTGGGACTCAAAAAGACACACAATTGCAGGAACAGATAAAATACCAGGAGGTGGGCTCTTTTATCAGGGGGCTTATTTGTCAAGGCCATATTGTGGGCAGGCCCTTTTGTCAGTGGCTGATTTACCGGGAGCTATTTTTTCAGGGGCTTTTGAGGCTATTTTTTATTTGGGCCTTTTTGTCATTGCTATTTTGACCAGGTACCACCTGAGAATATAGGAGAGAGTGTATCACAGAGGAGACCAAGAGTTGCTAACACTTAACCATCTTTGCAACTTCTTTATTTTGCTTTTACGGACTGCTTGTCTTATCACTTTCATATCCTTGTTACTGTATATATTTTGGCACTTGGGAAGGATTAAATAAATTGGGGTTTGTATTCATGCTCTATTGCAGCTTCCTTCTTTTTTTCTCTTAAAATGTCATTACGATATCTGTCCTAGACTTTGTTCTAAGTGAATGCTCAGCCCTCAAGGGATCCTTTTACTATCTGTGAGCTTGGAAGAAGGATATTGAGTTTTGTTTGCTTTAGTCACAGACACCATTAAAATTGTTTGTGTATCCACTGCTGGGGTCACGGTCAGCCCTACTTATCTGAGAGGTCCTCTAAACGGGCGTGTACATTTCAGATTTTTAAGTGTTAATAAATGATGTGTCCATGCACTGGTCCCAAAGTCTGTTCAGTATCTTCCCCTTTCCTCCACCCTTGTTCACCTCAGCACTCTAAGCCTCTGGTAATTCCTCTGCTCCTCATCTCCGCTCCCAGTGCATGCCATCTAGGAGCACGTCCTGCAATTAACCCTAATTACTTAAATTGCAGCTTGAAAAGATGCCACTACTGCTGCTACACTCAAACTATACCCTGATGCTCAGCTGCAGAAACACCAATTATCTCTGCGCCTACCAACTGACAGCAGAAAAGACGAGAGAATTGTAAACAGGAATCAGTTAATCATGATCTACTCTGCCTCCTCCTGCACCAAGGACTAGCAAAGGAATTCTACAGCTGCTCTGATGGGCTGTGGGCTGAAGAGCTGGAACACCTGCTTCAAGTGAGCTGAGAAGAGGGCAGAGATGAGGGTCAGGGTTTGAGAAAGACATCTGTGGTGAATCTGCACTGAGAGAGTAGAGTGACCAACCCCCCTTTTCCTCTCACCAAAGTGATAAATTCCACCACTCACTCATTCTCTTTTTAATTTCTTGACACTCTCTACCCAATCCTTGGGGCAAAGTAGGTATTGGAAATGGGAGCTGGCGCCGCGTGCTTCGCGACTTCGCGGGAGACTTGGGACTAAGTGCAGGACTCGCCGGGGGGGCAAAAAAAGGTGCCGGTACGCCGTACTGTTGCGTACCGGCACAAAAAAAGCACTGGTAACAGTCTTCTGACCTCTGCTGTCTTCTTCCTTCCTCAATCCCTGCTTCACTCTCTCCCTCCTTCCTTTCCTTCCTTCTTCACAGCTCAGTTCCCAGACCGACCCTCCCTCCTTCCCTCCAGATCAATCCCTTTTGCTTTCTTTCTCACTCCCTCCTTCCACAAAACTTGGTCTCCACAATACATTCCCCTCTTCTCTTGCACTTATGGATCCAGTTGAGTCTGATGCTGCTGGTGTCCCAGCTGCACATACAGAGCTTTGATGTTACTTGTTTAGCAGCAGTACCCAACTGATGAGAAAGCTGCCTTTAGAGCACCTGAACCACCACAGGGACTTTGAAAGGGTGGTTGGCCTTCTCCCTGTAACACAAGTTCTTCCAATCACACACAAACTGATTCGTACAAGATGCTGCAAGGAGGAGGCAGACAACCATAGGGTCAGTGCGTATGCATGTCATTTGTACCTCCTAAAGTCTTGTTTCATCCTTTTTCCTACAGGTTATGGTTCTCGTTATGCACTTCTCTGGCTATAGCCACATCTTATCATCCTGCTGGGCAGTTATGAGATCAGAATGATCACTTCCAGATCCCTCCCTTGTTTAGTACACATCAGTACATTACTCCGTGGTATTGTTCCCTTGGGTTTCTGTACCACAAATACGTCTTTTCTTTTTTGCACTAAATGTCATTCATCAAACTCGTGAGTATCCCTCAGACTTTCTTGGATCGTCCTGTAGTTTTTCCACTCTACCCTAACAGATCTGTCTACCCTGTAGCACAAAGACCAGAAAGTTGCAGAGTGCACATGTACAGTGGAACCCAGCTTTCTCATGCATACAATGTTGTTTTTTTTTAGAAGGGTAGAGACGCCTTAGTAATTGTATCTTGTTTCACTGAGTTAAATATTATAACAGAATAAAAGCAACATCTGTGATTCTGTCACAGATCAGCCTTCTACACATTCCTGCTCCTTACCAGCAGACATTGTTTTTCTGTTCATTTGTTTGCTAAACTGTATCTGCATGCCAAAAAATTTATACAAAACCTGGGGCAGACAGACTTCAGTGTCCCCTTTCATTCCAAAATAACATACCATAGAACCAAGTAGTCTCACCTGAGACTACTTGTAAAATGCATGCCATTGGGTCCAATCTCAAAGTCCTGAGAATTTTGAACCTGGACTGCAGTGGGGACCTCAAGTAGAATCACCGTAGTAGCCAAATAAGAAGTACCGTATTAAGTCTCTGATGCATTAAAGGAACACTGGGATTGTAATTATGTGAGTGGGAGTCTGGGGACATCATGGCACATTCAAATTTACATTGTTTTGATTAAAAAGAGACTTGCAGCAGTCCAGCTGCTCACAGCTGTACAGTGCTTATTAGTAGCAATGCACCTGTTACTCTAATTATGATGATGCCTAGGGAAGCTACTGGCTTGCATTGGATAACAGCACAAATATTATAATACACTCAGATTATGCTACTTAATGATAACACCTATGCTTTTGAACAAGTAACAAATAGGTCTAACAGTAACTGTGAATGGAGACCAAAGCACAGTGAGCCACTTGGTCAATGCGGCAACTCAGCAAATTTCTCATTAGCATCACCAGAGCAATATAAAGAGTTCAGCCAGCATATAAGAGACACAGGGGACTGTTGCTACTCATTTCCCATCATAGGCCCAAAGCCCCCACCAATTCCACTCTGTCAGCAAAGACCTCCTTCCATTCATCCAGATCTAAACCTTACTGACTGACCTGCATCCAGCAATTCTGTCACAAAGACAACATATCATGAGTCCTTTACTCAATGTTTCTTCCAAACAAAGGTCAACTCCAGTCCACTAACTGTAGCTTGCTACCTACTGCACCTTCTTCCTAGTAACTCTTTCCTCACCTCCACTTGAGCTTCTCCTTCTCACAGGAAATTTCTGCCCATTTGTTGCCAGCAGAAGAGACTTGTGACATGCATAAGTGACATCCATCATTTTTCTTACTATCTGCTTTCCCTATCTCTCTCCAATCCTCCTTCCTCTTCTCTCAATCCTCTGTCTTTTCAATCTCTCTCTTATCTATCCTTTTATTATCTTCCCTTGGTCTCTTATTTTCATCCTTTTTCTCTCCCCTAGTCTTTTTTTTTTTCTTGCAGTACTCTTTTGACCATTTCTTTCTCTTTCGCCCCTCCTTCTCTCTCTGTTTCACCTCCTTCTTTATTTCTCCCCCTATTTTGTTTCTTGTGTCAACTTCCTTCTGAAGAATGGTTAGAGAAGCAGGCTGAGAACCAGGGAAGCTAAGATACAAATCACACTCATCTTGCTGACACTCTTTGTGACTCTCGACAAGTCATATCACCGTCCATTGCTTCAGGTACAACTTACATTATAAGCCCCCTTCAGTAGCAAAATAGCTAAGAATGTGAATTGTAATTTGTCTTGAGCCTGGATTAGGAAATAAATCAAATCTGAAAATTCAAATCCCCTTCCTCTCTCTGTCTTGTTAGTCTTCAAAGGAAAGCAGAATGTTGGCTCTACTGTACGTGGGTACAGACCTTGCAGAAGAAAGTCGAGCAGCACATCCTTGGTCTTGGGCTGAGAAAAGCAAGAACTGAATAGCTGTCTTTGAAGAAGAGAAGAGGACAAGAAGGCCAAGTTTCCATGACTGACCCCAGATAAGAACCAACAGATCCCACCAGGGCTGGCTTAACCGTTAGGCAAGAATAGGTGGTTACCTAAGTACATAAGTAATGCCACACTGGGAAAAGACCAAAGGTCCATCGAGCCCCGCATCCTGTCCACGACAACGGCCAATCCAGGCCAAGGGCACCTGGCGAGCTTCCCAAACGTACAAACATTCTATACATGTTATTCCTGGAATTGTGCCAACTTCTGAGAAGTGGCAAACAGCAGCAACAGTCAAAGTAAACCAATAGGTTCTGACAGCCACACAAACTCAAAGACAATCAGTACATACTTCTACCTACAGGAAGAGTGGGCACATATGTACATGTGACCAGAATGCCAATAAGCCTGGTGTCAGCCTCTAGTTCTGGGCATCCTGGGTGATATGTGGAGGTATGTGCCCTGGAATCAACATTAAACCATATGTAATACTTTTCCTTAGAGCAGCTCTTAAGCTCACAGTTGAGTTTGGGAGTGTAGTTGGTAAATTGGGAGTGGTAGTTGGCAGGCCAAGCACAGGTCATAACTTCAGGGGTTGCCACGCCCCAAACACAGGCCCCAAAGCAAAAACTTGCACAGTTTAGTCTGATAAATCAAATGGCTTACCTCAGCCAAGTCACAACAGTGAGATTTATTCATTCAGGGCATAAGCTAGGGCTAGGGCTTCTCCTCTTCCTCCCCTGGGCCTGCTTAACTTCTGCCTGGTCCTGTCTTTTACACTCCCCAATTGTGTCTCCACCCCTCCCAGCATACTTCCTCCCGGGGCGGGATCTGCTCTCAAGGTGGTCCAGGCTCATTAGAGAGGGACTTCTCTTAAAGATGAGGGACAGTGTCCTATACACCCCATCACAAAGAGATAAACACTTCACATCAAAGGTCAAACACCAAACCACAAGGTAGGAGCAGACCAAGGGATTCCACTAAAAGGAGAGTTAGAGGTAGTGAATCATAAATCTTTAATAACATCAGTCATAATAAGAATCCAAAAGTCCAGTGTGTAATGTTCATATGCAGTCAAAAAAATGATTGTATCAATGTCTATCAGAGGATTTTGCAATTGTATCCATGGACTCTACACAGATCTGTGTTTCGGGATGGACACCTGCTTCAGGGGTCACAATACAATCATTTTTGACTGCATATGAACATTACATGTTGGACTTTGGGAGATTTACTGTGACTGATTTTATCAAAGATTTATGATTCACTAACTCTAGTTCTCCTTTTAGTGGAATTCCTTGGTCCACCCCTACTTTGTGGTTTGGTACAAATTTAGGCCTGCCAATCGTTGCCGAGATTTAGGAGCCTAATTTATTAGCATAGTGCTGAAGATCAGTGCTAAGCTCATAACCTTTTTCCCCCTGCCCTAAACCTGCCCCTGTTGCCACCATTTTTTTTCTCCTAAATTTAGGTTAGTGAAATTTTGAGTATAAATGTAGGAACTCAGTCCTAGTAAGATTTAAAAGAGTCAAATTTATGGGCATAACTCTCAGGAGCATAAATCATTTCAACATCAGGCCCTTAGCTTGTAAATTCACTGAAACAAGAAAATAACTTGTGTACATGAATTCTAACTCGTCTTCTGCATGTATTCAGAAAAGAACTAGTAATTAAATGTAAAATCCAAATTAATCTTTCAACAAAAGGAGAAAGCATGCAGAGCATGGCTCACAGAATTCTTTCCAATCCCTCTTCAGGTAAATGCATGTGTGTGTGTGGGTTTGTTTGGGAGTGGGTGTGTGAGTGTGTGTGTGCTTTCTGTGTGTCTGGAGAAGGCAGTTTGGAAGGTGCAATTTCTTAATCATTATGCTACAGTGAATCAGTGTATATATGAGTCAGCTGATGGAAGTACTTCTCCCATAAAAATGTATTGGGGCATTCTTGAATGAGGTTCATTCTCTCCCCCCCCCCCCCCCCCACCCCATTCCCCCTATCACCACCACATACATTAACTTTGGGGGCAATTCTATTAATGTTGCCTAAAAATTGTTGCAAAAAATGTGTAGTGAAATTCTATAAACCACAACTGAAGTTAGATACAGTTTATAGAATGGCATTTAAGCCCAGGGATTTATGTGCAGCCATTTAGGTGCAGCCATTTGCACTGAGGAAAATGTGGTGCAAATGCCCCTGCCTATATTTAGGCGCAGAAGTCCCTTATTCTATAATTACGCATGTAAATAAAAGTCATGCCTCAATCCCGATCTGTCCATAGCCCTCCCATTTCTGCGCTTCTTTTTCCAAATCATAAATGCAAGGCATGTATCCTATGCCTAAATTTACATGTGTACATGTTGATTGATTCTCATTAGTGCCAATAATTGTTAATAAGACAATTATTGGTGTTAATTATCTCATTATTCAATTAAAATGCATGTGTAAATTGGGTGCACACCTAAATTTGCATGTGCATCTTTTAGTGCTTTTTATAGAATTGGGGTGTTTACTCAGTGGTGGCCCTACCATTAGGCCACCTGAGGTGGAGGCCTCAGGCAGAAGTCTTCCGGGAGCAGCAGCAATGGTCTGGCATCCCCCCCCCCCCCCCTTCCTTCTTCAATCTTCTTCCCTGAGCCTACCTTTTTTTATTAAAAGACAGTGGCGGCAGCAATTCCCATTGGCTACTCTGCTGCTGGCACCAGCCTCTTCTCTCTACTGCAGCCCACCTCTAACATAACTTCCTGCTTCCTCAGTGGCGGGCCGCAGTAGAGAGAAGAGACCAGTGCTGGTGGCAGGTCTGCCTATGGGAATTGCTGCTTCTGCTGTCTTGAAAAACAAAGGTAGACTTGGGGAAGGGGGTTGAAGAAGGAAGGGCGGAGATGCCAGACCACGACTGCAGGGGGGGGGGAGGGGTGCACACCAACTCAGTCCTCGCCTCAGGTGGCAGATTGCCTTGGACTGCCCCTGGGATTAATTCTACAGCACAGAAACTTCCTCTAGATCACTACCTCCCTTTCTATGACTAGAGTTGACTTCCAGTGCTCTGCCCCTAGTGTGAAACCCATTGGCTGGATTCTACCTACAGTGTCTGCTGCTAGTTACAGTGAAAGCAGGCAGGGCAGGCTCATTCACAAGATGGGAGGGGGAACTAGAAAACGGCAGATGGAGGATTTCAAGTCAGAAAAATGTCTTCATATATTAGCCATCCTTCTACCTTCTGGTTATTAATGTAAAATTTTGTTTACTTATGAAAAAATGCCAGAGAGCTGGGAATTCTAACCTCCTGTGTCCTGAGCACATTTCACAGGACCCCACTGAACACGTGGACACAAAGTATGTGCAAAGCTTGCCAGTGGCTTGATCTGGCCCTGTCCATGGCATGTAGGAGTAATTGTAGGGAACTAGATTTGGGGATAGGGTAGTTTGTAGGGTGATGGGGAGTTGCAGAGGGTAGTTTTAGTAGTTTGGGGTAAGTTGTGTGGTTTTGTGAAAGTTGAGAATAGGGTTGTTTTTCCTTGGAGTGGGAAAGTTTGTAGGATGATTGCGCAGTTGCAAGGAATATGTTTTCAGGGTGGGACTGTTTTGGGGATGGGGCTGTTTACAGGGTGGTAGAGCAGTTGGGGGAGTAGTTTTTATTTTTTGAGTGGAGCAGTTTGAGGTGGTAGGGTTAGTTTGGTGGTGGTGTGGCTGTTGCATTGAATATTATTTTGAGCGTGGGAACAGTATGCAGTGTTGTGTGTATTTGCAGGGGTAGATTTTGGGTGTGGGGCAGTTGTAGGTAGTAGTTTAAGGGAATAGAGCAGTTTGCAGGGTGATGGTCCAGTTGCAGATACGTCAGTTTCTGAGGTGGTGTGGCAGTTGTAGGGGGAGGTACTTTTTGAGGTAAGGCAGTTGCAAGGAGTAGTTTTTGAGGATAGGGCAGTTTATGAGTTAATCTGTCATTTGGGGAGTAGATTTTGGGGGTGGAACAG
Source organism: Microcaecilia unicolor (assembly GCF_901765095.1). Lineage (NCBI taxonomy): Eukaryota > Metazoa > Chordata > Amphibia > Gymnophiona > Siphonopidae > Microcaecilia > Microcaecilia unicolor. Next base: position 381,299,610 of record NC_044031.1, read on the forward strand.
TTGCAAGGAGGGTTAATTGCAGGGAGAGGTAAGAGAAATTTGGGATATGGAAGAGTAGGAAATTTCACCTTATAAACTGCCTTTCCGTGATCTCTAATTGTTAAATTCCCTGTAAGTCCCTATGCTATATAAGCTGGAACTTGTTGGAATATCACGGTATCCACAATTAATATTCTTGAGATAGATCTGCATGCAATACCACCCTTGCATAAAAATTTCTCTCATGTATATTCACTATAGATATGCAGAAAACCGGACTGGCTGGGTGTCCCTCAGGTTTGGGAACTGCCACTCTAGCAAAAGCATTTGCTAAAGCCAGTGTTTCCCAAGTCCTGATAGAGAGTAATCCTTGCCAGTCAGGTTTTCGGAATATCCACAATGAATATGCATGAACTTGATTTGCATACGCTGCCTCCATTATATGCAAACCTCTCTCATGCATATTCATTGTGGATATCCTGAGAACCTGACTGGCAAAGGGTACTCCGGGACCAGACTTGGGAAACACTGTCTTAAGATATCTGCATTCCTCCAGTCCTTCCCAATAAATCCACCTTCCCCTTTAATTCTTACTTTTGATCATCTAATTTTAGCCTTGACTTTACTGACTGGACAATATACACTTCTTTTGGAGCATTTGCCTATGTAATATTCTCTTTGTGTCCCTTTGTTTCTCCTGTTAATTTTGCCTGTCTTCCTCTTTATGTTTGTATTTTCTGAATGCTTTTAATTCTTTACTTGCAGTAATCGGTAGGACAGGCACAAAACCTACCACAGATAAAGGGCTCCTTTTACAAAGCAGCACTATTGAATGCACTGAATGTGAAGAAGGCCATGGGAATTGAATGGACTTCTTTGCATTCAGCGCACCACTAATCAGTAGCGCAAGATGTGAGAGGCGGTATGAAAAACCATGTCGAAAGACTACACAAAGGATGATCAGTATATATAAAAAGAAAAACATAAATATACCTGCATTATAAAAATGAATTTAATCTCTATATAATATTAAGATATAAGAATTTAATATAAATTCATAAACTAATGTGTTCTCAATCAATCTTTAAAGCAACCTATATGTTGCATCAGATTAAAAGAAAAACCCACAAAGGAGAGCCAAATAAAAACAGTGAAACAGCTTTAAAAATAATCCAACAGAGGCATGTTCTGTGAATTGCCTGCATCGGAGGTTTATCAATGAGGCTCTTTGTAACAGAGGTTCCCAACAACTGGTACCCATGCCCCAAGAGAAACACAGTGCAGGCAAGCAACATTGCTCCCTCCCTCTTTCTGCCCTGGGCCTTTCTCCCTCTTGCTCCCTCCCCCTTTCTGCCCCAGGCCCTTGTTGCCCAGTCTGTAGCTTAATGCACTACTACTACTACTACTTAACATTTCTAAAGCGCTACTAGGGTTACGCAGCGCTGACCACCACCACACAGCACCAGCTACTAAAGAAAGTGAAATTAAACCCCGATATTCATTGGCTGTTGCTGCCTGGCTTTGAATTGCTCTGTTCCCTCACCAATGTCAACAGTATCAGCAATAGCAAATAGAGACATACTGAGCAGGCATGGGGAGTATGGGGGCAGGCAAGGAGTTTGGAGCCAGGGTGTATAATGGGGTGATTGTAGCCCTCAGAGCACTGATCAGGGTAGCAGGAGCAGTGGGAGGAAGAGTAGCCATGGCTCTTGAAGTGATTGTAGTTCAGGTCAGTTCAGCTGGTCAGCATGCCTAGTGGGAGAGGGAGGAGGAGGGAAAACAGAATATAAACCGGATGAGACTCAGTCAGTGTTGCCAGGTAGTCTTGGAAAAACAAGTGTGTTTTCCCTAATAAAAATAAGCCTGAAACAAGCAATATCAGTTCAAAAACAAGCCCCAAAATAAGCCCATTTTTTTCTTACATACTGTGAAGTTTAAACATACACTAAAACACTCACTGGCTACTTCCCTTCCAACTACTGGGCCTTAGAGGAACCGGAAATGGTGCTTACTCTGACCCTCTTCTGCACACTGGCTCTGCACTGTTAGCACCTGGTGTCTAGCCCCAGGAGAACACAGCTCAGCCAATCGCGAGACGCCAGAGTTGTGGCTCAGGCTGCTGGCAATGCATGTGAGCCATTCTGCTCAAATATGCTGCCAGTGCCAACAAGCCCAAAAACAAGCTACCCACAAATTCAAAAATAAACCTACGAGTTCTAAAAACAAAAACAATAAGCCTTGGATGGTTCTGGGGAGTGAGTGGAAAGAGAAGAAGCTGAATGGGACTTGTTGGGGGGGGGGGGGAGTGGAACAGTGAAGAAGCCGGATGAGACAGGGGAAGCCGGATGAGACAGGGGAAGGGGAACAGAGAAGAAGATGAATGGGATGGAGTGCGGGTGGGATAAGGAAGAAGAAACAGAGAAGATGGATGGGTCTTGGCATTTTCTTCCTTAGGGGTCCATTTTCTAAGCTGCAGTAAACACTAGCAAATGGTTACCATGGCTTAAAAGGGATAACCGTGGTACACAATCAGGCGTCCTGCGGTAGAGCCCAATCTTTGCATACAAACTGCATGCTAAATATTTTTTTTTCAATGGAGGGTTGTGTCGGAGCAGAGCATGGGCATTTCTGCGCTAATCACTTTGCACATCTACATTATTAAATGGTAGCGTGTAGGGCATGGTGCATGTGGTGGCGGTGTTGGATCCCCTGGGAAACAGTGATCATAACATGATCAAGTATGAGCTACTATCTGAGATGAACCCACAAGGGAAATCTACTGTAGCTGCATTCAATTTTCGAAGGGTGACTATAATAAAATGAGGGAAATGGTTAAAAAGAAACTAAAAGGATCAGCTGCTAAGGTTAGGACACGTGGAGGGGCATAATCGAACGCGAACGCCTATCTCCATGGGCGTCTATGTCCGAAAACGGGTACGTAAAGAGGCGGGACAGACCGTATTTTCGAAAAAATGGACGTTTTTCAGCTAGGCGTTTCTTTTTTTTTAGCGATAATGGAAACTGAAAACGCCCAGCTCAAAAACGTCCTAATCTGAGCCATTTGGTCGTGGGAGGGGCCACGGTTTGTAGTACACTCGCCCCCCTGACATGCCAGGACACCAACTGGGCACCTTAGAGGTCAGTGCGGTGGACTTCAGACAACGCTCCCACATGCATAGCTCCCTTACCACGGGTGCTGAGCACCCAACTCCCCTCCCTCAAAACCCACTACCCACAAATGTACAACACTACCATAGCTCTTAGGGGTGAAGGGGGCACCTACATGTGGGTACAGTGGGTTTTGGAGACCTCCCATTTACCAGCACAAGTGTTACAGGTAGGGGGGGATGGGCCTGGGTCCACCTGGCTGAAGTGCACTGCAGTACCCACTAAACGTGCTCCAGGGACCTGCATACACGCAGGCCTCTAGGACTTGTTGCTGCTATATAACATTGGCACACCAGTTGACACCTGAAGACTAATCTCTCTGAAAACGTCGTTTATTGGAATAAGCACACTTACTCACAGTTAACTGCAGATCAGAGGTTGTGCCCCACTGGCAACTAGTCTCCCTGGTACTGAGATGAGCAGTAGGTCAGAGCTGGCAGAATGGTGTACAATGCCCTCTTTCAGCCACATTCCAGGAAAGAACTAAGTTCTGTAACGTGAAAGGGATCTAAAACTGGCTTACAAAAATGGCCACTACCTCATGGACTACCGGAAACAAAACAGGGCACACTCTGACCCAGTAAGCAGGGGGAAAAGCACCATGGGAGTAGAGCCTACCAACTACCAACATTGTGAGCATTTGCCACAAGCTAGTGGAATCACGGAGCCCAATACCCTACACCCACCACAATGCATTGCTGATGTGACTCTGCAGTGCGCATAACAGAAAAGGTGTCACACTCACCCGAGAGCCACATCAGAACCAGGGAAAGGCTGTCACAGGATAGAACATATTCTGCTGTCATGGAGGTGGGTACAGCATTTGAGGCTGGCATACAGGCTGGAAAAAAAGTTTTTAAAGTGGGGTTTTTTTGGTGGGAGGGGGTTAGTGACCACTGGGGGAGTCCGGGGAGGTCATCCCCAATTCCCTCCAGTGGTCATCTGGTCAGTTGGGGCACTTTTTTGGGACCTGTTCGTGAAAAAAAGGGTCCAAAATAAGTGACCCAAAATCGCAGTAAAAACGCCTTTTTTTCGATTATCAGCTAAAGACGCCCATCTCTCCTCGGCCGATAACCACGCCCCAGTTCCGCCTTCACCATGCCTCCAACACGCCCCCGTCAACTTTACCCGTTTCCACGACGGATTGCAGTTGGAAACGCCCAAAATCGGCTTTTGATTATACCGATTTGGGTGCCCACGGGAGAAAGACGCCCATCTCCCGATTTGGGTCGCAATATAGGCGTTTTTCTCTTTCGATTATAAGCAGGTAAATCAGGCATGGACATTATTCAAAAATACCATCTTGGAAGCCCAATCCAGATGCATTCCATATATTTGCAAAGGTGGAAAGAAGAGAAAATGACAGCTAGCATAGTTAAAAGTTGAAGTGAAAGATTATCCTTCAAAGAATGGAAAAAGGACCCAAGATGTTCTGAGCCAAATTGACAAATTAAAGAGTAGTAAATCACCTGGTGATAATCCGCTATCCTCCTTTTCCCTGCACTAGCCCCGTCACTGATCCTCCCCCTTTCCACCTTGTCCAGACCCTCTCCTACCCCTTTTCCATATTTTCCACCCACCCTGGAGGGTTCTGCCTTAACATTGCCCCCAAATTAAATTGGACAAATAATAAAGTCAGGAAGAGCACAGGATTGACCATCCCCAGGCCGCCTTTTACCCTGGGAAGGTATGTCACGTCCCTTTTCACAATGTTCAAACAATTTCCCCACAGCATTTGGAAGAAGATACTAAGTACTGCTGTGTACAGTTTCTCTGGCAACAACCAAATGTAGCTAATGTGCAGGAAAATGGGCAGGAGGAAGGTCTTCATGAGGCAAATCCTCTCTTGAAAACTCATTCTCCAGACCTTCCATTTTTCCACCCTCTCCTGGGCCTCTTTTAGCTTCAATTCCCAATTGTGCACATCATCTCCTGCCTTCTGAAATTCGATCCCTAATACCCTTACCCTTTCTTCTGTGTCAGGAAATCCCCCCTCCAGCTGGAACTTGTACTGGTCAGAGCCAAGCCACAGCGAGTGGCACTTTCCTCTGTTCACTTTAGATCCTGATGCATTCGAGTATTCTGTCATTTTGGAGCTCAGGCTCCCCACCTCTTCCTTCTTTCCCACCCATATAGTGATATCATCTGCATATACCACTGTCCTCAAGACCTGATCCTTGCCTAGTGTGATTCCTGTCAAGGACCCGCCCTCTCCTCCCACTTCCAATCGCCTCACGAATGGGTCGATCGCAAAGATATAGAGGAGGGGGCTAAGTGGGCATCCCTGTCGTACTCCCGCTGATATTGGAAATTCCTTCCCCAGCCAACCATTGATCAGCATGGAGCATGTAGCCCCCTGGTACAAAGTCCTCACCCAATGAATAAACCGCGATGGTATTCCGTATTGCTTCAACACTTCCCATAAGTATTCATGCTGCACCCTATCAAATGCCTTTTCCTGGTCAAGAGTTAACAGGACACACCCCTCTTCTTCCAGCTTGCTCCTCTCCACCCCTTCCCTCACTGTTGCAGCCGCCTCCAAGACTCCCCTCCCTGGCACCCCGCACATTTGCGAGGGAGACAACAGAAAAGGGGACACTCCCCTCAATCTCTCTGCCAAAAGTTTGGCCATAATTTTCCTGTCTAGATTTAGCAATGCTATTGGTCTCCAATTGGCCAGCTGCACTTGATCCTTCCCTTTGGAGAGAAGGATCAATGCAGCCCCCTTCAAAGACTGGAGGAGTTCCCCTTTCCCTGGTGCCTCCTCAAATACTTTGACTAACAAATGTGCTAGCTGTCTTTTAAAAGTCTGATAGTATTCTGCAGGCAATCCGTCTGGGCCTGGGGACTTTTTCTTAGCTAGGCCCTCGATTGCTTTCTCTATTTCCCTTACTTCCCAGGGTTCAACTATGTCCAATTCCACCTGCATCCTTTCCTCTCTTGGTGTTTCTGCCACATATTGTTTCCAAACCTGTTCTGGAATTTCCTGTCTTGAAAAAAAACCCCTCATAAGATTGCTTGGCTGCTTGCAGGATCCCCTCCTGAGACTCCCGGAGAACACCCTCCTTGTCCCTCAAGCCCCAAACCCTGTTTGCCCCGGATTTCTGCTTACAGCTCTGATACGGATCTGGAGAATCAAACTTCCCGTAGACCCTTTCCATTTTTAAAGATTCCCACCTATCATACTGCAGGCCTTTTAACTGCTCTTGTATTTCTTTTATCTGCTCTGGGTCCTCGCGGTCAGAAATCATCCTATCCAGTTTTCTCTGCAGTACTGCACTTGATCTGATTCTCCTCCCTTGATATTCTTCCCCTAATTTTTTGAAAAACTTTTGTGTTCGTTTCTTACACATTTCCCACCAGTCACCTATAAACTCAAAGCCTTCCATAATAGACATTTGGTCCTCCAGAAATTCCTTGTACCTTTGTACCCTAAGAAACAGTTGTTTCCTTTCCCACTTCTTCTGAGGACCGTATGTATTAATGATCCTTATATTCTAGCCCTTCATACCCACATCCAGAATCAGGCACCTACCTACTCTTACCTCTATCACCTTCTGAATATGCACCCCCCACCCCCTGAATAACATCGCCACCCCACCACCTGGCTCCCCAGCTATTGAGCAGACCAAAGGTCCTACCCTCCATTCCTTTTTGGCCTGATTCAAAGTGACCAGTGAATCCACCCTGGTTTCCTGGATTAACCAGATGTCCACATCTTCCTGCTCCTTCATATACTCGAAGGCCACGAACCTTGCTCTCCCTGACTTCACACTTGCCACATTCAGGGTGGCAAACCTAATGCATTCCTGTACAGCCATTGTCACAATTTTCTTTGTCTCTTCTGACCTCCCTCACCTTCATCTAATCCCTCTCTCTTTGCTGATACCCCTGCTGGGACTATTTCATCCGGTCCAACTTCAAATTCTTCCTCAACCAATTCTCCCCACTCCAAACCCTCCTCTACCCCTAGCCCCTCTTCTCCCCCCCCCCCTTTCTTTCTTCTCTTTTTCTTTTTAGATTCTTCCACCCTCAATCCTACTCCCCCAGACCCCCCTTTTCCCATCTCTCCCTTCCCCTCCCCTCCCTTTACATCCCCCAACCTTCCCATCTGCTTCTCGATCCTACTTCCCAACCTTTCCAACTCTACCACAGGAACATCCTTTAATTTCCCTTCCTTTTCTTCCTTACCAACCCTACTGCTTTGATTGCCTCTCCCCCTTCTCCTTGACCTTCTCCCTCCTCTCCCACCAACTCCAAACTTGAAACTATTACCCTCTCTTACCTCCCCTTTCCCTATCTCCCAAACCCTCCTACCCTGTCCCCTCTTTTCCCTTTTCACCTGAACCCACCCCTCCCTCTCCTCCTGACTCCCTCCCTTCTTCCTTCCCTTAATTCCTCTTCTCCCTGCTTACCCCGTACTCCTCTCTTTCCTTCCTCCCTTCCCTCTACCTGCCTGTCCTCCCCTGTCTCCTGCTCTTCCCCTCTCCCCTCCCTCTCTTCCCTTCTCTGGAACTCCTCGGACTCTCTCCTCCTTCCCTTCCTATCTCCTCCTTTCTTCCTCAAGCCCTCCCTGCTCCTGCCCTCCATGATCTATACTGTCCTTCTCCTGCCCTTCCTGATCCATCCCTTCCCCCTCCTTCCCTTCTTGCCCCCTCCGCCTGTTGTGGAAAGCTTCTGTACACTTACTGAAAGGGTGTCCTAACCTCCCACACAGGTTGCATCTTATAGAAATGCAGTCTTCTGTTCCATGCTCCAGGCTACCACATTTTGTGCATTTCTGCACAGGGCATGACATGCTGTAATGCCTGAAAGATCCACATTCAAAATACTGCCTAGGCTGGCCTTTATAAAAACACTGTATACGGTCTCTACCAATAAAAGCAGCTGCTGGAATGTGCTGAACAATATTCCCAACTTGCTTTAACTTTACCAATGCCCTCCAACCCCCTGCCCACACCCTGCTAGGGTCTGGAATTTTCTTCAATGGGACCCTAACGTCTGCATACCTGCCTAACCAATACATCAGGTCTGCACCTGGGATTGACTCATTCCTTACTAGCAGTGTGACCTCCACTAGTTCTGGTGTGCTTATTGGTACTACCCTAAAACCCTTCCAGTCCCCCTTGTTCCTTATCCCCTCATATTTCTCCCAAAAGACCTCCATGCCTCGCTGCATCAAAAAACTGATATCATATTCCGGCACATTGACCGGGTGTATGCATGCAAAGAGGTCTTCCGGGAGAAAGCCAAGGCTCAGAACAAACCTCAAAACCCTCTCCCTCCCTGGCATCGCACCCTCCCCCACCCACTTTAACTGTACCAATTTCTGACGTCTAAGTGAAGGGCCTCCCCAATTCTCCTGTGCACCTCATCCCCCCCAACCCCCCTTATTTCCCCCTCCCATCACCTCTGCAAAAGACAATCCCTCCCTCCTTCCCCAACCTGATCCACTCCCTTGCTTCCCCTCTTCCTTTCTGCCTTCCCCCTCTCCTCTTCCAGGGTCCCTCCCAGTTCCAGGGTCCCCCTCCCTCCCTTCCTCCGTTCGAGTTCCAGGCCCCCTCCCTCCAAATTTTAAAAGTCATCTATCTTACCTCGTCAGGGTTAGGGCTGCAGTAGCTGAAAAAGCATGCAGGCTCGGCTCGGTGCTGAGTTCAGTTTTCCCTTCTGTCTCTCTCAGCTCTGGTCCCGCCCTTGCGTAAACAGGAAATGAGGGTGGGACCAGAGCTGAGCTGAGAGAGACAGAAGGGAAAACTGAACTCAGCACCGACCTGAGCCTGCATGCTTTTTACGGCTGCTGCAGCCCTAACCCCGACGAGGTAAGATAGATGACTTTTAAAATTTGGAGGGAGGGGGCCTGGAACACGAAGGGAGGAGGGAGGGAGGGAACGAACATCCGGTGGATGAATGAACGTCTGGTGGGTGTAATATTGGGGGTGCTCGAGCACCCACAGCACCCACGGAGTCAGCGCCTATGGTCAAAGGAAGAGCTGGACTGCAGGTGGTGGAGGGGAAGGAAGGGGGGGCAGGAAGATGTCAGACCATATGAGTACAGGGGAAGGGAGAGGGGATAGGGAAATTCTGCACATGGAGCTGCAGCCTTGCTCTTTGGTCTGCCACTGCCTCAGCTGAACTGCCAGAAGCAGAGCCCTACTGGCAGAGTAAGCACGTTGTTCCTCAAAATTTCCAACTTCAGTGCTGGGCAGCTAACATTTAGGCCATTTGGTATGAAAAAAAAAAAACTTTACCGTAGGGTTGCGATGAGTGGGGGCCAACAAAAGAGAACTGACGTACCAAGGAGGCAGTGGTTGCAAATCTATCTCATGTATATTTATTGTGGATATCTTGAAAATCAGATTGTCTGAGTGTGCCCTGAGGATGGATTGAGAAACATTACCTCAGAGGACTTCAGGGTTGTCAGTGCTACAATGAGCTTTCTAGTATCCAGTCTGTTCTGGGTACAAAGAGAAGTTTAAACATTTTTTGCAGTTTTTTTTTAAATTTTGTTTTTTAAATATAATCCCAAACTCAGAAGAGAGAGATTGTAATAATTAAAAAAAAAACAGACTGATAAGACAGTAATTCCATGATCCCTTCATTGTCTGCTTCCTCATCTCTATAGTTCTCCGCCTGCTTTTCTCCTCTTTCCTTGTTACTTTTTGTCTTACACCTTTTCTTTTCTTTTCTTTTTTCTGCTGTTGTCTGTTCCTTTTCCACATTTTTGTTCTCTCATTATGTCTTCTTGCATTTAGTACATGCAATGATTTTTCTTGTCTTTGAAATTAAACATGCACACACATATTCATACTCCTTCTACCCACCTATCACTAACTGGTTGTACTTTTTCCTAGAGTTTGAGGCCACTAAATGGGACTTCACCAGAGTGGTAAATTGAACAGCCAACCTTCCATGAGTTTTCTTGAATTTTTAATGTTATAATTTCTTTCTTCTCACTCCCACCCCCTCATCTCCCTCCAGCATTAGTCAAGCCTTCTAAGAAATCTCCATGGCCACCGACTGATCTGCAGCCAGGCGTGTAGAGTAATTATTTCATTACCAGTACTGCATTCAGGAAAGAGAAAAATCAATATCATTCAGAAGAGACAAAAGGAGTTCTTGCCAAGTCATTCCATTTCTTATCTGTGTCATCTCACAGTACAGTTCTGAAACTTTCATCTTTATCTTCTTCTGGCTTTGGCTTCTTGCTGTCCATTACTACCCTACATCTCCATAAGCTTTGGCTTCTGTCTTTAACCTCTTCCTCTCTGGATCCTCTCTGTATGTGAGCTCTTGCATCCATGTTCTCACCATGCCCCCTCCCTGTATTTCTTTAAGCAAGATGTATGGGAATCCACTAGGACAGTGGTTCTCAAATCTGTCCTGGGGGACCACCAGTCAGTTGGGTTTTCAGGATATCCCTAATGAATGTGTATGAAAGAGAATTCCTGCACTGTCCCCTTGGTATGCAAATTTCTCTCATGCATGGTCATTGTAGACATCCTGAAACACAGCTGTCTGGGTGTGTCATGAAGACTGGGTTGAGAATCCCTTCACTAGGGAACACCAATAAGCAATGGCCAAGCAGCATAAACTGCATACATAACAGCTCCTTCTGTGTTACTCAAAACAATTCCTGGCACTGACATTTCTTTGGGCTGTGTGCTTCACTTAGCATATAATGCACCCAATATTCAAAAAAAGCTGAGTTCCTAAACATTTCTCCTAATTCTCAGCCAGTGTTAAGAGTTCAGATTTCAGCTGAAGAAGCCACCACGTAAAACTGAGGGGCCCTTTTACCAAACAGCCGTAAAATGTGGCCTCAGCGTGCCCTTACGCAGGTCTTTCCCATGCGCCAAGGCCACTTTTACCACTGCGGCAAAATAGTCAAAATTCCTATTTTTGGTATTAATGGCTACACATTAATTTTAACAGTAATGGCTGTTTTCATAAATATTCCTATCTGGAACTACACTCCAACTCAATGCTTGATTCCGGTTCTCAGAAATGTAGATTTGATATATAGTGTAATTCTCTAATATATATATACACTTATATATCTCTCATACCTAGTAATGTCCTCAGCGGTGCTCATTACCAGAAATTGAACATAGTAATGGATTTAGCACCCACCTCCTCATCGGATCATTTTCCAAAATCGATTCTTAATGTTATTATACATTAGTTATATTGTTTAAATTTAAGCAATACTCATCTTTTTAGATGTGTCGGACTGGGGGTTAATGTCATCCGACATGCATGTTTCGCCCGGCTAAGGGGGGAAGTCCTTGAGACAGCCCATTATATCTATGGCATTTCACTTGGAAGTAGGTTAGGCAAACTAAATGGGACTAATGGTCCTTAACTGTTGTCATATTTTACATCATGGCCCGTCAGGTTGTCAGAATACCTGCGCTAAATATGCATAAGGTACTATACATTTTCTTATTCTAGGGTGCTAATCTCTGCAAATATATCTCATGTATATTCAATGCAGTCAGTGCTGGCTCAAGGGATTGTGGTGCCCTGAGCCAACTGATGGCATTATGCTCACCCTGCCCCCTCTCCCACCAGCATTAGCGATCGCCCTATGCTTCTCCACCCCCCCCCCCCCCCCAAATCACCTGTACCTGCTTTTGTACAGCAACACTCTCCTCACTTTGCTTTCACCACTGTGCTCTCCTCAAAATATGATTTGGTTTTTTTCTTTTGATCTTATTTGTAGCCCTCCTTTGCCTGTTATCTAACATTTCAGTTCCTAATATTTTGCATTTTCTGGGTTATTGAGACAGCAATTTCCTCCTGTCACCTCTTTTTTTATAAAAATCTAAGAACATAGACATAGCTATACTGGATCAGACCAAAGGTCTTGTTTCCAACAGTGGCAAGTCCAGGTCACAAGTACCTGGCAAGATCCCAGATTCATTTCTACTCTTTCTCTGACCTAACTCACCCTTTCCTCACTTACCTTTTGTCTCCTTTTCCTCTCTCTCAGCTTCAGGTCAGCAAAATGTATTAGTCTTCTTGTCAGATTGTTCCTTTTTGGTCATTTGTAATTTTTTTGCAACCCGTTTCCTTTTACTCTGCTTGAGTTATCTCCCATCTTGTCTCTGTTTCTGTTGATTGGAGGTGATGATAGTATCCTTAAGTCCTTTCTGTCCTAGTCACTCTTCCCCCATCTTCATCTTTCTTGTGCTTGCTTTCCATTTTTCTCTCCATTATTTTCTTTAGCTTCCTCTTTATCATTATTTGTATTTCTTCTCTGATTCTGCCATTGTGGGGGGGGGGGGGGGGAGTTCTCAATGTGGTCTACTGATAAGGCTATTTTACCTCAAGTCGGGTTATTTTAGCACAGGGTCCCAATGGATGAGACTCTCTGCTGAAATGACTTTTGTGGTAAAATAACCCAACTTAACAGTAGCCCGGTTGATAACTTTCCCCCCTGTATTTCCTATTTTCATATTACTTTCTCTATCAAACATATCTCTTAAACTCTTGCACTGTGGAAGAAGGGATCTTTTTGGTCTGAACTGCCTCACTATTCAAATGCTCAATACCTGCAGACATTGAGCATTTGAATAGTGAGGCAGCATTGTCCCCTGAGGAAGCCTTTTGGTGAAACAGGTCCCCGTAGGGACGTTTCACTACTGCCACGGATCACTACCTACAAGATAAGTTGATCTTTATTGATTTTTTTCATGCTTTGGAAGAAATGAAAAGTGTTTTTTGCATCACTACATAATTATAAAAAATTGCATTATTGTGTTTTTAACCTATGATCGAAGCCAGCACTGTGCTATATTTGCTGTATTATACTTCAGCTTTAAAGAAGCACAGGCATCTGAGGTCTTTTCCCAATTTTTGTTAACAACTCTTACATCTGTACTGGTAGCCACAGTTAATGTTATCCTCCCACTTTTTTCCCCACTTGTTTTTTTGGATTGTTATTATTGTTTGCCAGTGGGCTTCCAGTTGTTTTTTGTTACCCTAATAATGATTTATACATTTTGAACTTGTCTAAAACATTTTTAAACCCAGCAATGCTAGATATCTCAACTGCATCCTGCTACACCAAATTTCATAGCTTGATTGTGAACTAAGTGGAAGAAAAAAACTTTCTCTGATTTGTTTCAAATGTGCTATTAATTTTGGGATGTATCCCATAATATTAGGACTATTTGAAGGGGTGAACATCCATTCTCAATAGCAGTGGTTCTAAACCTGGGTTTTTAGGATATCCCCAAATAATATGCATGAGATCGTTTGCATACTAAGGAAGTAGTGCATGTAGATCTTTCTAACAAACCAGGCTCTAATAAATGTCTCAAATAGTGTTCCATATACAACAGTCCAAACTCTCCACCACTATTTAGGACAAAGATATGTTCAAGATATATATCAATTCTTATTTAAAAGACCTCAACAACACTACTCCGAGCTCTCAAACATTCATCGCTCTAAGAGTTACTAGATCTTTCTCATGCATATTCACTGTGAATATCCTGAAAGCCTCACTGGCTGGGTGTGCCCCAAGACAGGGTTAAGAAAGGCACCTATCATATCCCCTACCAGTTATCTCTTCTCCAAGCTTCAATGGATCCAGTTTTCTCAGAGAGCAGTAATGCTTGTGGAACTGTTGCAACAGGAACTTCTTGTCCTAGCATCTCGCCACATATTCAATGCCATTTTAAATCAATCAAACAATTAGAACAATAAAGCTCTGGGTTTTTTTAATAAGAAATTTATTGCAAATATAGAAATAGATTTTTCCATCCACAGTTCCTTTCTCTAGGAACGTATTCGTGCCATTCAAAATTGAACACAGAATGATTTTGATCCAAAAACAAAATTTAAAAAAAGGAAGAAATTAGTATTTCAAAAACAAGGAGTAAAAACCTGGAAACTTAAACTTTCATACACAATTAAGATTTACAGACGTCAGAGACTGAGTGTTGCTGGCAGTCCACACAGTGAGGATGTGAACCAGGCGTCTCCACGGCAGTGGCACACAGTGTTGGAGGGAGACCATCCACAGGTTTTACAGCTTAAGCAGTTAGCGGAAAACAACAAGAGAAGAGCAAACAACTGCCTTGAAATCAATTGGAAACAAGATCTTAGATGGTATTTTTTTCATTCATATTCCTCTACATCCTGGGACTCTTCAGGTTTTATGGCCCTCAGATATTCCATACTTTCATGCCATAATGTTAACACCAAGGAGTTTGATTAACAGGAGATAGAGTAACATCACAAGGCTAAAGCCACTCTACTCTACTTTCATTCTCCCCAGTGCAGCCTTCACCATCTTGGTACACCCAGAACAATTTGATATGGCAAAAAGCTCCACCTACTGGGTTCAGGCCAGAAAATGGGCCAACATGCTCCTGCCATCTCTTGCTAATCAAACCTCCTTGGTTAACACATAGCTTAGGTGGAACATATTAGCCCTGTGCCCTTCTCTAATGAGCATAAACATCCACTCCCAGGCAGGCTGGCCTCTACCTAAACAATGCAAGGAATGAATTGATTGTATGTGAAATATATGGTATTTGCACACAGAGTATATGTCAGCATGCGTGTAGTTCATGTGTGTATTTATACACAGCACATACACAAGAGATGAAGTGGGGATATATGTATACATGCTGCATGTATTTGCACATAGAGGATCTAAGTTATCAATGTGTGTACTGTTAGTAAAAAGCAGGTGAAAGCTAGCTCTAAGTGCATATGTGTACTACATAAAGAATGAGAGGAAGGTCTGAGTGTATATGTATTTGTACATACACTGTACTGTATATCTAAGCATAAATAAACATGCACATCATACATACACACAATTACATATACGCTTTGCACTTTCATTCTTTACATAACATCAACCAATATGCACATAAATAATAGACTGAGTTTGGTTCTCCTGAATTCAAGGTTTGGAAAAATGTATGGCCAAAGCAGTTCCCAGGCTGTACATATACTGCAAAAGTCACATGACCCGC
This sequence comes from Microcaecilia unicolor, assembly GCF_901765095.1. Classification (NCBI taxonomy): domain Eukaryota; kingdom Metazoa; phylum Chordata; class Amphibia; order Gymnophiona; family Siphonopidae; genus Microcaecilia; species Microcaecilia unicolor. The sequence continues at coordinate 381,314,753 of NC_044031.1, forward strand.
CCTTAGCCTGATTTTTAAACAAGCTCCTTCTTGTAATAGATTATTAGCCTCATTACGATCTTCAAGACGTGAACAATATCTGCAATTAGGCAGAAGTGCTCTGAGCGCGGTCCCATCATGATTTCAGCACGAAATAAGGGTAGGAATCCAAAAACACTGGACTGAATTTCACTTACCACACTGCTTCACTTAGATATATTCAGAAGCACTTGGGCAGACCAATTGGATCAATACATGAAAAATAGAAATGGACACATTTGCTATAAAAGTCATATTTGTGTTGAAGAGAAAGTTATAAAGAATGTTTTACAGGGGTTAGGGGAAGTTCACATGTATCTACAAGTTAGAAAAGAAATATATTTTGTCTTTCACATTCCACACATTGTCTTGCCTTCACTCCCTTGTCGGCCATATAGAAAGGAGGATCATTACTTTTACAAACAGCATGTTTCCACATTCCACAACTGAGTTCTTCTTCTTTCTCAAATCCAACCTTCCTAGGATACATGCCATAATACCTATGCACTGCATGATAAGAAGGAATATTCAAAGGAGAAGATTAAGGTTAAGGGATATGGGAAAGAGCTGCCATTTTAATAGGAGAGCACAGCTATCCCCAGGTTCACAAGTGGCTGAAGAAGTAAGCTATGCAATGGAAGCACAATAGTACCTTTTCTCTACTACATACCCTACAGCCTTATGAGATGTATTGTGGGACTACAAGTTACCATGGCATCCACACATGTGTATATGAGATGGGGATTTAAGGTTACCATGGCATCTGCACAGGTGTGTAAGAGATGGGGGATTACATGTTACCATGGCATCCACACAAGAGTAGACACATCTGCATGCCAAGAACAAACTAAAGCCAGGTGTGTCTCATGCCACTCTTTGGGAGGAGCCAGTAGGAAGGCACTCTTTCAAAATCAGCACCAAACATTCTCCTACTTAATGATATGCATCAGCAAAATGGCCAAAACAAAGGAAGGATTGAAAGGCAGGAGATCTGCAATGTGCACAACGCAGAAAGAAAGCAACATGCCACCAATGTAGAATAAATACAAGGCTTTAATTTCACAGAAAAGTACAGTGCCTGACGTGGCCACATTTCGCCTGTAAGGCTGCATCAGAGGCAAAAACTGGAAAGGATACTGAAAAGTGTGCTTCCTTTTAGAGCTAGCTCAAAACAGATTAGCCTTACATTGTGTCAGAATTCCATGCATTGTCTCTGATTTTGATACTGAGACCCTGTATGGAATGCTAACACAATTTAAGGCTAATCTGTTTTGAGCTAGCTCTAGAAGGAAGCCTGCTTTTGATTAACCCTTCGAGTTTTTGCCTCTGATATGGCCTTTCAGGTAAAACGTGGCCATGTCAGGCACTGTGCTTTTCTGCAAAACAAAGTTGGGTCATTAGGAGGTGGATTTTCAAAGCACTTAGACTTACAAAGTTACATGGAAGCATATTATCAAAGCACTTAGATTGAAAAAGCTAGGTGGAGGGCCATTTTTGATTTGACATCTTTGATATGACATTTTTAGCAAAACGAACAAAGTTGATCTAAGTTCAACTTTGTTCGTTTTGCTAAAATTGTCCAAAATTCGAGTGAAGAATACAGCCATTTTCAAAACAGAAAAATGTCTATTTTTTAATGACTATTTGCAAGATGTTTTTGTGCTCTGTGCATTTTTCTTTTTGGTTCATTTTCAAAATAAGTCCAAATGAAAAACACATAAACAGAATCAAGTCATTGGGATGTAGGAAGAGCCAGCATTGTTAGTAGACTGGACACACAGACATCCCAGGAGAGCAATGGGGCACTGCACTGGACTTCAAATGCTCACAGATACACATTTCACCGCTGCTCCCTCATCTTCTGAGCCCCCCCAAAACTCCCCCAAACCCACTACAATAGCCCTTATGGGTGAAGGGGGCACCTATATATGGGTACAGTGGATTTCTGGTGAATTTTGGAGGGCTCACAGTTTTCACCACAAGTGTAACAGGTATGGGGAGGTATAGGCCTTGGTCTACCTGCCTGCAGTGTATAGCATCCACCACTAGACTGCTCCAGGGACCTGCGTATAACATCTGAGTCTGGCATAAAGACTGGTTAAGTAATGTTTTTAATCACATTTTTAGGGGTGAGAGAGGTCAGTGACCACTGGGGGAGTAAGGGGAGATCATCCCTGATTCCCTTCAGTAGTCATCTAGTCATTTAGGGCACGTTTTGTGCCGTAATTGTTATAAAAACAGGTCTAGCTCAAAACGTCTTTGTTTTAGTCCTAGATGGTTTTGTTTTGTTCCATTTTGGCTGAAAAATTTCCAAGTGTTAGGAACACCCAGATCCCACCCTTAACATGCTCCTGACATGCCCCCTTGTGATTTGAATGCACTTCTGACAGACCTCATAGAAAAACATCTAAAAATTGGTTTTGAAAATACCAATGTGGACGTTTTTGTGAGAAAAATGTCCAAATGCAGATTTATGCCACTTTTTGGATGTTTTTCTCTTTTGAAAATGAGCTCCATAGTAACCTATGTAATTTTGTAAGTCTAAGCGCTTTGAAAATGAGTCCCTTGGTCACATACATAAAATACAGAATAACTTCATGCCATTGACATGAAAGAACTGTACTTGAGACTGAAATGAAGGAAGAAGTTCATCATAGATGAGAGCGCAAGAAGGGTAGGAAAGTATCTCAGAAGGGGAAACACCCCTGATAATGGAATCTATAATCAGAAAAGAATATACTGTACCTAGGGGCAGGACTGGGAAGAACAAGGTTGAATGTCTACCAAGATCTTTAGCTATCAGACATATAAAGCATGCTAATAGGACTGCGGGGTAGAGAGAAGGTACAGAGAAGTTGGCATCAAAGTCCACTTAAGGACAAGTTCCCTGGCTAGGAAGCAAGTTAGTGTAGTACGAGAATTGTTCATGAAATCTTATACAGTTATCAAAGACGGTGGTGGTTTCTGAGGTGTTGTCTGTGTATAGCAAGAAGACGAGATAGACAACAAAATGAGTTTCAATATCTGGTTAAGGAGTTGAGACAATAAAGAGAGGTTTGAACGTATAAGGGCTTGGGGATCTACTATATTAGGAGACATGAAAGACTTGATTAGAGATGACCTGCATATTTCTGAGGGACACTGTGGTCCTAAGTGAACAGTCCAGATTATTTATTGTCAAGATTAGATTAGATTAGATTAAGCAGTTTTACCTGGATTAAGGAGGTGGCGGATAGGAGCTACAGGAGCTGAATTAGTCTGTCACCCATGATTTTTTTTAAATGAGGTATTCGGAGAAACAAAAGAAGAGAGATAAGGAAGACAGGTATGGGGAGGCAAAAGAAGGAGAGATACCTGGAAGGCTGTGAGTGTGAATACTCATAATCTGGGCAATAAAATCCCAGATCTAGAGGCCCTTTTGGAAGAGGTAAATTCGGACAGCAGTCACAGAGTTGTGGTTTAGTGTGATCCATGATTGGGATAAAGAAATAGTGGACCATGACCTATTCAACGATAGAAAACAGTGAGGTGTATACATTTTTTAAATAGAAACAACTGTGTAAAGTATGTGGAGCTTGGCTCATGAAATTCTTTTCATCCCCTTTGTCTGTGCATATATATCAGTGAGCGTGCCCATGTATTTCTGTCTTTCTCTTTGTGTTTGTGTTTATAGTCTCTGTGAGTGGCCGTGATCTGCAGGAGAGATGGTGATTTGAGTGGACCCAAATTCCATTGATTGGAAAGAATAATAAAATGAAACAAATAATGATAATATATCAAACCATTCAATATCACTGTCATCAGAATTCAAAGGATGGATTTTATAATTTAAACACAGGGTGCCAATGAGGTATTCCCATGCTTTTCTGCCAGTAGGAGGCAATAGACATAATAACAGAGAGTAAACTAGTTGTCGGTATGGGAACAATTCTATAAGTTGGAACCTCCTTTCAGGTATCCTGATGCCATGCAGTGAGAGCCTATTCAATAACAGCCCCTGAGCAACAGGGTCCATTATAGAATGCTAGCATAACCTGGTATTGGTGTGCCTTCCATTTACACACCTGAAGTTTCACCAGACAAATTCTGGACACGTCGCCCAAGGTTGGGCATGCAGTTTGGGTGATCTCTGTGCAACATAGCTGGTTCACATGGTGATAGCAATCAATAATTGACCTAACTAGCTGATTGGCACTAATATTGGTTCTGCATTTATCTGCTCTCCCTCCCCACCCCCATTCTGTAACTTGCATGCCTAATTCATCTTGTGCATAATTCCAAAGAGGCGTGGCCAAGGGAAGGGCATGGGCAGGTCATTGGCGTTCCCAGGATTCTATAATTTGCATGCCCAATTAACCTTGTGCATAATTTGAAAGAGGCATGACCAAGAGAGGGACATGGGCGGCTCATGGACATTCCCAGGACCAATTCACCTTGTGCATAATTTGAAAGAGGCATGACCAAGAGAGGGACATGGGCGGCTCATGGGCATTCCCAGGAGTTAGGTGTGGAGTTACAGAATACTTCCATTTCTGTGCCTGATGGTAGTTAGGTGCAAGCATTTACATAAGCCTCTGGCAGTCATAACTGTTCTTGCCTAAAGTTAGGCATGAAAATGACTTAAGCTATTATTCTATAATGACAGTTCGTGTGGAACTGTCCTTATAGAATTCACGCTTAGTGCACATCATCCCAGCACCTAAACTCTGGATGTCCTATACAGAATTCCCCCATGTCACTAATAGGTGCCATTATAGAATAGCACTTAGGCAACCTGCTGACATTTTGTGGGTAAGTATGCATGTATGCACATGAGTGCTAGTATTCTGTACATTCATGCATGCAAGAGGTGTGTTAAGGCAGTCACCTGGATATAGAACTGTCCTTCATGTGTCACCATATCTAGGAACCATTATGAAAACTGTACAATTCAGTCACCAGATTTCACAGTAAGAATTTACAACAATTAAAAAGAAATACATCTGAATCATTAACAGCCAGACCAACAGGGATAGGAACGTGGCAGGTGGGAGAGGGGAATATGTGTGTGTGTGGGGGGGGGGGGAGGGGGGAGCATGTGGAGCGTAGCTTGGGAAATGGTGCGTGTGTGTATGTATGCATGTGTGAGTATGTGTCTGAATAGCTGTGTATGAAGTGGGTAGGTGTGTTTGTAGCTATCTCTGTGTGTTTTTAGCTATGTCTGTATGTATTTGTTTGTGTTTGTAACTGTGTATCCATGTGCTTATGTGTGTCTCTTTCTGACTCTGCGTGCGTATATCTATGTGCCTGTGTATGTATGTCAGTGTATGATTGTATGCCTGTATATCTATGTATATAAGTACATAACTATTGCCATACTGGGACAGACCAAAGGTCCATCAAGCCTAGCATCCTGTTTCCAACAGTGGCCAATCCAGGTCACAAATACCTGGCAAGACCCCAAAAAAGTACAAACCATTTTATGCTGCTTATCCCAGAAATAAGCAGTGGATTTTCCCCAAGTTCATTTTAATAATGCTCTATGGACTTTTCCTTTAGGAAGCCGTCCAAACCTTTTTTAAACTCTGCTAAGCTAACCACCTTTACCACATTCTCTGGCAACGAATTCCAGGGTTTAATTACACTTTGAGTGAAGAAAAATGTTCTCTGATTTGTTTTAAATTTACTACTTTGTAGCTTCATTTGATGCCCCCTAGTCCTAGTATTTTTGGAAAGCGTAAACAGATGCTTCACGTCTACCTGTTCCACTCCACTCATTATTTTAAAGACCTCTATCATATCTCCCCTCAGCCATCTTGTCTCCTAGCTGAAGAGCCCTAGCCGCGTTAGCCTTTCTTCATAGGGAAGTCATCTGATCCCCTTTATCATTTTTGTCACCCTTCTCTGCACCTTTTCTAAATCCACTATCTTTTTTAAGATGCGGCGACCAGAATTGGAGTGATACAAAGGCAATATAAAGTCCTCATTTTTGTTTTCCATTCCTTTCCTAATAATACCTAACATTCTACTTGCTTTCTTAGCTGCCACAGCACACTGGGCAGAACGTTTCAACATATCATAAACAACGACACCTAGATCCCTTTCTTGGTCGGTAACTCCTAACGTGGATCCTTGGATGACGTAGCTATAGTTCGGGTTCTTCTTTCCCACATGCATCACTTTGTACTTGCTCACATTAAACCCCATCTGCCATTTAGACACCCAGTCTCGTAAGATCCTCTTGTAATTTTTCACAATCCTCTCACGATTTAATGACTTTGAATAACTTTGTGTCGTTAGCAAATTTAATTATCTCACTAGTTACTCCCATCTCTAGGTCCTTTATAAATAGGTATAAAAGCAGCGGTCTCAGCCCAGACCCCTGGGGAACCCCACTAACTACCCTTCTCCATTGAGAATACTGACAATTTAACCCTACTTTCTGTTTTCTATCTTTTAACCAGTTTTTAATCCACAATAGGCCACTATCTCCTATCCCATGACTCTCCAATTTCCTCTGGAGTCTTTCATTAGGTACTTTGTCAAACGCCTTCTGAAAATCCAGATACACAATATCAACCGGCTCACCTTTACCCACATGTTTGTTCACCCCTTCAAAGAAATGTAATAGATTGGTGAGACAAGATTTCCCTTCACTAAATCCATATATGTTTGGTTGTATTTGTATCTGCATGTGTATCTGATTTTGTGCCTATGCATGTGTGCTTGTGTATGCAACTGTGTGTGCATATGTTTGTGTCAAAATGTGACAAAATGTGTGTTTGTGTATGAGCATTTATGTGTGTATGTTTCTGTATATTTGTATCTTTACTTTATTTGGAATGACTAGACCACTTTTACTTTAATAAGTTCTAAGCGATTTACATTTTGGGTCTTGAATACAAAGATGGGACCAAGACAATACCTTTGGATTTATAGCAAATATTACAGATCAAGTTACCATTGTAGAGGAATTGACATAGGAATTTTTTTAAAGAGAAATGTATCTGTGTGTTTGTCATATCTGTGTGTGTGTATATGTGTGGGTCGGGATATGTGTGTGTGTGGTGTGGGTATATATGTTTGTAGCTATTTGTGTGTTTTTAACTGTGTCATTGTGTGTATTTGTGTGTTTATGCATGTCTCTTTCTGAATCTGTTTATCTATATGCCTGTGCTTACATATCAGTGTATATATGTAAGCCTGCATGTGTATGCATGTGTACACGTATTTGTATCTAGTTTTTTGTCTGTGCACGTATGTGTGTGTAACTGTGTTTGCATGTGTTTGTGTGTGCATATATACCTTATATGTGTGTGTATTTGTGCATGTATATTTGCTTCTGTGTCCGTGTATCTGTATGTGTATGTATGTGTCTGAATGTCCTTTGTGTGCATATGTGTGTCTTTGGATGTGTTGGGGTGCATGTTTTTGTGTGTGTGCATATATACCTTATATGTGTGTTTGAGCATGTACACTTGCTTCTGTGTCCGTATATATCTGTCTGTGTATGTATGTGATATGTGTGTGCGTGTATCTTTGAATGTGTTGGAGTACATGTGTTTGCTTGTGCAAATATATATGGGTATACCTGTATCTCTCTCTGTGTGGGCGTGTATCTGTGACTGGAAGAGGAAAAAGGAGAGGAAGGGCAGTTTGAAAAGAGCACTTCCCTAACCACTATCCCACTAATTCTATAATCTTAGTGCCTAAAAGCAAATGTTGTTTGCACACTAAGATTACTTACATGTTTAAATGTAACATTCACATGTGTAAGTGCTGCTTGGGTGCTAACCAGTATTCTACAAGCATAATGTGGAACACCTGCATAGCGCACAATTGCAAGGGGATGTACATGGGTGGATCACACACTTATGTGCATAACTTAGAGAATATTGTAAGTTATACACTAAAGTGTGACATTTGCAGACTAACATCTGCCTTTTATATAGAGTAAGTGGTAATGCCTAAATGTTGACACACAAATGCCAACTTACAATGCATTCTATAACGTAATCTGGATGCCCTGATGCCATTATAGAACTCTGCCATCTATGTTTCAATATATCAATATTCTATGCTGCAGCTACTGGAACTGCTTCTCCCTTCGGAATTCATTGGAGCATTTGGGGAAGGGACTTTATTTCTCTGGAACTCATGGTTTAACTTGGCTCACTTTCAGACTCAGTGTGTCTTTTTCATAGTTTTTTTTATCCATACCAAGTTTAGACCCATTTCTTTAAATTTTCAAAGTTATTTTTCCCCAAACAGACAGGCAAACTGACATTCTCAACCCCTTACGTACAATTTCTTTCCAATATTCTATTGAACTGGAAATAATAAAAGTAACCAGCTAAGAAGAATGCAGTCGGACACAAGAAGTGGGTATGGAGACAATATATACTGAGAACCTGACACAGCTCATGTTTTGGCAAATTGCCTGGGTCAGGGATGAGAGATTGATAGTTGCAGCCCAGGACAGTGGATTATAGAAGAGATGGTTTACAGTGAGCTTTAAAAACAACAAAAAAAAAAACCTGGAAAACTGAAATCTGTAGATTCTTTTAGGAAGAGATGAAAACAATTACGCACCTCTTAGCTGATGGAAGATTTGCATGTGGAAAGACAAAATAAGATGGTGCATCTCATCCACTGGAAATTTTGTAACCATTATAAGATCACTGTGCTGGACTAGAGAGTTGCAAGGGGACAGAAATTTCACCTATCCCCACTGGAATCTCCTTTATCCCCGCCATTCCCCGCAAGTAATCTCCTTTATCCCCACCTGTTCCCTGAACTAAAATAACCCAATTTGTGTTAAAATAACCCAACTTAACAGTAACCCATGTTGATAACTCCCCCTCTCGGTGCTTATGGAGTTTTCAATGTTGTCAGCCATATCCATTACATTTTTTTAGTGCTATTATAATTGCTAAGCTAGAATTACAAGAAAAGCATACCTAGACTGGCCTGGCACTACACTTCTGCGGGAACCCTGCAGAACTTGTGTCCATCCCCGTGGGAACTCCACAGGACCTGTCTCCATGTCTGTGTGAGTTCCATGGACCTGTAGGGGAACCCCACGGGATTCTTGCTAACCCTGCTCCCATGCAGCTGTCTATACTGGACAAGCATTGGCTCATGACTCTAACAGAATTATAAAAAATGAAGAGGCTATGATCACCTAAGACATTCAAATTCCAACCAACAAAAAGTTCAATGCAAGAAAACCAGATTCCATAGTAAAAGAAGAGAAAAACCCACAAGAACAGCATTGATAATGGAGGTCTTAGTGCCAAATGAATATTCTGTGCATTAAGTAGGAAAAAGAGGATCTTCCAATATTAAGCAATGCAAAGACCAAGAAAATGTGAGATATTTCTGTCTTTCGGTCATATCATATCAGGTATCACAGCCTTGATTAAAAGGAATTCTCAAGCACAGCTTCATATGTTGCCTATACACGTTACATGAACGCCAGAAGGAAGCTGTCTTTGTCACGATGCAAGTACTATGGTGATTGATAGCAGCAAATTTGAGAGGCTGAGATCATACTCCAGTTACCCTGGCTTAAGAGTGAGGTTCACTCCTGTCATGGTGTATGCAAAACTAACGTATTTGGAGGCACTGCTCCCGAGATCCCTCAGACAACTGGGAGCAGAAGAGTCATCGGAAAATCAGATCAACAAATTCATGCATGTGGTGTGGCAAGACCAGATACTGACTGTTCAATAATTTGCAAAAGAAGCTAGTCAAAAAACAGGGTGAACACTCCAGAGGGCATATGGAAGATGACAAGTGATCTGGAAAGACTTAAATAGTGTAGAGTTTGGCTGCTTTGTTTTAATCTTAAAAAGTGCAGATTTGACAATTTGAGTTGCAAAAAATTAATGACTGGGGTAAGGTACTGATATGCACCAAAGAGGAGAAAGATCTCACAATAATTATACCTGATGATCTCAAAGCCCCGATATGGTGCAACAAGAACCAAAAGAATGCTGGAGTGCACAGGCACAGGTATTATTAGTAGGGGAAAAAGGTCATGTTGCCTCTATACCGATTATTTGGTGAGATCTCACCTAGACTCTCTTACTCAACACCCTCACTTATCACCCCTACCACTGCAATTTCCCCACCCCTAGCTGTCTGTTCGTCTGTCCAATTCAGATTGTAAGCTCTGTTGAGCAGGGACTGTCTTTTCATGTTGATTTGTACAGCGCTGCGTAAGTCTAGTAGCGCTATAGAAATGTTTAATAGTAGTAGTAGAGTGTTGTGTGTGATTCTGGAGGCCTTCTAGACAGAGAACAGCTACCAAACTGCATAGCATGGCTTAATAATATGTGACTTAAGGACTGAAATATTTACATCCGAATAAGAAGTTGAGGGAGAAGATATGAAAGAGCTATGGTAAAACCTCAAATGCATAAATCATGCAGAAAAAGCAAACATGTTTAAGTGAGAAAGAAGTTCTAGCAAAAAGGATCAAAAAATGGCAATTCCAAGAACATCATATGGAAATATTTCTTCACAAAAAAAGCTAGTGTAGACATAGAATAATCTGCTAGGATAGGCAGTGAGGGAAAAACATAAGGGTTTTTTTTACTAAGCCATGGTAAAAAGTGGTCTGCGGTAGTGTAGGCACATGTATTGGGCGCACACCGGGTCAGTTTTTACTGCGTCTGTAAAAAAGGGCTTTTTTTTTAATGGGACAGGAAAAGGGCCTGTGGTAAAACTTAAACCACTGCGCACCCAAAACCGGCCTGAGTCCTTAATGCCACCCATTGATCTAGCACTAAGGGTTCACGTGCTACACGCGCAGTGACTGGTCAGCGCACGCCAAGTGCCCAGAAACGATGCACGTGGGAGAAAATAAATAAATCATCCAGGTGGTATGAGCACACAACAAATCTGAAATTACCACAAGGGGTGTGCGGTAGCCTGGCAGTAGCCTTGTTTTAGCGCACACTGCATGCGCATAGCACCTAACACGCCTTTTTAAAAGGGCCCCTAAGAGAATTAAAAAGAGCATGGGATAAGCTGAGATGATCTTTGTGAAGGAAGATTAAGTTGGGGGTCAGGTGGGCTCTGCAAGACTGTAGCAGGAAGATAAAATAGGCAGACCTATATTCTAGTTTTCTTCCCAGTGCTTAGAAAATTCTGTAGGTCACACCTCATATTCTTTTGGTAGCCTTTCAAATGAAATCTTTTGTCTCATCATCTGTATCAGATGTGTGAACTAGGAAGGACTCTTTACATTCCTCTCTTGTACCACTCTCTTGATTGTGAATGCCTCTGTCCAGATGTGCCTTTTATATGACCTTTCTCATCGCCCAACTCAGCTCTAGGATGGCGGCTGGCAGACCTGCGTGCCCCATTAACCAGGAGCCAGGGCCACCCATGCTTCAAACAGCTTAGTACTGAGACCCCAGAGACATACGCTGTAGAATATTTCTGCCAATCCTGTAAGCCCTTGTTTTTGTGTTTGAATATTAAGGGGAGGGGGAGAGGGACAATTAAGCCATAACCATTGTGTCCTTTTTGCATATGCCTTCTTTGATAGTCTATTAATACAAGTAATATCTGTATAGTCTGCATGTTGCTATTTCTTGATGGCCATGTTCTTTGCTTGCTCTTGTTTTTAAGATCAACATGACACAAGCAACAATCTTGATCTTGTTGGAGTACTTTTACAAGATGGGCAGTGCACCTGCTTTTTGCAAAGTGCATATACTGAGATCCGAGAGCTTCTGTAAAGCAATTAAAAAGCATCTGTTTATTTGGGTGAATCAGTTTTAATGATCATGTCTATTAGGAGCATGTTTATTGAAGCGCAGTACATTTTTGCATTTGCCACACCTGAAATGCAAAGCTTAAGATGCAGCAAGTGTAAAGCCTGTTTGGTAAATGTCAGAGACGTGGCAAGCATCTGCCCTGCTTTCACTGCATAAGGAAGACTCTTAGAACATGAGTCCATGCTGCATGCAATGGCAGATAACATAGGGGCACAGTCAGAATCAGTCAATTCATGTAACGCAGCCCTTAACACTATCCATCACAGTCAGTAAACCCCCTGATCACCAGGGCCTACCCTCCTTGCTCTGCACCAAGACATTTGATCCAATTCCTTGAGTGAAGCTCCCACATGAGAAGACTTGTGATCCAATCTTCCCAAATTAACACCCCTCCCCCAACCTGGCTCTCCCCATGTGAAACCTCCAATCCAATCTCCATCTGATGAGTGAAGGCCATTGAAGAGAAGTCCCCTCCCAACCAAAGCCCCTATGTATAAGGACCACAACCCTACCCACCTCCCCCATGCCACCAACCCCCATGACTTACCTAGGGGTATCCTTAGTAGTCTAGTGTATAGGGAAGGAGTGGACCCCTCTGCTCCTGCTCCATAGCTGCCTATGTTCAAAATGGCAGCTCTGACCCCTTAGTGGTAGTCTTACAGTACTACCTCTAGGATTAAATCTGCCAAATAAAGGGGTCCTTTTACTAAGTCATGGCCAAATGTGGCCTGCGGTAGTGTGGGCGTGTGTTTTGGGTGCTCGCTGGGCCATTTTTTACCGCGGCTGGGGAAAAGGGCTTTTTTGAATGAACCGGGAAATGGGTGTGCACTGAAATTAAAACTAGTACACACCTATTTATGGCCTGAGCCCTTATCGCCACCCATTGACTTAGCGGTAAGTGCTCATATGCTACCCACGCGGTAACCATACAGTGCACACCAACTGCTGATTACCTCCGGGAATGCCCCTACAGTAGAAAACAGAAAATTATTTTCTACCATGGGATTTGGCACGTGCCAAACTCAGAATTACCGCCAGTAGTGTCAATTTGTCACATGTTACTTGCGTGTTAGCTCTCCCGCACCTTAATAAAATGGCCCCAAAGTACACTAGATATCAGGGATATCCCCAAGGTTTGGAAGGTGGGAGGAGGGACAAATTCTGATCCTTGTAAGGGGGAAGTTTTAGTCAGGTGGGGGGCTTCACTTGTAGGGGTGGAGGATTGGATCTGTGGGCTTCACCTGGGGGGGGGGGGGGATCAGATCAGGATCGTCTCTTGGAAGGGCTTCACTTGGAGGACTTGGAGTGAGGGTTGGGACTTTGACTGGGAACACTGGGGATGACATTGAGGGGTCAAGGTGTTTTGTGTTTTTTGGGCCACGGTTATTCAAACTACTGCAGTTAGCAAAGGCAGCCCTGTTATCGCACTTTATTAAACAAGCCCTTTAGTGAAATGGAGACATTAATGGAATACCTATGGTATTTTTCTTTCTGAGCATACCAAATATCTATATTTCTAGCTCCTGACAAATATATTTTTTAAGCTGTATAATTCATGAATATCAGCTTTTATAACAGGTACTATAAGTTCCATTTCCCTTCCAAAAGCCAAATTTATTTTGAGCAATTTAGGGGTATGAACAGGCAAACAGATTTTGGTTTATCTCTGAAAATGTTCTCAATGTTGGGCTTGGTTGTTTTAGTTGCTTTCAGTCAATTTAATTAAATGTTAACACAATGAACTTTTTAAAATATGCAAACAGATTGTGCATACATTAATTCATAAATTAATATGTGTTAAATCAATTTTGTGTCCACTACATTTTTAAGATGTACTAATGAGCCAAATGCATGCTAATGAATAAACATCTGTAGAGCAAATCAAGACCTTCGAGAGATGAAAAAAATGGAGCCTGGAATTATATTAATGTTTGCATTATTAAGCTATGCAGGGCAACTAAAGTTAGACACCAATTTGGTGCATAACTTCTGTGCTAAAACAGAAGTTGCATGCCAAAATGGGGTTATGGCAGTTGTGAGTATAAATGTGGTTAGGGTAAAAGTTCATAAACTTGATACACCACCTTTCTATGGGTATAACCAAAGCAATTTATGTATATTTTATGCAGGCATTTTCTCTGTCCCTAGCAGGCTCACACTAAATTCTGGGCCTGGGTTAAGTGACTTGCCTAGAGTCACAGACCGCTGCAGTGTGAATTGAACCCAGTTTCCCAGGTTCTCAGCCCACTGCACTTATCATTAGGTCCCTCCTCCACTCCAGCTAAGTGCTTTAGCATTTAACTGCAAGGAGGCATTCACATGGGCAGATCGCAAACATATATGTGAAACTTACAGAATACCACACATTGCGAGCATATGTATCAATATTTAGGTGCATGCATTTACACCAGCTAGAGACATGGTGTAAGTGAATACACATACATGTTGGCAAGTTAATGCCAACTCAAAGTGGAGGAGTAGCCTAATGGTTTGTACAGGGGACTGTGAACCAGGGGAACTGGGTTTGAATCCCACTATAGCTCCTTGTGACTCTGAAAAAGTCACTCAACCCTCCATCATTAAATGTAATACAACAAACTTAAAAGACCCCCCTCCCCCCAACAATTGTCTTAATCCCCAAACCTATACAGGGAAATAACTAATAACATACTGTCACTCTTTCCAAGGAACTCCTACTCCCTCACCCCATACCCCTTCTCCCTCTCATGTCTAGTAGTCTAGTATTAAGCTAATAGAACAAAACTATTACCTTGTGAGTAAAACAAATTCCTAAATCTAAGAGGTCATAACTCTCTCAAGGCGGAGCAGGCAAACTCTTGAACCAGCCAATATAGGCCTCCCATGTCTTATGGAATTGTGTTAATCTATTTCTGCGAAGGGCAGTGAGCTTAGACATAAGGTACACACAATTTTCATTGCGCTGAACCTGAAGAAGTGTAGGGTTCTCCTGCTGCTTCCAGGCTATCACCAGTAATAGGCGACTCACCGTGAATGCATGGTATGACAGCCTGCGACTATGTGTACGTAGTTCGCTGGGTCCGAAATGGAGCAAGCAGCTGGCTATAGTTGGGTTCACCCAGACTCCCAGAACATCTGACTTCCAACCTACTATCTCACCCCAATATCGTTGAGCTTTGGGACAAGACCACCAAATATGTATAAAGGTGCCTAGACCCCCACAGCCACACCAACATCTAGCAGATCCTGTCCTATATATAGCTTTCAGGCATACTGAAGTGAGATGCCAGTGGTATAACATTTTATATCCATTCTCTTAGACTTACTAGATATAGAGACCTTCAAGGGGTTTCTATAAATCCCTTCCCATTCCTGGTCAGTGAGATGGATTCCCAGATCTTCTTCCCATTGTCTAATGTATTTACAGGCTGGATTTTATAGATGGTGCCAAAAATGCACTAATCTACAAGCTACACTTAAAGGGGGACTTTTACCAAGATGCAGTAAAAAGGGCCCTTCGCTAGTGGCATGGGCTGTTTTTGCCACACACTGAGGCCCTTTTTACCGCAGTGGGTAAAGAAAGGCTGAAAATAGCCATGGTCATGCGGTAAGATTGCTCTTACCGCGTGGCCATGAGAGGGGGAGCACTTACCATCACCCACTGAGGTGGCGGTAAGGGCTCCCACGCTAACCTGGTGGTAAACAGGTAGCACGTGGCACTGCCCGATTACTGCGGGGTTAGCACAGTGCTAAAAATACAGGCCAATTTTCCATAACACAGGAAATGAGGTGCGCTGGGTGCTGGAATTACCGCTGGTGCCCGTACTGGACTAGCAGTAGCTCCAGACTAGCATGTGGTAAGCCCACATTGGGCTTATCACCACTTTGTAAAAGGGCCCCAAATTTAGGCACAGTTTATAGAATAGTACTTATACCCAGGAATCACACCTAACTTCAGGCATGGCTATTTGCACCAACTGAAACATGGTGCAAATGTAAATGCCTTTCCTTGTTATTCTATGCACATTAATTTTAGGAATGCCCCATTACACCCATGACCCTCCTATTTCTGTGCCCCATCTTTTCAGATCATGCCTACATTTAAATGGTAATTATATCTAATTAGTGCCAATAATAGCTTGTTAAAAAGCCAATCATTGGCGCCAATTAGCTTTTTATTCAATTAAATTGTGCATGCCAATTGGACAAAGGCTCAGATTTGCATGCACAATTTTTAGCAACTTTTATATAATTAGAGGGTATATGTAAACCATTTTGATCCTAACCACAGAAAGGTAGCGCATCCCATACCATTCCCTTTCCTCATGGTCATATTCTATAACAGAATCTAGGTGCACAGATGGTGTTATAGAATTTGTGTTTAGTGTTGGTGTCTAGCCTGGCGTTTACTTTCTAGAATCACCATCAAAGTTTATAATGGATGTATGGTCTCACTTAGAAGACAGTTGAATCAGCAAGTATGAAACTTTTAAGCAGTGATGAGAACATAAATGTTGCCATCCTGGGACAGACCAAAGGTCCATCAAGCCCAGTATCTTGTTTCCAACAGTGGCCAATGCAGTTCACAAGTACCTGGCAAGATCCCAAAACAGGAAAACAGATTTTATGCTGCGTATCCTAGAAATAAGCAGTGGATTTTCCCAAGTCCATCTTAATAATGGCTTATGGACTTTTAGGAAATTATCCAAACCTTTTTTAAACTCTGCTAAGTTAACTGCATTTACAGTGGGGGAAATAAGTATTTGATCCCTTGCTGATTTTGTAAGTTTGCCCACTGACAAAGACATGAGCAGCCCATAATTGAAGGGTAGGTTATTGGTAACAGTGAGAGATAGCACATCACAAATTAAATCCGGAAAATCACATTGTGGAAAGTATATGAATTTATTTGCATTCTGCAGAGGGAAATAAGTATTTGATCCCCCACCAACCAGTAAGAGATCTGGCCCCTACAGACCAGGTAGATGCTCCAAATCAACTCGTTACCTGCATGACAGACAGCTGTCGGCAATGGTCACCTGTATGAAAGACACCTGTCCACAGACTCAGTGAATCAGTCAGACTCTAACCTCTACAAAATGGCCAAGAGCAAGGAGCTGTCTAAGGATGTCAGGGACAAGATCATACACCTGCACAAGGCTGGAATGGGCTACAAAACCATCAGTAAGACGCTGGGCGAGAAGGAGACAACTGTTGGTGCCATAGTAAGAAAATGGAAGAAGTACAAAATGACTGTCAATCGACAAAGATCTGGGGCTCCACGCAAAATCTCACCTCGTGGGGTATCCTTGATCATGAGGAAGGTTAGAAATCAGCCTACAACTACAAGGGGGGAACTTGTCAATGATCTCAAGGCAGCTGGGACCACTGTCACCACGAAAACCATTGGTAACACATTACGACATAACGGATTGCAATCCTGCAGTGCCCGCAAGGTCCCCCTGCTCCGGAAGGCACATGTGACGGCCCGTCTGAAGTTTGCCAGTGAACACCTGGATGATGCCGAGAGTGATTGGGAGAAGGTGCTGTGGTCAGATGAGACAAAAATTGAGCTCTTTGGCATGAACTCAACTCGCCGTGTTTGGAGGAAGAGAAATGCTGCCTATGACCCAAAGAACACCATCCCCACTGTCAAGCATGGAGGTGGAAATGTTATGTTTTGGGGGTGTTTCTCTGCTAAGGGCACAGGACTACTTCACCGCATCAATGGGAGAATGGATGGGGCCATGTACCGTACAATTCTGAGTGACAACCTCCTTCCCTCCACCAGGGCCTTAAAAATGGGTCGTGGCTGGGTCTTCCAGCACGACAATGACCCAAAACATACAGCCAAGGCAACAAAGGAGTGGCTCAGGAAGAAGCACATTAGGGTCATGGAGTGGCCTAGCCAGTCACCAGACCTTAATCCCATTGAAAACTTATGGAGGGAGCTGAAGCTGCGAGTTGCCAAGCGACAGCCCAGAACTCTTAATGATTTAGAGATGATCTGCAAAGAGGAGTGGACCAAAATTCCTCCTGACATGTGTGCAAACCTCATCATCAACTACAGAAGACGTCTGACCGCTGTGCTTGCCAACAAGGGTTTTGCCACCAAGTATTAGGTCTTGTTTGCCAGAGGGATTAAATACTTATTTCCCTCTGCAGAATGCAAATAAATTCATATACTTTCCACAATGTGATTTTCCGGATTTAATTTGTGATGTGCTATCTCTCACTGTTACCAATAACCTACCCTTCAATTATGGGCTGCTCATGTCTTTGTCAGTGGGCAAACTTACAAAATCAGCAAGGGATCAAATACTTATTTCCCCCACTGTACCACATTCTCTGGCAACAAATTCTAGAGTTTAATTACACGTTGAATGAAGAAATATTGTCTCTGATTCGTTTTAAATTTATTACTTAGTAGCTTCTTTGTGTGTCCTCTAGTCCTAGTATTTTTGGGAAGAGTAAACAAGTGATTCACATCTACCTGTTCCACTCCACTCAGTATATTATAGACCTCTATCATATGTCCCCTTAGCCATCTGTTCTCCAAGCTGAAGAGCCCTAGCTGCTTTAGCATTTTCTCATAGGGAAGTCGTCCCATCCCCTTTATCATTTTCATTGCCCTTCTCTCTACCTTTTCTAAATCCACTATATCTTTTTTGAGATGCGTTGAACAGAACTACACACAGTTATTCTCAAGCACACCTAACCTTTCTAAAGTCATGGTGTGGAGGAGGTGCTTCCAACTCAGTTGGAACTATCCTCTCTGGAGCTTCTGGGTCAGGCAGAGAAAAAGTGTAAGAACAACATGGAAAATCTAAGCAGGGCAAGGGGAAGAGTGAGAGAGCACTAGAAGTAGAGGAATTTGCACCAGGGGTATTTTATTGATCTTTATTAGTTGAAATTTAAAATCATATACCCTAATTATAATTATGGATGTTTTACTTATCATTTTAGTATAGGGTTTTTATTAGGTTTTATTTTGGCTACAATTTTTTTTATTATTAACTTCTAATTTTCCTATTCTGTATTGTTTATTTGTTTGATTTTAATATCCTCTTCTAATGTTTTTACTTGTTAACCATTGCTGTGAGTGTCTTGGAAATGGGCAAGTAAGAAATATCAGGAAATGGAAGGAAATGAAAATACCGAAGGGAAAAATAAGAAAGGAACAACAAATTATGAAGAAGGCAATTTTGGACTCCTTTTACAAAGCGGCGCTACTGATTAGCATGTGCTGAAGAAGCCCATGAGAACTGAATGTTTTTGGTTTCTTTTTGCATTCAGCGCACGCTTATCTGTAGTGCCTTTTTGTTAAAGGAGCCCTTTATAAAAAAAAAGGCCTGTAAAAATGCAGCTATTTAATTCCTATTTTATAAAGGCAACATAGGAGCATACGTGCTTTATAATATAGCAACTGAAAACTATCCCCAGTAGTATGAAAATCTATACCTTCTCCAAGGTGTGATATGTGCATGTACTGTATACAGGCAATTCTGTAAGTAAATGCCTCTATTTAGGTGCTTCAGGGCCCCTTTTACAAAGGCACGTTAGTGTTTTTATCATGCGCTAAATAGTAAGGGATCATTTTACTAAGCTGCGGTAAAAGAGGGCCTGTGCTAGTGTCAGCACGTGTATTTGATGTGCGTTGAGACACCCTTTTACTGCAGCGGCTAAAAGGCTGTCTTTTCTTCTGGAAAAGAAACAGCCGTGTGGGAAGTGAACCACTTGTCCTGTGGCCATTTCAGGGGGGGGGGAGCACTTACCGCCACCTCATGCTCCCACGCTAACCCAGCAGTAATGGGGCAGTGAGCAGCACTGCCTGATTACTGCTGGGTAAGCACTAGCGCTAAAACATTTAAAATATTTTTGTAGTGCCAGAAACGGCATGCGCTGGAGGTGGGAACTACCGCCAGGCTCCTGTGATAGACCGGCAGTAATTCTAGACTGGACCAAGGCAAGCCTGTTGCTGTGTGCCAAACCTTTAGTAAAAGGGCCCCTTAGACACCCATTGGAATATAATGGGTGTATTAACGTTTAGTGCCTGATAATTTTAAGCATGCACTAAAAATGCTAGGGTGCCTTTGTAAAAAAAAGAACCCTTGAGTACCTATAACTGCATCTGGGCTCCCAGATTCAATTATAGAATGCTAGAATATCAACATGCCACACATTAATGCACCGGAAGTTATACCATCCATAGACTTAGCTTAACTGCAGTTTCACAAATCTAATCTAATCTAGTCTGGCATTTCTAGACCGCTGAATTCCCACAAAGGGTCCAAAGTCTTTTACAGTAAGGTAAAATATACAGTAGCATAAAGTAAATCAAAATACAGTAAAATAAAACAAATCTATACAGGTAAGCTTAAATAACCAATAAACAATCCTTAATCTAAGTTAACAAGTAAGTATTTATCAAACAAAAAAAGTCTTCAGATTTTTACAAAATATCATGTAAGAATTTTCGAGTCTTAAATCTGTTGGAAGCCTGATATGAATACGATCTTTCATGATTTCTTTTAGATACAAGATGATAAACTGTAGGAAAAAGAAGAATATTGTTATTCTTCAATTTTAGAGTTAATTGAGCAGAAGAACGATAAAGCAAATCATATGAAAAAACTGAAGTCATATCATGTAAAGATTTAAAATCCAAACAGGACACCTTTACAAATAACCCTGGCGTTCACTGGTAACTAGTGTAAATCGATTAACAATGGGGTAACTATCATATTTACCATGCTGAAAAATCATTTCGGCAGCTGTGTTCTGCAGAAGTTGAAATTTATCTGGGGTTTTTTTGCTTGTTTTTTTTTTTTTTAGGAAGACCAATATACACTGAATTACAAGAATCAAGCTGTGACAGTATATAAGATTGTACAACCAGTGCAAAAAGTTTAATACAAAATAAAGTCACATAATCCTTAATTGCCTTAATTAAAAAAAAATACCCTTTTCATCAGATTACTGATTTGTGGCTCAAATGATAGAGTCAAATAAAATCCCTAAAACTCGACACACCCACTTTTAACAACTGAGATGAATCTATCAAAATCATGGCAGGAATAGGGTGCAAGGTATTGCTGAGCCACAAAAGTTTGCCTTGTCAGCACTGAGCATCAGCATATACCTTGTAGCCCATAATTTTAGGTTATTAATACATGATGATATTGCAAAATATGTCAGATTTAGGCTATCAAGTATCGGAAGCAGGATAAAATATCATTGGCATAAGAGAACAAACAAGCCCCAGATGGTAAAAAGATAATGCTTATAGTACTCGTAACTATATTAAACAGTATGGGAGAAAGCAGTGACCCCAGAGGCACCCCACATATTGGGACCCAGGGTTTACATTTTTCCCCCATCCTTCATTACACAATAACTACGTTTCTTCAGAAAATCCCGGAACCACACCAGAGATTCCAAACTCCTTAAGAATTGCAAGCAAAATGAGTGGTCAACAGTATCAAAAGCCCCCGAGATGTCAAATTGAAGTAACACAGATTGAAAACCGTGGCTCAGTGAGTTTCTGATCTAGGTCAACAAAACAGGCAATAGTGATTCAGTACTGTAATTACTTCTAAATCCAAATTGTGAATCTTGAAGTAATGAAAATTTCTCTAAATAACATGTCAATCTCTTTCCAACAATAGCTTCTACCAATTTAGCAAATAGTGGAATACTAGCAATAGATCTGAAACTGGCAGGTTTAGACATATCTAAGTGGGCATTTTACAAAAGTGTACTAGCGTTTTTAGCATGCACTAAAAATAATTGTGCACTAAATGCTAGAGACACCCATATATTCCTATAGTTATCTCTAGCATGTAGCACACGCTAAAATGCTACCGTGCCTTTCTAAAAGATCCTCTAAGTTTTTAGACTTAGGAATTAGGGTGAGTACTATCCAGCTTATTTTGGCAAGAGATCACCGGCCATCTTCCGACACAAATCAGGAGATGGCCGGCCATCTCCTGAACCCAGCCAAATCGGTATAATCGAAAGCCAATTTTGGCCGGCGCCAACTGCTTTCCGTCGCGGAGCTGGCCAAACTTCAAGGGGGCGTTTCGGCAGGGTACAGAAGGCAGGATGGGGGCGGGACGGGGCATGGTTATGAGATGGCCGGCTTCACCTGATAATGGAAAAAAGATGACAAGCATTTCGCCGGCTTTACTTGGTCCATTTATATTTATGCCCAAGCCTCAAAAAAGTGCCCCAATTGACCAGATGACCACTGGAGGGAATCGGGGATCACCTCCCCTTACTCCCCCAGTGGTCACCTTCTACCCCCCCAAAAAATTTTTAAACATTTTTTTGCCAGCCTCTATGCCAGCCTCAAATGTCATACCTAGCTCCCTGACAGCAGTATGCAGGTACCTGGAGCAGTTTTTTGTGGTTGCAGTGCACTTCAGGCAGGTGGACCCAGGCCTATCCCCCCCCCCCCACCTATTATACTTGTGGTGGTAAATGGGAGCCCTCTAACCCCCCCCCAAAAAAAAACCCACTGTACCCACATGTAGGTGCCCCCCTTCACCCCTGGTGGTGGTCTAGAGTTGTGGGGAGTGGGTTTTGGGGGGAAATTGGGGGGCTCAGCACCCAAGGTAAGGGAGCTATGCACCTGGGACCAATTTTTGAAGTCCAGTGCAGTGCCCCCTAGGGTGCCCGGTTGGTGTCCTGGCATGTCAGGGAGACCAGTGTACAGCGCTGTGTAACCCTAGTAGCGCTTTAGAAATGTCAAGTAGTAGTAGCTTCTCCCACAACCAAATACCTTGCATTTTGCCGGGTTTGAGATGGCTGGGCCCAGTTTCCATTATGGCCGAAAACCGAAGCCGGCCATCTCTAAACCCAGCGACCTCAACATTTGACCTAAATGTTGAGATTTAGCTGGCCCCAACCGTATTATCGAAAGAAAAGATGACGGCCATCTTTTTCGAAAATATGGTTGGCTCCGCCCCTTTGCAGAGCTGGCCCCGAAGATGGCCGGCCATCTATTTGGCCAACGCTGTTCAATTATGCCCCTCCGCGTGTCCTAGCTCAACAGCAAATCAACCCATATGCAACATTTAGGTTTTTTTTTATTATGCTGCAGTAGCACTTTTAGCGTATGCTAAAAATAAGCGTGTGTTAAATGCTAGAGATGCCCATATATTCCTATGGACATCTCTAGTATTTAGTGCATGCTAAAAACACTAGTGTGGCTTAGTGAAAGACCCCCTAAGTTAACTAAGGCAGTGATCCATTACAAAAATTTGAGGTGGAGAATGTTTCATCAAAAAGGCAGGACAGCAATCTAGAATACTATGAGATCGAGCAAATTTATGAACTAATGAAGTAACTTCTGTATTAGACACTGTATCAAAGGATGTCCAAAACCTGTTTATGGTTCTGGTTTATTGAGATTTTGCTATGCCACCCCAACTGACTAGCACTGCTCGGTGGTTTACATTAAAATAATACAAAGTTTTTCAGAAAAATAAAAGAAGTACAAAATTCGATAGGACAGTGGATAGACAGGAAATCTTAGTGAGAGATGAAAGTCAGAGAAATAAAGAATACACGAGTAAGATGTACTTTGCCAAAATAATTACACTACGTCAAAAGCTTTAACAAAAAGCCACGCCATTAGTTTAGCTTTAAATGTTTTGATAGAGGTTTCAATGCAGATGCCGAGTGGGAGAGAGTTCCAGTATGAAGTAGCAGCAAAAAAAGAAAGCATGGTTCTGAGTAGACTCTAATTGGGCAGATTTTAGACAGGGTAGATCGTTGAGTGATCAAAGACGAGCCAGGGAATATGGAATAGTGAGAGAGAACAAATAACGTGGGAAACCAAGTCCATAGGATTTAAAAGTGAGGATCAATAGTTTAAAAAGTATGCATTGATGGATTGGTAGCCAATGGTACTTCTGAAGCAATAGTGACACATGGTAGTATCGGTGGGTGTGGCAGAGTAGCTAAATGGCTGTGTTTTGGAGAGATTGGAGTTTTTAATGGAAGTCTGTGAGCAACCTAGGTATATAATATTGCAGTAATCCAATCTTGTAGTCAACAGAAAAAGAATAAGGGAATGAAAAGTATTGGTGCTAAAAAAAACTGCAGATAGCACGGAGCTGATGAAGCACAAAAAAACCCAACGGTTTTACAGACATTATAAATCTGAGGAGAAAACGATAAGTGTGAATCAAGTATGACCCCAAGATACCTAAATGAATCAACAGGATAAATGATAAACCCGAAAAGCTGAAGTGGAGTGGAGGGGGCTGTGAGACTGATGCGACTTTTACATTTTGGATTCTTCTTTTTTGTTGGACCTCACTCTTGGTTATTGATGTAAATCTGGATACTCTGTTAAAGAATTACCCTTTAGGTATCATCTTTGTAAATGTCACCTAAAATGTCTCTTTTGTGTATCCTTTACCTAAACTTCTAGCAAAAATTATATTCACTATTGGTTTATAGAAGTTTAACCACCTGTCATAAGTAGGCGCAGTTTATATTTGATGCGCCAATGCAGCTTTCCTTGAGTACTTGTGATGGCTTAGGCATGTCCTTAAGCCACCATAGAATTGATACTATGCTCATCCCTTTGTGATGCCTAAAATGAGGTGCCAGTTGATAGAATTGTCACCTATGGGGGTAGGGGGGAGGAGAATCATCAACATGAGCTGTGTTAAAATGGGATTATTTTGCTGTTAACCCAGTTATTAGTACCTAGGTTTCATTGTGTAAAACTGGATGTGTGCTAAAATAGCACTAGTGGTAAAATAACCCATCTTAACAGTAGCCCATGTTGATAACTTCCCTCTTAAATGTATATAAGTATGTCATAAACAGAATACATACAGATGATATTTAAAGTGAGCAAGTGCAAAGTGATGCATGTGGGAAAGAAGAACCCGAACTATAACTACATGATGCAAGGTTCCAAATTAGAAGTCACTGACGAGGAAAAGGATTTAGGTGAAATCGTTGATATGTTGAAACCCTCTGCTCAGTGCACAGTGGCAGCTAAGAAAGCAAATAGAATGTTAGGAATTAATAGGAAAGGAATGGAAAACAAAAATGAGAATGTTATAATGCTTTTAAATTGCTCCATGGTGCGACCACACATCAAATACTGTGTGCAATTCTGGTTACCTCATCTCAAAAAAGGTATAACGGAATTAGAAAACGTACAGAAAAGGGTGACAAAAATGATAAAGGGGATGGGATGACTTCCCAATGAGGAAAGGCTAAGGCAGCTAGGGCTCTTCTGCTTGGAGAAGAGACTGCTGAGGGTTGATATTATAGAGGTCTATAAAATCCTGAGTGGAGTGGAACTGGTAGATGTGAATCGCTTCTTTACTCTTTCCAAAAATACTATGACTAGGGGGCATGCAATGAAGCTACTAAGTAGTAAATTTAAAACAAATTAGAGAACATATTTTTTTCACCCAATGTGTAATTAAACTCTGGGATTTATTGCCAGAGAATGTGGTAAAAAAAAGTTAGCTTAGCAAGGTTTACAAAAAGGTTTGGGTAATTTCCTAAAAGAAAAGTCCATAAGCCATTACTAAGATGGACTTGGGATAATGCACTGCTTATTTCTAGGATAAGCAATATAAAATCTGTTTTAACCTTTTGGGATCTTGCCAGGTACTTGTGGCTTGGATTGACAACTGTTGGAAACAGGATACTGAGTTTGATGGACCTTCGGTCTGTCCCAGTATGGCAACACTTGTATTCTTATGTATATGTTCCCTATGAAAATCACCGCAGAGAAAGTATAGACATATATTTACATTTAGGGATGTACCTATCAACATCGTCTACCATTAAAACATGTTATTTTACCACTAGCTTGCTCTATTTTAGCACAGGTCCCATTTTATGCAGTGAAGCCTAGTTTCTAATAACTGGGGTTAACAGTAAAATGACACAACGGTAACTAACTCAAGCTGATAACTTTCCCCTTTAGTATGCACAGCTTTCCCAGTAAACATTAATACCTCCCTAACTCTGCCTCCAGGAACACCTCTACACAGGTCTAATAAACTACATGTGTATAAGACTTTGGTTGTGTGCTATGTTTATATGTATGTGTGATGCTTAAGGTCTGAGTATACCTACATGAGGGACTAGAAAGGCACTAATACCTCCAGACATAACAATCCTCAAAATCTAGAAGAGGCAGGCAAGGAAAGAGAAGGGGGATAATATCTTAAAAGCAAAGCGAAAAGGAGAGCAGTAGATCTGGTTGTTTAAATAACTTAAAAGCCAGGGAACAACTCATATGTCCAGCTCTGTGGTCATAACAGCAAAAAAGCACCAAGGGCCTCCAGGATAGGGATAGCAGAACAAAATTTTGAGACCCAACACGGGCCATGTTTCAGCATAATCGCCTGTGTCAGGGGTCAATGTAGTGCAATCCACTTGATGCAAAAATGCTATCCAAAAAACAAAATTGCAGCAAAACAGTATACAATGTTTATTCAAATTGCACCAAAGAGTCACCGCTCAAGCGCTTCTCGGCCGTGAGTTCAGTCCAAATCACGCCAAAACTGAAAGTCAGCTCTGTGGTCAGCTATTTAGCCATAACTCCGAACCAAACACTCCTAGCATTACTATTGACCACACATTCATTTCCTAAAAGCATCTCATATTAAAACAAGAGGAACATTGGCTGGTACTCCCTGGGGCAGCAGCACTAGTGTTCTGCTCAGTGCCTCATTTTCAGTAGCAGAGTACAAATGCAACATTCACCTTTGAGCAGCCATGAGGATCCTTTCTGGAATACTAAAATCAATGCAGCTAAGACTCCTCCCAATGCTATCTCACATTAGAACATAAGAGTAGCCATGCTGGGTCAGACCAATGGTCCATCTAGCCCAGTATCCTGTTTTCCAAACAGTGGCCAAGCCAGGACACAAGTACCTGGCAGAAACCCAAATCGTGGCAACACTCCATACTACAAATCCCAGGGCAAGCAGTTGCTTCCCACGTCTGTCTCAATGGACTTTTCCTCCAGGAATTTGTCCAAATCTTTTTTAAAACCAGATACACTAACCACTGTTACCACATCCTCCGGCAAAGAGTTCCAGAGCTTAACTATTCATTGAGTGAAAAAATATTTCCTCCTATTTGTTTTAAGAGTATTTCCATGTATCATATCTCCCCTCATCTTTCTCAAATAATCACTTACTGAAGAGCAATGAAGGCATTCTACTGGTACAAGGTCTTAAAAATGCTCCCTGCTTCTTCATCAAATCTCCCAGCTCATGATGTGGCATGCTTCATATCTTACAAAAAGAGGCCAACCCTGTATGTCATAGCAGAAGCAACTTGATTATCAGACCCGAGTAAAGAAATGCCTCATTTTAACCTTATCTGGGGAATTTAGACAACCTTGAATCACCTAAAGACAACACAAGGACGATATGACTGCCTGCTCCATAAATAAAATTTGAAGAGTGGTCCAAATTGTGACTGTAGTCATCCTAACCAGACTATTGCTTACTCAGCAAGTGCCTGCCCTCAATGACGCATTCCTGGTAATACGATATCACATCCATCCGTACGGCATCATCTGAAGCTCTGGAAGGAATCAAAGGGTTTGGGATTCTTCTTTTTCCATCCATACAAAGAAGCAGAAGGACAAACGTAACTCACATCCCAGTCTGTGAGCTACGGACATGTCTATAGGCAACTGGCAGAATGCATTGGGCAAACCTAGTACACAAATGCTGAATCTTGAAAGTAGGCTAACTCCTTAAACAACAAAAAGCTGGAACCATCTACATAGTCGGTATCTGAGATTCACATAGGTAAACTGAGCCTAAATTGGTGGGGGGGGGGGCATGGGGGAGAAAGAAAGTGTGTATTCATAGGCGTAGCTGTCTGTATGAGTGATGCTAATTTCATACATGTTAGTTCACCGTGATTCTTAACCAAGACCAATCTCAGAAAAGCTATTTCTTCATCTCTGCAATTGAGACAAAGGAAATATTTCAGTTTTCAAAGCCACAGGTGGGCACACTTTCAATTCACAAACTGCTTTATCCCAATTTTATAATTTACAGTTCAAGCACTGAATAGAGGGAGAGGGACAGAAAGAAAAAAGAAATAGAAATGTAGGTGTAAGTCAATGTTTGCTGTCAGTGGGAGCCTCGTTAATTTTCCTGAACAAGTCCCAAAATCCGGCATGTTCTAAATCCCAAGGCTCCACTTGGACTCTTTAAAAAGCATGTGGAGTAATTAGAATTGCAAACAGGTACATGGCCACTGTTGATGCAGTTGTCTTATTGAAAATACCTCAGCATAAATTTTCATTTGTTCTCAATGAATATTTAACTTGTAGCTTGGAAAGGAGGCATATGTTTGCATTAGGAAATAAGATAAACTGAGAGTAGCGGGAGCCAGCCTCATACTTCAGTGGTAAGTGCTGCGTACTATCCTGTATAAGACCTAGTTTCCATTGCTGAGTTCAGCCACTACTCTATATTTATGTATTTATTTAACCTTTAGTGGAGGAGTAGCCTGATGATTATAGACAAGTGGGCTGCAGACCAGGGAAGCCGGGTTCAAATCCCACTCCTTGTGATCTTGGGTAAGTTACTTAGCCCATAGCCAGACATTGGGTTTTGGGAAGGGCATAAAACTTTGTCCCCCAAATACTTGAGCTGGCAGGGGTCCCCAAGCCCCGCCAATGGAAGTGCTCCTCTACCCACAGACTGTATGTTCCCTGGTCGGTGACTACTGATGCCACACTGGGCCTCCCCCCAGCACCACTGTTGCTCTACCTACAGTCCTGCCACTGTGTGTGGGGGAGTGCTGTTTCACTATCACATTTTCAATCCTGAGCGAGAGGCAAGCTCTGCAGGACTCCAGGGAAGCTGCCTGTCCCTAGTGATTGAAAACACAATATTGAAGTACCATCTCCTACTGGCAGTAATGCAGTTGGAGGACTAATGCTCAGCTTAAAAGGAAACAGTGCCCACTGCAAACTCGGTTTCCATGAAACAGAGCATGTGCAGGGGAAAGGGGTGAGGCAGGCAGCAGGCCTCTCCTACACATGCTCAGGTTCACAGAAACTGAGCATATACAGGGAGGGGAAGGCCTGATGACTTGGGGATCCCCGCCAGCCAGAAGCCCAAACCTAAATTGGGGGGGCTCAAGCCCCCAAGGTCTCCCTGTGGCAACCCCATCAGGTACAGAAATATCTGAATGAAACTCACCTTGAGCTACTACTGAAAAGGCTGGGCTAAAATCCATATCCCTATCCCCTCAGTTACTTCCCTTTTCAATATCATGTGAAGTGAGGTATAAACAATAAAATCCAATAAGAAAAGAAAACCACTCTATAGACCCTACCCTTCTCCCTCCAGCTAATCATGAAACAATATTCAATCAGGAATCTAGAACAAAAGTCCTGCAAAACAATAATACCTTAAGTTTCTTTCAAAACTGAGGAATGTAGAAGTCAGGTTGGGGTATAAAAGACTAATATATCCCTAAGGAAAACTGGACAACCACAATTAAAGGCCCTGAAAATCAACCAAATCACCTTAAATTCACCTAGTGGATACGCACGTCTGAAAAATAATTTTTATTTTCTGGCACGCATCCACTATGCAGGCCAAAGTGGAATTTGATGCGCTAGGTCATTACTACCCAGTTACCGCGTGAGACTTTACCACTAGGTCAATGGCTGGTGGCAGGGCCGGTCCTAGGCAGAGGCGACCGAGGCGGCCGCATAGGGCCCCGCGCCTAAGGGGGCCCCGCGCAGCCCGCCTCAAGTCTGCCTCGCCTCTCCTACCACCGCCACTGCTCGCCTGCCCTCCATGTCCAGCGACGCGACTCTCCAGTCCTCGTTCCCCTGCTCCACCTCCCTTCAGCCGTCTGAGCCCCTCCCTGTCTGAGCCCCCCCTCCCCGACCCGCCAAATGACCCTCGTGTACCACCCGACCCGCCGGCACCTCACCTGACCCAGCATTTTTTAAAAAGCTACAAGCGGCAGTGCCTCCTCGCGTCTGTGAAAGAAGAAAAGTCGCTTCGTCCATTGGCCAGCCTTCCCTCATGTCCCGTCCTTGCGGAAGTTACATCAGAGGCCAATGGACGAAGCGACTTTTCTTCTTTCACAGACGCGAGGAGGCACTGCCGCTTGTAGCTTTTTTAAAAATGCTGGGTCAGGTGAGGTGCCGGCGGGTCGGGTGGTACACGAGGGTCGTTTGGCGGGTCGGGGAGGGGGGCTCAGGTGGCTGGAGGGAGGGGGAGCAGGGGAATGAGGAGAGTCGCGTCGCTGGACATGGGTGGAGGGCAGGGGACACAGGAGGGTCGCTGGACATGGGGGACAGCAGGGGAGGGGGTTTCTGGACATAGGTTGAGGGCAGGGGAGGGCAGGGGGCACAGGAGGGTCACTGGACATGGGTGGATGGCAGGGGAGGGGTTTCTGGACATAGGTTGAGGGCAGGGGCACAGGAGGGTCACTGGACATGGGTGGATGGGCAGGGGAGGGGGGCTTCTGGACATAGGTGGATGGCAGGGGAGGGCAGGGGGCACAGGAGGGTCACTGGACATGGGTGGATGGCAGGGGAGGGGGTTTCTGGACATAGGTTGAGGGCAGGGGCACAGGAGGGTCGCTGGACATGGGTGGATGGGCAGGGGAGGGGGGCTTCTGGACATAGGTGGATGGCAGGGTAGGGGGTTTCTGGACATGGGTAGATGGCATGGGAGGGGGTTTCTGGACATAGGTGGATGGCAGGGGAGGGCAGAGGGGACAGGGGGAGGTTGCTGGACATAGATGGATGGCAGGGGGGACAGGAGGGTCGCTGGACATGGGTGGATGGAGGAGAGAGAAGAAATGCTGGACATGGATGGAGGCGAGGGAAGAGTGAGGAAGGAGATGAGGTGAGGGAAAAGGAAGAGAGGAGAAAAAGTGCACATGGATATAGAAAATAGGTAAAAGCTGGATCCACGTTATGCCTCCTCCAGTCAATTCCACGGAGGAGGACCCAGCTTTTACTTACGGATGTAGGGCAAGAAATTAAGAAGAAAGGCGGAAAGTAAAGAAATAAATGGAAAGGAAGCCCTGGAAACGGAGTTAAGAGGACAGATAGCAGCACAGTCGGATACTGAGCCAGCATGATCAGAAAAACAAAGTCACCAGACAACAAAGGTAGAAAAAACTATTTTATTCAGGATTTATTAATTGGAATACAGGTATGTTAGTTTTTGGAAATGTGCATCTGTGATATTTTTCATGTAAGTTTTAATTTTTGTAGTATTGCTGCATGCTGAGTCTGACTTCTTGAGGTAACTTTCCATTTCAGTATTTTGCCTTCATGTGTTTTTCAGGTGTGATCAAGGAAGGTGCAGTATTCTGCTAGCGTATAGTTTGAATCCCTTTTTGTTTGTTTTTTTTTTTACTAGGTTGTGCACTGGTGTTTTAGAGTCAGGTGTAATTACAGTTGCCTTTCCACGCCACGCATAAGGTTGTAGCTCGTTCTGTCCTTGGAATTAGTGCTGTTTATGGTTTGTTAAGGTTATGAGTGTGTTTTTGCACAAGTTTGTGTATAGTGTTTTGCAGTGGAGAGATTGTGTGTTGGTCTTACTAAGGTGGCACCAAACATCAGAAAGGGTGTAGAGCCTAAATCATGACACACTACCTCTAAAAGGGTGTTTTGTGGCTCTGCATGAGAATTGTGGTATTATGATCCCTTGCTAGCTTCATATTGTTGACGGTCTGCATTTTCCATATGGCTGGTATATTGGTGTATAAGGTATTAATTGTGACAATTTGTTTTTACTTATTTTTTTTCTGTGTGTTGTCAGACAATTATGGATGACAGAGTGGGAGTCTTCTTGAGTCAGAGAGCTGTGGTATATATTTTAAAACAATTTTAATACCTTGGTGGTCTATATGTTTTTATATTGTACATTATATTTCACACATCACTTTATTTTATTGTATATCTTTTCATTTCATTTTTATTTTATTGCATATATGGGTTACAGAGTAATAGGGGAATTTGAAAGTACTGAATCTTTTCTTAATATTTTTCCTTTATTCTCCTTTGTTATGAGAATTGGAACTACTAATTGTAGTGGACTTGAACTGAATAATTTCTGGGGAGGGGAGGTTTCATGATAGCATTGTGCTTATTATTTCAATCAGTTTTTTTGTACAAGTTTAGCTTCATTTGTCTTTATTTGAAATTTCATAAATAAAAAATGTTCTAAAAATGGAATAATCTTATCAATGCGGTGGAGGTAGGGGCGGGGCTACGGTGGGAGCGAGACTATGGTGGGGCGGGGCTAGGATGGGGCCCCACCAAATTGGTCTGCATAGGGCCCCGCACTTGCTAAGATTGGCCCTGGCTGGTGGTGAGGTCTCAGACCCAAAATGGACGCGTGCCAATTTTTATTTTGATGCACGTCCATTTTTGGCAAAAATTTTAAAAAGGCATTTTTTGCAGGTGTGCTGAAAAATAGATCTGTGCGCGCCCAAAACACACGCAGGCCATTTTTCAGCGTACCTTAGTAAAAGGACCCATGTTAGCAGTCCCAGAGTTGTATGGGGAGTCTCACTCACTGTGCAACAGTGACACCAACTGGAGAGAAGTTGAAAGGAGCTGGGCTTTGTGGCCCCTGGCCAAAGATTATTGCTGCAGTTGCTGAGATGAAAGGGAAGAAGGAATTTATAGAATGGGGGAAACACCCTCACCATGAGTAATTGCTTGTGGTGCTAAAGTCCATTACAGGTTAGTTGGAATTGGGCAGGAAGCCCAGTGGAGAAGAAAAAAGTGAAGAGCCAAACTGAACAATTACTGAGGCTTGGACAACAGTGAAATAAAACTCAAGTTCTTAGCCTTACAGGGATTGGATCTTGAACATTCAATTGGTTCAGCTAATGCCTCTGACCTTAGAACATTCTTCTTCTATTTGAAAAATATTCTAAAAATTATTAGATCATTATACTTCTGAGAACTCCAGCTGCCTGAATATTCTATTTGTAAGAGCTCCTATTATATTCCACGCCTCCTGCGAGTGAAAATTCTGCAACTAAGCACTATTATAACATTCAGGTTCTAAAAATTCTTCTTAAAAGACTTTTATCTATGCTGTCGAATGTTTCTGAAGGAGGAATCTGCAATATATGGGTTTTCCTTATAAACCACAATGACAGAAACCCGTCCTCTAAATAAAGGCCAGACATTATGGCAACAGTTTTGAACAGCCCACATTGTTCATTGCCCACCTACACTGCAGCCAGTTTTCAAAGGAAACCCATACATGTTGTTTTCTTTACAAAGTAGCAACTCTCAAATAGTTGAACAAAAACCAAGTAAGCAACTAAAAACTTTCAGGTCAATGTTAAACCTGCAAGTCAGCATTTTTAAGCATTGGCTGTCATATACTTTTCTGTATTTGCATGTTCAGAGCTAAGCTATACCCAAATACCAACGCTGAATATCTGGGATTATGTGACCGCTGGGATAGCCTTTTTTCTGTCCTAAAGTAACCGGGTAGCTATCTAGGTACCATCGCTAAAAATCCAGGTTAGACCTGGTCAGCATGATAGGGGCCCTCCTATCCATAGGCGCCAGCTCTTTGGGTGCTATGGGTGCCTGAGCACCCCCAATATTTGTCCCTTTAAATCTGTAGATCAAGGTCAAAAAGCTCCATGCTGAAGAGCTACAGGGAAACACAGGAAGGAAGTGCTTCTATACTGAGCTACTGCTCCTGCCTCCCCCTTCAGCCTGTTAGTTGTGTCTGACCAATATACTGCAGGGGGAGGAGGGAGATGTTGTAGCCTAGAAACTGCCAATGAGGAAAAGTGCAGGAGACAGACACCAAGGAGGTTGGAGAAGGAACAGCTGATGACCTGATGTCATAAGGCTAAAGCCAACTCCCCCGCACAGCCGCCATCATAGTACACCCAAAACAAAGCAAACAAACTATCAGCTGCTGCATCCACATTGTTGGTGGTCATTGTTATTTTATCTCAGCTATATTTAGAAACATGCTGGCTTGTGCAGCAAATGGATATACAGAGAGGAACTATCACATCAGAGTAACATTTCATTGATTAGAGTAGTAATTAGATCTAAAATGTAATCATTATGTCATTTGGAGGGGCTGGATATAGGGACACACTAGCTCCCTAGCAAGCATTGTATTGGTACTGAGATTTTTTTCACCTAGTAAAGGGCTACCAAAGCAGACATCATGTTATGAGACTCAGGTGCTTAACATTCAGAGTTTTTATTTTTAAGTACAAAGGTTTTTTAAAACATTAATTAGGTTGAAACTTGCATATAACATCTTTTTTTTTCTGTGTATAGATCAAAAGAGAAAGATGGTATGTGGGAACATGCTCCTTTTGTTTTGTGGAATGCAGTGGTATATTATAAAAATGCACTTGATATTTTTTATTACTACTATTTAAAAGTGAGGTTTTGAATAGTGAGGGAAGAGCTACCTTCATGCAGAAGTTCTGTCTAGAGTCAGTCTAAATGTGCCAATATTTTCCAGTTCTGTTGTAAATATTTATTTATTCTTCCTTTATCCTCCACCTTTTAAGGCACTGCCTATCCAGTTGAAAAACCTTTAGATGTTTTTCAAGTGGACCACGAAAAGGCAGTCTGTTATTTCTACTAAGTGTTTGCTGTTGTTTTGAATGACTCAATATGGCTCCAAGCTCCACCTACTGGCTTCAGCCCACAGAATGGGCCAAGCATGCTCCTACAGTCTCCTATTCTTTTTCCAACCTCCTTGACAGTCACTGAGAAAAGGAAGAGACAGATTCAGATAACTTTATTGGCAAGACAATTTTACAGATATGTTGCCAAAGTAATAACTATAGCAGTTAAGGTAAGAGAAAGAATGACAGAAGTACTGGAAGAGGAATAAAGGGGGCAAGGAAAGAATGAAGGGGTTTAAAGGGTTTACTAGCTGGGTGAGAGAATGCTGAAAGAGACAGAAAGGAAAAGGAAAAGAGAATGGATGATGGGGGCATGGACCGATAGTAGATTTTTGGGAAAGTAGTAAAACAGGCTAAGAGAATGAGAGGAGCAGAGGGGGCTTAGGCTGTGTGGAGCACGGTTGCCAGATGGGTGGTTTTCCTGCCCAATTGGGCGGTTTTCCGCAACCCGCCGCGGGAAACTTTTGCCCGCGGTGGGTTGCGGTTTTTTGGGCTCGTTTTGTTTTTTTTGTGCGGATTTTGGGGCGTTTTTTCGGCCGGCGGGGGGTGGGGCTAATGGCGACAGAGGCGGGGTTTGTGATGTTTTGGGCGGGGTTTGGTGACGTATTGGGTGGGGTGATGACGGTGGGGGCAGGGCTGATGACGGCAGGGGCAGGGGTGATGATGGAAGGGGTGGGGCTGATGACGGCGGGGGTGATGACAGAAGGGGCGGGGTTGATGACGGTGGGGGTGATGACGGAAGGGGCGGGGTTGATGACGGCGGGGGTGGGGTGTGTGTGGTTTTTGGGCGGGTTTTGGGCTGTTTTGTGTAGGAATTTTTTTTTTTATTTGGCAACCCTGGTGTGGAGAAGGTTACTGGTAGAAGAAGACTGGGAGAAAGGAAGATGAGCAGGTATAGGGGACACAAGCTGCAGAGAGAAGAGGAGCTGAAAGAGATGGAGAGTAGCTGTGTGGGGTGGAAAGAAAAGACATGAAGGTAAGAAAAAGGTGATTAGTGGCAGGAGGGTGTAAGACGAGAAGAAACTGAGATGAGAGAGACTATGGAGAGAGAAATACACATGGAGGAAAGAGAAATTATGATGATTTGAGAGAAAGACAGGAAGAGAATTCTTAACAAAAGGAATGTGAGGCTCAGAGAGAAAACCAAGAACAAGCAGAGACAGAGGACTGAAGTTAATTTTAGACACAAAGATTGGAAAATTGTCTAAGTTTTTAGTAAAGATTTCTGTGCCAGTAGGGCTGGGTCAAAGGTGGGCAGTAGTTGTATTTTGCCCTTCTACACCAGCCCTGTGGTCACCAGAATTAAATATGGTATTCTACTGGAAGGTCATAGGGGAGCAGGAAGGAATTGGGGTGTAGTGAGCTGAATATGCTGTATCAGCCAAAAGAAATAACATGGCAGTAGCAGAGGTGGATGGAGTTTGGAAGGGGTAAGAAGTACACTGCCCTCAAACTATAAGTGTTTCTTGGTTTGGCTTCCATCTTGGCTCAGTTACTAAGCCCTGGCTTTCCATTCTTACTCCCAACACAGCTCTGCTGTTGAACTTCTGACTTAGCTCAGACTAGCTTTTTTTTTGGAGGGGGGGGGGGGGGGGGGGAGACCTGTGTGGTTGTGCAGAGAGAGAGAGAGAGAGAGAGATGAAGTCACCATTAATAAAGGAGGGAGCATTGTGTCAAACCTACTACCGCCAAATGAGGTGCTAATTTCAATTTTTGCAAAACACACCAGTTGACCTTTAGTCAGTCCTAATACAGCTTCCAATGCAACCATGTACTTAGAGCTTTGGTAGGTGGTCTGGCATATAGTGGGTTGATATGAATGCATGTCTTTTGTTTCACTGATTTCCTGCTCAGCATGTGATCTTTGTAGTTTTCAGCATAGGAGCCAACTTTTGAAAATTATTGGGGGTGCTAAACCCAAAAGGAATTATCTATTTCTGGACACAGTCCGAAGTTTCTTCAATATTGAGGATGCTTGAGCTCCCACAAAGCTGGCTCCTATGCTTTTCAGTCTAATGGCAGGAAGCATCACATGCAACTGTGGCCCTGAGGGCTGTGGAGCAACTGACTGCTGAGCTTCAAGGTTTGTGCATTCAGGTGGTGCAGCAGCTCATAGGGCCTTTCTGGATAAGGAAATGTTAATGTACTTTAATCTGTGAGTTCCAGGGGATGGAAAAATGTGAATGGTGTCAGGGAATAGAGATGCTTTGGGTCACTGGGAAGAGGGAGTAGGAATATGATCCTTGCCAGAAAGGGTGGGGATATACTTAAAAATGAGATAAATATGCTTAGGAGGGATAGGTGAGCCTAGCTTACAGAGGAGAGGAACTGACCAAGGTGGGCTGAACGAGAACCTAATGGGAGGAGGAATTAGTAGGGGGCAAGGTAGGTCAGGTCAAGAGGAAGTAGGGAGCAGAGAAGTGTACGATGGAAGAGTGGTGTACATAAGTATGGTCATAGTGAGACAGACTGAAGGTCCATCAAGCCCAGCATCTTGTTTCCAACAGTGGCCAATCCAGGTCACAAATACCTGGCAAGATCCCAAAAAGTACAAAACATTTTATGCTGCTTATCCCAGAAATAAGCAGTGGATTTTCCCCAAGTCCATTTTAATAATGGTCTATGGACGTTTCCGTTAGGAAGCCAGCTAAACCTTTTTTTAAACCCCGCTAAACTAACTGCCTTTACTACATTCTCTGGCAAAGAATTCCAGAGTTTAATTACACGTTGAGTGAAGAAATATTTTCTCAGATTCATTTTAAATTTACTATTTTCTAGCTTCATTGTGTGCCCCCTAGTCCTAGTATTTTTGGAAAGAGTAAAAAGCGATTCATGTCTACCCGTTCCACTCTACTCATTATTTTATAGACCTCTATCATATCTCTCCTCAGCTGTCTTTTCTTTAAGCTGAAGAGCCCTAGCTGCTTTAGCCTTTCCTCATAGGGAAGTTGGGGTGGGGGTGGGGGTGTTAAGGTACCCCAAAACAAAATTCAAACTATGTATTGGGAGAAAGAAATGATGGAAAAACATAAGACGGTGAGAGGAGGAAGAAGATATCAAAGCAGGGAGGGGTTGAAAAAGAAGTGGGAATGGTCTGGGAGAAAAGAAAGAGAATGGTGTACTCAGGTTATTTAGGAAAGAATGAATATTGAGGACTGGATGGGAGGGGGAGAATGTGGTGTTGTATAGATGGGCCAGGATGGACTGGAAGGCATAGCTTGAGTGTGGTGTAGGGGCTGGGGAGGCAGAGAGATTGGTGACACTTGCAATATTTCCCCTAGCATTTCCTTTCTCCACAGCTCCTCCCTGTGTGTGCGCACCACCTGCTGTGATGTACATTTACTTTAATACAATACCACTATTTAACTCTCTTCCCGGAAATGGCGATCGCCATTACGGCATACTGTAAGCCACATTGAGCCTGCAAATATGTGGGAAAATGTGGGGTACAAATGCAACAAATAAATAAATTTAAAGACATCCTGGTGTCCATAACTCACCATGCTTTGTTTTCCTTTTTATGGACCTAGTAGTTTATGCTGAGTTCAGCACCCACCAATCATTTTGAAAAGTTGGCTCCTATTTTCCATCTAGTAAAATTATGCTGAATATCGATCTGTACATTCTTGTGCATGTGTTGGACAGCTGAATGGGGTTAAAATAGCAAGGGAACATTTGAAAATTATATGAATACATCCTATTCTCCTTCCCTGGCCAATAGGCATGCCTTCTTTTAACCTGGTTATATGAACAAACAGGGGGTGAGCCGTTGTTAGCACACATTCAGTTCATTAGAACACCCTCAAAAAATGTGGTGCTTGCAAATGTGATTTAACATGTATTAACCAGTGAATTAACATATGTACAATCCATTTGTACCCATTAAAATGTTCTAATATACACCTGCAAACATTTTATTAAAACAAATGTCTGAAATGAGCCAAAAACTGCTCCAAAAACTAGGGAAAAGATTGAAAAATCCAAAAAAAGAACCAAACATGGTTTGCCTTTGCCAACCCATAGTCCCTATTCAAAAGAGAATGAGACAGAGGAATCATCAGCCAAGCCATTTTATCAAGGTAAATCACTTTTGTACCCAAACAAATGGCTTTTGAAATGTGTCTTCTGTATGTTCAAGGGAAAGAAATGTAAATAGATTTGTGCAAAAGAGAAATGGAAGCACGTGGCTGTGACGTATCAGTTTTGTCTGGTGAAGCACCTCCACTGCATTGCAGTAATGTACAATTATACAAAGGAAGCAATAATACAATGTGCAAACCTAAAAATGTAATACCTGCTCTGTTATTATTTTTTAAATCCTTGGAGCAGCTTTTGCTGTGACCTTGGAGCAGCATGTCACAAATGACAACACAGGTTCTAGATTTGAATAGCTCATGTTTTTTCATGATTACATGACTCACATCATACATACAAACTACAAGGACCAACCAGAAACCAAATATGTGTGTCGTCCTTTGTGCCAACTGCCAGTCTAGCTGCCATGGCTACTGCCAGAGAATGGAAAGACTGTTTCAACTGCTGCTTCTTTCCGGTGAAACACAAGTGGAAGATTAGCCTAGTGCCTGAAGCACTGGGCTACCAACCAAGGAAACTCATTTCAAATCCTGCTGCTGCTCCATGAGCCCTTGAGCAAATCAAATAACTCCATCGAATCAGGTACAAAGCTAGGTTGTGAGTAGATAATGACATGGGGACGGTGACCCATGGTAACCGCGGGGAAGGGGATGGGGACAGAGACTGCGGGATGGAGTGAGAACAGATTCCATGGGGACAGATCCCGCAGGGATGGGTACAGAGCATGTGAGGACAGGAACAAACTTTGTCCCCATGTCACTTCCTAATTTGAAGCCTGTTAATGAACTGGACTGTTGTTTATGTTTGATGCAAACAACAATATTTTTAATTTTTTGGAAAAGCAAGCAAACATGCTGGCCACAGCTAGCAAAATTTGCGTGGGGGATCCTGTACATCCTTCTACCAGCACATCTTCTAAAATGACATCTTCTATTGCAGGAAAGACTGTGGAAGACAGGAGAGCTAGACTGAATCCTGAGATTGTTGATGTCTTCTTATTCATCCACAGATTTAAAAATCATAACAGTGCTTCATAGGGCATATTTCTCCCCTCTAGTGCATACAGAACTGTTTGTATTTTGTACCCCTGGGCATTTTAATAGAGTGGATTAGGATTCCTTGGGGTAATAGAAGTCAGCTATTGTTGGGGTTGGAAGGGTAGAGAGTGGTGGTGGTAGTAGGGTTATTATAGATGCTCATTGTTATTATTGTTTTCTATTTGTAATTTATACACAATAGTTGCACATATATATAAGTATTTGAAGCTTCTGCAGATGAGCACAGAGCCCACAGCGATGGGGAAAGGGCCAAAACCTGCAGGGATGGGACAGAGATGGAGATGTAGTCTGCGGGGATGGAGACAGAACCCACGGAGATTGGACGGGGATGGGGTCAAATTTTTTCCCTGTGTCATTCTCTAGTTGTGAGTCCTCTGGGGATAGGAAAAGATGCAAGCTAAATCCAAATAAATAAGAATTATACAGCAGCAGTTCTGTTTTTTGTCACTTCCCAGCTTTTGGGACTATGAAGGATAAGAACTAAATACGACTGAAAATATACTCCAAGGGGTGGGAGGAGGTGTGTATGTGTGTGTGTGTGTGGGGGGGGGGGGGGGGGGGGGGGTAATGCTACAACTACCTATATGGCTGAAAGGCAGGGTTCCACATTCTTTTACCTGAATACATGGCAGGTGGTTTCATAAAAACCCATTTCTGTGAGTAATGCACCATTTTATCTGTTGAACTGGTTTTAAAATTGACTTCTAGGGATGTAGATGTGAGACCAGTCCCTTGACTTAGGCTGCAGGGTTTCTATGCTACAGAGTGGAGGATCCAGCTATGAATTCCCCATCCAACAGAACCAGTCAGACATGGGCACACCATACAGTTGACACATTTTGACTCTAGGAGTGAGAACAGATGTCACCCTTTTGGGTAGAGGTAGGGGCATAGAAAATTCAATAACAGCAATGGGGCCCACACATTTCTTTAAAAGCATATAAAGGAGGTTCATTTTTGTTTTTCTTTGGCCCCCTTTTACCAAGCTGCAGTAAAAGGGGGCCTGCGTTGGCGTCAGCGCGTGTTTTACACGCACGCCGAGGACCCCTTTTACCGCAGCTGGTAAAAGGGCCAGTCTCGCTTTCCTTCAGGTGGCGGTAAGTGCTCCTGAGCTAATCCGGCAGTAATAAGGCAGCATGCGGCACTGCCCGATTACTGCCGGGTAGTATCTGGCGCTACAAATTTGTGTAGCGCTGGAAATGATGGCGCGGTGAGAGGGGGAAGTACCGCCGGGTTGCTGCGTTAGCCCGGTGGTACTTCCTAAATAGCGAGCATTGGGCTTACCATCGCTTATTAAAAGGAGCCCTTTGTCAGGAAAGAGTCTCCTCCTGGAACAAGATGCACAATGTACAGGTTCTTAAATACTTAAAAATAACCAGCCCGGTATTCAAAGGGGTTTATACATCTAGCAACAACCACTAATCCCCTCATTTTGTAACCTGAGTGCCTAAATGTAAGTGCCATTTGCAAATTAAGATTATAGAAAATTAGCACTTATGTGAATGGATGTTACAGATTTACGTGTGCTAGTTAACATAAGAATAGCCACATTGGGACAGACCAATGGTCTATCTAGCTCAGTATCCTGCTTCCAACACTGGCCAATCCAGGTCACAAGTACCTGGCAGAAGTCCAATTAATAGCAGCATTCCATGCTACCATTCCTGGTGGCTTCCTCCAAGTCTATCTCAATAGCACACTATGGACCACATCATCCACCAGCGAGTTCCAGAGCTTAACTATTCTTTGAGCGAAAATATATTTCCTCTTATTTGTTTTAAAAAATATGTATATGTAATTTCATTAAGTGTCCCTGGTCTTTGTACTTTTTGAAAGAGTGAAAAATAATTCACTTTTACCCATTCTACAACGCTCAGTTATATTCCCCCTCAGCTGTCTCTTTTCCAAACTGAAGAGCCCTATCCTCTGTAGCTTTTCCTCATATGAGAGGAGTTCCATAATCTTATTGTGCAACCTACACAGTGCACAAATGCAAGGAATTCCTTACAATCACCCCTTTGTACCAAGCCCTCCCTTCCGAGATTTAAGGTACTCCTTAAAACCCATCTTTTCAGATTACCATTTGAGGACCAGACTCTGACTTAGGCATTGTCTGAGTGTAGGATTGTCTCACTTGTGACCTTACAGTACGGCTTTTCCTATGGTCTTCTCTGCTTTTATTCTTCTGTCCTATGATTGATGGCATTCTTTTCTAACTTAAGAGATTTGATTTGTAAACTGCTTTGCTGTTTCTAACAAAGGCCAGTATATTAAGCCAATTAAACCATAAACCTTAAACCAAACCACATGGGCAGGGTATGGGTATCTCTGGCAATTATTCACCCATGTTATAGAATAATGTAATTTATGCACTAAAGTGCCACGACTCACTATGAATTATAACCAACTAACAACATTATATTGATAAACGTAAGTAAAAATCTTTTGCAAAATCAATTTGATGTTTTTTAAATGGAAGATTTGATGAAGAGATGTTTTTGAAAAGAGTATAACAAGAAAAGAATAGTTAATGAATAAAAGTACAGTAAATATTCAACACTGGACCGATGAGGAATATTGGTGTCAATGATAATACCATAATGATGTAGACCTGCTACAATAATCAGCTTTCTGATGGTCTATGAATGAAGTGAATTTCTATTATTGAGAATTTATTTGTGGATTGGAAATCTTTATTCTCAAAATACTATAGAGCAGACTTGTCCAACCTTTTTCTATCAGGGACCACATTTTAAATTATGTAACATTCAGAGGGCCAAAATACGTACCGTTGTATTTGCTGCATGTTTCTTCAAATAGTGGCAAAATATGACAGTGCATCATCTCCTCCCCAGCCTTCACCCAGTTTCTTCTCTCTCATCTGGCTTCAGCTGCAGAAGAAAATGGCAGGATTCCTGCTTTCCCACCATGACTTTGCTCTCCATAAATTTGAGCCACAGAGGGCCGAGACAAGGTAGGGAAACAGGAATTCTGCTGTAAGCACCACAAGAATTACCAAGCTTCTGAGGGCCAGAAAAAAAACACTTGGAGGGCCAGGTTCTGGCCCTCGGGCCATAAGTTGGACGAGCCTGCTATAGAGCTTTATTGAGACCACATTTGAGCACACATTGAGGCATGCGCATTTACACCTTCCATAGCATAAATGGACGTGCCATATATAAATGGTATATAAATGATGACTTATGCTAGTATTCTATAATGGAATATAGAATTCATGTGTAGCACCCAGCATTTTGGCACTTAACTTTCAGCATACTTTATAGAATTGCCTGGTCGATAATGAAAATGATTTAACCAGACAGATATGGCCACTGTCTAGTTAAATTGCTTGTTTGGGACTATCCACTAATTTTCAGCAGCACTTCAGTGGTTACCTCTGCTAAAAATTAGCAATTAGTGCTTAAGAGAAAGCCAGCTATTTTGGGGATGTTCTGGGATTGAGTCGGCACTTGGCCACTTAAGTGCCGATACTCAGCACTTAACCGGCCAGGATATCCACATAAATGGGACCGCATAAAATACAGTCCAATGTTTATGAGGAAACCCATGGCTGATTAAGTGCTGAATATCGACTAAACTGGCCACGTATTAGCCGGTGATGCATAAATCGAAAATTCAGTGCCGGAGCCCAGACATAGCTTGGCATGGAATATCCAGGAATAATGCCAGTAGCGGTCAACAAAATGCTCACTGCCACTGACTGAATATTGACCCCTAAATGTATAAACCCCCATCTGGGCATTTTCAGTTGCACTATGGGGTCCTTTTACCAAGCTGTGGTAAAAAGGGCCCTGTGCTTAGTGGCAGGGGCCGTTTTTGCTGTGCACTGATGCCATTTTTACTGCAGCAGGTAAAATAGGCTGAAAATAGCCATGGTCATGCGGTAAGATTGCTCTTACTGCATGGCCACTCGAGGGGGAGCACTTACCGCTACACTTTGAGGTGGCAGTAAGGGCTCCCGCGTTAACTTGGCGGCAACCGGGTAGTATGCGGTGCTTCGTGA
Source organism: Microcaecilia unicolor (assembly GCF_901765095.1). NCBI lineage: Eukaryota > Metazoa > Chordata > Amphibia > Gymnophiona > Siphonopidae > Microcaecilia > Microcaecilia unicolor. The sequence goes on from NC_044031.1 coordinate 381,358,390, forward strand.
TTACCACTGGGTTAGAGCCGCACTAAAAAAATCCAGGCCAATTTTTTTTAATGCGGGAAATGGCGTGTGCCAGGGCTGGAACTACCGCTGGTGCCCGCAGTGGGCCGGCAGTAGCTCCAGATCAGCCCGCGGTAAGCCCACTCTGTAAACGGGTCCCTACATGAACACTGCCAGTGGGAATTCTTACAGACTGCCCCATCATGATCTGGAAGTTGCCAGGACAGAACTTGGGCATCCCACCCATCTATAGATATCCAATGATATTCAGCCGCAATCTGTACAGTTAAGTGGTTTACGTTATGGCAGCATTTTTGCTGAGTATCACTGGCAATCTATATAAGTAAGCAGTTGAGGCCCACCTCTTTTGCAGATAGCAGCACTGAATATACATAAAGTATTTAAACCTCATGCTGGCATTTAAAATATCACTGTATATATAAATGTTATCACTATTCACTTTGGAAGAACCACCCATCAATGGCTACATTGTCTTCAGTCCAGAGGGATTTCACTTCTAAAATGTGTTTAAAACTTACAAATACTTTCATGTAGAAGTAATTGAATCCTTTCCTCTACCTTCCAACATAGAAGTCCCTTCCTTAAAATGTAGTGTTGTGCTATCCCTTTGACTTCCAGATGTAATTCCCACCTTACATGGATGGAATTATTTTGACTTCTGTACATTCAATTTTAGCTGAACCCCTTGCTACCCTGTTCATACTAATTGGAGCTCCACCCCTTCCCTAACCAATCCTTGTTACTCCACTGCCCTTCAGGTTTCAAGACATCAACAATTAATATGCAGGTGATAAACCTAAATATATATGATCCCCACTGTATTCATATTTATCTCATGCATATCCATTGTGGATAAACAGAAAACCCAGGTGGTGATAAGGTCACCAGAACTGGTTTGGGGAGTTTTATTCTATACCTCATGACATAGAGAATGGAAGAAAAGTGACAGCTGAACCTGATCAAAAAGCCAGGGGAATAGAACCAATTTGAACCCAGAGAAAATGGCAGGAGTAAAGAATGGTGTTCCCAGCTTAGGAGACAACATGCCAAGGAGGTGCCTGGTTTGCCTCCTCAGTACAGTCTGTATTCTGCAGAATGATTTAAACAAACGACGCCTCACAGGTAACAAGATCAACAAACTGGCACATACACAAGGACTTTTGTTGTTGTCATTGTTTTTTTTTTTTCTTTGATTTTTTTTTACTTCTGAAAAATACAATAGATCATGCAAATATAACTCTGAATTTCTTTCTCTTTCCTTTTTTAAAACCTACTGCAAACTCTACTTTTTCTGTCTCAGGATTGCCTCTCACCCCCACTGGAACAAACTTATTCTATACAAAAAAATAACCCATTAGACCCCCCCCCCCCCCCCCCCAGTTTATCCTCATACTCTTTTCTCCCCCCTCCCCCCTCCCCCAAACCTATAAATGCAGAGTTTCAGCAGGGCACCTGAGGCTGATAATTCACAAGATGTGATCAAGAAATTGCAATTCAAAATTAAAAATATCTGTTTTTTTTTCCTTCTATCAATTTCGTTCTATAATTCTTTCTTAATTTTATTGATAAAGATACAGTAACTCCTTAAAACTTATCCAAGAGCACTGTTAATATCTTTCCTCACCCCAAAGAACAAGCATTTGTTTCCTTTTAAAAATGATGTTTTTCCCAGGACGTAATAACCTTGGACCTCTCCTCTCCTCCTGTTTAGCTAGCAGGAGTTCACCTTTCACAGATGCATGACTTTGCATTAGAAACCTCTGAGAAACACATGTATCAGTTGGATTCACGTAAAAAGAAATCTGAAAGTAGGGAAGTTTTACTGATTATGAGAAACGTGGCATTGAAAGATTGACTGCAATACTTGGTCGGAAGGGTATGGGATCACCATACATCTCACTGAATTTAACCAAGACAGACTGAATAGGAAACATGGCTGCTTTAAAAATCACAAACACACTTCTTGAAAAGTATGGTTCCCAGTTCAGCCCAACCCAAACAGTTTGACCCATCTTCTAGGAACCTACAAGGTTAGAAAAGTCTTCTTTCCTGCCACCAATGAGTTCAGGAAGTTTCCATAGGATGAATCCAAGGTTTAACAATGATCATCAAAGAGCTGATACTGACTTCTGAAAATCTACATAGCAATACTGCATCCACAGCCTTTGCAACTAATGCATGAGGTATTCATGATGCTGGAATTATGATTCTACAAGGACTGAGACAATTTAAGAGGTCAAAAAAGATAGGGGGAAAACTTTTTTTTTCTTCAACATCACACCTGCACAAAAATTCATGAAGAACTAAATATCGGTACTGAATCCTGAGGGTGGAATTTTGGGATGAAGTGAAATTGGAAATTTTGACTTTGTTAAAGGCCAGCACTAAAGGATTGAAATTATTAGTTTTCTTTTCAGTTGATGGAAACTAATACAGAATTGCCAACATTAGGCTGTTTGATTAATTGTGCTTACAAAAACACTTCACATAATATTCAGTATATTTGAAGGAGGAGCTGCGTTCTTTTCTCTGTGGATTCTCTGGGATTCTAAGCAACTTTCTAATCTCCAAATGCTTGTAAAAGGACAAATGGGCACAGGATAAAGATATAAAAAGAATACATAGCATCTTGGAGAAATGCTACCTCATAAGCAAAACCATTATCTGCATCAAAAGAAATTAATTAAACCAGAAATGGTTGCCACATTGCATTCATAGCCAACTCTCCTGACATTCAAAAAGTTGGAAATCCCAATAGAAAAAAAAATAGAATTCCTCACCGACACTGGCATCCACCAACCTGGCTATTGTCAATGTTTGTCAATTATAGCACCTGAGCTTCAATAGCCTCACCCAGATTGGATTAAACCTAGGAATCTTGGAGCAAGCAAGGATGTGGATAAGTGTTGCAAAGTGTGTTAAGTCAAACAGAGAAACAGAGATGGAAAGAATCCAAAAAAAGAAAAAACAAAGAGTCAAAAAGAAAATCTTACAGATAACCGAGACTCATAAATATTTTCACTCTGACTTATCCTCCCAACAATAAAATTAGGTGTAGACATTACTCAAACTGTATTAACCAATAGTGTTTACAGAAAGATCTAACTTTCCTCTTAAAAAGTTGACACCACATGTGTTATAACAGTAATTAATATCCAAGCAATGAATAGTCATGTTACATATGCAGCCTTCCCTCTTCTCACCATCAGCTCATTTCCTGACCCATTTCCCTTTCCATGCCCTTGGGTTCTGTCTTGGTCCAGATTGGAGCTTTTTATCATTCTTAAAACTGTGGATCCATAGCATACATTTAGTATGCAGGAAGACCTGTGCCTTCTTAAGGAGGTCATCTCCTTGTCTGGACCTACCCCTTCCTTCCATGGAAGTTTCTCAGTAAAGTGCCTGATTTATGAAGTTCCTCTAGCATTTACATAAAGCAAACAAAGAAAAATCCTTAGTGAATTGTCTGCAAAATAAAGCTTTCACATCCATTTAAGTCAGGGAATACCATGTTATCTTCTATCCTTCCAAAAACAGCTCAGTTCCTTATGCCTCGCAGACAACAATACGATCTTTTTTTGTTTTGTAATGTTTTTGCTGAACTTGTAAGCTCTTCTTCATGTTGGGCTTTAACCATATAAAAGGGCCTATGCAATAAAGGTTATGCTAACAAGTGGTGAGAATTTGCAGGTCAGTATTTGCACCTGACAGCAAGCATTATGTTTGAATGCTAGCTGAGGTATTAAAAAAAAAAAGGATATTCAGCACAACTATCCACATAGGTGGCGGTGCTGACTATGGGCCCTACTTACTAAGGTGCGCTAGCGTTTTTAATGCACGCTAATGCTAGAGACACCCATAAGAGTATATGGATGTCTCTAGTGTTAGTATGCACTAAAAATGTTAGCACGCCTACAGCGCGGCTTAGCTATAGCCCAGATTCTGTAAATGACACCCTAATTTGGCTGCTGGAAAACATTGGCATAAAGCGCTATTCTTTAAAGAGCGCTCACAGTTCAGTGGGTCCATTCCCACGCCTAAATGTGGGCACTGGTATTTACGCCAGCTGAAACCTAATGTAAATGCTGACACCCAATCCATGGCATCTGGGTGCAGGAATGGTGATATTCTTTAACTCCATATGCAAATTAGTGGAACACCCCTACCACGCCCCTGGCCATGCTCCCTTTTGAGCTGCACATGTAGGGTTATAGAATACTGCGCAGGAAGATTCATGCACAAAATCTAATTAATGCCAATTAACTGCAATAATTGATTGCTAACATCAATTTATTGCTAGTTAATGGCTTGTTAGCTAATTAATTTGCATGCTCATCTTTGATCTCTGCACAAATTTGGGCACCATGTATAGAATCTGGAGTAAGTATATAGGAGCCATATTCAGACTACACATATAGCTAAGCAGTTTAAATTCACATCTAAGTCCCTTTGAAAATTGACCCATTAATCTACAAGTTAAATTGTCACTTAAGTAAGATTTATTATCTGCATGGTAAAAAAAATATTCAGCTGATATTCAGTCCGTGGGAGGTAGGGCGGCTAAGTGCTATGATGGACACTGAGCCCAGAAATTCAATGCCAGGCCATTTCCTGTGGCCGGCATTGAATATCCATTTTTTGGGGGGCTGGCTTGAACTTAACCAGCCAAGTTAATATTTAGCGCTGGCTGGTGAAGTTTATAGTGGCCAAAGATAGGACTGCTATTTAGGCAGCCTATCCTAGCCACTAAACTTAGCTAGCCAGTGTTTGAATATTCACGGATAGTCAGCTATATTTCAAGATCTAGGGCTCTGTTTACTAAGATGTGCTAGCATTTTTAGCTCGGGCACAACATTAGGGCACGCTAACTGTGTAGGCGCCCATAGGAATATTGTGGATGCCTTCACAGTTAGCACACACTAAGGGTTAGTGCGCGCTACAAGCACTAACGCACCTTTAGCGCGGCTTAATAAACAGGGCCCATAGCCAGTTAGCTGCTATGCACTAATATTCAGCAGAGATAACCGGCTATCTTGCACTGAATATCAGCACTTAGCCAGCTAAGCGCTATTTAAGCAGCCAGGAGTCATTCCTGGCCAGTTAAACAGCGCTGAATATTATGTCTCCAATAGCATGGTCACATTATTGTGCATGGGAACCCAGAAATCTGTTGGCTAACTATCTTAATGGTGTGATCATGCCAATTAGTAGCGTGCTCAGTTCTCGTTATGCCTTTTGATTTTTCTAGCTTGCTTCTAAAAGGTATGAGTGTATTAGATGGGGGTTGTTTGTACTGAAGGAGAAATGGGAAAGCTATTAGAATTAAGGAGAGAATGTGAATGGGGAAAAGGATTCTAAGAGAGCAGGAAATGGACATGGGTGTGTGTTTATAGCCATCTGTGTCTGTAAGGATTTTGTAAGTGGACTGTCAGAATGTGGTTGGAGAGAGATGGCAACAGGGAAGGAGTGATACAGCAAAATATCTCATCACCAAAATTCAGAAGGACAGCAATAACTGATCATTCCACCTTTGCAGCTAACTAGTAAGGTAGGCACTATATTGGTTGAACTAGGCAGTCTGCTAACTCTCAAAGCTGAAAGAAAAGAGCTCTGTATTCAAATCAAAACAATTGGTGAGCTACCAGTAGCTTTTGAGCTCAAACTGTTCTTTACCCTCAAGCCTCAGCATGCTTACTCTGATTATTGGCCACATTAACAAAGTCAATGACAGCAAAGTGGTGTGCCTTCTGTTAGGGAGGGAAATGGGACTTGATAGACCGCCTTTCTGTGGTTTTTGCAACTACATTCAAAGCGGTTTACATATATTCAGGTACTTATTTTGTAACAGGGGCAATGGAGGGTTAAGTGACTTGCCCAGAGTCACAAGGAACTGCAGTGGGAATTGAATCCAGTTACCCAGGATCAAAGTCCACTGCACTAACCACTAGGTTACTCCTCCATTCCTTATAAATATTTGTCTAGTGAAAAAATAAAAGCTGATTTATTTTCCAAGTACTCAAATGTATATCAGTGCATGTCCTCTAACACTTCTTCTTATATCTCACTCTCTCGCTCGTCTCCAATATTCCAGGTAGTCTCTGTGCAACCCATCTTTATAGTTGTTGAGGCGGGACTGTGGAGAGACTGGTGAGAGCCTCATTAGCTCAAGTCATTCAACAGTGGAAGGAGCAACCTTGTATGAGAATCTACCTGCTTTTGTAACTAACCAGGAAGTGAACTGGACACAGGAAAAAACAAAGAACACTGTTCAGAATGCACGCTTTGGCTTAATTGATCACAGTAAGTATTAGTCATGATGATAACACTTGTTCATATCTTCAGAACTGAGCTTATATGTTGTGAAGTGTTTCCAAATGTTTGAACACCCTTTGTTATTTATTAGGCCCTTTGAGAAGACTTGTATGGTGACAATATATGTGAATTTGTCAATGAATGAATGACCTCAAGGGCCTATGTGTAAAATTTAATAGTGTTATCACTAAGCCACATTGCTTGCTGTTAGCAGAACTCTTTCAATAGCATGTATGGTAGAAAAATTAACACTTGGTCTGAAGCAGTGTTAAAATGTTGGGCCTAATTCAATGTTCAGGATATAGAATAAAACGAAAGTATTTTATGATCTTTACCATGCATATGATAACTCCTTACCTGCATATAATGTTTCTAAACTTACATTCATGAAAGGCATCAATTTTAGCTTGCTTGTGCCAGCATTCTTTCAGATCACTTTAACATGCAGGCTGAAAATTTCCTGCTTAGCATGATATTTTAATTATGCACATGATGGACTTAACATGCATGGTAAACTTTATTGCATAGGCCCCAAAGGGGCCAAGTCACTAAAATGCATGTTAAAATAAATTTTACTGTGCAGGCTAAATCATTAGTTGTCTACTTTCTAACATAATGAGATGTAGAATATGCATACATGAATAGGGTAAGGTCTTTTAATAGGTGCATGCTCTGCATCTTTAAATTCTCTGTGTTAATTAGGCCAAAGTAGCAAGAAGGTGACTCTTTACTACTCCCAATAATGCATAGTGGCCCTCAAAGCTTCCTCCCATCTCTCTCTCTCTCACTCCAAGAATAAAAAATGGCCTCTCAGCCCCACCATCCTTTAACAACAAAATGGTGTTACGCTCTGTGATAGGGCTGTTAGACAACATAATTTTTATCTTAGAGACATTGCTGTCTGGATTTCCTCCTTCAAGCAACGTTTTGGTTGGTGAGATAAGCACAAATCCTGGAGAGGTTGGAGATGATGGCTGAGAGTGAAGGAGAAAATGGAAGGGTTTGGGTACCATTTTATATTGTTGGCTTGTGGAGGCCCAGAGGCCATTCTTTTTGTAAGAGATTAGGATACAGGGATGGGGACCCCAAGGACATCTTTATTTTGCAGAGAGGTGAGGGATCATGGGGGAGAGATCTGATAACACTGTGATTTGTCATGAGGAAGGCTTTTGTCAGGGGGAAATAAGTCCTAGGGCTAAGACTGCTTTCTTTACATTCAGTTTTAGCATGCTGGCCCTACCAGTGTTAACAATTTGTACCTACCCTTAAGCTGGAGCTAAATTTATCAGGTTCTGACAGACTTATTTAGTACTAGATAGAAAATAAGGTTTACTATAAGTGATGAACACGTTATCACCAAATCTGAATGTTATGGATGAACATGCATGGTAAGTTTTAATATGCATGCACATACTTAATTTACCACAGGCTCTCATCCACAGGAAATTTGCTAGTGATTAAGCTAGTGTTTAGCATGCATGCTAAAGTTTAAACAGCTTTTAGTGACTTGGACCCTTAAACTCTAATACAGAAGAAACAATATGGTGCAATTCGCTGTCTCTTTGATGGTCTTCACCTTTCTCTTCCCAGATATTTTTCCATTTCTGATATTCTTAGAGAGAGAAACCAGCTTTGTAAACACTGTTTTGATGTAAAAGACAAGAACTATGGTCAATTGCTGCCTGGCAGATCAGGGGGCTTATCTGCTCAACATTACCCCTTTCACCACAGTAAACTATTCCTTAAGGAGTTATATGCCTAAAACCTCAAGAATATGCAGCCTATGGACTGAGGAATAGTCCATGCATACCTTTCACTTTCTTACTTAAGTAAGGTAGCTTTCCAGATTTCCCATTTTCTAATATCCTTTTTACCTGCACCAGCAGATCTCATCAAGAAAATAACAGTCTATGCTGACTGAGCTGCAGACTGGGCATCCTATAGAGAAGACACCTGTCTTTTGTTGACAGTACATTTCACCTTTTTTTCTAACCATTTCTCTGCCACAAATCGTTATGCGACATTTTCAATAGTTGTAAAATCATTGCCTTCAGATATTTCTCTGCAAATCTGCCACATTTCCCAAAAGTAAAGGGAATGGCCAAAAAGCAGCAAGTTCTTAGGGCAAATCCAACCGAAGAAAAGAAGAGGAGGCATGAACTTAAAAGTTATCTGTTACTATTTTTGTATAGACAAAAATAAGGGATGTATGAGGGTTAAACAAATGCCATAAAAACTAGGGCTAGAATTTATTTCCATCATGCCCTTTCCCTGCCTTCATTTCTTCCGGTTTTGTAGGTCAAACCTAAGAATGCAGTCAATCCATCAAGCTCTCAGGACTGGCATTCCCCAAGACTGTTTCTAGCAAAAATACAAACTAAACCAGCTGTGATCAGCAAAACTAAAGAAAAGCTGTAGTTAGCATACTTGACTACTGATACCACCCTGACCCTTTCCCTTTCCCTTCCCCACCCAACCCCAACCTCCATCACCCAATAAAAAAGCAGTCAGTTCACCTTTTTTTCAGACAGAAAGACTGAATGTCTTCCTATTACACAGTAGACTTGTTTGTAAACTTTAGAAACTTGTGTTTGTATGTTGTGGATGTGTTTCACAGTCAATTGGTTGAGTCACAATTTCTGTTGAGCCGAGACCCCCTTCCAGTAATCTAAGATGTCATGGAGGTCTTCATCTTTGGCGAACTGGACCTTCTTCCTCAAGGCATGTCCTGCCGCCATATACACCTCCTCCCGATGGTGCTTTTTATAAGGACGAAACCTCTCCCAAATCTTGTGAGTGCTTTCGGATGAATACTCAGGGCTGGAGGAATACCCTGAGAAGTGGTGTCTGGGAGAGAGCTGGGAGTAGGTAGAGTCCCTCTTGGACCGTGACAGAGGCTTAAGGAAAGACACTCGCTGGCTTAATGTGTCCGCATTCTCCTCATAGTACAAGGCTGGGAATGAATGCCGATGCTCACTGCAGTGATAAGGTGCCTTGACTTCCAAGTGATGGACAGCCCCTGGAGAGACCAAAGGAAGGCAGTCTAAAGGACTGTTAAGGGGACTTCCTTTCTCAATGTACTTGGAGTCAGATTTCATAGGTTGGTCAGGAACATCAAGACTGAAAACCCTGGCACTCTTAATGGAGCCGCTGGAGGAGATACTGCAACGTTTTTTCACAGCTGCATCAGCACTCATTTGGCGTTGCAGTGGATGAATGCTGTCTTTGTAGGAGGGAGATAGGAAGCTTGGCCTCTCTAACTGACTAGAAGAGCTGACAGGGATAGATGGACAGTCATAACCCATCTCAGGATCTCCTCCCAAGAAAGAAGCTGTATCCAGCTTTAAGGCATCAATGCAGTTATTGATGATTTGGTTCACCTTGTCCACCTCTTTGGCTATGGTGGAAATTTCTGCAGCAGACCCTTGACCATTATCCAGTTCATGAAAGTCCTCTTCCCGCTGGCTCCTCTCTAGTGCATCACCTGTGCGCACTTCAATGTAGTTACCCTTGGTGGTTTTGGGAGTGTCACTTATGTCTAGTGACTTGGAAGCCAGTTTTTCCCCCAGTACTGAGGGAATTGATGACATGCGAGAGATGGGAATAGGATGCTCACTCAGTTTCTGTGAGGCATGGACAATGGAGCTGGTATCCACATCTGAACCATATCTCATCTCCAAGATAGTCTTCTTCACATTGATTGATTTCTGTTGCTCTTCCTGTAGTCTTTTCTTTCTTAGACAATAGTAGACCACACCCAGCACAATGACCATGCCAAAGAGGCAGCCCAGGATGGTCATGATGTAGTGGGTCGTGGTAGATGTGTTAGAAATGGGTTCTCCTAGCCCTTGACTCCCAGTGGCAAAAAGCAAACAGGTGTGGTTATAGCGCTTGGAATTACGAATGGAGGCCACACAGAAAGCATAGTCAGTATGGGCTTTCAGTTTATCCAGAGTGATGTATTCCTTCTTATTCTTCAATGTCATTACATCTGAGACATAGCTGTTGTTATACTGGACCAGCACATACATTCTGCTGTAGGGTGATGGGATAGTCACAACCAAGGTAGCAGAGTTGATAGCAATCTTTTGAACCTTAATTGTGGGGCTAAAGGAAGAGTCTGTTGTTGATATAGCTGTGGGTTCTACAGACAAGAAATCTCCAGGACTGAAGCCAGAATTTTCATCTGGTTCCCTCTGAGAGTCAGAAGTAAATGGTGTTGGACGATATCTTGGCATGGAAGGTATAGAACCATCTCGACAAAGTGACTGCAGGGTGGTGATGGCATTCCTGCTGTGATGTGGCCGTGGACTCAGTAAGGGGTACCCGGCAAACTCACGAGGACTTTCACACTGTAGGCGGTCATAGTTTCTAGTCACATTGTTGAAAATCACCAGCCAGTTGAGGAACCCATATAGATCACAGTTACAATGGAAAGGGTTCCCTGCCAATTCACATACCATCAGCCCTGCCAGACTTATGAAAGTGATGCTTTCAAGCTTGGTCAGTCGGTTAGAGGACAAGTCAATACTAATTAAGCTAGGGCACTCGTCGAAAGCTTTTGGAGTTACTATCTCAATCAAGTTGTGTTGAACAAACAGAAATTGCAATCGGGACATACCTCGAAGCATGTTCTCTGTCAGGTTAGTTAGTTTGTTGTATCCTAGCTGTAGGACCTGCAGGTTAGACTGACCTAGAAAGGCACCATCTTCAATATAGAATATCTCATTCTTGGTCAAGTTTAAGTCAGTCAGGTTGCTAAAGCGGGCAAGAGAGGAGTACATCACCACTTTGAGTTTGTTTTCATTGAGTCGTAGATCATGCACTGTACTGTTGATATGCTGAGGGATAGTTTCATACGGAGGTTGGTTTTGGCTACAGATAGCTAGCCAGACATAACCCTTATCTCCCTCAATCAACCAGCAATCCCCCCAAGCCCTCATTGGCAAAACAGAGCACAGGATGGCAGCAGAGAGCCAAAATCCCAGGTGTAACATCTTGAGGCACCAAGAAGTCAAAAAAAATGGGTGATGCCACAAAGCCTAGAGAAGAACTTAAAGGAAGAAGCAGACAGTAGGCAACACAGTTCTCTCCTCTGCTCTGACCATTGTTTCTGAGTCTCACATGCCAAGCAGGAGCTGAAATTTAGATGTTGAACTCTATCATATCCCCATTCCCCCTCCAAAAAGAATTTGTGCTTCTAAAGAAATACCCAACAACATCAAACTCCTTGTTCTTATAATCCACAGGACAACTTCTAGCAAAGGAAGACTTGATGTGACTAGTGATGGAATAGCTGTAGTGGTCAATTCTGTTCTTTTCTTCCTTTCAAGCTTGTTTATTGGGTCTGAGATGCTCCTCGGAATTTCAGAGATGTCTATTGTCTTGATAAGTCTTCAGCGATGATGGGAAACCTGAAAGGGAGAAGACACAATGACCTGTCACATGGATCTGCTCCGTAATATGAAAAACAGGCAAACTGAAAGAAAAAAAAGGGAGGATTTTTAAAATTATTATTATTATTTTCACATCAGTAAGCTGCTGGAATGGGAATTCAATGTAGAGATCAAATCCAACAAAGATGTCACAGGAGAAAGTGAGTTGAATATAAAGAGGAACATAGGAGGATGGGCAGTATGGTAAAGGTCAATTTATTGGGACAAAAAAACCAATGTGGTTGCATTTTGACAGAGGCTTCCATGTATCTCTGTAAAACAAAAATACATCACCATACTGCACACTATAGTTAAAATAAATCAAATCAATACAAAGAGATGACATATGTAGATATGCTTGTGTAAATTTATTTACAAAGATGTCCCTGATGCAGGTCTCCACCAAAATGCAGCTGTTGGAATGTGCAGTTGTTTGAAATGACACAGGAAATGTCCTGCCCTCTTGGGACTCTATGACTCTATTAAGATGGAGGGGGTGGGAAGCAGCCCTGGATTAACAATTAAGCGAAAGAAGTGCATGCTTACAGCACTAAGAGAAGGGGACAGCACAGAATTTTTTCCCTGAGCTATCATGCCCTTATCTCGTTCACTATCTGCCGCACCCATTATCATTATAAATATATATGATACTTTTCTGTGTGATATTTCTCAGCACTTATTGAGTCTTAATATCTTGTCAGTTAAGCAATGGAAGGGCCAAGAGGTACCATTATTGGGGTTGTGCATAGGGCATCAGTTGGCCTTAATCCAGTTTTGGTGGGAAAAATAGAGGCATACCTTGGTGGGTTCTTTGTAAAAGATTTTGGAGAGTGCTTTAATCATTAAGAGGAGCATGCTGAGTGCTAACTTTTAGTTGTACGCTGTTGACAAACAACATACTCAACATACTCAAACATGAAAAGAAAATGTTGAGAAAACACCAAACAAATAACAATTAATCGAAACATTTTTTGCCTGCAAACCTTTCATAAACTATTTCACAACAGAGGGAAAGCCTTGTCTAAAAGAGAAATCTCATTCTGCACTGCAGCTCCAGTTGGGTTATAAGAGAATCAAAACCCTATGGAAATTCTTTTTTAAATAAATGATTCTTATAATACAGGAAAGAAGGCATTTCTTCACTCACATGCTGATCTTGTTTAACAAAAACTTATCCATTGCCTTGAAAATATTTATTATTTACAAGAGCATTTACGGGAAAACTAATGTGCAGAGCAGCTATTGTTGAAATCCCCAAAATCTTTCTTTTGCTTTTGGTCTGTTTAGGATCTTGGTAGAGTCGCACTGCCTGACTGGGAGAGAAAATCCCCTTAAAGGAACAAAACCAGCCCTCCGATATTCAGCTGGCAGCAGAGAGTATTTTGCTGCCTGTTGCCAATGCTATTTTCCGATATTCTATCCCAGGCTCTGTCTGAGCTTTGGTATTGAATATCCATTTTTTTGAGCTAGCTAACACATAGTCAGTTAAGTCAATATTCAGCCCCTAACTGCTTAAAGATAGCACTACAATTTATGCAGCTTGATTTAAGCAGTTTACTTATGTGGTGAGGGTCTGGATATTGACACAACCCAATTCCACTTCTGGAATGCCCACAAGTTAGTCGCCTTTGAATTCGGCACTAACCAGTCATTCAATGAAGAAAACCAGTTAAGTGCCACTAAAAATGACTGGATAGCTGCAAACAAGTGATTTAACTGGTCCAGTGGCGTAGCCAGACAGCCAATATTGGGTGAGCCTGAGCCTAAAGTGGGTGGGCACAAATTTATCTCTGCCTCGCCATACCTCCACCTCAAAATATAAATACTTTAGCTAATGAGGATCCTCAAGCTCTGTTAGCTGAAGACTTTCTCCAAAGGCAGCCAGAACTCCCTTTTACCAAGCTTGGCAGGCAACAGCAATGTCTCTAAGCCACTAATGCCAGCAGCACATGCGTGCTTAGTAGTCGGTGGCTCAAGGATGCTGTAATTGACTGGAGAGTTTGGTAGAAGGGAATTGTGGCTGTCTCTGGAGGAGGTTCTCAGCTGGGAATGCTTGGGGTTCCCCACCAGTTAGAAAGGAAGGGTCAGGGCGAGTGTTAGACATGCTATGGCCCAGGTCAGAAAATTAAGGAGGGCACTTTCTCTGATTCCCTCTCCTCCCTGCCTCCCCTCCAATTTCCCCACCTGCCAATACTAATCACACCGACAGACCTTCACAAAATACAGACCAAGGGATCACAAATTAGAAATTAAAATATTTACACAAAAATTGAATTGAGAACCCCCAAGAAGTTAAACTTAACAATAATGAAGCCATTGGGATGTAAGAGGAGCCAGCATTCTAAGTAGACATCCCAGTAGAACAGTGGGGCACCATAGGGGGCACTGCAGTAGACATCACATAAATGGTCCCAGGTACACATCGCACCCTTACCCCCTGACATGCCGGGCACCCTAGGGGGCACTGCAGTGGACTTCATAAAATGCTCCCAGGAACATAGCTCCCTTACCTTGTGTGCTGAGCCCCCCAACCCCCCCTAAAACCAACTACCCACAACTGTACACCACTATCATAGCTCTTACAGGAGTGTTTTTTGTCACTGAGGTTCCTAGGAGCATTTTATGAAGTCCACTGCAGTGCCCCCTAGGTTGCCCGGCATGTCAGGGGGACCAGTGCACTAGAAACGTTGGCTCCTCCCACAACCAAAGGGCTTGCATTTGGTCATTTCTGAGATGGGCGTCCTTGGTTTCCATTATCGCCGAAAATCAGAAACGACCAAGTCTAGGGACAACCATCACTAAGGACGACCTAAATTTCAAGATATGGGCATCCCGGACCATATTATCGAAACGAAAGATGTATGTCCATCTTGTTTTGATAATACAGGTTTTCCCGCCCCTCCATCGGGACGTTTTGCGAGGACATCTTCAACAAAATTTGGGCGGCCCTTCCAATTACGTCCCTACATGTGTATTCTATAAACTGTGCCTAACTTTAGGTGAGGTTTATAGAATAGCGCTAAGCGTAGCTTCTTTTGGCGCTGATTTTTTTAGGTTCCATATATAGAATCTAGTCCTACTAGCCGTTCAGCCCGTAAAAATGGGCTAGTATAGGAGGGGGGGTTGAAAGGCCCCCCACCCCGCCGCCGAGTTTGCCACTGCCGCTCCCCCTCCGAGTTCGTCCCCCCCCCCCCCCGGAGTCATCGCCACCCACCTTCCACCCGGTCAGGCCCTCGCTCCGCTATTGAAACAGCAAGGGCACGCAGCACACAGCTCTACTGCTGAGCTGCCGTGGCCTTCCTTCTTCTCTGTCTGTGTCCCGCCCTCGTGTGATGTAACGTCGTCGAGGGCGGGACACAGGCAGAGAAGAAGAAGGAAGGCCGACGGCAGCTCAGCAGAGCTGTGTGCTGCGTGCCCTCGCTGTTTCAATAGCGGAGCGAGGGCCCGACCGTGTGGAAGGTGGGTGGCGATGACTCCGGGGGGGGGGACGAACTCGGAGGGGGAGCGGCAGTGGCAAACTCGGCGGCGGGGTGGGGGGCCTTTCAACCCCCCCTCCTATACTAGCCCATTTTTACGGGCTGAACGGCTAGTAGGACTAGATTCTATATATGGAACCTAAAAAAATCAGCGCCAAAAGAAGCTACGCTTAGCGCTATTCTATAAACCTCACCTAAAGTTAGGCACAGTTTATAGAATACACATGTAGGGACGTAATTGGAAGGGCCGCCCAAATTTTGGCTATTGGGGCTATTGGGGCTATTGGGGGATGAAAAATAGCCCCCTGCTCAATAAGGGACAGAAGAAGCTCTGGGAGATATCTTAGAAGGGTGCCATCTCTATTTCTCTAAGACAGAGGGAACTCTGGGGGTTAGAGATGTAGTGGAAAGCCCTCCCAGTGTGACACAGAAGTCGTCATGGGGTTAGAGGAATGGGGACAGCCCAAGTGCAGGACAAGGAAAGTTCTGGAGGTTAAAGGGATGGGGCTGATTTTCAAATGCCACAGCAACCATGAGTTAACATCAAACCAGTGGCGTTCCTGGGGGGGCTGGCACCCGAGTTGGATCGTCGATGCGCCCTGTCCCCCGGGTGCAGCGCCCCCCCCCCCCCGATGCAGTGTGGACCCCCCAGCAAAAGGACCCCCCCCCCGCGAAGGACCCCCCCCACCGGGTGTACGCCGCTGGGGGGGGGGGGTGCCATGCGTGCCTGTCCTCCGTTGTTCCATGCTTCTTCTCTGCCCCGGAACAGGTCCTGTTCCGGGGCAGAGAAGAAGCATGGAACAACGGAGGACAGGCGTGCGCGGCACCCCCCCAGCGGCGTGCACCCTGGGCGGACTGCACCCCCCCCCTAGGAATGCCACTGCATCAAACAAATAATTCAAATACAGAAAGACAGAATGAAAATGTTCCAAAGATGAAAACAGACACTAGAAAATTCATAAGGAAGTGTGTGTGGGGGTGGGGTGGGGATGGGGGGGATGGGGGTGGGGGGAGAAGCTGAGGAAGGGTAAATCTGTTAAATAGAACCCAGGGAGCCTTAATATGTGTCATTCAAATTAATTTTTTTTAAGTGAAAGCTTCATTCTGATGAGCCATAGTCATTCTAGCGTGTTCTAACAGAGCTAAGTGCCATTCATTAGAAAAACAAATGCTTATAAAATTGCAAACCTCTGACAGTCTGAAGCAAGCCACTGTAAATTACTGTCACCCAGTGCACTTTTGTATATAATGCAGCAATGGACTTCAAAAGAAGCATAAGCTGTCTGCAGTAATATATTCCCAGAAAATGAAATTTGAAAATGTGTCTTCATAGGACTCCAGATCCAATACCGACTTAAACCCAAGTGAGTGTGTGTATATATATATATATATATATATATATATATATATATATATATATATATATATATATATTAGCATGTATTTTTATATTCAAACATAGATGTATAGTCATACACACATACACTTGGAGATGGGACCAATCTGGCATCCATCCACACACATACAGTCACACACATCAAGGATCACAGAGGTTGAAGAAAAAGAAAATATGATGCTGATTTGTAAAAACACATAGAAATAAAGATCTGAAAACAGACTGGACAAAGGAAGCATATATCTCTCTCAGGCCAATCACAAATGTGTCAGGCGACTTTAAAAAGAAAGCACTCACACACGGCCTGCTAGCAAACTCACGTTCCTACAGAGCTGAGAGAGAGAGACTGTGTCTTTCACAGCACAAGGTGAATGCTAGGGATGTGCATTCATTTCATACAACTTAGGCAATATCAACAACATTTCCCATGTCGTTTCATTTTGTTTTCCACCAAAGATAACAAGAAAATCATTATTTTTTTGCTTTTTGTGGGTGTTTGCCTTTAATAGTGCACTCTTCAGAAAGATTGCACTCTGTTTTCTGAAAGAATGTGCACTCTTTCCTGACAGTGCATGCATGTGCAGCCATCACACATGTGTGCACTATCTGGAAAGAGTGCATATTCTTTCTAAAAGCATGTTCCCTCTATACAAATAGTGTGCACACTTTGTAAAGAGTGCACACTTTCAAAAGAGTGCGTCCCCCCCCCCCCCCCCCCCAAAGTGTGTGCCTTCAAAAGAGGACATACTCTTAATATTACTTCTATAATAAAAAGCTGCCAAAATAACTTGAATAAAACACATATTCCCATAAACAACACAGGAAATGACACAATGTGAACATTTTGGGGTGCACGCAGTGGTGTGCTGGAGCAGGCTCTCACAGGCTCGCAAGAGCCGGTTGTTAAGTTTTTAGGAATTTTGGGAGCCGGCTGTTAAAGTAGGGCCCTCCATGGCTACTTTAACAACTGGCTCCCAAAATGTGGGCTTGGGCCCCCTGCTGAATTCTCTTTTACTTTGCTGGTGGAGATGCTGAGCCCTGCCAGCCAAGTAAATAGGCTACTGCTGCTCCCCGCTCCTTGTTTCCAGCTCTGCGCAGCAGGCTGGGACTTCTCGAGCATGTGAGAGAAGTTCCAGCATGACTGCCAGCAAAGGTATGCCTAGTGTGCCCGCACGAAGGAAGGGAGGAGAGAGAGGCAAGTGTTGCTCCCCCACTCCCCCGGCCACCCCTGGCCCTTCCAACTGCAGAGCTGGCTACGTCCAGAGAAAGAGCCTGTTGTTAAAAATTTACCAGCACACCCCTGGGTGCACGCCCCTAGTAAAAATTGTGTTGGATTAAAAAAAAAAAAGGGAGAGAGAGGGGCAGAAAAGGAAAGCCTCCATCTTTACATCTCACCTCAAAAAACAAAGAAACTAGCAAAAACAAAAAGTGGAAAATGTATAACTGGTGCCAAAACTAGGTGCCTAGATGCAGCATGCTGAGCGTGAGTTTTAGAACTGCACCTGGGAATTCAATACTATAGTAAATCGTCACCTGCATGCCTACATTTAGGTGCACCCACCACCTTTGTCCTGCCTATGCCCTGCCCACATGAATGCCCCCCTGCCTTTACACACAAAATATGGCGCCTGGAAAAACTGCATGGAAATTTGATATAGTACGCTTAGGCGAAAATGATTTCCACGTGAATTACAGAATACGCTGATGGTGGGCCGTGTGAATATGTTTAGTCTCCAGCAGGGGCGTAGCCAGACTTCGGCGGGAGGGAGGTCCAGAGCCCGAGGTGAGGGGGCACATTTTAGCCCTCCCCCCACCATTGCCGACCTCCCCCCCACCACCACCACCAACAACAACTTTGACCCCCCCCCCCCCCCCCGCCGCCGACCCTCTCGACCCCCCTCCCTCCGCCACCGTCGCCGTCGGCTACCTTTGCTGGCAGGGGACCCCAACCCCCGCCAGCCGAGGTCCTCTTCTTCCGGCGCAAGGCTTCGATCTGTTTCTGTGAGTCTGACGTCCTACACGTGCAATGTGCAGGACGTCAGACTCACAGAAACAGATTGAAGCCTTGCGCCGGAAGAAGAGGACCTCGGCTGGCGGGGGTTGGGGTCCCCCGCCAGCAAAAGTAGGCGATGGCAGCAGCGGGGGAAGGTTGGTGACTGGAGGGGAGGGTCGAGAGGGTCGTCGGCAGGGGGTCCAGGGTCAAATCTACAGGGGCCCAGGCCCCCGTGGCCCCACGTAGCTACGCCACTGGTCACCAGGAATTACGCCAAGTAGAACTTGGTGTAAATCCCGATGCTTAAATTAGGTGCAGAGTAGGTGTATTCTGCAACACTGCATGTAAATTGTCAGAACACCCACGACCCACCCATTCCACGCCCATGGCCGTGCCCCCTTTTTGACAACACGCATTAGTTTACGCGCAGCACATTATAGAATGCGTTCAGTGAGTTCTGCACGTAAGTTCTAATTAATGCCAATTAGTGCTTCTAATTGCTTGTTAACATCCAATTAGCATCCTGGTAAATGGTGTTTGGCTCAGAACTGTCATTATAGTGAAGAGCCACCTGAATCAAAAGGGATAAAACCCCAGATAGTTGCAAATGAAAGCTCATGGTACCATAACACAATGAATACTGGTTTTGAGTGAGCCAAAAACTCATAGGAGCAGAAAGAAACTGGTGGGCTTGATAATAAACTAATTCCTATTACTGGATATGTGAATTTGTACTAGAAAATTCAAATAGACCTTCCTGATTCATAGGGTTGGCAGTGACCTCATTGAAGTAGATTCCCATGAACCAACATGAAATATGCTGGTTTTTCCACAGATCCATTAGGAAAGATTTTGCCCAGCTCACCCAGCAAATCCAAGGAGAATGCCAATATTCTGTAAATCTTGAAACAGGCTGAAATCACCTGGATCATGCATGACTTCAATTTTTCTTTCCAAGTCCCTGGTATCTGCATGGCTGCTGTCCTCAGTCCCCAGAACCCTAGCTGCACAGTGAGCTTGGCCATCAGTGGAGAGGTTGTGCCACATATACACCAATCTGCCTCAGAAGCAGTGGACACAGTCCCTGCAGACTACAGAAAACCACACAACCACCATGTCTTCATCTCTTCTCCTGAACTCCCACTGTGTACAGAGCATACATTCCTTTTATGATCAATAACAAAATCGATAACAGCATTACTACCACTAGAGCCCCATCCCGCCTCCTTTGACAGTGGCAATCTGCACAGAAGGGCAATTTGTTGTGGAAGTCAAGGTTTGCTCTGGTCTCTGAATTCTGCTGTTCACCCTGACTGATTTCCAGTGCATGACTTCAGTGATGCACTGTGTTCACGGGAGACAACTGGCACCAAAACCATCTATTTTGCCACAGGCTAATGATCAGTAGAAACAAATGATTTATCACCCACCAGAACAAAAAGACTCATTTCAGAACAGATCAAATATAGCTCTCGGTCAGAAAAGATACCAGCACCTAATGGAATAGAGTCTCCCAGTGACAGGTGTCTGTAGGAATAAAGGATTTACTCCAGATATAGTGCTCTCCATTTTATCCTCCCCATGCCACTAACATATGCAAACATCATTAAAATAAGGTTGCAAGTTAATTTATCAAGCTTACAAAAATTCCATGGGCTTGTCAAATTCTTTCTTTCTTTCTTTCTTTCTTTCTTTCTTTCTTTCTTTCTTTCTAAGAAACAGGCTTGCTATTGGCAACTTCTGTGTTGGATGCACAGAAGTCTTGTAGTGAACCCTACAAGGTCCACAACAAATCTTCATGGATCTTGTACAAGTCCTATTGATTTACTCGAGAACAGCCACAAAAAAAAAAATCTACAGATTTTCCCCTTGGATATCAAGTAAATATGTTTTCAATCTCAAACCAAGCAGAAATTCACCTGATGTCAGTTAGAATTGAGCCCTTCTACACATCCCTATTCCCCACCTCCTAAGAGCTCTCAAACATATAGGAGCCCATTTTCAAAAGAGAAAAATGTCCAAAAAGTGCGGATTTTTTCACAAAACGTCCAAATCAGTATCTTCAAAACTATTAAGCAGATGTTTATTTATGCATTTCATCTGCAATGTACCCAAATCACAAGGGGGCATGCCAGGTGAACTGCAGAGGCAGGATTAGGACATGCCTAACACGTGGATGTTTTACACCCATAATGGAACAAAACAAAAGAGTCTAGGGCGAAAAATACAACGCTTTTGTCTAGACCTGTTTTCAGAACGAATAAGGCACAAAAAGATGAAATGACCAGATTACCACTGGAGGGAATCAGGGTTCACCCCCCTCACTCCCCAGTGGTCACTGATACCCTCCCACCCCCAAAACATGTGAATAAAAATAGTACTCACCAGCCTCTTTGACAGCCTCAGATGTTATAGTCAGGTCCATTAGAGCAGTATGCAGGTCACCGGAGTAGTGTAGTGGTGAATGTACTGCACTGTAGACAGGTGGACCCAGGCCCATACCTCCCCCTACCTGTTACACTTGTGGTGTAAACTGTGAGCCCTCCAAAACTCACTAAAAGCCCACTGTACCCACATATAGGTACCCTCTTCACCCATAAGAGTGTCACATTTCAGGATGAGTGAGCCCTTGGACTGCAGTAGAATAGTACTGCCTGCCTGCCCAGGGAGCAGACAGACTGTAGCAAGCTCTGGACAAGTCCTTGTAGAAGGGATTGCTCCGCTAGAGTTGTTGAGGGAAGCAGGAAGTTGTACCCAGAACTGGATGCAGAAGCTGTGCTGGAGCTGGAACCAGGACTGGAAACAGGAGCTGTGCTGGATGCTGAGGCTGTGCTGGAGATGGAACCAGGAATGGAGGCACAAGCTGTGCTGGAGGCTGGCACCAAGGCAGGAAGCTGAAGCTTGTGCTGGAAGCTGGAACCAGAGCTAGAAGCTGCAGCTGAGCTGGAAGCTAGAACTTGGGCTGGAAGCTGGAACTGGAAGCTGGATCCAGGGCTGGAACTGAAACTTGGGCTAAAAGCTGAAGCTTGTGCTAGAAGCTGGAATCAGGGCTGGAAGCTGAAGCTGAGCTGGAAGCTGGAGCCAGGACTGGAAGCTGGAACCAAGTCTGGAAGCAGACGCTGTGAAGGACACTGGAATCAGGATGACCTGTTGCAAGGCAAAGAGGCAGAGAGCAGCGACTGCAGAAGAAGGCCCATGGTGATGACATCAGTAAGGGGATCCCAAGCAGTGTCAACCTGAATCCAGCCTCCTCCAAATGAGCACCCACAGCTGTCAGCAGGCTAGAGGAGGGAGCAGTGCATAAGGCAGAGGGGTGCATCACACAGGACCCCGACATGGAGGTAAGGGAGTGTGGGGATGACCATGACAAAGGGCTATTGTAGTGGTATAAAGTTGGGAGTGATGGATTTTGGAGGGCTCCGCAAACAAGATAAGGAAGCAATGGTGAGATGTGTACCTGGGAGCATTTCTATGAAGTCCACAGAAGTGCCCCCTAGGGTGCTCCATTGCTCTCCTGGGATGTCTAGGGGACCAATTTACTAAGAATGCTGGCCCCTTCCTACATTCCAATGGCTTGATTCTGTACATTTTGCAGTTGTACTTTTTTTTTTTTTTTTTTCAAAAATGGCCATTAAAAAAAGGTACAAAGCATAAAACCTTGTTTGAAATGGCATTTTTGAAAAAAAAAGATATGTTTTTGAAAATGAGCTTATTTCCTAGTCGAATTTGGGACATTTAGCGCAAAATGTCCAAAGTCTAACTTAGACACCAAAAATGCCCCTTAGTGTATGTTATACTTGCTTGCCTAGTGAGCATCAGGCTGGGTTACTTTTAATAATTTTTAGGGGTTATTTGTGGGGTCAAGAGAAGCTGGGCTTCCTATACTGCTTTTTTATGGTCTTTGCAACTACAGTGGGGGAAATAAGTATTTGATCCCTTGCTGATTTTGTAAGTTTGCCCACTGACAAAGACATGAGCAGCCCATAATTGAAGGGTAGGTTATTGGTAACAGTGAGAGATAGCACATCACAAATTAAATCCGGAAAATCACATTGTGGAAAGTATATGAATTTATTTGCATTCTGCAGAGGGAAATAAGTATTTGATCCCCCACCAACCAGTAAGAGATCTGGCCCCTACAGACCAGGTAGATGCTCCAAATCAACTCGTTACCTGCATGACAGACAGCTGTCGGCAATGGTCACCTGTATGAAAGACACCTGTCCACAGACTCAGTGAATCAGTCAGACTCTAACCTCTACAAAATGGCCAAGAGCAAGGGGGTGTCTAAGGATGTCAGGGACAAGATCATACACCTGCACAAGGCTGGAATGGGCTACAAAACCATCAGTAAGATGCTGGGCGAGAAGGAGACAACTGTTGGTGCCATAGTAAGAAAATGGAAGAAGTACAAAATGACTGTCAATCAACAAAGATCTGGGGCTCCACGCAAAATCTCACCTCGTGGGGTATCCTTGATCATGAGGAAGGTTAGAAATCAGCCTACAACTACAAGGGGGGAACTTGTCAATGATCTCAAGGCAGCTGGGACCACTGTCACCACGAAAACCATTGGTAACACATTACGACATAACGGATTGCAATCCTGCAGTGCCCGCAAGGTCCCCCTGCTCCGGAAGGCACATGTGACGGCCCGTCTGAAGTTTGCCAGTGAACACCTGGATGATGCCGAGAGTGATTGGGAGAAGGTGCTGTGGTCAGATGAGACAAAAATTGAGCTCTTTGGCATGAACTCAACTCGCCGTGTTTGGAGGAAGAGAAATGCTGCCTATGACCCAAAGAACACCGTCCCCACTGTCAAGCATGGAGGTGGAAATGTTATGTTTTGGGGGTGTTTCTCTGCTAAGGGCACAGGACTACTTCACCGCATCAATGGGAGAATGGATGGGGCCATGTACCGTACAATTCTGAGTGACAACCTCCTTCCCTCCGCCAGGGCCTTAAAAATGGGTCGTGGCTGGGTCTTCCAGCACGACAATGACCCAAAACATACAGCCAAGGCAACAAAGGAGTGGCTCAGGAAGAAGCACATTAGGGTCATGGAGTGGCCTAGCCAGTCACCAGACCTTAATCCCATTGAAAACTTATGGAGGGAGCTGAAGCTGCGAGTTGCCAAGCGACAGCCCAGAACTCTTAATGATTTAGAGATGATCTGCAAAGAGGAGTGGACCAAAATTCCTCCTGACATGTGTGCAAACCTCATCATCAACTACAGAAGACGTCTGACCGCTGTGCTTGCCAACAAGGGTTTTGCCACCAAGTATTAGGTCTTGTTTGCCAGAGGGATCAAATACTTATTTCCCTCTGCAGAATGCAAATAAATTCATATACTTTCCACAATGTGATTTTCCGGATTTAATTTGTGATGTGCTATCTCTCACTGTTACCAATAACCTACCCTTCAATTATGGGCTGCTCATGTCTTTGTCAGTGGGCAAACTTACAAAATCAGCAAGGGATCAAATACTTATTTCCCCCACTGTACATTCAAAGTGGTTTACATAGTATTATCAGGTACTTATTTGTATCTGGAGCAATGGAGGGTTAAGTGACTTGTCTAGAGTCACAAGGAGTTGCAGTGGGAATCAAACCCATTTCCCCAGGATCAAAGTCCACTGCACTAACCACTAGGCTACTCCTCCACTCCAGCTAGGAGACCAAAGACACAGTAATCCACACACTCAGCGTTCTCCTTTCACCAAATAAGTCAGTCTAAGCCAGAAGTTGCAATTCATGTAGGAACTTTAACTCCCTCTCATTTCCTGACATGCCATTCACAGAAGCCTGCTCTGCAGGTGCTGTGGGTGCTTGAGCATCCCCAATATTAAACAAAGTCTTTGACCCTTTCCAGGGAGAGGTGATTTCTGTTGGGTTTAGCACCCCTAATAATTTTGAAAAGCTGGCTCCTATGATGACATTTATTCAGTTCTCTAGTGTACCAAGGAAAGGGAAGTGGTGGTGGGGGGGGGGGGGGGGAGGCGGTTGGTCCCAGGTGCAAGCAGCAAGAGGATGCACTGAGGAGGTTTGCGGCTGTTGGTTCTGTTTCCCTGCCCCCTCTGATGTCAACTTCCTGTTCTGGGGCAGGTGTCTGGCAGAGCCAACAGCCACACACCTCCTCAGTGCACCCTTGCTCCAGTCAACATTGGTATAATTGAAATCACCCATTACTATAGTGCTGCCAAATGTGCTAGCTTCCCTAATTTCTGTTAACATTTCATTATCCCCCGGATTCTATAAAGATCGCCCTCATTTGCACACCAAAATTTGGGCTCAATCTTGAAATGCGAGTGTAACTTAATTGGTTAATGAGCCAATTAATGGCAATAATTGAGTGCTAACAATTATTAGCTTAATTGGCACCAATTAGAATTTGCGCACAGCTGGCTGCCTGCTATTCTATAACACTGTGTGCCCAAATCCTATAGCATGCAACTCAGGGACGTAGCTAGGTGGGGCCACAGGGGCATGGGCCCCCGCAGATTTAGCCCTGCCCCCCTGCTTTCATTCCCCCCTGCCACTGACCCTCCCCGTCCCATTCAACACCCCCCCTCCTGCCGCTGCCGTCAGGTACCTTTGCTGGCGTGGGTGCCGGTCTCCAGCACGTTGCTGATCTGGATTCTGTTTCTGTGAGTCCTGACATCCTGCACGTAGGAACGTGCAGGACGTCAGGACTCACAGAAACAGAATCCAGATCAGCGAAAGCACCAGACTCAGAGACCGGTGCTGAAGGGGACTTCAGCTGGCGGGGGTCGGGGGTTGGGGACCTCCCCCAGCAAAGGTACCTGGTGATGGCGGGGGGAGGGTTGGCGGCGGCGGGAGGGGGGTCGAAAGGGATGGGGGAGGGGCGGCGGCGCTGGGGGGGGGTAAAATGTGCCCCCCTCACCTCAGGCTCTGGACCCCCTCCCGTCGCAGTCTGGCTATGCCCCTGATGCAACCCAAAAGGGGGCATGGCCATGGGAGGGGCATGGGGGGGGGGGGGGTCAGGCAGTCTGAAAATCTGTAAACAGTGCTATAGAACACCAGACATGCCTGTCCAAATCGAGCACTGGGAATTACACCTGGTAATGGGACTTGGCACTACATGCTATTCTATAAAAGGCACTCAGCCCAGAGCAACCTTTAGAGAATAGTGTTGAGCACTGACTTTCTCCAGCATTGATTTTTGAGCACCATTTACTGAACCTGGGCCTATCTGTCTGTATGTTCTGGTGAGGTGAACAGTATTCTCTTTTCCTTCCCATATGAAATTTCTATCCATATGGATTCCACACACACACACACACACACACACACACACACACACACAGTACAGACCTGTGGTGAAGAGGTGCTGAAAGGAGAGCTGCTGTACCCTGTGGCTGCTGAACAATGCAGAGGGGAGGGGGCCCCCCTGCAGGAGGGCCCCAGGCTGAAAGGCCTAGCACACTTGGAGCTGAGAAACACTATGAAGGGGAGGCTTCCTCCACCCAAGCCCCAAGCATGCAACCAGGAGAACCAGGAGAGCCCAGGCCTGTGGACGGAGGAAGGACCAGAGCCCAGCAGCGCTTGCTGAGGAGCCAGCTCACCCTGACTGTAAGTCCTGGCCATAACATTCCTAAGCTGGGTGAAGAACAGGGGGCAAGAAGGCAAGGCCCGGGTTCCAGAGCAGGGTTCTCTGCATCCAGTATCAGAGGAGAGGTGGTGGAAGAGAATAGCGGAGAGTCTGAAGAGGACGTTAGTGAGGAAGAAGAGGAGGAGAAGGAATCCAGGCCTAGGGCCTGGCAGAAGAAAGAGGCCCAGCATATGACTCCTGAAGAGGTAATTAGATCAGTGAAGAAAATGAATCGAGTAGAAGGTGAAATAGAGGTACTGAGGAAGCGGCTGAAGCTAGCAAAAACTATGTGTAACCTGGCTTCCACTGGCCCACGAGACAAGTATGTTAAGGGAGTTGAAGCGCTCCAGAAGCGGCTTACAGCAAAACAAAGGCAGCTGCAAAAACTAAAGAACTGCAGAGATAATCCCCTTCGTGAGGTTTTCCTGAACAGGGAGCGCGTGCAGCAGACCCAGACGCAGTCCCAGATCCAGCAGGAAGCAGAACCCAGAGACACACAGGACTCCGTGGTTCCAGACACCCCAGAGGCTATGCTGGAAGGGACAGCAGGGGAAGTGAAACAGCAGCAGCCAGAAGGAGGAAAAGACAAGACTGACACAAATAATTCCCAGTTATCACCAGTATTTTATTTCCTACAGGATTCCCAAGAGCTAGGTGCTCCATCCACTTACCAGCCTTGTAGAACAGAGGCTCCTAGTCCAGTTGTGGCAGGTACTGTGGATAAGGAGGGGCTCCAGCACTGCATGCAGCAAGAGAGCCTGGCAAGTTTGGAACACAAAAGAGCTATGAAACTGAAAAAAATTCAAAAACGTCCCTTATACTTAGAGAGCTGGCAGGGCATAGCCGAACCCACAGAGAAGAGCTCAGGTTTGCTGGGAGAGACAGAGAAGAAAGACAGCCTGGAGAATCAGAACAGTTTGAATGCTGAGGAGAATCAGAACAGTTTGAATGCTGAGGTAGGAGAAGAATCACTACACACTGAGCAAGTACAGAAGTTACCAGGAACAACGGGAGGGAAAGTAGAGCAAAAACAAGGGGTTTTGCAGATGGAGACAGAGACTAAAGAGGATGGGAAAGTACAGGAATGGAGTAGTGGAGTACTACAAGAGATGGAAGAAGCTGAGAGCAAATATGGTGGACAGAGGGCGGGAACATCGTGGGAACACCACAGTCACTCATGGACAGAATTGATAGGGCAGACCTCTGAGCAGGGCTGTCCAAGAGCTGCCATCCAATCTCAATCAGAAGTGCTGATGACATCATGGGGGAAGCTCAGTGACAGGCAGGGGCTCCCAATAGATTCTGCCACTCAGAAACAAGAAGAAAGAGCAGAAGGGAGCTTCTCAGAAACTCATGCCCATCAAAGCAGGAGTCCCAGAAAGGAGAGAGAGAATTGTGGAGAGTGTCAGCTGCACCAGGAGGCGGAGCCAAGACCCAGATCGAGTGAGACAGGGCATGGAGGAGAGTGTCAGCTGCACCAGGAGGTGGAGCCAAGACCCAGACTGAGTAAGACATTGCCAGATACAGAGAGAGTACATGAAGGAGAGTGTCAGTTGCACCAGGGGGCGGAGCCAAGTCCCAGACCCAGTAAGACAGAGCATGGAGGAGAGTGTCAGCTGCACCAGGAGGCAGAGCCAAGACCCAGACTGAGTAAGACAGTGCCAGATACAGAGAGAGTACATGAAGGAGAGTGTCAGCTGCACCAGGAGGCGGAGCCAAGACTCAGACTGAGTATGACAGTGTCAGAAACAGAGAAAGTGCATGGAGGAGAGTGTCAGCTACAAGAGGAGACAGATCCCAGACCTGGTCTGAGTGGGACAGTTGCAGAGCAAGGGAACGAGTGCTGGTTGGGAACAGCAGCAACTGGCAAAGGACTGGAAGTAGAATATTGCAGAGGGGGAAGAGACAGAAACAGCACAAGTGAACTGAACATAGTGGGGTTAGTGGACATGGGAGAGGAGGGAGGGGAAGAGAGGGGGAGGGGAGGAAGGCAGGAAGGGAGTGGGGAAGGGGGGAGCATACTGGTATCAGCCCCTTTATCCTTTGCAGCAGTAGTACGGGGAGGAGGGGCAGAGACAGGGAAGGAGGAGGGGAGGCAGGAGTCAGACATGGAGACAAGGGGAAATCCATTTTCTGGTCCGTTGCGGGGTCCCGGGAGCGGTGTTACCCCAAAACGTCGAAATGTTGTCCAGCTGCGTTGGGTGGGCACAGGGGTAGCACCACCTAGAGAGGTTGTTTAAGAATGGTATTCTCCCTTGGCTTTATCCCTGAAGATTTGTATGCATGCATACACCCTGTGGGAATCCCTGAATATGATATTAGTTTCTTAACAGGGCGAGGTTTGGACCTGTTTTGGGAAAAGTACACAGAGGTGCAGCATCAGGGTAGATGGGTGGATTTTAAGGCTGTCCCCATCAGTAGACAGGACGCAGTCCAGATTACCATTTTGGTACGTAATGAATCTCTTATGGCTGCAGACCTGTCATACTGGTTGGGACGGTATGCCGAAATTAGGACCCCATTAAGCAAAATACCAGACCAGAGTCGTGTGTGGGCGGGGGGGTGGAGTGCCCTTGTAAAATTAAAACAGGCAGGCTATGTCACCCAACATATACCTTCAGCCGCATACATTGGAAGGGATCGAATTCAATGCTTTTATGCAGGACAACCCAGACAGTGCTACAGGTGCGGATCTTTCCGTCACTTAAGCATGTCATGTACAGTGTTAAAGTGCTCGCGATGTGGTAGTACAGATCATGACACCAGCGACTGCACTACCATACGCTGTAACCTGTGTGGAGGCTTGGGGCACCCTTTTAGCAAGTGCCCACAAGCATCGCACAATCAGGTAGAGGAAGAGAGGAGGGGGGAGGAAGGGGCACAAGCAGAAACTACAAGGATACAAGGACAGAAGCGGGAAGCATTAAAGGGATTAATGGATAAATCAAATACCACTATTCATACAGAGGCAGGCACTAAGGGAAAGGGAAAGGGGGAGAAAAGGGCATCAGGTTTGGATCACATTCAAAGAAGGGGTATTTGTGAAAGGATGGAAGAAGGAGGTGGGGAGAAGGGGGGAGAAGAAGGGGAAGCATGGACCCTGGTAGGGAAACATGGAGGGAAGGGGGGTCGGAGGAAGGAGGGGAGGGGGCTAGCCCGAGCGGGGAGAACAGATATTCTGGAGAAGAGCCAGAGTAATCGATATGCAGTGTTTCAGGTTTCAGGTGAAGGAGAGGGTGATCTTGAGATGAATCCACCCCAAAGGGAGGTTTTGGAGGAGAAGAGGAGGGAGGGGAGGGGAGCAAGGAATGAATCGTCTGAAAGACTTAACAGAGAGGAGCCAGCAGTGTTACCCCCAAGTCTAACATCACATCCTACTAGTTTAACGAAGGGCCTCATGCAGGAAATAGAGGAGGGTAAGGAAGGGATGAAAGGGGAAAGGGCTGGTCCAGAGGAAACCAAGAAAAAAAAGGGTAGAAAGAAAGCCGGGGAAGATGACTCAGAGTGGGAGGATTTGGAATTAGAAGAAATTATAGAGGATCCTGAAGAAATGATGGGGGCAGGAATATCTGTGAAGAGGGATTGCGGTGAAGAGATGAGGAGGGGTAAGAAATTTAAGAAATAAACCATGGCTGCCTTGTCCTTAATCTTTGCAACTCTGAATGTAGCCAGCATAAAGGCAGAGAGAACTAGATTTGTCGCCTTTAGCGATTTGACCCAGTGCAAGGTAGACTGCATCCTGTTGCAGGAGACTCATTTGGATTCTTTGCAGCTCCTGCACCGGGCCAAGAGAGATTGGAAAGGGGGGCCCTCATTCTGGTCTCTGGCCAAAGAAAGATGCGCAGGGTGGCTATTCTTTTTGCCACCCGAGAAGTGGAGATTACGAGGGAAATAGAGGTGGAGATAGGGAGGTGTGTTGTCTTAGACGTTTTCATTAGAGGGGTAGCAGTGCGAATCATTAACTTTTATGGGCCCCAGATTAGTTGGAACGCAAGCAGCTGTTGCTCCGGGTGAAACCGTATTTATATACAAGCAAATTGGTGGTATTTGGAGGAGACTTTAATATGGTCTTACAGCAAGCAGATAGAAAGGGGTCCAGGCGTCAGGTGGGTTATGACAGCCTCCAGCTGGCAGCAATTGTAAAACAGGCAAGACTGGAGGTGGCGGGAGGGAAGGGGTTCACTTTCAGAAGGGGAGACACGGAGAGCCGTATTGACTGGCTCTTTGTAGGCGGGTTGGCTAGGTTTCAGGGGCAGCCGAATAGATGGACGGAATATTCAGATCATGCCTTAGTTTCCACAGTCTTAACAATATGCGAAGGGGCGCAGAAAGGCCCAGGATTTTGGAAACTGAGTGCAAAGTTATTAGAAGTAGAGGAAAACAGACAAATATTGAGGGTTTTTTAGCAGACCAAGAAACACTATGGGAGGTGATGGATGATAAGGGAGCCTGGTGGGACATGGTAAAGGGGCGAGTCAAGGCCCTTTTCCGGTCCCTAGCCAGGAAGCAGAGTCAGGGGTTACAGGCACAGTGCTGTCGTCTTCGTAAGCAATTGGACCACGCGGTCTCCAACCATCTAGAGAAGGGAGAGATAGAAGCTTTGCAGGCCCAGTTGAGGCTGTTGCAATATGATCGATACGCTGCTTTGCTTCTGGAAAGGGAATATGGGCATCGGTATTCCCGGATCCTTTCCAGAATTGCAAGGTAGCAGTAGGACACAAGGTCATTTATGCTATGAGAGATGAAGCAGGGCAGCGATGACGAACCAACGTTCAATCGAGGCCAGGGTCATTCGGTTTTACACCCAATTGTGGGGGAAAGAGAGCTTGGTTTCTAACTTCATGCTATCATACGTGCAGAGTGCCCCAGGCTTGGAAAAGGTTTCGGAGGGGGAGATGGAACAACTGCTTAGGCCCATTACCACAGGAGAGGTAGATGATGCTATTGATACGCTATCAGCACGTACAACTCCGGGTCCCGATGGGCTGACCCCAGAGTTCTACAAAAAATTCCGTGTGGTCCTGATTCCAGTGTTAGCTGCAATTTTTAATAATTGTTTGCAGAACGGGCGTTTGGCCCCTTCACAGCAGTGTTCTATTTTGGTTCTCCTCGCAAAGAAGGGAAATCTGGAACTTATCGAGAACTGGAGACCCATAAGTCTTCTGAATGTAGATAGGAAAATAATGGCCAGGATTATTTACAACCGCCTGGCTGGAGCAGTGGGTGGTCTCTTGTCCTCAGCACAGTTTTGCTCGGTGAAGGGGAAAGGGGCAGTGGAAGCAGTTTGTACCATCCGTGAAATAGTGGAAAGGAGTCAAGGTGGGACAAAGGGAAAGTATTTGCTGACCCTTGATCAGTCTAAGGCTTTTGACAGGGTGTCCCAGGAGTACCTATGGCTAGTGCTTCGGTGCTATGGGATACCCGACCAGTTTATAGGGTGGATCCAGACTTTGTATCGCAATGCAAGGAGTAGCACTCTAATAAATGGTTGGGTGGGCAAGAGCTTTGCAGTGAGGTCAGGGGTACGGCAGGGGTGTCCCCTCAGCCCCTTGCTGTACGTCCTTTCCTTAGATCCTTTCCTCAGAAGGTTGAGTGGAGGGTTTAGCGGTCAACTAGAGGGCATCTCTTTGGGTTCACACACATGGCGATGTGTCGCCTACGCAGATGATGTCACAGTAGTAATCAGTAGCAAGGAGGAAGCCGAGCGAGTTCAGACCTGGATGGCAGAATACACACAGGCTGCGGGGGCCCAGATAAACCAGGATAAGAGCTCCGCAATTTGGGTAGGACAGGGCAGACCAGCTTTCAAACTTCCCAGTCAGTACCCAGTAGCAAGGGATGAAGTACGGATCCTGGGTCTCTGGGTAGGCAGACAGGACTATGATACGATCAACTGGGAGAAGGGGCTGGGGAGAGTCGAGGAAAGGGTGGCCCAGTGGAAATCATATAAGTTGCGGTTTGTGGAAAAACTGCATGTCATTAAGACCTATCTGATACCCCTTCTCCTGTTCATATCCAAGGTCTGTTTACTGCCTATATCGTTACATGCCAGAGTATACAGCTTGTTTTTCCAACAGCTATGGGGGAACAGGATGAATATTATCCGGAGGGAGGTGACCTATTTGCCCAAAAGGGAGGGGGGGTTGGGAATGGTCAACCCTGTGGTACATTTTAGTTGTTTCTTTTTCCAACAAAATCTGGGAGGGGTCTTGCGGGAAGGGAGGCCGGCTTGGGCAGACTGCATGGCCTCCTGGCTTCAGCGATACTTGAGGGATTGGGTGAGGGGAGGTCAGGCAATGCCCCTGCGAGGGAAGGCGGGATACTTGCCACAGTACATCTCACCTCTGTTGAGATTGGTGAAGAGATGGGGTATCACAGTACAGGAAATCCAGAAGGAGGACAGGAGGCAGCTACAACACCGCATTATTCAGACACACTTTTCAACACGTCTAGCCTTGAGGGACTGCCCAGGTCCAATACAGGAGGAAGGTCTGGCTTTCCTCAATTCATCACGCCTCCCCCGGAAGATTGCGGACATGGCCTGGCTGACTTTCCACAGCCGGCTTTATGTTCGAGCTAACATGAAAAATAGAAACAGCAATGATCGTAAGTGCCCGAGGGGGGAGTGCGTGACGGAGGATGAAACAATGGACCACTTCCTCCTCAAGTGCCCGTTCAATCAACAAGTCTGTCAGGCAGTAGCCCGCCAATTAGGGATTCCTTTCTTCCACCAGCTATCTTATGCAGAATGGGCCTATGGAGGGTTTCCAAAAGGAAAGGGGTGGTGTAGGGAGACACTGTATATCATCGCTGCAGCCCTTTGTTACTTCCTGTGGCAGGCACGCTGCCAAGCTTCATTATATCGGAAGTGGCTGTCTGTACAGGAGGTGGCAGGGGATGTGGTACATTTTGTCCAGCAGCTGGCAGTGAGGGAGAAGGAGCATTGTTCTGGACTACAGTGGGCAAGGCATTGGAGGGGTTTTTCGTTTCAGCCTCCCTGAGTGGGAGGGTTTGTTGAGGGGCGGGGGTATTGGCCAGTAAGGTTTTATTTATGTATTAGTTAGCGGGTTTTATTGCTTGTTTTATCGCTTGTTTGTATGCTTGGTTTGTCTTGTTGCAAGTTTCAATAAAGACAATATGACACACACACACACACACACACACACAATTACACCATAGCATCTCTTTCTGTTAATATTGATCATTTTAATGAATTAATCAATTTGTGTGTTTATTTTTATAGGCGAGCAAGATGTTGCTCCATGAACTGTAGTTGACAATGCAGAGGTGCCCCAGACCAATCTGCTACACACACTGTAACTTAGATCAGTTCCTTATCTCTTGTTTAACTATACAAAAAACTTGCCTTGAGTTTAGCTAACCATCAAATTATCCCAACTGACTCTGTCCCACATACCTTGTTCCCATCCTATATCTGCTCTTGGTCCCTCAGCTATATGGTAAGCTGTATTGTAGAAAATCTTTAGCATTAGATCTATGTTAGTTGGCTGTTCTAATGCATGCTTATTGGGTGTATCATTAGTATTATGCTATCATTGTATTATATATCTCTTTTATTTGAATTCCAGTGCTGTTAAATGTGTACATTTTTGATACTATTTCACAGTAGTATTAGGCTTCAATTTGCTGTTTTCAAGTTTACCTCATTTATTGTATTTATTATTCTTGGTTATTTTACTATTGTTATGCTGTTAACAAAATTGTAAGTTTTATGTTAAACTGTATATGTTGTACACTGCCTTGGGTGAAACGCTTCGTAAAGGTAGTTAAGTCCTTAATTAATCTCAAGAGGAACCACTGGCATCATATCTTCTACTGTCCCTTCCAGACATTCTAGCAGAACACAAGGAGGACTAGAAGAAAAATATACTATAGAATGGGAGAATGAGGAAGGGATTTTTGGATTTAACTCACCCCCTTTTTAGTTGTAGCTTAAGGCAAATTACATTCAGGCACTGTAGGTGTTTTCCGGACCCCAAATAGCACAGAGATTGTGGTAGTTTCTGAGAAAAGAGATGTGTCTTACATACAAAGTAATGAAAGAGAATCATCAGGCCATCCAGGAGCTGTGAGAAGAGGAAGATGGCACAGTAAATTCTGTTCATTACAGTTGATGTCACCACTGAAATAGCATTTAAAATGAGTTCTCAAAATCAAACCATCTCCTTCCTCTCCTTCATATACTTACAGGAAGCTACCCCACAACCCTCATCAGCTTCCACCAACCAAGACACTACTGTGAAAGGGGGAGGAGGAATGAAGATGACGGTGAAAGGGGGGCAAGGTAGTAGAAGCCAATGAACTGAATTCCCTCCTCTTTTACGTTTTTAAATAAGGTTGTCTGTACTAGGTCCCAGATGAAGATCCTGTCTGACGTTCTCTTCCTTTGGTGGGTTCTGTGGGATATGATGCAGAAGGAAGGACATCACTGAAGCCTAGGACAACAAGAACATTCATGTTGCTCCCAGAGGGCCACTTTCAGAACTGTGATTTATAGAGGATCATACTGGTTCAAGTTTCCTCAATGCCGTTAAAGAGATGACCAAGTACATTTTCTCCACAAAAATGTTTGGAGAGCAAGTGTGATGTATTGTGTCCTTGAGTGGAGCCAGTGTTCCTACAAGTGGCAAGTTACTGGGTAAATATTTCTCGGTTGCTGGGTTGTCATCCTTTGCAGGTATTGTAGTGTCATACTCTTTTCCACCAATTTGCCAGTTTGGGACTATTTACAGTAGACTTCACATATACTGTACATGATGCTTCTGCTGCTAGTTCTTCTCTGTATCTCGCTGGTGGTGGGTTTTCTTTTCATATCCTGGTCCTGTTTTTATTTTTTTATGATCCTCCTCGTTCAGTGTAGGACTGTTGGACTTTATTTTTGCTTCATCTCTGCCTCTATAATTGGAATTATAATTTTTTGCCGCTGCTATCAGATATGTTGTTTCACAATTGACTGCTATGATTATTTAGCTCTTTGTTCCACTCACATGCCTTTTCCAGCCTCTGTGTTGTTCGTCATTATAGATACTGATCTACTCAGAAGACATTGGAAACAGTGGATAACAGGCACTGCAAAATCCAGGGACTTCTACTTGAACTGAAATTATTCAGTTTGGATAATGGACTCTGGGTTTTGAAATGTTTCCATTTCTGCATCACTGTTGCTTGACAGGTTTATATCACAATTTGTTTTTACAGTTCTAGAAAAAGTTAACTTAAAATTGGCTGTGTTTTCTTTCTTCCCCCAGTTTGGAAGGTTGAATTTTCCATTAGGGTTGGGCAGACAGAAAATGTTTGCAATTGTCATCAGGTCACCATGTGATGGTGCCCTGGTCCTCTAAAGTGCACAAGTGCTATAATTTCCAGGGAGAATAACCTTAGCACATCAGCACACATGAAAAATGTCAATAAATGTAATTTACTCACAATTTGTAGATTCTCAGAAGCTTGTTGCCCTAAGGCAAGAGACTTTGTAGTTCTTAATGCTGCAGCAGTGGGTGGAGATGGAATTTCAAAAAGAAAAAGCTTTATGGTAGGAGTGGGAGAATTGACAGGTAGATGATGATAGTTTCAGAGGTGAGGTGCTAAGTTGTGCAGCACTGGTAAAAAGACAAGTTCACTCTAGGGAAGCAGAGAAGCACATGCTTGTGAGGCAAGATGGAAATGCCTGAGCTCACAGGGACAGAGGGACCAAGAAGAACACCTACAAGGCCAGAGGGCAAGGTAAAGGGACCAGTAGGGACAGAGCCTGAGACCAGGCTACAAAGGAGGTCATAGAGGGTAGAGAGAGATTGGAGAGAGAGAGGTAATATTCTTGCTGACCCATCAGAGCAAATATAGTAGAAATAATCAGGAAATAACAGCAGGTAAACAAAGGATTCAAGCCTGACTGAGAAAAAGGGGAGGTATTTGCAGGAGAAAAGACCACTAGTAGTAAATCTTATACAGATAAGCAGGGGTGGCTGCTGTACGTGTGAGACTACAATACGCACAATGCTTTGCTTACGTACCACGGCAGGATGTGACTGCAGCACTAAAAATCCTAAGATGTGAGAATAGCATTAAACACATTTTAAAGCTACACTATAAAGACCAGTATAAGGCTGCAGGGGAAGAACAGATGGTGTTACAATTTGATTTGTCCGTAGCCTTTGATCTCATAGACCATGATCTGTTGCTCTATCTACTAAGCGTGATGGGCATTTCTGGCTGTGTTCTGTCCTGGTTTGAAGGATTTTTATGAAGAAGATCATATCAAGAGAAATGGGCAGGTGATTATTCTATTCCATGGCAGATGAAATGTGGGGTACCCCAAGGTTCCCCACTTTCTCCAATCCTTTTTAACATTGTCATGGCCACCTTTAGTAAGACATTGTTAGAGGTGGGATTATCTGTTTATACCTATGCAGCTAGCATCACTAGAATGCTTCCCTTCAATTCCTCCTTAAAAGAAATCATGCCCGTGGTTCAAGAATATTTAAATACTGTTGAAGACTAGGTATCTAATATTTACCTAAAACTAAACATGGAAAAGACCAAAATCATCTGGTTTGGTCCATCTGTGTTATCAGTTCCATCCAATAAGATTAGAATTAGTGGTATAGAATTTGATATTGCCCAGTCCTCACATAAATATTATACTGACTACAAATTGGCTTTTCAAGACCACATAAAGAAAGTTTTTCTGGATGTTTTTTTTGTAAATTAAAATTATTGAAACATGTAAGAAACTATTTCTCTTTTGATCTTTTGAAACAACTTCTGATCCTATCATTTTTAGACTACTGCAACGTTCTATAATTAGGATGTACTGAGACCTCTCTCACCCGCTTGCAGGTTCTGCAGAACACAGTGACCACATCACTTTACTGTGCACATCATATAGAACGAGCCTCCCTATTTCTAATTAGACTCCACTGACTCCCAGTCGATACTCAATCTTATTTTCAAAATCGGTACCATTGTTTTTAGAATATTTTATGGTGTGGTTCCTTGTTATATGTTCAGGCCAGTTCTTTTTTCAAACACTCTTGGAACTTTATGCAGTAATAATACTCTTCTATTATACTTTCCTGCCATTAAGAATATTTGATACTTTAGAGTTTTCACTTCTTCCTTTTCATAACAGACTGTCAAATGCTGGAATGCCTTACCACCTGAGATTAAACAGGACCCTTCCCTTTTTATCTTAAATTTAGAAAGATTCTGAAAGCTTTTTTAGTTAAGTGACTTCTATTGTGATGTAAAATGATTTGACCTGTTTTGTTGTTGTTGTATTTGATTGTTTGCATAGTGGATACTATTTTCTCTCTTTCTTTACTTTTTTTTGTAATTCGCTCTAAACCTATTATTTGCGTTGTTTTGTTTCCCATATCATTTACAGGCATGTTCATTTTTCCCCTCAGGTTATTTAGTTTGTTTTTGTTCTAGGATAAATGCCTTCAAGAGGGTGCACTATTAGTAAAGAAGCCACACTCTTGTCCCGATAATGGACACATGCACATTCATTTTCAGGAGGAGAGCGTGCCTTCTTTGAAAAAAAAAGTGTGCAGTGTGAACCATTATTGGTGAATGAGGAAGCACAAAATGAGCATTGTGACTGCTCGTTTTCATTTATTGCTTAAGAACGTCTCTGGATTCTCTTCTCTTCTCAAGATTGTTTATTGGGGTTACACAATGTTAGGCTTGTTTGGTGGGAATGTAAATTGTTGCGTTTGGGATTTGCAATGGTTAAAAGCCTTATTGCGCTACATTGGAAGAGTACAGCAGCACCTTCCCTTCCTTAGATGAGTCAAAGCAGCGTTTTAATATCTTGATTCTGATGGAATGTCTTACAGCTCAGTGCAAAGATTGTTATCTGCCACATAAAAGATATTGAGCTATTATTCAAGACTGTAGGGTCGGGGGGGGGGGGGCTAGGGATACCGTTTTGTCTGTGGTTATGGTTCTTGGGGAGAGGTGGAGGCGAGTTGTTGTCCAGAGGGTCCTGAAGAAACAACTGGATTTTCTCTCCTGGAGTGGTTGTTTGGGAGTAGCGAGGGGGAGGGGCTGGGGGTAATTTTGAGGTCAAGTATGTCAACTAGCTGGTTTTTAGGTGAGCTACCTGATAATCTCTTAAATTTTAATGCTTATTGCTTAATAAATTTAATTAGCACTGTGAAACCTCTCTTTCTTTCTGGCTTTCTTTCTTTTCTTTCTGTTCCTGCCAAACTCTGATAGAGAGGAACTGCTATAATTATTGGGAATATTTAGACTTATTTAAAAGGAAAGTTAGTAATATCTAGGGCTGTTTTAAAAGTTAAATCAATTGAAAATTCTTGCTCAGACTGGACCATTTGGGTCCATTCAACTAGAGTATTCCCTTGATAACAGCACTTAGCTGACACTTTGGAACTTATAATCCCACCCTCCCACCCCACAACCCACCCACCCCAGGGTTTGCCACTCATTTATAGACAAACCAAACCTCATTAACTTTACTCAATCATACACAGGCAGTCTTGCAGGCTGTTACTCCAACATAGTACACCTGTTCATACCCATTTCAACCAATCAGGATGACTTTTATTCTCTGCAATAATTGTGATGCTTTAGTTTCAAGGCCAATCATCTGGAGACTTAAAGCTTGTCCTATCTGTATTCAGCTATCTACTTTAAAACAAGAGCTCTGTAAAGTAATGCAAGAATTAGATGCAATTAAAGCAACTTATAGGACTGTGCAGAATCATAACTTCTCACCACTGCCTCAAAGAATAAAGCCACATAAGAACAGATGGTTCACAGTAGGCTCAGGCAGACTTCATCATGTGACACAGAAGCATCCGCCTGCACAAGTGTTGCCACTACAAAATTCTTTTGCTCCACTACAGCACTGTGATGTTCCTGAAAATAAAACTGAAGCGGAAAGAAAGAAAAAGCAAGGAAGGGGAACAAAAATATGAGAAGGTACCCAAAGAGAAAACACCCTCACAAATCACTAAAACCAAAACACATACTAGGAAATGTACATGGAAAGCAATGACCACAAATGCTCGCAGTCTAAGCAATAAAATTCATGACCTTCAAGCCCTGATTTTGGAGGCTGACTTGGACATAGTTGCAGTACAGAGACATGGCTCAATGGTTCCCATGAATGGGATGTAAACATACCAGGCATATATCTTTTAGGAAGGATAGAGAGGGACGTATAGGTGGAGGAGTAGCTCTGTATGTGAGAAATGATATCGCAGCGACTGAAATGACAGGGAACTGGGGGAAAGGAAGAAGCGATATGGATCACCTTAAAAAGAGAGGATGGAACCTCTGTCCACGTGGGCGTTGTCTACAGACCCCCGACACAATTGGAGGAACTAGATAAGATCTGATCGCTGATATTCATAAGTTGGCGAAGAAAAGAGAGGTGCTGTTGTTGGGAGATTTTAATCTGCCAGATGTAGATTGGAAGGTTCCATCTGCCAAATCTGAAAGAAGTAGACAGATTGTGGATGCTTTCCAAAGTGCTCTGCTCAGACAAATGGTGACGGAACCCACGAGGGAGGGAGCAACGTTGGATCTGGTGCTCACAAATGGGAATAGTGTGTCAAATGTCAGAGTGGGTGCACACCTGAAAAGCAGTGACCATCAAACGGTTTGGTTTGATATGACGGCTGAAGTGCAGGGCGGACACTCTAAACTCAAAGTCCTGGATTTCAAGCATGCTGACTTTAGTAAAATGGGCGAATACCTGAGAAAGGAGCTGATGGGCTGGGAGGACATACGAGAAGTGGAAGGACAGTGGTCCAGGCTGAAAGAAGTAATAAATAGGGCCACAGACCTTTATGTAAGGAGAGTAACTAAAAGCAAAAGAAAAAGGAAACCGATATGGTTCTCCAAGCAAGTGGCTGAGAAAATAAAGGCTAAAGAGTTGGCGTTTCAGAAATATAGAAAATCTCAAGAACAGGAACACGGGGAGGAATACCGGATGAAAACTGAAAGAAGCCAAGAGAGAGGTACGTCTGGCGAAGGCGCAAGCGGAAGAACAAATGGCTAGAAATGTAAGAAGGGGAGACAAAAACTTCTTCAGGTATATTAGTGAAAGGAGAAAGACTAAAAACGGAATTGTGAGACTAAAAGATACAACAAACGCTATGTAGAAAATTATGAAGAAAAGCCAATTTGCTAAATAGATACTTTTGTTCTGTTTTCACTGAAGAAAACCCTGGGGAAGGACCGAGAGGGACTGGCAAAAGTACACCCTGAGAATGAGGTGGATAGAGCGCCGTTCACAGAAGAGAGTGTGTATCAACAACTTGGAAAGCTAAAGGTGGACAAAGCCATGGGCCGGACGGGATCCACCCCAGAATACTGAGGGAGCTCAGAGAGGTTCTGGCGGGTCCTCTTAAAGACTTGTTAAATAATCCTTGGAGACGGGAGAGGGTTCGAGGGATTGGAGAACGGCGGAGGTGGTCCCTCTTCACAAAAGTGGGGATAGGGAAGAAGCTGGAAATACAGGCCAGTAAGCCTCACTTCGGTTATTGGAAAAGTAATGGAAGCCATGCTGAAGGAAAGGATAGTGAATTTCCTGGAAGCCAATAAGTTGCAAGATCCGAGGACAACATGGTTTCACCAAAGGGAAATCGTGCCAAACGAATCTCATTGAATTCTTTGACTGGGTGACAGGAGAATTAAATCAAGGACGTGCTATGGACGTCATCTACTTAGATTTCAGCAAGGCTTTTGACACGGTTCCTCACAGGAGGCTCTT
The DNA here is from genome assembly GCF_901765095.1 of Microcaecilia unicolor. Taxonomy (NCBI): domain Eukaryota; kingdom Metazoa; phylum Chordata; class Amphibia; order Gymnophiona; family Siphonopidae; genus Microcaecilia; species Microcaecilia unicolor. The sequence continues at coordinate 381,399,396 of NC_044031.1, forward strand.
AAATAAACTAGACGGCCTGAAGATAGGACCCAAAGTGGTGAACTGGATTAGGAACTGGTTGACGGACAGACGCCAGAGGGTGGTGGTGAATGGAGTTCACTCGGAGGAAGGAAAGGTGAATAGTGGAGTGCCTCAGGATCGGTGCTGGGGCGATTCTGTTCAATATATTTGTGAGTGACATTGCCGAAGGGTTACAAAGTAAAGTTTGCCTTTTTGCGGATGACACCAAGATTTCCAACAGAGTGGCCACCCCGGAGGGAGTGGAAAACATGAAAAAAGATCTGAAGAAGCTAGAAGAATGGTCTAACATTTGGCAATTAAAATTCAATACGAAGAAATGCAAAGTGATGCACTTAGGGAGTAGAAATCCAAGGGAGACGTATGTGTTAGGCGGGGAGAGTCTGATAGGCACGACGGGGAGAGGGATCTTGGGTATAGTATCTGAGGACCTGAAGGCGACGAAACAGTGCGACAAGGCGGTGGCCGTAGCTAGAAGATTGCTAGGCTGTATAGAGAGAGGAGTGACCAGCAGAAGAAAGGAGGTTTTAATGCCCCTGTATAAGACATTGGTGAGGCCCCACCTGGAGGTATTGTGTTCAGTTTTGGAGGCCGTATCTTGCGAAGGACTGTTAAAAAAATGGAAAGCGGTGCAAAGAAAGGCTACGAGGATGGTATGGGATTTACGTTCCAAGACGTATGAAGAGAGGCTTGCTGACTTGCACATGTACACCCTGGAGGAAAGGAGGAACAGGGTGATATGATACAGACGTTCAAATATTTGAAAGGTATAATCTGCAAACAAATCTTTTCCGGAGATGGGAAGGCGGTAGAACGAGAGGACATGAAATGAGATTGAAGGGGGGCCAGACTCAGGAAAGATGTCAGGAAGTATTTTTTTCACGGAGAGGTGGTGGACACTTGGAATGCCCTCCCGCGGGAGGTGGTGGAGATGAAAACGGTAACGGAGTTCAAACATGCGTGGGATATGCATAGAGGAATCCTGTGCAGAAGGAATGGATCCTCAGAAGCTTAGCTGAAATTGGGTGGCGGAGCAGGTGGGGGAAGAGGGGGTGGTGGTTGGGAGGCGAGGATAGGGGAGGGCAGACTTATACGGTCTGTACCAGAGCCGGTGATGGGAGGCGGACTGGTGGTTGGGAGGCGGGAAATACTGCTGGGCAGACCTATATGGTCTGTGCCCTGAAAAGGACATGTACAAATTCAAGGTATACACCATATGAGTTTGTCTTGGGCAGACTGGATGGACATGCAGGTCTTTTTCTGCCGTCATCTACTATGTTACTATGTTACTATGTTGGTTGCTGTTGTCTTTTGGGGATTTTCTCTAGGGTAGGGGAATTCTGGTAGTGGGGGAGTTTTGTAAATTGGTGATGGATATCTGTTATATTTAACACACTGTTGGGAAGGTATCTGTGTACTTGCATTTCTTGTGCAATAAAATAAAAACATTTATTGATACAAAAAGAAAATATTTCACCTCCTGGGGTGAAACAAAAATTTAGTGATAAGCATAATAATTTAGTACACTTTGCTGCAAGGAAAATAATTCCATATACAGATTTTAAGCAAGCATTCTATACTAACATTAGAGCAGTCTTAGCTTCCTGCTTAGTGGCGATTTTTATGTGTGCTAAAGCCCGCTGCATCAGAACTCATATTAGGACACCCCAAATGTGCACTAAACCTGAAGAAAGTGTAGTTCAGATTTTACATTGTCTCCAATCATTCAACTCTACAATTCATTCATACATGTTGCATTTGCAAATGCACAATGATGGGCACATCCACACTCACATACGCATGCTTTCCACACAAGCACAGACCACAAGCTGCTGTGGGAAACTAGAGTGAGGAGCCTTGCATGCTGGCAATGAGAGTGACACAGCCCTGCCTCCTGCTCTCCATCCCAACAGGTTTTATTCCATTGCCAAAACACAATATTGCTTTAATTAACATATCTCACTGTGACAGCTGCTGTCCTCTACAAGTTGCTCTGAATAACTGGATGCTGCTTTAATGCTAATTCATTTTCATGGCTTAAAGTGAGGGGTTTTCATGATTCTTTTTTTTTCTTTTACTATTAGGATTTCTCCTCTCCCATTTCTCATTTCTTTGCATTTTGTTATCTCACATTGCTAATTCACATTAATGGGGGATGAAATTAAAGGCGCATTGGGCGTTATTATTGTCATGAACTCTCTTTCCTAATTTTTCTAGCAGTAAAAATGTTTCTTCACAAGGATGGCACATAACCTTCTGCTTGATAACCTCACACCAGAAAAGAACCAATTGAGTGAGGCGTACTTGGAATACTGGTATGAAATGAGCCCTGGGGTTGGTGGGCCAAGTCTGAGATTGTGTAATGTAGTTCAATAGATCAGTGCTTCTCAACCCAGTCCTTGGGGTACACCCAGCTAGTCAGGTTTTCAGGATATCCTCAATGAATAATTATGAGATTTGCATACACTTTCTCCTTGGTATACAAATATTTCTCATGCATAATCATTTAGATTTCCTGAAAATCTGACTGGCTGGGTGTGTCCCGAGGACTGAGTTTAGAAATACTGCATTATACCAGCATAGATCATCATTTAATATAATTTTAACCAGGGCCGTGCCAATGCGGTAAGCGGGGTAAGCACAGCAGGGGGGCGCTGCTGCCCTGCCTTCCGCTCACTTGCAAAATCATTTATCTGAAGTTGTGATTCTCCTATCTCCCCTGCCCTCCTTTTCATGGCAAACTGGAAGTGAAAGCAACGCAGCAGTATTCACTGAGGCAGGCAGGCTCTTCAAGTTATTTGGAAGAATGCAACCAGATTGCTATATATGTCTTTGGTTTGGGGATAACTCCTCACTCAGGGTGAGCTTCAGAGCTTGCACAGCATTCAAGAATCTGACATTTTAAAGTGCTAAAAATAAGTTTTAAAAGTATTTGCATTAAATCTAATTGCAGAATTCAGGTGCTGGGAGTCTGTACTTGGTTGTCATATGCTCAGATTGTTTAAATCATATGCAAATTAGTCCGTTTTTGGGAGGTTCTCATTTGCATATTTATGGATAAAAAACGATGGAAATGTTTACAGCCTTAATGTTAGGTCATGGCTCTGATCAAAATGTGAAGTTTGAGCCAAAAACAAAGGGTTTATCTAGTGTTTTTGACCTAAAAATTCCCCATTACAGTTTCTGTATACTAATCTGCATTCAAATAGAGCTCTCTGATTGGATGATCAGCTTCTGTTAGAAATCTGCGCGGAAGGAACAGAGTGAGAGAGCACTGAATGTCGGTTTGGCCAACAGAGACATGCAGCTGTGAGTTCCTGTGTGTGTTGACTGAAATTATAAAAGAGTGCCTGATTATGTGGTAAATGAGAAAATATGAGGGAAAAGAGGTTTGTGGAGATTGAAGTTTGAGGTTTCTCTAGTGAGAAAAGGATCTAAATATTTCAGGATTACTTGAAGTTTATGAAGAATAGAAAAGGGTGAATTTCAGTTTAAGAGTGTTTAAATCCTATAAGCTATATAAAGGCTAGGTAGATTTAAGTGACTGTAAGCAAGGGAACCTTAATATTGATCTGAAATAAATATTTGATCTGAGATAGTTATCAGAGATAAATGTTTGATCTGAATTATATCCTTTGGTGCAAAGGAGATTAGAAAAGAATCTTTGGAAAACTAAGAGGACTTTGCTCACATTTTGAATTAGCATTCCTATTTTGAGTTGGAAATCTTTGAAGTGTTATGAAAATACATTTTGCTTTAATGAAATTGCTAAACTTTAGAGTCAGAGACTTATCAATGAGGGATACATACAGTGCTATTTTTTCCTGAGGTCCGGCTTACTTGCCTGCTCCCTTCTGTTCCTGCTCTGCTAGACGGAGGGGGGGGGGGCGCCAACTGATAGTCTGCAGGGGGGCACCAGAGACTCTAGGCATGGCCCTAGCCAGAGGCATGCTTAAGACTGTTTATTGAACTACAGAGTAGTTTTACCTTGTGTTCCTGGTCCTGTGACACAACAGGCCTCAGGATTCAATTAAATCAACGCATGTTTTCATTTATATACCTTTGTCTGACTGCGTTATTTCGCAGGCCCACCCTCAACTCTTATTCAGGGTATCACAGGTATCTATTCTAAAAATGAAAGTAGGCACCTACATTCCTTTATAGAATACTAGCATTATCAGACATTTACATACGTGTACATTTAAGTGTAATACTAGTGGTATTAGACATGTACATGCATGCACATTTAAGTATAATAATAGCAGTTATAGACATTTACACGTATGTACATTAAGTGTAATAATAGCAGTTATCAGACATTTAAATGAATGTACATTTAAAGTGTAATAATAGCGTTATCAGACATTTATACACGTGTACATTTACATGTAATACTAGTGGTATCAGACATTTACACACGTTTGTTTATGTGTAATACTAGCGGTATCATACATTTGTACACATACATTTAAGTGTAATAATAGTGTTGTCAGACATTTACACACGTGTAATTTAAGTGCATGCACATACACTAACCACAGAGCTGGTGTAAATGTTCACACCTAGACGTGGAGATACACAGGTAACTTATAATATCCTATAAATTACATGCATAAGTGTGTGCCCCACCAGACTCCACCTATGTGAATGCCTGCCTCAAAGTATGTGCCATCAAAGATAGGTACATACTTGCAAATAGCACACAGCTGAATTATTGTCATTTATGGTTTATTTAGTTTTTGCTATACCACCTTTATAAATGTATCAAAGTGGTTTACAATAAAATGTTAAAACTAAAAGAAAGTCAGTATCTGTCAGGAAACAGAACTCCCTTTCCAAAAAAAAAAAAAGAACAGGTAGAAAAGAAAGAAACAATGCAGGAGGACATTCATCAACAAAAACACATAGGAAAGAAGAAACAGCAGGGAAGGGAGGAAGAGAAAAGAGAGTAGAGACATCAACAAAAAGAAAAGGGGAGACAACCAGATACCAGACGATGTACACTGGATCATCCACCCAATCTAAGAACATATTGAAAGCCAATTCAAACAGGCAGGTTTTTTAGAGTGTCTTAAAAATGTTAGAATTCAGTTTGGTATGTGAGGAACGTGAAAAGGAATTCCAGAGGAAGTGCAACCATGATAAGGACCTGTAAGCGCATTCACTCTGCAGCTCCTCAGTACCTCTCCACTCTCATTTATTTATTTATTTGTTGCATTTGTATCCCACATTTTCCCACCTATTTGCAGGCTCAATGTGGCTTACAGAGTCCTGTTATGGCATTGCCATTCCAGGATATCATCTCTCCCTACATTCCTCCCTGGGAACTCCGTTCACTGGGTAAATCTCTCTTATCTGCACCCTTCTACTCCACTGCTAACTCCAGACTCTGTTCCTTTTATCTTGCTGCATCATATGCCTGGAATAGACTTCCTAAGCCGGTACGTCAAGCTTCATCTCTGGCCGTCTTCAAATCTAAGCTAAAAAGCTCACCTTATTCACTTGTTCAGAACCATTATTTTATCATCCTCACTTTAATATTTCCTTATCTCTTGTTTGTCCTGTTTGTCTGTCCTAATTAGATTGTAAGCTCTGTTGAGCAGGGACTGTCTCTCCATGTTCAAGTGTACAGCGCTGCATATGTCTAGTAGCGCTATAGAAATGATAAGTAGTAGAAGGAATGACTCCTCTTTGAAGAAAAGCTAAAGAGGTTAAGGTTCCTTAGCCCTGAGAAGAAATGATAGAGGTCTGTAAAATCATCAGTGGGATACAACAGGAAAATAAGGAATGGTTGTTTACTCTCTGAGGGAGTCTTTTACTAAAGATTAGCTTGAGTTATCTACCATAGGGCCCATAGGAATAAAATGGGATGTGCTGCAGATAACTCGAGCTAAACTTTAATAAAAGACTCCCTGAATTTTGCAAAACCACAAAAGGAGCACTTTGGGGCTGATAAAAAAAAACTAATTTATGTGTATAATTTATTAGTCTTTTACTGAAAATCAGCGCTAAGCTCCTAACTTTTTCCCCGCCCTAAATCCACCCCTTTTGCCACATACTTTTAATGGTCCTAAGGTTTAGAATTTAGTGAAATTTTGAGTATAGAGTTGTTCTATTCTATTCTGTTTCAATCTTACATTCCACTAAATTCCACAATGGGATTGAAGCAGATCACAAGGAAAGAGACCTCAACAATAGAGGGAAATACAGCATAATCGGTCATAAAACAATCAAATTAACAATTGGATACTGAATTTGAAAACAAATAAGTTTTCAAAACTTTCCGAAAAAGTAAGTAGGATGACAGTTAGGTGCTCAGGACTAGAGTCTATATATCATGCCTAAAAAATCATCAGCAAAATAAAATATGCTTTGGCATATTTTATAAAGTATGCCAAAATTTAGGCAAGGTTTCTACAATATGCCTAGCACCTGTCCGTTTTTAGAATGAATAAGGCACAAAAAGGTGCCCTAAATGACCAGATGACCACTGGAGGGAATCAGGGATGATCCCCCTTACTCCCCCAGTGATCACTGGCCCTCTCCCACTCCCAAAGATGTGAATAAAAAGAGTACATACCAGCTTTTATGCCAGTTCAGATGTTATAGCCAGTTCTATTAGAGCAGCAAGCAGGTCCCTGGAGTAGTGTCGAAGTTGGTGCAGTGCACTGTAGAGAGGAGGACTCAGGCCCATATCACACTCTACCTGTTACACTTGTGGTGGCAACTGTGAGCCCTCTCACACTCACCAGAAACCTACTGTATCCACATAGATGTGACCCCCTTCACCCATAATGGCTACTGTGGTGGTGCACAGTTGGGAGTAGTGGGTTTGGGATGGGTTTTGGAGGGCTCAGCAGACAAGATAAGGGAGCAACGGTGAGATGTGTACCTTGGAACATTTATATGAAGTCCACAGCAGTTCCCCTAGTGTGCCCTATTGCTCTCCTGGGATGTCTGTGTGGCCAGTATACTAAGAATGCTGGTTCCTCCTACATTCCAATGGCTTGATTTTGTGCATTTTTCACTTGGATGTTTTTTTTCTTCTGAAAATTGACTAAAAAGATAAACACACAGAGCACAAAAGCATCTTGTGTGTGGCCATTTCCCCTCCCCCCCCCCCAAAAAAAAAAAAAGCAATAGACATTTTTCTGATACAAAAATGGTTATATTTCCTATTCGTATTTGGGACATTTAGCACAAAATGTCCAAAGTCTGAGTTAGACGTCATAACGAAAATGCCCCTCCATGTGTGCTAGTCTGTATTATGTGTTGTTCTTTGCATTGTTTGGAGATATTATTTTCACATTTTATTCCAGTTTCTGTAGCAAAGAATTGCATTTTTCCTTTGAGCACATTCTATTCTGTTGAATTGTTCTAATATTTCTCTTTTAGAGGGGAGATGTGGGTTGGGTTGTCTTTAGCATAAAACTAGCTACTGGACTTTGATTTTTTAGTTTATCCTAATATATGTAGAGACTGAAGTAATATAATGGCTATTAATTCAAGAGAGTTGAAGGCAATTTATTTTAAAGCTAGTTCTGTGAATAAACAAGGCTCAGCTTATTCATAACTGGGTGAATGAGTGTGGGCCGATATTTGTTGTATTGTGGAAACTTGGCATTCTACTGCTGATATGAATTTATTGAATCATCTTTGGCCTGTAAATTATTGCTATGAACACCAGCTGGGGGCTGTTAAGAAAGGAGGTGGGGTATTAATTAAAGACTCCTTAAGAAATTATAAGGTTGCACAGCCTTTTCTTTCTAGATATGAAGGAATATTACTGCAATTGCCAGTCTGCAGTATTGTTAATTTATCGTCCACCTCATGAGGGAACAGTTAATCCTTTATTGACTGTGGAGTGGTCTCCATCTGTTGTATTTTAATTTGCGTTTAGAAAATAATGTAGTTCCCTATCAGTGGTAGAGGTGTTTTTATCTGTATTAACTGCCCTGAATTTTGATCATATAGCACTGGCTGAAATGCACTAGTTGGCCATTGCCTAGACCAACTGTTTTTATTTACCAATAGAAATCAACATGGACTTGTACAAATGTGGCAAGTCAGACAGTAGGTAACAGGAGGAGAGGGTAAGACAGTACACAAATATAAATACTAACAGAAAAAAAGCACTACTCCATCCTCATCCTCCTCGACCTATCCGCCGCTTTGACACTGTCAATCACAATTTACTTCTTGACACACTGTCCTCTTTTGGGTTCCAGGGCTCTGTCCTCTCCTGGTTCTCCTCTTATCTCTCCCACCGTACCTTCAGGGTACACTCTCATGGATCGTCCTCCACCCCTATCCCGCTTTCTGTTGGATTTCCTCAGTGATCTGTCCTTGGACCCCTTCTTTTTTCAATCTACACCTCTTCCCTGGGCTCCCTGATCTCATCGCATGGTTTCCACTATCATCTTTATGCTGACGACACCCAGCTTTATCTCTCCACACCAGACATCACTGCGGAAACCCAGGCCAAAGTATTGACCTGCTTATCCGACATTGCTGCCTGGATGTCCAACCGCCACCTGAAACTGAACATGGCCAAGACCGAACTTATTGTCTTCCCACCCAAACCCACTTCTCCTCTCCCTCCACTCTCTATCTCAGTTGATAACACCCTCATCATCCCCATCTCATCTGCCCGCAACCTCGGTGTCATCTTCGACTCCTCCCTCTCTTTCTCTGTGCATATCCAGCAGATAGCCAAGACCTGTCGCTTCTTCCTCTATAACATTAGCAAAATTCACCCTTTCCTCTCTGAGCACACCACCCGAACTTTCATCCACTCTCTCGTTACCTCTCGCCTTGACTACTGCAACCTACTCCTCACTGGCCTCCCAATTAGCCATCTATCCACCCTTCAGTCCGTTCAGAACTCTGCTGCATGTCTTATCTTCCGCCTCGACCGTGATACTCATATCACCCCTCTCTTCAAATCACTTCACTGGCTTCCGATCAGGTACCGCATACAGTTCAAGCTTCTCCTACTAACCTACAAATGCACTTGATCTGCAGCCCCTCCTTACCTCTCTACCCTCATCTCCCCTTACGTTCCTACCCGTAACCTCCGCTCCCAAGACAAATCCCTCCTTTCAGTACCCTTCTCCACCACTGCCAACTCCAGGCTCCACCCTTTCTGCCTCGCCTCACCCCATGCTTGGAACAAACTCCCTGAGCCCATACGCCAGGCCCCCTCCCTGCCCATCTTCAAGTCCTTGCTCAAAGCCCACCTCTTCAATGTCGCTTTCAGCACCTAACCACTACACCTCTACTCAGGAAATTTAGACTGCCCCAACTGGACATTTCGTCCTTTAGATTGTAAGCTCCTTTGAGCAGGGACCGTCCTTCTTTGTTAATTTGTACAGTACTGCGTAACCCTAGTAGCGCTCTAGAAATGTTAAGTAGTAGTAGTAGTAAGTCCTTTGATTCTGAGAAAGACCCGACACAGCGTTTTTTTTACTGATGGAGTCTTTTTCCACAAGTGTGGACATCCATATTTACTTCTCTTCAGATGATACATTACTTGCCGTTTGGATTTTATTGCCCTGTTACTTTGAATATAGTGACTCTGGACCCCTGAGGCAGGTGCTGTTGCGCTGAAACACGGCTCATGTCGGGTCTTTCTCAGAATAAAAGGACTTCATTTATCTCAATCTTGAAGGCCAAGCTGTGCTTTTTTTTCATTTAGCAAGACAGACAGTCCCATGAGCTGATCAGTTTATTGGCTTTTACTTTTGTTGGATCAGTTAATTCTAGTTTTCACATAATGTTTTTCTATTTCTTTTAGGCAAATGGTTTTCATTACATTTTAAGTAGAGAGCTCTTTGAATCGAAATGAGCTGAAAGAGAGTAGCAAAATATCTTCCCACCTGGGGCCATGACACTGCTTACTAGTGAGTAACAATGCCATCCATCTCTTCAAGCCCATTTTTAAACTTTTCATTGGGAGTATCCATGTAGTCTTTTCTTCTATTGAGAAATGTTTTGTCCTTTAAGCATTCAGCCCTATCCTCCTCCTGCTTTCATTCATGAGCTTGGAAAGAGAAGCAGAGAATAATAAAGAAAAAACAGGATGATGATGGGGGGCACCCCAGATGTTTCCAGGAGCTGCCATTGGCCCCTAAGCCTTGCATTGAAGAACACTGTTTTTGGCCAAAACCTTTGGGAGTAATGGTGTGAAGGAGAGAATATTATTGACTTATTTGATGTTGAAAGGTTAAACTATTGGATTCATCACGTCAGTGTGTTGCTGATAAGTTGATTCCTCTAAAAAGTGCTACTGCCTCAGCACAATGTAGAAAATTATCAGGGTATTTTACTAATAAATTAGCTAAACCAAAAAAAAAAAAAAAAAGAAAGAAAGAATTCAGAAGGGTTGAGCATCTTTGGCTCAACAACCTTGTATAGAATTAAAAGAGAGGTGCCACATAGCCCAGTGAAGATGTGAATTGTTAATTGAGAATTTAATAGGGAATTTTATTGCTAGCAAATCAAGGTGCCGTTTTACTAAGTTGTGTTAAACTAAGATTTAATGCTAAGAAATGCAAGGTCATGCACTTGGGTTACAAGAATCCAAGGGAACGGTACAGTATATGGGGTGAAGTGCTTCTGTGTATGAATGAAGAGCGGGGACTTGGGGGTGATTATGTCTGCTGACCTTAAGGTGGCCAAACAGGTAGAAAGAGTGATGGTCAAAGCCAGAAGGATGCTTTGGTGCATAAGAAGAGGGATGACCAGCAAGAAAAAAGAGGTGATAGTGCCCTTGTATAAGTCTCTGGTGCGACCCCATTTAGGGTACTGCATGCAATTCTGAAGATCACACCTACGGAAAGGTATAAACAGGATGGAGTCAGTCCAGAGGGTGGCTACAAAATTGGTAAGAGGTCTCTGCCATAAAATGTATAGGGATAGGCTTATAAATCTCAACAAGTATACGCTGGACGTGAGGCAGGAGAGAGGAGATATGATAGAGACATTTAAATACCTCAGTGGCGTTAATGTACAAGAGGTGAGTCTTTTTCAAATGAAGGAAAACTCTGGAATGAGAGGGCATAGGATGAAGATAAGAGGAAATAGGCTTAGGAGGAATATAAGGAAATACTCTTTCATGGAAAGGCAATCTGCCAAGGGTCCATTATGTCCAGTGGGAGCTTCTTGATCTGGTGGTATGATAGCATGCCCTTTCTTGAAACAGGTCATCAGCCTTCATTACTTAATTTGAAAATCAGGTGGTTAAAAATATAGTGGCCATCATAACTGTCAAGTGTTCAAGGCCTGGCTATGCATTGATGCTCCAACTTATGGTGAATGGCACCTCTGATGTAATACCTGTGTTCCCCAAGAGCAGCCTTTAGTGTCAGGAATTTCCTGTCCAGAAATGCATAGTTATGCTATAGGCAACACTTTATGGGAAAGATACATATGGGCTAAACATCCTGATGGAAATCCTGTCATTATGAAAGGCCAGTTCTCACCGTAAATGTAAGTCTAGGATTAGGATGGACTTGCACAGAAGCAGAAGTGTTACTTGTTGAAGGCCTATTGCATAGCTGGGTTCTAGTGAAACAAAAAATGGTTTACTGTGCAAAGATATCAATGCAATACAGTCTTAGGGAAATTCTATATGACTCTACAGTAGGAATATGCAAATCTGATAAAGCACTCAAGGCTTCAAATGCTTGGTGGGATTGAGATCCAAGATGGCCGCGCTCTGCTAGGACGCTCTGAATCTCGCTCCTATAGAGATGTCTAAACGCAGAGGGAGAGTAGCGGGCAGAGCTTCCCCACTTCCATCCCCTTTACCGGTTCTTATTGACTGATTTATGAGGCCACGGACAGTTGTACAAGAAGGCTTCCCCTGGTCTAGAAACAACTTTGAGCCCTGCAGCGCGTACTCCACCTCCTCAGCCACTCGGCATAAGCTCCTTCCTCTCTGACCCGACAGGGTCCCCCTTGGAAGGTACGGGCCCAGAAGAACGTCGGGGAGAAGCGTCACTTCTATCTGAGGAAGGAATGGAGGGCAGTTTGCCCACAGAGCCGGTGCAGAATGAGGGGAGAGAAACTGAGAGTCAAAGTGAGGATCGTGAACAGCCTTCAGCAAGGTTTGAACTTCCTAAAGAGCTAGCGATCAAACCAAAGGAAGTGACCCTAGACGTTTTGTGGGACTTAATGTCTAATCTGGGGCAACTGTTTCTTAAACAGATTAACGAGGTTTTACCAAAAGTAAAGCTTATTGAAACTGACACAAAAAAGGAGGAAGAGACTAAAGTTTTAAATGAAAAAGTTGAAAAAATTGATCAAAGGATTATGAAGTTGGAAACGTTACAAACTACGATGTTAAAAGATCTGACGAATCTCAGGCAAAAAATGGAGGTGTTTGATAATTTCACTAAAAAACATAACCTGAGATTTGTCAATTTTCCTAGGATACAAAATGTTTTTCATCTCGAGATGCTGAAATGTTATTTCTGTGACGTTTTGAATGTCTTGGAAAAGGATTTTCCACCCTTTTCCCAAGTATACTATGTCCCAGAGAAGAATTTGAATCAAGAGATTGAAAAATCGATGGACGTTTCTCTTTTGCTTGAGACCACTGACTCTGAGTTAGTGATGGCCGCTACTTTGGTGGTAACTGTCGCATTAATGCATGACAAAAATTGGATTTTCCGTCTGTTTTTCCGAAATAAGGAGAAACCCTTTCTGGGTTTTAGAATAATGTTATTCCCTGATGTCTCTAAGGAGACACGACGACGGAGGAAACAATTTTTGCTCCTTAAGCCGGAGATTTTGCACCTGGGGGGCACCTTTTTTTTAAGATACCCCTGCAAGTGCATAGTAAGGCTTGGGGGTAAGAAGTATGTGTTTACTGAACCTGTTCATGCATCATCACTAATAGCCTCAGTTAAATGGAGAAGCATTAAAGAAGGTGTACAATATCTTTGCAGAGAAAGAATTACCTTCTAATTTGTTCCTATGTTATATTTCTCCCCTAGATTATTTAAATCTTGGATCTCTATTTATGTCTATTGAGTGTCTTAGGATTTTGAAAGTGTAAAGATTTATTTACTCTTTCTTTTTTTTCATTTACCTATGTAAAAATTCCTAATTAACTGACACTTGCCTAAGCAAGATGTTTCTTGTAAATATTGATTAAATGAATAAATAATAAATAAATAAATCCTTGGTGGGATCTCCCAGTGGTATACTGTTTCACTCTCCAGGGTCTATCTGAGCCTCCCCCAACCCCCCTTCCCTCACTCTATGTAGTTTGGAAACTATATAGCTCTATAGATTCCTTGTCAGAACATTTCTCAGCCTTGGCATAGAGTGGATGTTCTTAAAAGCACTGCAGCACCAGAGTCCCATGTTGCTAATGTAAATAGTCACTGTAATTTTAATGAAGAACTCAAACACGTCCAGCCCCTTAAGAAGATTCATTGTGGCCTGCTCATCTTGAATTATCCACTCCTCATCTCTTCCAGAAGTGGTACCACTAGGCAAGTTCATTCCATGCTGTTTCTGCAATGAACTGGAAAAACTAAGAGGCAAATTTCCCAAATAATCAAGCAGGGCTTCCTGGTCTTACACAACCTCCATTCAATAAGGAAATACTTAGACTTTGATTCACTTCATACTCTTGTTCATGCATTTTTAATATCACAATTAGATTACTGTAATTCAGTATATGCTTGAGTTGCCCATTAACAAATATGTTGTTTGTAAACTTCAGTTTGTTTCCTTTGTCAATCTCGGATGAATGATCATACCACTCCACTACTATCTAAGTTACACTGGTTGCCACTTTGGTATCATAATTACTTTAAAATTATTTGTCTAACTCATAAAGCCTTACATTTGGGTAATCCACTTTCTCTTTCCTTCCTGACAATTAGATTGGAGATCTCCTTTAATAAGTTTAAGTCCCAGCTTAAAGCTCATTATTTTCACCATCTGATTACTCTTTCCCACAACTGGTTAGGGTGGTGTATACTGGGGAGGAAGAAGAATGGTGTATCTCTGTACGACTGGTGACTTGTATGCATGATGTCTGTGACTACTTTTCTATTGAATATGGCATTCTTTTCTGTTTGTTTTAAGTAATATATTACTTTATTTTAAACCACTGTGATGATCTGTTGTATCAGTAATGGAAGAGAAACTTGACAGAGAGATCCACATGGCTGTTGCAAGATGCCCAGTATGAAAGGACAGTGTGAATGGTAATTCCAGCATCAGATGTGTATACAAGAGCTACCGATGATTCTTCAGAGTCCATCCACTGTATGCCGCTCACTCCATAGGATTCATGAAATGATGAAGAATAAAATTAAGGAAATACTTACATTTTCAAATTAATAAGGATGGCATCTGCCTGTAGCTGTTTGACACATCACTTGCAGCTAAAGTGAGAAGGGGATGTATACTAGAGAATGTTCAGCAGTTATATTATTGCCTGCTGTCTCAAACAAAACATTAACTGAGATGTTGGAATGATTTAATGCATAGTTTGAACTGTCAGACTGAATAAAAGTCTACCACACTCTTCAAATTATGTATTTCTCTGTATACCTTCACCCTCTTCTATTTTCTTTTCCTTGGAGCTTTTGGAAACACTAGACCAGAATATTAAAGAGAGCAGGAAAAATAAAAAAAAGAATGAAAAAGAAAGTCCAGAGCTGTCCATGGTGCTAAAATCCTGGATCTAAATGAGAGGTTTCAGAAACCAGCAAGCTTGTATGTAGAACTCCCAACCCTGCAACTACTTGTCATATCACTCACGATATCTGTTAAAAACTCTTTTGTTTGTTTCATCATTTGAAAACATTTTAGTTGAAATCTGTTTATTCAGTCAACACTTCAGAATAATATTGACAACTTTTTAATGTGTGGAGGGCAATTTTTAAAGCCATTTATTCAAGCACATGCTTATTAGGCAGAATAAAATGACCTGTCTGGAAATTAGCTCCCTCAGTGTGCATATATTCAGCTACATAAAAAAGAGGTGTTCCCAATATTTATTTAGATCAAAGGAGGGAAACAGTGTGTGTACTTACATTTCAAATGTAAATGTGCTATTTTACATCCCTCCACCAGCCCCATAAATAGCAAGTTCAAAGTACATAAGCAATTATGGTAGTCTTCAAAGCAAAACTACATAGATAATAGATGCACTATGTGAGGTAAAGCAACCCACATCCTTTGTAAGTACACAACCTATTTGAAAACTACCTTTTTAAAAAGAGCAGAAAACTGGTGATGCACTGCAAAATGCTGAGATCTCACTGCTTGTATCTGTTTGAATGCCAGAAATACAGAAGAGACATTAACTGGACCAGCTCAGAGGCAGTGCTACACACTGCAGTGTGGGAGACAAGAATTTGAATTCCAGGACCAGTCTTTACCTCCCAAAACATTTGGGGGTCCTTTTAATAAGGTGAGCTAACAGATTTAGAATGTGCTAATGATTAGCATGTAGTAAATGATAAGATACTTTATTTTATTTTATTTATTTATTGCATTTGTATCCCACATTTTCCCACCTCTTTGCAGGCTCAATGTGGCTTACAATAGATCATGAATAGTGGAAATATAAAAGAGATGGACATTTAATATTACAGAAGTATCTTGAGCAACATGGTAATGATAAGCATGATAGTAGTATTATAAGCACATATTGTAAAACAATTCTGAATATATGTGGAGGAGTTGTGTATGTTCACATTGGTTGATTTTTTTGGTATGCCATTTTAAAGAGATGGATCTTCAGCAGTTTGCGGAAGTTCATTAGATCGTAAGTCGTTCTTAGGTTGCGCGGCAATGCATTCCATAGCTGTGTGCTCAAGTAGGTAAAGTTTGACGTGTGCATTAGTTTGTATTTTAGACCTTTACAGTTAGGGAAATGCAGATTAAGAAATGTGCAGAATGATCTTTTGGCATTCCTGGGTGGTAAGTCTATTAGGTCTGACATGTAAGCTGGTGCATCTCCATGAATGATCTTGTGGACTAGGGAGCATATTTTGAACATGATGCATTCTTTAAGTGGGAGCCAGTGTAGTTTCTCTCATAAGGGTTTGGCACTTTCATATTTTGTTTTACCGAGTATGAGTCTAGCTGCAGTGTTCTGGGCTGCCTGAAGTTTCTTGATTATTTGCTCTTTGCATCCGGCGTAGAGTGTGTTACAGTAGTCTAGATGACTGAGCACCATTGATTGTACCAGGTTACGGAAAACAGTCCTTGGGAAGAAAGGTCTTACTCTTTTTAATTTCCACATTGAGTGGAACATTTTTTTGGTTGTGTTTTTTGCGTGGTTCTCGAGTGTTAGGTGTTGATCAATGGCAACTCCAAGAATTTTTAGGGTGTCCGAAATTGGAAGGTTCAGATTTGGTGTGTTAATGGCTGTGAATTTGTTCTTGTTGTGTTGAGAGGTGAGTATTAGGCATTGGGTTTTTTCTGCATTAAGTTTCAGCCGAAATGCATCCGCCCATGAATGCATGATCTGGAGACTTTGGTTGATGTCATTGGAAATTTCCTTTAGATCTTGTTTAAATGGGATATAGATTGTTACATCGTCTGCGTATATGTATGGGTTGAGATTTTGGTTTGATAATAGTTTGGCTAAGGGTATCATTAAGTTGAATAGAGTCTGCGATAGGGGGGATCCCTGTGGGACTCCGCATTCAGGTATCCATGTGGCTGAAGTAGTTGAGTTAGATGTCACTTGATATGATCGTGTGGTTAGGAACCCCTTGAACCAATTGAGAAAGTTCCCTCCAATTCCGAAGTACTCAAGGATATGTAGTAGTATTCCATGATCCACCATGTCAAAAGCGCTTGACATGTCAATTGTAGAAGCAGTATATTCTTTCCAGTCGCGATAGTTTGTTTGAATTTGGTCATGAGAGTAGCTAGTACTGTTTCAGTACTGTGGTTAGTCCGAAATCCTGACTGGGAGTCGTGGAGTATTGAGAATTTATTTAAATAGTTTGTGAGTTGTTTGGTTGCTAACCCTTCTTTTAGTTTGGTTATTAAGGGAATGGATGCTACTGGTCTGTAGTTGGTTAGTTCACTGGCACTTTTCTTTGCGCCTTTGAGTATGGGGGTTAGTAGAATGTTTCCTTTCTCCTTTGGGAAGAGTCCATTTGTAACATATAATTCAGGTGTTTCGTGATGTCTGTTATGAATTGTTTAGGAGCGGATGTCATAAGGTTATTTGGACATATGTCTAGCTTGCAGTGAGATTTGGCGAATCTTTTGAGCGTTTGGGAGATGTTGTCCTCTGACAGTGTATCAAAGTTGGTCCAGGTTCTGTCTGCTGGGTAAATGCCATGATCTGGGTCTAGACAGTCAAGGAGTTCAGCATAGTTGATGGTACTGACAGGTATCTTAAGTCTTAGTTGTATGATTTTTTCGTTTAAGTATCTCGCAAGGTTGTCTGCTCCTGGTGCATCTTTACTGTTGGTTGTGACTTGTGTAGTGTCTAGTAGTTTATTCACGAGTTGGAAATGTTTATGTGTGTCCTTGTAATTTGATCCAATTACAGTTTTGTAATATAATCTTTTTGTTTGTCTTATGGTATATTTGTATTTTCTTTGGAGTTGTTTCCAGGCATTAAGTGTGAGGTCATCTTTCTTTTTATTCCATGCACGTTCTAGCCTTCTAACTTGTGTTTTAAGTTTTTTCAGCTCTTCATTGAACCATGGTATTGAATTCTTTCTATGTGAGGTTCTAGTTTGGGTAGGAGCAATATTGTCTAATATGGATCTGCATCTATCGTCCCATTCTAATAGGAATTGGATTGTATCTGTTTTTATTGTCCATTCGTTGTGGTAAATCTGTTGCCAGAATATTACCGGGTCTATTTTCCCTCTCGTGGTATAGGTTTTTCATTCTTGTTTATTTGGTGAGTCTTTTGTTTGCCATTGGAGGGAGATGTTTGCTTTATAGTGATCTGACCATGGTGAGGGTGTCCATTTTGTGTCTGTTAGTATAAGATTTGAGTCGGGGTCGAATTTGTGTGTGACAGTGTCTAGTGTGTGTCCTTTGATGTGAGTTGGCTGCGTGTTTGTCCTGTGAAGATCCCATAGTTGTAGGAATTCTTCGCATTCTTGGGTGCTTGTTGAGTTGAGATCTTCAAGGTGTAGGTTGATATCTCCTATGATGATAAGATTTGAGGTGGAGACACAGGTGTTCGAGATAAAGTCCATGAAGTGTGTTTGGGAGTCTTGCCAGTTGCCTGGTGGTCTGTAGAACAGGACTGCGTTAAGGTGTTCCTGCAAGTTAGGGTGATTAATTCTTAACGAGGCGATTTCAAGTTGTGGCAGAATGGATTCGGCTATGGTTGTGATGGTGAACTCGGATTTGTGTATTATGGCTATTCCTCCTCCTCTTTTTCCATTTCTTGTCCAGTGGGTAATTTTGTATCTGGTAGACATAAATCTAAGATTATCGGGTCTTTGAGGTCATGAATCCAGGTTTCAGTGATGAATAGGAGGTCAAGATTGTCTGTGGTGATCCAATCTATTATGATCTCTGTTTTATTTACTACTGATCTGGCATTTACGTATCCCATTTGGATTGTTCGGTAAGGTTCAGTTTGGGACATGGTTGTGTTAATTTTTATTATTTGCCTGGTTTCTTGGTTTCTGGTTCTGTTGTGTCCTCTCTTCCCTTTCTGTTGGTTGTTTGCGAATGTATTTGTTTTTCATTTTAGTTGGTTGTTATTCTTTTGGACTGGTGAGCTGTAATTGGGTTGTCCGTAGGGTTTATGTGCTGTGGGTAGATTGTTGCTTATATTGGGAGTGGTCCACGCGTGGTAGATTAGGGGGAGGAAGTAGATTATCATGAGTAATTTGTTGATATTCATGTTGGCTGTATTAGTTAATGTTTGGTAATGCCTGGTGGTGTCAGTGAACGAAATTTTGTGTAAGCGTCAAGCAGTATCAACATTAAGCATATATAAGCATATATTAAGCAAATTCTGTGTGAACATCAAGCAGCAACAATATTAAGCATATATAAGCATATGTTAAGCAGTTTTGTGTAAACATCAGGCATTTTCAGTATTACGCATAAATTAACATAATAACATAGTAGATGACGGCAGAAAAAGACCTGCATGGTCCATCCAGTCTGCCCAACAAGATAACTCATATTTGCTACTTTTTGTGTATACCCTACTTTGATTTGTACCTGTGCTCTTCAGGGCACAGACCGTATAAGTCTGCCCAGCACTATCCCCACCTCCCAACCACCAGCCCCGCCTCCCAACCACCGGCTCTGGCACAGACCGTACAAGTCTGCCCAGCACTATCCCCGCCTCCCAACCACCAGTCCCGCTTCCCACCACCGGCTCTGGCACAGACCGTATAAGTCTGCCCAGCACTATCCCCACCTCCCAACCACCAGCCCTGCCTCCCGATGTTGACTAAGCTCCTGAGGATCCATTCCTTCGGCACAGGATTCCTTTATGCTTATCCCACGCATGTTTGAATTCCGTTACCGTTAAGCAGTTTGTGTGAACATCAAGCAGTATCAATATTGAGCAATACACATATATAAAAACAAAGAAATAATTTATTCAAACCAAGATAAAAGCAGTACCCGATGTGGCCATGTTTCGCCCTCAGACACTGCTCTGGATCAAAGTGCAACAGCAGTGTCTGTTAACAAGCACAGCTTTTTTTGACGGGGTATGTTGATCACCCCTGATTTTTAGTTTTACCCCTGACGCAGCCTGAGGGTGAAACATGGCCATGTCGGGTACTGCTTTTATCTTGGTTTGAATAAATTATTTCTTTGTTTTTATATATGTGTATCGGTCTACTTTTTATAACAGACTTTTATGTAGCAAGACTGTTGCCTTTTTTGTTTTTCTTTTTATCAATATTGAGCAATGCCAACATCGAGCAGTGTGAACAATTAGCGTTAGCAAGTGTAGTACCAAGCAGTATCAGATGAGTGTGGAACACTATATTAATGTGTGATAAGAGTTATCAAACAGAGTATATACTTGCAGGTATACACTTGCAGTCCGTTCTATTCTGTGTTGCGTGCCACGTGTCCTCGTCGGTATATGTGATCGCGGTGGTCCGCTTTCCTGGGCGATTTAGGCTCTTTCAGCAGCCGCGGCAGTGGCTCGGTGTTAGGAATATTCACATGCAGCAGCATTCTCCAGTCGGGTTCGTCTCCAACTGGTCGCCCGGTTCCTGATCCCCAATTCCACCAGATCTCTGCTCAGATCGAGTAGCAGACAGCAGCTTCCCTCCAGCGTCGCGGCGTGCTAGTCCTCTCGGTTGGTAAGCTTTCTCCGGTTGCCTGGTCGGTCCACCAACACAGGCCGTGTGGTCTAGACCGGTTGCCGATGGCGCTGCGTATCGGCACTGCTGTCCTCGCTGGGTGCCCGCCCGGAGCCTCGACATGCGGCCACGGCTCACCTCCGATCTCTCCCCATCATTGGGCGTTCCACGCTCCCATAGTCACGGCTCGGGGCTACCTCAGCCCAGGAGCGTGGTCTGGTCCGATCGCCCCTGGCGCTGCGTTCAAGCGTTGGGGCTCTCCCCAAGCGACCGCCCGAGCCTCGATGTGCAGCCTAGGTTCTCCCTGTTTTCTCCTCGTCGCCGGATGCTTCTATGCTCTACCAGACGTACCTCAGAGGGCTTTATCGCCGGTCACTTCAATGCTTCTCCAGACGTCCTTCGGAGGGTTATCTCGCCGGACGCTTCAATGTTCCTCCAGATGCAACTCGGAGGCTGTATCAGCCCAGGAGCGTGGTCTGGTCCCCGGTGGCGTCCCATCCAGGTGCTGGCGCATTCGCTGGGGTGGCCGCCCGAAGCCCCGATGTGTGGCTACGGCTCGCCCCTGCTCTCTCCTCATCGCTGGATGCTCCGAACGCTCCCTAAGTTGCAGTTCGGAGGGCCACATCAGCCCAGGAGCGCCTCAGGTTCTGGAGCTCTTCGTTAAGGCTCCTGTCCGTCGGCCATCTTACAGTTTTCCTTACCCATGGGAATCTAGTGGGCATCTTATCATTTAGAACACATTAATCATTAAACATTAAAATACAAATCCACATACGCAACCAGTATCTCCTACATTTGCATGCAACTATGGAACGCACTACCGAAGGCCATAAAAACAACGCAAGACCTATCTTCCGAAGGCTACTGAAAACTGACCTGTTCAAGAAGGCATACCATAAACATTCATCCTAAATACTAGATAATAAGACTGAACATGAACTAGACAAAACCGAACTCATCACTTGATTGATTAACCTCATTGCTTATAATGAACAAGCACTAACACTTTAATCCTTATGCTGAATATGATTTCTCTATAATTGATGACCTAACGAATGTTACAATCCAATCTATCAATCAGGAACCTATATGCAATGCCATAATGTATTCTTCTTTACCATGTATATCTGCACCTGATTGCAATACCATTTATAATTTGCACCTTAATGCAATACCATTTGTAATTCTGTTACCTGGAAATGGCAATCACCATTACGGCAAATGTAAGCCACATTGAGCCTGCAAATTGGTGGGAAAATGTGGGATACAAATGCTACAAATAAATAAATAAAATTAGTGAATGCTAAATCTTTTAGCACACCTTAGCAAAAGGACCCCTTGCTTTGTTGTGAAGGCAGTGCACAAAGCTCCTAGGGAAAGGAAATCCCAGTCATCATGCAATGGTGACATTCAGGGGGCTATTCTGTAAGTTGCCATTTCCTTGTAGAAGCCTTGATACTGTGGAATGAACCTATTATTAACAGCATCTGGGTGCACAGATTCCATTAAAGAATATTAGTGCAAACTGGTATCAACACACAGGGCAAACTTAATCATTAAACACAATCCCCCAGATTCTATATCTGGGTGCCCAGATTTCATTATAGAATACTAGTATACTTCTCAGTTCACTATTGAGCCTAATACCTTCTCACTGAACCTATATTCCAAAGTTTTTGGGGTAGAACTGGATTACTTGCTTACAATGCAGCTTCAGGTAAACATCATGGTGAAGTCTGCATATTATATTCTTAGGAAATTAAGGGGTCTTTTTACTAAGGTGCACTGAAAAATGGCCTGCGGTAGTGTAGGTGTGTGTTTTGGGTGCATGCAAAATCATTTTTCAGTGCACCTGCAAAAAAAATGCTTTTTTAAAATTTTTGCTGAAAATGGACATGCAGCAAAATGAAAATTGCTGCACATCCATTTTGGGCCTAAGACCTTGCTGCCACCCATTGACCTAGCAGTAAAGTCTCACGCGGTAACCAGGCGGTAATAACCTACACATATCAAATGCCACTTGGCGCCTGTCCGATACACAGGTCTAACAATAACAATTTTTTTTTGGACACGCGTATCAGGTGCGCACCAAAAATGAAATTACCACAAGAGCCACGCAGTAGCCGGGTGGTAACTCCATTTTGGCATGCATTGGGTGCATGTAGACGCTTATGCAGCTTAGTAAAAGGACCTCTAAGATCTATTTAAAAAGTATTTTACTGTAGATTCATTCAAGATTCTTGTTCAGTCATTTTTGCTGCCTTGATTTCACTATTGAAACCTTGCTTTGATAGGTTGCTCTAAGACCTTGTTAAATAGAGTACAGACTGCACAAAATGTTGCAGTCAGGCTGATCTATGCTCTAACTAGATTTGATTTAGTTTAAAGTTATTATTCTAGGTTGCACTGGTTGCTGATTAGGGCACGGATTGTTCTTAAAATGTGTATTATGGTTTTTAAGATATTGACTGGAGAAGCTCTTGCTTATATGATGCATTTGTTGATGTTACTCCATAGTACCACTTTGAGATATAATACTAGGGACCAACTATTATTGTGCTTTCTGGAAGCAATGAAATTGAAGTCAAGCAAACACCACTGCATCTTTACAATATCAGATGCTATCAATATGGAATGGGTTACCTCTGTCACTTAGGTCTAGTTGTCATGACTTTAGCTCTCGGAAGTATTTAAAAGCATTCTTTTCTGATAAATGTGGTCTTTCAAATCTGTCTTAAAAATATGAAGCCTTTTGTAAGACATTATAATTTTTGGTTTTGTTGTGTTTTTCTTATGTAATTCATAAACGTTATGGTTTGGTCTCTCTCTTTTTTTTTGTAATCCACCCAGAACTATGTAGGTTGTAGCGAAATATAAAACCTGATATAACATAACATTAATGTACACAAGTGGTGCATACATGCAAGTACCCTGTTAAAGAATTGCCCTTTTAGTGGCTGGATTTATAGTCCCTGATTTCAGGGCTCCAGAGTGAGGATTGTCATCATAGTGTCTGGGCTAGGTGCACAAGGATGATTTATAAAATAGGAGAAAAAAATCTCAAGATAATTGCAAATGGAGCTACTAAAGGAGTTGTTGCCCGGGCTCCTGGTGTGTTATGTTCTGGAGGAGAGTTCTGTTCACATGGGGAGTTGCAGAAGCCTGAAAAAGTGGATATGGAAGCCCTATGGAAAGCAATTGCAACCCTAGACAATTCCCTACAAAATCTGTTTTCTAGGATCACGTCTGAGATTGAGAATGTGCAGTCCAAGGTTCAAGAGGAGATGGTGCAAAAGCATGAAGAGTGTTTAGATTCCCAAGATAGGAAGCTGGAAGAAGTAAGATCTGTGGAACTTTTGTTGATTAAAGAACGGGAAATGTTACAACGTAAAATTGAGCATATGGAAAACCAGATGAGGAGGTTTTTACATTTTCCAAGGTCTCCAGTATTTCCTCCTCTGGAGATGGTCCGTAAGTACTTTCGTAAGATATTGTCCTGCTTATAATCGAAAGAGAAAAACGCCCAAGTTCCGACCTAAATCGGGAGATGGACGTTTATCTCACAAAAACGAATAAAGCGGTATAATCGAAAGCCGATTTTTGGACGTTTTCAACTGCACTCCGTCGCTGATGCGGACAAAGTTGATGGGGGCGTGTCAGAGGTGTGGCGAAGGCGGAACTGGGGCGTGGTTATCTGCCGAACAAAGATGGGCGCATTTCACCGATAATGGGAAAAAAAGTATGCGTTTTTAGCTAGAATTTAGGACACTTTTCCTGGACCCTGTTTTTTCACGAATAAGGCCCCAAAAAAGTGCCCTAAATGACCAGATGACCACTGGAGGGAATCAGGGATGACCTCCCCTGACTCCCCCAGTGGTCACTAACCCCCTCCCACCACAAAAAAATGATGTTTCACAACTTTTTATTTTCACCCTCAAATGTCATACCACCTCCCTGGCAGCAGTATGCAGGTCACTGGAGGAGTTGTTAGGGGGTGCAGTGGACTTCAGGCAGGTGGACCCAGGCCCATCCCCCCTACCTGTTACAATTGTGCTGCTTAATGCTTATTAGTCGTCCAACCCCCCCAAACCCACTGTACCCACATGTAGGTGCCCCCCTTCACCCCTTAGGGCTATAGTAATGGTGTAGACTTGTGGGCAGTGGGTTTTGAGGGGGATTTGGGGGGCTCAACACACAAGGGAAGGGTGCTAAGCACCTGGGAGCTCTTTTACCATTTTTTTTGTTTTTGTAAAAGTGCCCCCTAGGGTGCCCGGTTGATGTCCTGGCATGTGAGGGGGACCAGTGCACTACGAATCCTGGCCCCTCCCACGAACAAATGCCTTGGATTTATTCGTTTTTAAGCTGGGCGCTTTCATTTTCCATTATCGCTGAAAACCAAAAATGCCCAGCTCACAAATTGTCGAATAAAACATGGACGTCTATTTTTTCCCAAAATACAGTTCGGTCCGCCCCTTCACGGACCCGTTCTCGGAGATAAACGCCCATGGAGATAGGCGTTTCTGTTCGATTATGCCCCTCTGTGTGTGCCAACTGAGAATATGCCACCCATTGTGAGAGTTCAATATCTGGTCCTGGGAGGGACCCGTGGATCATCTACTCCAGTGAGAGAGGCTAGGGTTTTTCCTGATTCATTGAATTTGTCAGTGTTCCTGGAAAACTCTCTTAAGGTTGTTACCAGAAGAAGTACCCTATTAGTAACCTTTGATTTGGAACACAATAGGAATTATATATTACGTTTTTTCTTCCACCATTTACAAGAGCAATTTTTTGTATCTTTATTTGTATAGTTCCTGTTCTATCTCAGGTAACACAGAGGCGCAGGAAAGAGTTCTTCGCATTAAGCCAACAATCCTATTCCTAGGTGCCACCTTTAGTTTGAAATGTCCTGCTAAATGTTGTTTAACTTTTTGTGGTAAAAATGTAAGTAAATAAATAAATAAATTTGTCCGCAATTGTCCCCCATAGTGATGAGTACATTTTTCTCCACCCATGGGCTGTGAGCACTACTTTGAAGACTATGAAGCCCCAAATGACCCTCAGTAAAACAGACCCAACTTGGGAATTGAATCAGGAACCCTCTACACAGCAGTGCTACTGGTCTTGTTCACAAAGGTTTGTCCTTTTGTAAAGGACACAGGGTTTCCAACAGAGAGGTGTCCAAAGTAGAAATAAAAATGAGAAAATTAAATCTAAAAATCCAAATCCAGGTATGGCCAAGGATAATAAAAAAAACCTCAAATGCTCATCATCACCGGTTTTCTTTTTTCCATTATCAGCTGAAGCTGGCCATCTTGTAAGCACGCCCACGTCCTGCCTTTGCTACCCTGCCAACACGCCCCCTTGAAGTTTGTCCGCCTCTGCGACGGAATGCCGGCGAGTGTGTCCAAAAATCGGCTTTCAATTATACCGATTTGGCCGGTTTTAGGAGATGGCCGGCCATCTCCCGATTTGTGTCGGAAGATGGCCGGCGATCTCTTTCGAACATAAGCATAATAGTAACATAGTAGATGACGGCAGAAAAAGACCTGCACGATCCATCCAGTCTGCCCAACAAGATAAACTCATATGTGCTATGTTTTGTGTATACCTTACCTTGATTTGTATCTGCCATTGTCAGGGCACAGACCGTATAAGTCTGCCCAGCACTAGCCCCACTTCCCAACCACCAGCCCCGCCTCCCCCCACCGGCTCTACTACTACTACTCAACATTTCCAAGGCGCTACCAGACTCACGCAGCGCTATACTGCCACCCAATCTCGGCTAAGCTTCTGAGGATCCCTTCTTTCTGAACAGGATTCCTTTATGTTTATCCCACGCATGTTTGAATTCTGTTCCATTTTCATCTCCACCACCTCTCGCAGGAGGGCATTCCAAGTATCCACCACTCTCTCCATGAAAAAATACTTCCTGACATTTTTCCTGAGTCTGCCCCCCTTCAATCTCCTTTCATATCCTCTCGTTCTACCTCCTTCCCATCTCCGGAAAAGGTTCGTTTGCAGATTTATACCTTTCAAGTATTTGAACGTCTGTATCATATCACCCCTGTTTCTCCTTTCCTCCAGGGTATACATGTTCAGGTCCGCAAGTCTCTCCTCGTACGTCTTGTAACGTAAATCTCATACCATTCTCATAGCTTTTCTCTGCACCGCTTCTATGTTTTTTACATCCTTCGCAAGATATGGCCTCCAAAACTGAACACAATACTCTAGGTGTGGCCTCACCAACGACTTATACAGGGGCATTAAAACTTCTTTTCTTCTGCTGGTCAAACCTCTCTCTATACAGCCTAGCAACCTTCTAGCTATGGTCACCGCCTTGTCACACTGTTTCGTCGTCTTCAGATCCTCAGATACTATCACCCCAAGATCCCTCTCCCCATCCGTACCTATCAGACTCTCACCGCCTAACACATACTTCTCCCGTGGATTTCTACTCCCTAACTGCATCACTTTGCATTTCTTCGCATGGAATTTTAATTGCCAAACCTTAGTCCATTCTTCTAGCTTCTGCAGATCCTTTTTCATGTTTTCCACTCCCTCCCGGATGTCCACTCTGTTACAAATTTTAGTATCATCTGCAAAAAAGCAAACTTTACCTTTCTAACCCTTCGGCAATGTCACTCACAAATATATTGAATAGAATCGGCCCCAGCACTGATCCCTGAGGCACTCCACTACTAACCTTTCCCTCATCCGAGTGAATTCCATTCACCACCACCCTCTAGCGTCTGTCCGTCAACCAGTTCCTAAACCAGTTCACCACTTTGGGTCCTATCTTCAGCCCATCTAGTTTATTCAAGAGCATCCTGTGGGGAACCGTGCCGAAAGCTTTGCTGAAATCTAAGTAGATTATATCCTTAGCATGTCCCTGATTCAATTGTCTGGTCACCCAGTCAAAGAATTCAATGAGATTCGTTTGGCACGATTTCCCTTTGGTAAAACCATGTTGTCTCGGATCTTGCAACTTGTTGGTTTCCAGGAAATTCACTATCCTTTCCTTCAGCATCGCTTCCATTACTTTTCCAATAACCGAAGTGAGGCTTACCAGCCTGTAGTTTCCAGCTTCTTCCCTATCACCATTTCTGTGTTCATATGATTATTGTAAATATTAACTTGGCAATAAAATCAGCTCAAAATAGGTTATAGCAGTTGTAGCAATTGTGTATAGCGACAGTATCTGCTCCTTTTGTTTAAAAACAAAATGATAAAAAACAACAATGTGACAATACAGATATTCAAAGTCACTGTTTCGCGACAAACTTTGCTCAACATTGGTTGTAAAGGCGATATACAATGCTAGTTTTCATTTTTCTTAAAAAATGACAGCGAATATAAGCAGTAACTGACAACCGGTATAGTCATGTAAATGTTCCAGATCACTGTTTGTCTAGGCAACCATATTCCGGTGTCATATCTATATACAAGCAAAATGTTATCTATCTAGTAGGTCAGTGATTGTTTGAAGATAAAATGTATTGTACTGTTTTGGGATCATGGCAGGTACTTGTAACCTGGATTGACCACTATTGGAAACAGGATGCTGGGCTTGATGGACCTTCGATCTGTCCCAGTTTGGCAACACTTATGTAGTTTAGGCCTGCTGAATTACTGAACAGGTGAAAGGCAATTCTATAACTAGGCATCTGTGATTTGCTACCCCCTTTGGTATGTATATGTGCCAAAAGTAGCACATATGAAAATTAGCACTGTGACAGGCACAGGTAGTGCCCTGTCTTGGAGTTGCTACAAGAGGTAGCTCTGGCTCTTTGGTTTCCCTGTTTAAGCTAAAGTGGAGAGATCAGGTGGCAATTCCCCTTTAAGTCTAGAAAGGCCCAGGACCTGTCAGGGGAATAGAAGATAGTTGCTCCTTTAAGAAAGGAAAGGGGATAAGAACTACAACTCCCAAGAAGCATTGCTAGGACAAAAAGCTTCCAAAGCCTAGAAAGGGAAGGCAGTTTAGAAAGTTCTGGTCCAAGCCAGAAGAGAGTTGGTAGGAGTTTCCTAGCAGGGTGGGAGAAGGAATCTAGCTCACTGCTAGGTGGGACAGTTAAAAGGAAAGAGGGGTTTGGAGATCCACGTCCCATAAAAGAGCTCCCCAGATGAAATGCAGGTAGTAGAATGATCCACTGCCTGTTACTGGAGGTGAATGACCCTGAAGGCCTAGATGAATGGATTTAAGGAAGCACAAGCATGAAGGAGGTACTTACCTTATTGCTTTAAGCATGGATTTTGAACTTTGTGAGTTGGACTAACAGCTGGTGCTGTAAGGTCAAATTGAGTGTTGTCCTGTCCAGGGTGTGGTGGCTGTTGGACTGCACTCCTATGAGTTTGGTCCAGAAAGGTGTCAGTCTGAGTTTAGAGTTTGAAGTAAGAAAAGCTTGCTAATGAAAACCCCCTGAAATAGTGCCAATCTTTCTAGAAAGAAAGTCTATTTACCTAAGAGGCAGAGTTTGAATGCATTAAGTTGCATAAGTCCAAGTATTTGATGTACTTTTGCCTGTTGCAGCAACAGAGACTTGAGAGCAACCAGCACCATTGCTGCTCCAAGTAGGAGCAGAGGTTACTGGTGGAAGAAGAGTCCAGAGGAGTTGGTGAGAAAAGCTCACCCTGAGTGGATGGTGTGCATGAAAGAGGAACTAGTGATGTTGGTTTGAGCTAAAGATGTAGGGTGTTTCTGAGCTTTTTCTTAGAGGTTAGGTCCTGTCTTCGGTACTGAATGGTTAGCTACTGGCCTGATCTCCCACCAACCTGCAAGGGAGGTAGGATACAAGCTGCCCTGAAGTGCTGGCATCCCAAGGCTTCATCACATACTCCAACTATTATGGTACACAAATGGGTGGAGTATGGGTGGGGTATAGACAGAGCTGCTATATATGTATGTTACTTATAGAATGCTATAGTTATGTACAGAGGCTACCACAGTTAGCTGCACTCATTGACGCCTGTCATAGACCTGGCTTAACTGGCTGTGCTTATATTCAAGCATGCTAATTGGGTTTATGCAATGTCAGGCTCCTCTTAAATAAACATTTCCAAATGATTTTAGACAGTTGTAGAAAGGAAGTAACTTGAGGTTACATTTTCCTGATGCTAAAGGGATAAGATATAATAGAGTGCTGCTCCAATCCTTTACATATCAAACTGCTTCAACTTACAATGTCCTACCATTTGGAATAGGTCACAGGTTAATTACATGGCTTCTCAGAAGAAGCCAAAGGCTAATTTGTTCAAGAAATGTCTTGGTGTTTAAATTATATTCTGCTGTTAAATATCCTGTATTAACATTGTATATCTTAGAAATGTCCAGCTAGCTCTTTTGTGATCTGCATTAGACCTAAATGGTAATTTGGAGAATAGGTTTTTAGTTGTATATGTAATGGAAGCAGAGTGCCCAGATGCCCTTATAGAATAGGCAACCTCTAGGTGTATAAAGGAGGTGCTTGGTTGCAAAGTTGCCACCATAATGCCAGCATGTTGATCGCATAAGGAGGATCTTATAAATAATTTTTCACATGTAACCCTGTTGTACATGCATAAAACAAGCAAAAGGAGTGGAAGGCACCAAGACAAGTATCCAGGATAGACAAAGGCACAGTTTATTCAAATATTCCAGGAGGTACTTACAATATCACCTGTCATAACAGAACACAGGATGTGCTTAGCAAAGGAACCCAACACAAGCCATGTTTCAGCAATTTAGGCATACTTTATAGAATACACCTTGGCATATTTTGTTTTGGCGCTGATTTTTTAGATGTGATAAATAGAATGCAGTCCTTTATGAGTCTGGAAGGGTAACTTTGAACAACTTTCAGTTCTGAAACTTTTGTATAGGGTCAGTAGAATGGGACTAAGCAATTTTCCCCTACTATTTTGATGTGTTTCATGTTCTACAACCTAAAGACTGCAGGTACCTAAAGTGGGGTATGTGATTTCTGGGGTTAATTTTTTTAAAGACATAATTAGTCCATACCTGTGGCTGAGATTTGGCAGGATTATGCAGTTGATATCTTTCTATCTTGTGGTATAAATAAGTTGCATATCTCTCTTTGGTACCATTTTGCTCAGCGGGTCACAAATACCCACTTCTGCACTTCAGCCACACTGTTTTACACCAGCTCCTCAGCATTGATGCAGCCACATTTTAGCCCTGATTCTTGCTGCTTTTGTGACACTATTTTGTAGAGATAGGCACCAATTTTGGCCTCCTAATATTTATACACTTGGAGGGGCATTTTTGAAAGGGATGTCCAAAGTTGCAATTTGAATGTCCTTGCAAAACGGCAAAATCCAGGGGTGGGGAAACCCATATTTTTGAAACAAGATGGACGTCCATCTTTTGTTTTGAAAATAACATCAGAGACGTCCAAATCCTTAAATTTGGACATCCCTAGATTTGATCGTCCCTAGACATGGACGTTTCTGACTTTCTGCAATTTTCAAAACCAAAGACATCCCTGTCAAAAATGGCCAAATGCAAGCCATTTGGTCATGGGAGGAGCCAGCATTTGTAGTGCACTGGTCCCCCTGACATGCCAGGACACCAACTGGGCACCCTAGGGGGCACTGGACTTCATAAATTGCTCCCAGGAACATAGCTCCCTTACCTTGTGTGCGGAGGCCCCCCCCCCCCCAAAACCTACTACCCACAACTGTACACCACTACCATGGTCATTACGGGTGAAGGGGGCACCTATATATGGGCACAGTGGGTATGTGGTGGGTTTTGGAGAGCTCGCTGTTCCCTCCACAAATGTAACAGGTAGGAAGGGGTATGGGCCTGGGTCCGCCTGTCTGAAGTGCACTGCAGTACCCACTAAAACTGCTCCAAAACTGCATGCGCTGTCATGGACCTGAGTATGACATTTGAGGCTGGCACGACATATTTTGAAAGATGTTTTTTGAGGGTGGGAGGGGGTTAGTGACCACTGGGGGATGGGAGGTCATCCCTGATTCTTTCCAGTGGTCATCTGGTCATTTCTGGCACCTTTTTGTGCCTTAGTCGTAAGAAAAACAGGTCCGGGTAAAAGTGTTTGTCAGGGACATCCTTGTTTTTTTCGATTATGGGTCAAGGACGTCCATGTGTTAGGCATGCCTACGTCCCGCCTTCGCTACGCCTCCGACATGCCCCCTTGAACTTTGGCCATCTTTGCAACGGAGTGCAGTTGGAGACGTCCTAAATCGGGTTTCGATTATACTGATTTGGACATCCCTGGGAGAAGGACGTCCATCTTCCAATTTATGTTGGAAGATGGACGTCTTCTTTCGAAAATGAGCCCAATAGGCACTCATTTTCAAAGCATACAGATGTCCATGTGCTTGAAATGTCCAAATCCCAATTTTGCTAAGGCAGATTAAGGACGCCCAATGCTGCAGTATGTCCAAATAGCAAGGAGGTGTGTTTTGGACGGGTTTAGGAAGGCCCTGAAATCTGGCTGTCCAACAGTGATTACCAAAGGGGAAGAAATGTCCATGTCGATAAAGGACATCTGTATTTAGACCTCTTTCAGGAATGCCCAGGTTACAGAAAGGTGCTCTGATTGATCAGTTGTCCACTGGAGAAATTAAGGCATAGCACTTCCTTAATCTCTTAGCAATTTTTGTCTTCCTCCCTCTCAGTGGCGTAGCCAGGGGGGGTGCCAGGGGAGCAGCCGCTCCCCCAAACGGAGTTCTGCCAGCTCCGGCGCCTATGTTTTTCTCAATGTGTTGCATTGAAAATGTGCGCCAACGCCGGCGGAAGTCTGCTCTCGCTCCCCCTGCGCTGTCAACCTGGCTCTGCTTCTGCTCCCTCTCCCCTGAAAGTGAGATCAAAAGGGGATACTAGGCTCTACAACAGCTTCAGGTATTATGGGCATTCTTAACAAAACAAGAAGCAAGCCTGAGAGGTAGCCTAGCGGTTAGTGCAGTGGACTGTAAACCAAGGGTCCCAGGTTCAAATCCCATTTTCTCAAATTGTGAGCACTCCAGGAACAGAAAAATACCTACTGCGCCTAAATATATAAGATAACTGCATGCCTGAATGCTATTGAAGTGGTCTGCTGCCCCTCACTATCTTTCTACCCTCATCTCCCCTTACGTTCCCGCCCGTAACCTCCGTTCACAGGATAAATCCCTCCTCTCAGTACCCTTCTCCACCACCGCCAACTCCAGGATCCGCTCATTCTGCCTCGCCTCACCCTATGCTTGGAACAACCTTCCTGAGCCCTTACGCCAAGCCCCCCTCCCTGCCCGTCTTCAAATCTTTGCTTAAAGCCCACCTCTTCAATGCTGCGTTCGGCACCTAACCCTTACTGTTCAGTGAATTCAAACTGCCCCAATTTGACTGCCCCTATCGGACCGACCGTTCACTTGTCTATTAGATTGTAAGCTCTTTGAGCAGGGACTGTCTCTCTTTGTTAAATTGTACAGCGCTGCGTAACCCTAGTAGCGCTCTAGAAATGTTAAGTAGTAGTAGTAGTATAGATTAAGATACAGTAGGTATTTTTCTGTTCCTGGAGGGCTCACAATTAAAAACAAAAAAAATTGAAGTGGGATTTGAACCTGGTCCCTTGGTTTTCAGTCCACTGCACTAACCACTGGACTGACATCTGCTCTACATGGATGTCTGTATAGTATTCTCACAAAATACTGCTATACAGATGTTCATGTCCTTTGTTTTCCACATTCAAAATGTGGATGTTTCAGTTTGTAAAATGGATGTTCATGCTAGGTGATTCCAGCATGTGGACAGCCATCTCCCATATTTTTGAAGAGGCCATATCCTGTTCGAACATTTTATTTATTTATTTATTTATTGCGTTTATATCCCACATTTTCCCACCTCTTTGCAGGCTCATTGTGCTTTTCAATACTTCATGAGTAATGGAAATATATCAGAAATAGACATTTAGTGTTACAGCAGGATTTTGGGTAACATAATAATGAAAAAAAACAAGGTAGTGGTACAACAAGCAGTTATTATAAAGCAGTTCTGAATATATGTGGGGGAGTTGTGTATATTCACATTGGTTGATTTTTGTGGTATGCCATGTTAAAGAGATGGGGAGATGGGTCTTCAGTAGTTTGCGGAAGTCCGTTAATTCGTAGATCGTTTTTAAGTTGCGCGGTAATGCGTTCCATAACTGTGTGCTCAAGTAAGTGAAGTTTGACGCGTGCATTATTTTGTATTTTAGACCTTTGCAGTTAGATGGACGTCCACTTGGATGTTCTGACTTGGACTTCCTATTGAAAATGCCTCTCCATGTGGCACTGATATACATATAAACAGCAGTAAATGGTCACCATGTCAGCAAAATACTAGATAATGATATAGAGAGAGCAGAAGTAGTTGAGAGAGAGAATACTGAAATTATGCAGAATCCTTTTCATAATCTCAAGGATTTAAATATGCCTAATCAAGAGAGGGCAAGGAGAGCTGTTAAAGGTATTTAGATTCCTTGAAGGTATAATTAACACAAAAAGGTGAGCATTTTTCAGTTGAACAAAAGTTCTACAACCAGGGTTTATTATATAAATATCAAAGGTGGTAGATTGGGGAAGAACATATGGAAATATTTGTTCAGAGAGTGTGGTAGCATGTGACATGAGGCATATTTTCAAAGCTTTTAGATTTACAAAGTTCCATAGTAACCTATGGAACTTTGTAAGTTTAAGTGTTTTGAAAATGAGCCCCCTATAGCCTCCTCGTAGAGGTGGCAGAGACTGAAATCATTTCTGAATTAAAAAGAAAATGGGATGAGCAGTGAGGCTCCTTAGTTGTAAGGAGCGAAGGTAAAACCAGCACAGGTGCACAGCTATCACTGAGCGAGCCAGCATAAAGCTTGGGGCTTTCCAGTGGTAAGGACCACTTGCTACTGGACTGAAGGAAATTTTCTTGTCCTCTATATCATTATCATCATCATCATTTCTTCATTCCCACCATTTTGCCTGGCCTCCGCCTGCTCTGGCTGCTGGCACCACACTGCTGTTGAAATCAGAGCAAGCGGTGCAAAAGATGTGCAGAAGGAATGTAAAAAACAAAAACAGGCTTCTGCTTTAACTGTACAGCATTGGATGCTACTGTACCTCTCAATTATGGGTGACTTCCATTCTTGGCAGCCAAAATAAAATTTTAAGAGACTAGTAGTAGGAGGGGAGGTGTGTTGGATGAAGGACTTGCTAGATCAACTGAACCCTAGAAACAGGAATGTCACTGTCAACACATGGCGGATTGCTTTTTCAAGCGCACTGCACTGGGGTATTGTCCTAGGGCTTCAAGTGTCATAGAACATGTGTTTATAACCACAAAGATTACAGGTCTTTTCATCTTCCTCATAACCATCATGCCTACCCACACAGAGAGCAAAATTCAGTAAAGATTGCCCAAAGTTAGGCACTGGAATGACACAAGCTAAGCGTGAATTCTATAATGGCAGGTCTGAGTGGAACTGCCATTGTAAAATACTAGTTTAAGTCTGCTTTTTCACACCTAACCATAGGCGTGAGCATTTATGCCAAGCAAAGACTGGCATAAATGCTTGTGCCTAACCACTATCAGTTAGGTGTGAAAAATCAAGCATTCTATAACACTGCACCTAAATCCTGGGAATGTCCATGCCCATCCCTTGGCCACACCCCCTTTTCAGTTGTGCGCTGTGGGCCAAATTCTATAAATGGTGCCTTAAAAATTGGCCCTGAAAAACCACACGGTTAGCATGATTCTATAAACTATGCCTAAAGTTAGGTGTAGTTTATAAAATATGCACATGCACCATTCTTGCAGCTAAAATGTAGGTGCACCTATTTAGGCAACTTAAAACCAGCCTAATTACCTGTGCTTAAGTTAGGCGCAGATCAGGTGTTTTCCATAATAGTGCGCATAGTTTTTTGAAATGCTCACAACCTACCCATTCCATGCCGATGGCCACATCCCCTTTTCAACTGTGCCCATTAGAATTTACATACACCACATTGTAGAATATGCCTGGAAAGTTATGCACGGACATTCTAATTAAAGCCAATTATTGCCACTAATTGGTTGTTAACTACCAATTATTGGTGCTGATTGTCTTGCTAATCAATTAAGTTGTGCGCACTATTTGGCCCTGCAGTCAAATTAGTGCACATAACTTAACAAGCCATTTATAGAAGTTGGGGTTTTACAAATTGGGACTGTAACGCTAAGGCACTTTTTTAGGTGTACTCTTTTTTTTTTCTTCTTTTTTTCTGTTCGTATGAAATTGCATGTTTACGTTATGTGCATAAATAGATATTGTCTGCTGTTCATTATTTTATGAGTGCATAATGCAGACTGGATCCCACACATTTTATGTTTGCTTGTTTTTATTTATTTATTTATTTATGACATTTATACCCCACATTTTCCCACATAAATTTGAGTTCAATGTGGCTAACAAACTACAAGAAGACAGTACAAAATATGAAACAAAAACCATAAACCCACACATATCAACAAAGGAAAACATCGTACATACATATGCAATGGGAGAAGGGGGAAGAATAAACTAGGCATCAGCATCAATTAACAGAAATTTTCTAAACAGGAAAGATTTATAAACTTGTGAAAAACTAAGTAATCATGCTGGGATTTAATGTATTATGGCAAGGAATTCCACCACTTAGTACCTTGGAAAGAAAAAGTAGCAGAATAAATTGACTTATAAACTATTTTCTTACAGGTAGGAACATGAAGTCTCTCACACCATAGGTAGCACTGCGAGATGGCAAAGTGAAAAGGGGCAACATATAATCAGAAGCAGTGCCATATGACAGCACAGCGCTTAAAAACAACCCTGGCCTTAATAGGAAGCCAATGCAATTGAATCAGCAGTGGAATAGCCCTTCCAAAGTTTATTACATATATATTCATATGACTTTTTGATTAAATGTAGTATTATACCCCTGAAGCAGCCCATGAGAGAGCGAAACGTGGACTATATCAGGTTTGTTTTAATATAGTTTCTGTTTTGCTCTTACATCTGGATTTGCTGGCTGTTGTGCTATACAAATTGGGTGTGCTGATTATAGAATAGGGATGTGCATTACTTTGAATCTTTTTGATGTCCCTACCTGCCCAGTCGAATCTTTCCGATATCTCGGTGTTATCCTGGATACCAACCTTACTTTCTCACCTCAAATTTCTGCTCTTTGCAAACCCAGCTTTTTCTTTCTTCATCAACTGTGGTCTATCCGAAGATACTTTGATAGGAACACTTTCCATTCTCTAATTTTGTCTCTTCTAATTTCGTGGCTCAATTATTGTAATATAATTTACTTGTGTTGTTCTTGTGCAAACGTGAAAAGTCTTCAATTAAAACAAAATACAGCTGCTAAACTCATTTGTCACACACATAAATTTGACCATGTTTCTCCCTTGTTTCAAGAACTTGAAAAGGATGCGTTTTTCTACAGGAAGCTTTGGCTTCCTGTAGAAAAACGCATCCTTTTCAAATTACTTACATTTACTTTCAAAGCACATAGGATTGGTGTACCAGACTATTTATCAACTGTTACTATTCTGTATTCCCGTGTACAACTGCTCTGCTTTATTAATGATCATAAGTACATAAGTACATAAGTAGTGCCATACTGGGAAAGACCAAAGGTCCATCTAGCCCAGCATCCTGTCACCGACAGTGGCCAATCCAGGTCAAGGGCACCTGGCACGCTCCCCAAACGTAACATTCCAGACAAGTTATACCTAAAAATGCGGAATTTTTCCAAGTCCATTTAATAGCGGTCTATGGACTTGTCCTTTAGGAATCTATCTAACCCCTTTTTAAACTCCGTCAAGCTAACCGCCCGTACCACGTTCTCCGGCAACGAATTCCAGAGTCTAATTACACGTTGGGTGAAGAAAACTTTTCTCCGATTCGTTTTAAATTTACCACACTGTAGCTTCAACTCATGCCCTCTAGTCCTAGTATTTTTGGATAGCGTGAACAGTCGCTTCACA
Source organism: Microcaecilia unicolor (assembly GCF_901765095.1). Lineage (NCBI taxonomy): Eukaryota > Metazoa > Chordata > Amphibia > Gymnophiona > Siphonopidae > Microcaecilia > Microcaecilia unicolor. The sequence continues at coordinate 381,436,692 of NC_044031.1, forward strand.
TCCACCCGATCCATTCCACTCATTATTTTATACACTTCTATCATATCTCCCCTCAGCCGTCTCTTCTCCAAGCTGAAAAGCCCTAGCCTTCTCAGCCTCTCTTCATAGGAAAGTCGTCCCATCCCCACTATCATTTTCGTCGCCCTTCGCTGTACCTTTTCCAATTCTACTATATCTTTTTTGAGATACGGAGACCAGTACTGAACACAATACTCCAGGTGCGGTCGCACCATGGAGCGATACAACGGCATTATAACATCCGCACACCTGGACTCCATACCCTTCCTAATAACACCCAACATTCTATTCGCTTTCCTAGCCGCAGCAGCACACTGAGCAGAAGGTTTCAGCGTATCATCGACGACGACACCCAGATCCCTTTCTTGATCCGTAACTCCTAACGCGGAACCTTGCAAGACGTAGCTATAATTCGGGTTCCTCTTACCCACATGCATCACTTTGCACTTGTCAACATTGAACTTCATCTGCCACTTGCACGCCCATTCTCCCAGTCTCGCAAGGTCCTCCTGTAATCGTTCACATTCCTCCTGCGACTTGACGACCCTGAATAATTTTGTGTCATCGGCGAATTTAATTACCTCACTAGTTATTCCCATCTCTAGGTCATTTATAAATACATTAAAAAGCAACGGACCCAGCACAGACCCCTGCGGGACCCCACTAACTACCCTCCTCCACTGAGAATACTGGCCACGCAATCCTACTCTCTGCTTCCTATCTTTCAACCAGTTCTTAATCCATAATAATACCCTACCTCCGATTCCATGACTCTGCAATTTCTTCAGGAGTCTTTCGTGCGGCACTTTGTCAAACGCCTTCTGAAAATCCAGATATACAATATCAACCGGCTCCCCATTGTCCACATGTTTGCTTACCCCCTCAAAAAAATGCATTAGATTGGTGAGGCAAGACTTCCCTTCACTAAATCCGTGCTGACTTTGTCTCATCAGTCCATGTTTTTGTATATGCTCTGCAATTTATTCTTAATAATAGCCTCCACCATCTTGCCCGGCACCGACGTCAGACTCACCGGTCTATAATTTCCCGGATCTCCTCTGGAACCCTTCTTAAAAATCGGAGTAACATTGGCTACCCTCCAGTCTTCCGGTACTACACTCGATTTTAGGGACAGATTGCATATTTCTAACAGTAGCTCCGCAAGTTCATTTTTTAGTTCTATTAATACTCTGGGATGAATACCATCAGGTCCCGGTGATTTACTACTCTTCAGCTTGCTGAACTGACCCATTACATCCTCCAAGGTTACAGAGAATTTGTTTAGTTTCTCCGACTCCCCCGCTTCAAATATTCTTTCCGGCACCGGTGTCCCCCCCAAATCCTCCTCGGTGAAGACCGAAGCAAAGAATTCATTTAATTTCTCCGCTACGGCTTGTTCTTCCAAATCAAAAACATGCCCACTTAGAATCAACCCGCCATTATGCCTTTTATTTCAAGGCACCTTTTTGCTCCAATTCTCTTCCATTTTTTATTTGCTCTGAATTCTGAATTTGCCCCTTCCTCTCCGAGCACACCACCCGAACTCTCATCCACGCTCTCATTACCTCTCGCCTTGACTACTGCAACCTACTCCTGACCGGCCTCCCACGTAGCCATCTATCCCCCCTTCAGTCCATCCAGAACTCTGCCGCACGTCTTATCTTCCGCCTTAACCAATATACTCATATCACCCCTCTCCTCAAGTCACTCCACTGGCTCCCAATCAGATACCGCATATAGTTCAAGCTTCTCTTACTCACCTACAAATGCACTCGATCTGCGGCCCCTCCATACCTCTCTACCCTCATCTCCCCTTACGTCCCTACCCGTAACCTCCGCTCTCAAGACAAATCCCTCCTTTCAGTACCCTTCTCCACCACCTCCAACTCCAGGCTCCGCCCCTTCTGTCTCGCCTCACCCCATGCCTGGAACAAACTCCCTGAGCCTATATGCCGTGCCCCCTCCTTACCCATCTTCCAATCAATGCTCAAAGCCCACCTCTTCAATGTCGCCTTCGGCACCTAATCAGGAAAACTTAACTACCCCAACTTGACATTTCGTCCTTTAGATTGTAAGCTCTTCCGAGCAGGGACCGTCCTTAATTGTTAATTTGTACAGCGCTGCGTAACCCTAGTAGCGCTCTAGAAATGTTAAGTAGTAGTAGTAGTAATTATCTTTTAAAAAGTTTAAGAAAACCTGGCTATTTGAGCAGGCATTTAATTTAGTAGATAAAAGGGGGTTGAGAGTATTTTGTACCATCTCCACTGTTTGCTCCTTTTCCCTTTGCATAATCTCATCTTTTCTCTACCCTTCTGGATTACCCCACCTTCCCTTAACCCTTTTTTGTTTGCTTGTTTGTCACTTGTTGTACCAGTTAGCTTGTCTTGCTGTTGAATGCAATAATCTATCGTATCCACACATTGTAGTTCCTTTCAATTTTTCTTATTTTGTTAACCGTTCTGATCTGCGAGATAATTTGGGCAGTATAGTAAGTTTTTTAATAAACTATAATGACTGGCAATTAGCACTTATTAAGGCCAATTATTGAAAACACTAATTCAGCCAGTTAGTTTTTATGTGATAACCATGTGCAAACTTGATCGCCTTTGGGTGACCTTTACAGAATTCCGGGGACAGGGTGTAAGAACATCTCACAAGCAGAGCAATGAAGATGGCCTAAGCAGAAGCAATGGGTAAAGAACAAATTGAACAACTCACTCCTAAAACTGAAACAAATGAAAATTAAAAAAAAGCAAAGCACAGATATGATAGATGGAGAAAATTCTAGTTTATTTCAGGCTTGCTGTTCTCATCCCTCATTCTGCGTTAATAGCATGCATTTGCACGTTCCGATTTGATTCCCATTTCCCCTCTGCTATTTTATGGTCTCTGCAAAACATTTACAGAACCTCTTTTCTTTGTTCATGCTAATTAGACCTTTTGATTCTTTTAACATCCTTGATTATTGAAGGAGGTGTTAAAATGAAAATTAATGCTCATAGACTATTTCAGCTTCTTTCTTTCCTACAAAGCTTTGTCTAGTGTCATCCCTTGACAGGATCCCAACCCTTATCCAGCAAAAATATTAACTCTGCACATACATTCATGAAGAAGAGCTGGAACACTAAACCGGAAAGAGGGAGCATGAGAGAAGCAGCCTTTTCCTTGGAAACATGGACACTCGCATAAGGAGGATGAAAGACTTAACTGGAGAGAGAAAAAGAGCGTGATAATGTTGATTTTTCTGTCTGCCTTCCCTGCACTGATTAGACCTACACATACATACTTTTCTCCAAATATGTGACTCAAAGACACTTGTAGAAATACAAAAGGACTCCAGAATATGACCTAAAATCCTTGTTCAGTGTAGAAGAGTCTCTAGCTTACTGCAAAATCAATGGAAGGACAATGACTCTGGCTGAATAAATGTTTGGAGGTTATTTATATGTATATTTTTTTCAGTAATTCAGATTAAATATTGATCTGGTAGTGGAATCTTGTGGGAGATCAAACAGCAGCACTGGAAATATGTCTTTAGTACGGATGGGCATGGAAAATTCTTTCATTTTGTCTTTCATGTTTATTGTTTTTCTGTTTTATTTTAATCTGATTTATAAGAACATAAGAATAGCCATACTGAGACAGACCAATGGACCATATAGCCCGGAATCCTGATTCCAACAGTGGCCAATCCAGGTCATAAGTACCTGGCAGAAACCCAAATAGGATCAAATCGAAAAAGAACAGAGGAGCAAAACTTGGCAGTAGCACAAATCACGCCTAGAGGCATCAGAGGAGTATTGGACACAAGCTATTGGATCACTTACAGAGCACAGCTGCTCCAAATCTAGCCTTCTTGTCTTTTCATCAATCATTTGCCTCTAGAATGTTTACACAACTAGAATTTTATACCACTAAGTTCTTTTCAGTTTATTAATCTAATATGACTCAGATAAATGCACAACATTAAACAATGGACTAAGAAAACCACTTAGCTTCAGCCACTTCCATGGATAAAGTACTATAAGCTGAAAAGCTCCCAACGCCTACTAATGTTCCGGGCAATTTGGTCTATTCAACCTGCTTTGGAGGATCACTAAACTAGCACTCTTACACAGTGTCACCATATTAGGCTGTGCACTGTAAAAGATCCAATAGCTTGTGTCCAATACTCCTCTGAGGCCTCTAGGCGTGATTTGCACTACTGCCAAGTTTTGCTCCTCTGTTCATTTTTGATTTTTTACTGTGAGAATATCCTGCTTATTTTCGAAGGAGAATGGCGGCCATCTTCCAACACAAATCGGGAGATGGCCGGCCTTCTCCTAAGGGCGGCCAAATCGGCATAATCAAAAGCAGATTTTGGCCGGCTTCAACTGCTTTCCATTGCAGGGCCGGCCAAAATTCATGGGGGCGTGTCGGCAGTGTACTGAAGGCAGGACGGGGGCGTGGTTAAGATATGGCCGGCCTTGACCGATAATGGAAAAAAGAAGGCCTGCTCTGACAAGCACTTGGCCGGCTTTATTTGGTCCATTTATTTTTAGGACCAAGCTTCAAAAAAGTACCTGAACTGACCAGATGACCACTGGAGGGAATCGGGGATCACCTCCCCTTACTCCCCCAGTGGTCATCAACCCCCTCCCACCCAAACACAAAATATATAAACATTTTTGTGCCAGCCTCTATGCCAGCCTCAAATGTCATACCCAACTCCATCACAACACTATGCAGGTCCCTGGAGCAGTTTTTAGTGGGTACTGCAGTGCACTTCAGGCAGCTGGACCCAAAAATGAGAGCCCTCCAAAACCCACCCAAAACCCACTGCACCCACATGTAGTTGCCCCCCCCCCCCCCCGTTACCCTTTAAGGGCTATGGTAGTGTTGTACAGTAGTGGGTTTGGGGGGCTCAGTACCCAAGGTAAGAGAGCTATGTACCTGGGATCAATTAATGAAGTCCACTGCAGTGCCCCCTAGGGTGCCTGGTTGGTGTGCTGGCATATGAGGGGGACCAGTGCACTACAAATGCTGGCTCCTCCCACGACCAAAGGGCTTGGATTTGGCCGGCCTCGGTTTCCATTATCAGCAAAAACCGAGGCCGGCCATCTCTAATTGCCAAATTTGCTGCCGGTTCCAAGAGAAGGCTAGACAGCTTTAAATCAATACCCCTGCAATTATGATTTAACCACGAGGTTCCTGATGAAGCCCTGATGTGGGTGAAACAATTTGGGCCCCGTTGAATCAAAATCAGTATTTGAATGTGGGGTTGCCAAGCCATTTTTTGAGAAAGCTAAGTAATTTATGCTATGTTGTTGCTTGGTTGAGTTTTGTTACTCAGAAATGTTTCTAAACTTGTGCTCCAATATGGGCAGATTGGATTGAGAAGTAGAGGGAAAACTTTTTACCCTATGAAAGAGAACAGATCACGGATACAAAATCTAACATAGATATCAGTATCCTGCTGATCAGACCGTGGTGTGTACTTCTGTTTCTGAGCGTATTCCCCCCTTCAACATTTGGTATTTGTTTTACACAACTCTTTAAGATTGTGTTTGGCTGTTGTTCAGTCTTTGCAGTATTACAGCACTAGCTTCACCATGTCTATCTCAATAGCATTTTAAAATGCAAAACTGAAAATTCATTGCTGATGAAAGATGATCGTATAAGCTGGTGCTGAAAGTTAGGTGGCAATAGTGCATCTAGTTTATAGAATAGTAGGCCTTTACATGTGTGATTGGTGCCAATAAATCACTAGTAGGCACATGCTAGGTGCTAGTCTTTAAATCACGTGAACGTAGTATCATAGTAGATGACGGCAGAGAAAGACCTTCCCAATAAGATAAATTCATAGCATATGATGCAATATAATATATATATTCTTGACCTTGATCTGTCCTTGCCATTTTTAGGGCACAGACTGTAGAAGTCTTCCTGGCACTGAATGTACTCCCCAACTACTGGAGTTTCTGTCAAAGTCCACTCCAGCCTATCCAGATGTGTCTAGCCATATCCATTTCCCAATTAGTAGAGTTACCACCTAAGCACCACTGTTTTTTTTTTGCTTTGATTCCATTCTCCTTCCATATAAGAATGCTTTGTGTTTATCCCATGCATTTTTGAATTCTGTTACCATTCTTGTCTCTACCGCCTTCCACGGGAGGGCATTCCAGGCATCCCCCACCCTCTCTGTGAAAAAGAACTTCCTAACATTACTCCTAAGTTGATGCCCCTGCAACCTCAATTCACTTAGTGGCCCTTTTACTGAGCTGCTCTAGCAAATGGGCTTAGCCCATCCTTACCCGGGCCTTTCCTACACACTAATCCCATTTCTAGTGTGTCCATAAAAGATGCAATTTTTTATTTCCTGAATATATGGTCATTTGCAAATATTTAGCATTGGTGTGTGACCATTAAAAAAATTTAACATGGGAGTACTTACCGCCTCCTATTTCAGAGGCATTAAGGGCTTCCATGTTACGGATGTGCTAACCAGTAAGCACGGCAGTAACATCAGAGCACTAGCTGAGGAGTAGCCTAATGCTTAGAGCACCAGTCTTAACATCCAGAGGATCTCAGTTCAAATCCCACTGTTGCCCTTTGTGATTTGGGGCAAGTTACTTAACCCTCTGCTGCCTCAGGTACAAACTTAGATTTTGAGCCCTCCAAGGACAGGGAAATACCCAGTGCACCTGGATGTAACTTACCTTGAGCTACTACTGAAAATGGTGTGAGTAAAATCCAAATAAAAAAATAAATATCACATGTTTAGCATGCACAGATAATGCTTTAGCATGCCTTGCAATAGGTCATTTTAACTCCATTAGGCACCTGTTAGCACCTAACTCAGCTTGGTACAAGGATTCCTTAGTGTGCAGCTGTCAGGGGCATTCAAATGGATAAAGCATGGGCATATCATGAGCACTGCATGCAGCACTTAGGTGCACTCACTGGTGCCAGCCATTGATCTGGCATAAGTGGGCACATCTATCTTTTAGTGTGCCAATGCAGCTTAAGCCATTACAGAATAGGCGCTAAGTAAGATGCCAATTTATAGAATTGAAGTGTCATAGGTTCTTGTGGTTTTCAGTATTATAAATGCATTTCTCTTATCTTCAGAGGAACATCCTGCTCTCTCCCTCCATCACTGACTTACAGGCAGATGATCAAAAGCAAACGCCGGCGCTAGAGGCTGTTAGCGCCATACTAGCGCCGGCGTTTGCTACCACCCCATGATCAGAGCCCTTGAGCGCATGAAACAGTGTGCTCGAGGGCTCTTAGCACAAGTAATATGCAAATGCATGCTAAACAGGGCTCTTAGTGCAAGTAGCTTGCAAATGCATGCTAATCAGCGCTTAACGCAGTCATCCCCAAAGATCAGCATCCAGCGCGCCAAAGATTGGGTCGCTGGCCGCGACAAACCCTACACCAGCTACGAGCTGGCGTTAGGGTTTGCAGATCATTGGGGAGGAATGGTGAGCCCTGTCCAACATGTATTTGCATGCTGGCAGGCCCCCATTCCCCCCTACAGCAAACCTGCCAGCGAGGGCAGTTGAGGACGTCCAAAATTTGAATGTTTATGTGGTGGGGCAGTTGAGGACGTCCAAATTTTGGATGTTTCTGCAATGGGCAGTTAAGGACGTCCAAAATTGGATGGTTCTATGAGAAAGACGTCCTTAACTGCCCATTGCAGAAACATCCAAAATTTGGACGTCCTCAACTGCCCTGTTGCTATACCTCCGACACCCCCTTGAAATTTGGCCGTCCCTGCAACAGGGCAGTTGAGGACGTCCATCTTGCAATTTAAAGATGGGCGTCCTTCTCTTTTCATTGGTCTCCAGCCCAGACCTTTCGAACAAGTGCGGGAGGATTGTGCTGAGCGAAAGCTCAGGCACAATTCTCCCGCATTTCTACCCCATAATCAGAGATAATTGTGCTGCTTAAATTTGCATGCATTATCTCTGATCATAGGTCTAATAGCGCCCCGCGCTGTTCCAGCGCTGTTTGGAACAGCGCGGGGCTTTTGATCATCTGCCTGTGACTGTATATGGCATACAGGATGGCTCTCTAAGGAGTGCCAGATGGGGAAAGTAGCAAGAGGAGATCTGCTGCAGACAAGAAGGAACCGAACCGGAAACTAAGTTAAATCTGAATGATCACTGAGGGGAAAATTCCACATCTAAAATAATTCCTAATGAACCATACTCTGAGGGAGATTTCAGTATTTAAGAAAAGGATTGAGCCAGCCTGCCTTTGTCCGGTACGATGAAGAAGACTGAAAGTCTGTTTTTATATACACCCAGAAATTTGGTTCCAGTTTTCCTCCCTACTTCCTGCAAATAAATGCATGGCCAGTGGGAACGCTGCCTGTTCTGTTGGTTGTACAGATTTTCAATGTGAACAACTTTCTTCACAGTCTGAACACATAAGTACATAAGTATTGCCATACTGGGAAAGACCAAAGGTCCAATGAGCCCAGCATCCTGTTTCCAACAGTGGCTAATCCCAGAAATAGTGGATTTTCCCCAAGTCCATTTAATAACGGTCTATGGATTTTTTCCTTTAGGAAGCCGTCCAAACCTTTTTAAAACTCCGCTAAGCTAACCGCCTTTACTACATTCTCTGGCAACAAATTCCAGAGTTTAATTACACATTGAGTGAAAAAATTTTTTCTCCGATTCATTTTAAATGTACTACATTGTAGCTTCATCGCATGCCCCCTAGTCCTAGTATTTTTGGAAAACGTGAACACACGCTTCACATCTATCCGTTCCACTCCACTCATTATTTTATAGACCTCTATCATATCTCCCCTCAGCTGCCTTTTCTCCAAGCTGAAGAGCCCTAGCCGCTTTAGCCTTTCCCCATAGGGAAGTCGTTCCATCCCCTTTATCATTTTCGTCGCCCTTCTCTGCACCTTTTCTAATTCCATTATATCTTTTTTGAGATGCGGTGACCACAATTGAACACAATATTCGAGGTGCAGTCGCACCATGGAGCGATACTAAGGCATTATAACATCCTCATTTTGGTTTTTCCATTCCTTTCCTAATAATACCTAACATTCTATTTGCTTTCTTAGCCGCAGCAGCACACCTAGCAGAAGGTTTTAACGTATCATCAACGATGACACCTAGATCCCTTTCTTGGTCCGTGACTCCTAATGTGGAACCTTGCATGATGTAGCTATAATTCGGGTTCCTCTTTCCCACATGCATCACTTTGCACTTGCTCACATTAAACGTCATCTGCCATTTAGACGCCCAGTCTCCCAGTCTCGTAAGGTCTTCTTGTAATTTTTCATAATTCTCCCATGATTTAACAACTTTGAATAACTTTGTGTCATCAGCAAATTTAATTACCTCACTAGCTACTCCCATCTCTAGGTCATTAATAAATATGTTAAAAAGCAGCAGTCCCAGCACAGAGCCCTGGGGAACCTCATTAACTACTACTACTACTTAACATTTCTAGAGCACTACTAGGGTTATGCAGCGCTGTACAATTTAACGAATAAGGACGGTCCCTGCTCAGAAGAGCTTACAATCTTCTCCATTGGGAATACTAACCATTTAACCCTACTCTCTGTTTTTCTATCTTTTAACCAGTTTTTAATCCACAATAGAACACTACCTCCTATCCCATGACTCTCTATTGTCCTCTGGAGTCTTTCATGAGGTACTTTGTCAAACGCCTTCTGAAAATCCAGATACACAATATCAACTGGCTCCCCTTTATCCACATGTTTGTTCACCCCTTCAAAGAAATGTAGTAGATTGGTGAGGCAAGATTTCCCTTCACTAAATCCATGTTGACTTTGTCTCATTAATCCATGCTTTTGAATATGCTCTGTAATTTTGTTCTTAATAATAGTCTCTACCATTTTGCCTGGCACCAACGTCAGACTCACCGGTCTATAATTTCCCCCACATCCCCAACACCATTCAGGAAAACAGAAACTTCAGCCCTTGTCTCCCTTTTTTTTTTTTGTCATCCAGACACGATTCCAGCTGTGCTTCTGACGCCCTAAGCACAGTCTCTGTTAAATTAGAGGGTGCCAGAATCAGTTATAACATTGATATTATACTATTGCAGCTTAAGGAATAGGGTGTCATTCTTTTCCTTGCTGACTTTCTGTTGCTGTGGTAACAGGAGGGAAGTGTAAAACCAGTTGTCTGTTCATCTTGGAAGGGGTATTTTCTTGTTCAGTTTCAGAAAGCAAAGATGGAACTTATATACAAATTCAGACTCTGCCCCCCCCCCCCCCTTGCTTCTCAAACCAGTAGCTCTGCCAACGAAACCCGCAGGCAGTCACACAGGGGGGAATTATATAAACGGTGCTCAAAAATTCATTGCCATATAAAATTGGCACTAACTGCTCTTTATAGAATCGCGCTTAGTGACGAATCCCACACCTCACTATGGGCGCCAGACTTACACCTGCTGAAACCTAGTGTAAATGCAGTTAGGGGTGCTGAGGCAGTATTCTGTAACCATGTGTGAAACGTTCTGGAATGCCCCTGACATTGGAATGTCCCTCCTACGGCCTGCCTCCCTTCTGAGTTGCTTGCTTGTAGAATTAGGCGCCATGCCTTATAGAATAGAGTGCATACAGATGCATGGGCAGATTTTAATAGGTGCCAATTAACTTCATAATTGGTTATTAGCACCCAATTATTGATGTTAATTGACTCATTAGGCAATTAATTTGTGTATGTGCATCTCAGGAGCGCTCCCAAATTTTGGCATGTAAATCTAGGCACCATATATAGAATCTCGGAGACAGAGCGGGAGCATGGCTGCTGTTACAGGCCTACTGAAGTCACTGGAGGGAGATCACAAAAGGTCTGAAATGCGTTCAAGGTGGAGCAATATCCATCTCTCTGTTTGCCATAAGCACATAAGCACCGCCATACTGGGTAAAGACCAAGGGTTCATCGAGCCCAGCATCCTGTCTCTGACAGCGGCCAATCCACTCACCCCTTTCATATCCTTCACATCCAAGAACTTGAGCAGCATTACTCAGACACAAATGAACATATATAGAAACAAGAACCACCTTCTCAGCAACACACACAGGGGCTGAACTTTGGCAAAGAAAAAAAAATACTGGCTTAGGGGAGATAAGAAGGAAGAGCCCCTGAGGATGCTAGAGGGAAAGGAGTCCCCCCCCCCCCCCCCCCCCCCCACCCTCCTGCAATTCATTCCAGCAATGTCTCAGCCTCCCTCTGCCCTCATTACCTTACTGCTGGGTGTATTGGTCCCTGCATCTAGCACAGCTCTTAGCTAAAGTGTTTTGCATAGTAGGCTCCTCTCTCCACTTTCTAAAGACATTTACTGCTCAGTCTCTCACTGGATTTTTCCTTTTGCCAAATGTCCTGCATGCTCCATCCTAGGAGCCTGTCTTATTTACAGCTGCTTAGTTTTCTAACCCAGTCTCTTTATTGTTCTTTTTATGAACAAAATCAGCACATATGTGGGAGGACACTGCCAGGCTTGGCTACGTTTCCGGTGCATGGGGTTTGTACTAGGGATGAGCAACCAGAAACTTTTCATTTTGTGTCATTTCCCATATCGTTTAGAGGAATTTTTGTTTTATTCACTTTTGTTTGGTCATTTTGTTGTTTTGTCAGTTTCCAATAATAGTGCCCACTCTTTAGAAATAGTGAGTACTTTGATGCACTCTTTCCTAAGTTTGTGCATATGCACAATGGTTTGTACATGTGTGCTGGGACCGCTGTTTTTTAACATATTTATAAATGATCCAGAGACGGGAGTAACTAGTGAGGTAATTCGAATTTGCTGACAACAGAAAGTTATTCAAAGTTGTTAAATCACAAGAGGATTGTGAAAAAATTACAAGAGGACCTTACGAGACTGGGAGACTGGGCGTCTAAATGGCAGATGACGTTTAATGTGAGCAAGTGCAAAGTGATGCATGTGGGAAAGAGGAACCCGATCTATAGCTATGTAATGCAAGGTTCCACATTAGGAGTCACCGACCAAGAAAGGGATCTCGGCATCGTTGATGATACGTTGAAACCTTCTGCTCAGTGTGCGGCAGCAGCTAAGAAAGCAAATAGAATGTTAGGTATTGTTAGGAAAGGAATGGAAAACAAAAGTGAGGACGTTATAATGTATTTGTATTGGTTCATGGTACAACTGCACCTCGGATATTGTGTTCAGTTGTGGTCACAGCATCTCAAAAAAGATATAGTGGAATTAGAAAAGGTATAGAGAAGGGCAACAAAAATGATAAAGTTAATGAGACGACTTCCCTATGAGGAACGGCTGAAGCAGCTAGGGCTCTTCAGCTTGGAGAAAAGATGGCTGAGGGGAGATATGATTGAGGTCTATAGCTTAGCGGGGTTTAAAAAAAGGTCTGGACTGCTTCCTAAAGGAAAACTCCAAAGACCATTATTAAATTGGCTTGGAGAAAATCCACTGCTTATTTCTGGGATAAGCAGCATAAAATGTATTGAACTTTTTTGGGATCTTGCCAGGTATTTGTCACCTGGATTGGCCACTGTTGGAAACAGAATGCTGGGCTTGATGGACCTTTGGTCTGTCTCAATGTGGCAATACTTATGTTCTTATGTGTGATAATACCACTAGGTTTTAAATAAATGTGTTTCCCCCATGTTATGCTCTGCATTGAGATTCTACCAGCCAACACATCCCCTGAGATCTTCTCAAAAATATTTGCTAGATGTTCCTCTTTTTGAGAAGTATAGAGCTTCTATTTTCTACATTAAAGGACCAAGATTATGGAATATACTGCCTGTTGATCTTCGCTCAATACAGAATATTGCACATTTTAAGAAAGAACTGAAAACCCATTTTTTTCAAGCGTATGGACCACTAGAATAATAAAGACATACCTGTAATATACTGGTGATAGTCTTGCCCATAATGTTGATTTTTTTTCTACATTGTTGACTGTTTTGATGAGATGTCTTATAGTATTTTGTTTGTGATGTGTTATTTTATTATGCATTTAATTATGCTCGTCACTTAGAATTTTATGATAATGCAAGTTGCAAATAATTTTTATTATTATTATTATCGGGAAAGTGTGATCATTTCCACATAGTGCACCCTCTTTCCACATGGTGTACACTATTATCGATGAAAGACAAAAGACAGAATGTCATGTTTTCTGCTCATTTTCCTTTGATAAGAACATTAAGGGGCTCATTTTCAAAAGAGAAAAACATCTAAAAAGTGCATCGACATTTTTCTTACAAAAATGTCCAAATTGGTATTTTCAAAACCAATTTTTATACATTTTTCTATGAAGTCTATAGAAGTGCATTGAAATCACAAGAGAACATGTGAGGGGCATTTTAAGGGCGGAATCTAGCGTTCCTAACACTTGGACATTTTTCTGCCATAATGGAACAAAACAAAAACATCCAGGGCTATAAGTTGGCCGTTTTGGTCTAGACATGTTTTATTAACAAAATAACTATAAAAATGTGCCCTAAATGTCCAGATGTCAACTGCAGGAGAAAAGCAATGACACCCTCTTACTCCTTCAATGGTCACTGACCCCCTCTCTCACCTTGCAAAGATATAAATGAAACAGTACATACCAGCCTCTATGACAGCTTCAGATTTTATGGCTAGTTCCATTAGAGTAATAAGCAGGTCCCTGGAATAGTCTAGTGGTCGGTGCACTGTAGAGAAGGTGACCCAGGACAGAAAGATAAACACCCCCAACCTAATACACCCACATATAGGTGACTCCTGCTGTCATAAGGGCTATTGTAGTAGTGTATAATTGAGTATAGTAGGCTTTTGGTGGGTTTTGAAGGGGATAACAGTGAGATGTGTACCTGGTACCTTTTATGTGAAGTCCACTGCAGTGCCCCCTAGGTTGCCCCACTGCTCTGCTGGAATGCCTGTGTGGCCAGTCTACTAGGAAAGCTTGCTCCTCCTATATCCCAATGTCTTGATTTTGTGCATTATTCACTTGGATGTGATACCTCTAATCCCAAATCCAGCTCCTCCCCTCTGTTTTGTAGGGACCAGAAGGAGAGAAGATGAGGTCGGTGATCACAGCAGAGAACATAAGAATAGCCATACTAGGTCAGACCAATGGTCCATTTAGCCCAGTATCCTGCTTCAACAGTGGCCAAGCCAGGTCACAAGTACCCGGCAGAAGCCTAATTAGTAGCAACATCCCATGCTACCAATCCCAGGGTAAGCAGTGACTTCCCCCATGTCCATCTCAATAACAGACTATGGACTTTTCCGCCAGGAACTTATCCAAACCTTTTTTAAACCCAGATTCACAAACCACTGTTACCACATCCTCCAGCAACAAGTTCCAGAGCTTAACTATTCTTTGAGTGATAAAATATTTCTTCCTATTTGTTTTAAAAGTATTTCCACGTAATTTCATTGAGGGTCCCCTGGTCTTTGTACTTTCTGAAAGAGAGAAAAATCAATTCACTTATCCGTTCTACACCACTCAGGATTTTAGACCTCAATCATCCCCCCTCCTCCCTCAGCTGTTTATTTTCCAGGCTGACAATCCCTAACCTCTTTAGCCTTTCCTCATATGAGAGCAGTTCCATCCCCTTTATCATTTTAGTCCTTCTTCTTTGAACCTTTCCATTATATCTTTTTTGAGATACGGCAACCAAGGTTGAGGTCAAGGTGAGGTTGCAGCATGGCATTATAATATTCTTGGTCTTGTTTTACATCCCTTTCCTAATAATTCCTAGCATCCTGTTTGCTTCTTTGGCCGCCACCACACACTGGGCAGAAAATTTCAGCGTATTATCTACAATGCCACCTAGATCTTTTTCTTAAGCGCTGACTCCTAAAGTGGACCCTAGCATCAGGTAACTCTGATTTGGATTATTCTTTCTAATGTGTATCATTTTGCATTTGTCACACATTAAATTTCATCTACCATTTGGATGCCCAGTTCTCCAGTTTCCTAAGTTCTCCCTGCAATTTTTCACAATCTATTCCCTAACCCAGCCCTCCCATCCTGTTGCCCCTCCCCCCATCCTCAGGCAGTCTGCAGATGGCACAGATCAGTGCTGCTCACCAGCTCACACACCCACACACTCTATAGTGCTTTTGCAGCTATGTAATATAGACCCAATAATCAAAACTGTTTAACTGGGCAGGAGAGGCTTCTGCTCAGTTAAATCACACTGAGAAGGCTGGGAGGGGATAATCAGTGGCAATTAACTGGGGTCATGCCATTGAATATCTCCTCAGAATGCCCTCGCACAGGCTGGACTGTGCTGGGACAGCCTAGGGGTAGAGTAAAAATGGAGCCAGGATTTACACAGTTAGCAGTAATAGTCAATCAGTAAAACAGCTGTTCTAACTTTATCCACTAAACTAATTGTTCACTGGTCTAAATATTGGCTGAGGCCCAGTTAATTCTGAGGCACTGCACTAACCTGTATATTCAGGGTCGGAGCTTGGACATGGTCTGCCTGAGATTATCTGGGCTTAAATAAGGCCACAGTTGTCAGCAGCTTAAAATCCACTGGCCGCCACAGTTTGAATACTGGACCAAGATTTATCTTTTATAAGCCAAAACCAAATATCACAGAATCTTCAGTCAACCATTGATTGAAAATATCACAGTTCTAACGCTAGAACTCAGAGCACCAATTCTACCTATGAAAAGGCAGCACTGCAAATATTACACCAGGCCGTGAAACTCCAATGCATTCCTACTAAGAAAACAGAACAAGCCAGACTTCCACAGATTCCTACACCTTGATCACATATTGAGAGCATGAACAGATTTCACCAAATGCAAGTGATGTGATCACAGAAGCAGGTGGCTTAGTAGCCCCCAACACAAAACTCTCCTAATCACCAATTAAGTGGAAGGGGGGGGGGGGAGAGCGGGGTTAACGGGGAGAGGTGCTGGGCAAGGGAAAAAGAGTTTTCTTTCTTCTATGTACAGCATCACTTCCCCATCCCAAACCCCTCTCAATGTACCCTGTTCAGCACCAGTTCTTCTACCTCTGAACACATTTTCTCCCCTTCTGCCCAGTACCACTTCTCCATGCAATCTCTCCCCCTATAAACCCCTTCCTCTCCCACTCTTCTCAACACCAGCCCATCCTCTCAAAACCATCTGTCTCCCTCTCTTTCCAGGTACGTAACAGAGGGGACAATAGAGAGGTTGGGGTTAGAACTGGTGCTAGGCTGAAAACTCCCCCTGCCTCCAAATTCTCTCTGTCCCTCTGCCAAGGTTGGAACCAATTTCCTACCACAACCCTCTCTCCCAGTATCTCCTCAACTGCCCGACAGAGTCCAGCCTGCTGCTTGTCCTGACTCTACTGGGGTCCATGTTGGTTGGCAGCTACAGGTTTTGAAATGAAGTGATTTACTACATGTGCCCTGAATAATGCAAGCAAGTATGACTCAGTCTGAGAGCGGAGTGCTGTTATTGTAATTCAATGCCCGACAACACGAGAGATGAAGCAGAGGGGCTGCATATGGAAGTGTATTATGTACTGTACGTTATCAAAATCTTGTGCTGGTGCCACCTGGCTACTATCACAGCAATAGTTTGGGGAACACTCTAGTGAGAGACAGTCAGAAATGAGTCACAGTAGGAGTTAATTTATTAGTACGGCTGTTCTGCTCTCAGACAGTCTCCTGTGCAGTTTCCTTCTAGACTTGGAAGGAGTCGACGATGCAAGTGTTGACATGTTCCCAGAATGCATGACATTTTCTCAGACCTTTTCATGGTGCCTCTACCTTGTGGTTAAAGTATATGGGATAGGATTGTTTCTGCTGATTTAAGGCTCGCCTAATTAGATATTGTGAGGGCAAAGCCACTTAAATGCAGCCACTGTTCATTCTGTCTATAACTGCTGAAGCAAATGATAAGACTTTGCCTTCATTTCATTCTCCTGATTTTTATTTGACTTTTGTTATGTATGTCATCCAGTACCTTTGCCCTCTGCTCAATGTCAGTAGGACAAAACAAAAGCTGTGCACGAGGCTTACTGACCACAAGAGTTGTGTAATTTCTGGTAAATCCATTATGACAATTATTCAGTGGCATAGCCAGAACTGATTTCTTCTTTTTTGTGTGTGTGTGTGGGGGGGGGGGGGGGGGGGGGGGGCAAAGATAATCTGTGGGGTACTAGGTATATAGGTCTGAATTGTATTGATTATACTCATAGGGGGCAATTCTATAAAGGATGCTAAAAATCAGGCACCTAAAATCTCTGTTCTAAGAAAGTATTCTAGAATGGCATCTGGACAGCCAAATTCCGTTACAGAATAGACCTTATAGGCTAACATTTGGATGCCAAATTTAAACCAAGTAAAAGGCAGGTGTAAATATTGATGCCTAAATGTTAGCATCTAAGTGTGCAGATTACTGTATTTCTCTAACGGGGTTTCGTACTAAGCCGCAGTAGCGTTTTTAGCACAGGGTAGAAATCAGCTGCTGGTAAATGCTGAGATGCCCATAGGAATATGATGCATTGCATCTCAGCGATTACCACCAGCTAATTTGTACTGCGAGCTAAAAACGCTACCATGGCTTAGTAAACAACCTCCTAAGTTTGGCACCTAAGTGTGTGACCTGCACGCCCCTTTTGCAGTTACACACTAAAGTACGTACCGGCCGATATTCAGAGCTATTTAAGCGGCCAGGAATGGCTCTTGGCCAGTTAAATAGTGCTAAGCTATCTAAGCACTAATATTCAGTGCAAGATAGCCAGTTATCTCTGCTAAATATTACCACTTAGAACATAGCAGCTAACTCAGCGGTTCCCAAATTGTGCACCACGGTGAACTGTCAGGGGTGCCGGGACGCATCACTCCCTGCTTTCTCCTCCCGCAGGTCCAGTATCTGCCGCATCCTGCTTCTTCCCCTGTTGCCGCTGCAGTGCTTGCAGCTTACATTTTCGGGCATCCGCGAATCACACAGGCACTTCAGGGACTTCCCTCTGCCGCATCTGGCCCTTTGCGACAGGAAGTTACATTAGAAATGGCCAGATGTGGCAGACTGGGAAGGCACCGGAGTGCCTGTGTGAATCACGGATGCCCAGAAATGTAAGCTGCAAGCACTGCAGCAGCGGTTGGGGAAGGAGAAGGAAGTGGCAGCGATCCTGGACATGAAGGAAGGTAGGAGCGATGTTAGATTTGGGGAAGGTGTGCTGGTGTGAGAGGAGGGGGGTGCAGTGAAAGGAAAAGGGAGACCTATGTGGCGAGGGGCTGTGGAGAACCATGTGGCCGGGGGGAGGGGTACTGCAAACAGAAAAAGTTCAGGAATCCCTGAGCTAACTGGCTATATCGCACAATATAACCAGCTAACCATTAATATTCAGCGCATCGTCGGCTATGTTTAGCAGCCAAATCAGATCGCCTAAATAGCGTCCTATCTTTGCCTGCTATAAACTTAACCGGACAGTGCTGAATCTTGATTTGGCCTGTTAAGTTTAACACAAAAAAATCAAAGCACAGATATAAGAATTATATACTATAGTACTAATAAATTATATAAATATAATTATATAAAATTATATAAATATAGTAAATGTGCTCAGTCTAAAAAAATCACTTCACATAATATCATGAGACCAATTTATCAAGGGGCCATCATAGCACAAATAGCCCCTGAATCATTCAGATGTTATGCCACCAAGAAACATTTACAGCAATATTAATCAAATAAATGTTAATAAGAAAGATGAAAGCATAAATAATTATGCCAATTAGAATACTAAATACTTATAATACGATTGTTCGATTTCGATGTTGCAACCAAAAATCCTCCGTAAAGATTGGTGGACCAGAACCTCCAAAATGTATTTATCAGGAAACCTTTTTGCTTTTACCAGTTTTTGCCTGTATAAGGAGCCCTATTACTAAGCGGTGGTAAACGCACCGTGGGCTTACCACATGCCAATCTGGAGCTACTGCCTGCCCAACGTGGGCGCCAGCAGGGGGTTACCCGATGGTGCTCGGGCAGCATAGCGTGCTACCTGGTTATTGCCGGGTTAGCGCTGGAGCCCTTACTGCCACCTCAATGGGCGGTGTTAAGTGCTCCCCCTGCATGGCCACGTGGTAAGAGCAATCTTACCGCATGACCATGTCTTTTTCTTTTTCAACCTTTTTACTTGCTGCGGTAAAAACAGACACAGCACATGGCAATAACATCCACCCCCAATAGTGCAGGACCCTTTTTACCACAGCTTAGTAAAAGGGCCCCTAAATTTTGGGGGTGCTGGTCCACCAATCTTTATGGAGGATTTTTGGCTGAAACATCGAAACTGGACAATCATATTAGTATTGAGTATTCTAATAGGCATAATTATTCATGTTTTTATCATTGTTATGAACATTTATGTGGTTAATATTGCTGTAAAGATATGTGAGGTGATTTTTTTGGACTGAGCACATTAACTATATATAATTATATTTATATTATTAGTATTATAGTAGATAATTCATAGATCTGTGCTTTGGTTTTTTTGTGTATTACTTGATACTGTATGGAATTTAAATTGTATTTGCTTCCATTTTATTTGTAATCTGTTAAGCTTAAACCAACTGAAAAATGGATATTGAATGCCACTGATCGGAAATAGCCCAGCATTGAATATTTGGACTCGGCAATATTTGGGCTCGGCACTATTTGTGGGACTTAACCGGCCTGCCTCCTGCGGACTGAATTTCGGCTGGTTAGGCGCTAACTCATAGCACAGCGCCTAAATGCTGTTTACCCCCATTTGGTCCCTAACTTCCATTTGAGCAGCTACATTTCAGCACTTAATTGGCACCTAAGTTGTGGCATACCTGTATAGAATTAGGGGATTAATGATACATGGAGGTTAATTCTAAAAAGAGGTGCCCAGGTGGAACCTATTCTATAATGAGAAGTAGGCACCTCCTAGCATGCCAGGTATGTACACAGATATGAATACATATGCCAGTCAAAGAGCTGGTGAGAATGCTTATGCCTAAATTATAGAAAAATATGCATAAATTATACTATTCTATAATTTACATACATAGGGCTAGATTCTATATATGGCGCCTGAAAATTCCATGTGGAAAAAAAATATGCCTAGGCGTATTCTCTAAAGTACACCCTATATTCTAGAGACTAGGCTTAAATTTCCACGCAGTATATAGAATACACTGAGCACCTCTCCATCTGACTAAATTTAGTTGTGACCATTTACACCATGTTTTAGTTGACGTGAATCCCGATACCTAAATTAGGCACAACGTGCATAGATTTTAGAAACACCCATGCCCCGCCCATGGCCATGCCTCCTTTTCAACTATGCAACTTAGAGTTTAAGTGCACCACATTACAGAATACTCTTAGTGAGTTATGTGCATAAATCGTATTTAATGCAATTAGTGCTGATAATTGCTTAACATCCAATTTACAGCGCTGATTAGCTAGTCAACCAATTAAGTTATGCTCATTGTTATAGAATTCACTGATTTTCGTGCAGAAATTAAGTTGCGATATATAGAATCCCAGGGATAACTGATTGCCCTGCCAAGACCTCACCCAAACTACTCCCATGTGTATGCCCACCTTCCAACTACACAGCATCACATTTAGGTGGCAGATTTTCCAATAGTGTGTGCACACATGCATGGGTGTATGCCAATATTCTGGTCATTTGCATGCATCTCTGGTGCCTAAATATTGGCACCTTCTATATAACGTTACTCCTATAATATCTTCAAAGCACCTGACAAAATGTCAGCTATCGTTTAAAACATGTTTAACACTCAATTATTTCCAGCACTTATCAATGCTAAATGCATATACGCACAGAAACAATATGATTATATTTAAATATGACATGAGAGGCAATATCCCATAACTCAATTTAAACTTGACCAGATTCAAGTCTGCTGTAAAGACAAACGTAACACACATTGCATCCTGCAAAATGCTCAAATAACTCCTCTCAGGGTATGATAAAATAATTAACTTAATTTTGTACATATAATTCCATTTTGTTTTATGGCAAATGACTTAATAATCAATATCAATAAAAAGGCTAAATACCTTTGAATTCATCCTTTCTTGTTATATTTATTGCAGTTTTTAAAATACATAGGAATAATATTGTGCAGAAAACAAAGAATACAGGACAAAACATCAGCTCCAATCAATCATGTAATAAATGTATTATTTTATGTCCTTTTTCCACAACATACAAGAGGGAGGACTTCAGAATCATTACAATAAAACAAGTAGCACAAGAAGTGCCAAGTCCATTCACATCAATGGTCCATAAAGGCCAGCATCTCTTCTCTGATAGTGGCCATTCTGCATCAATAGTCCATAGGAGAAGTCCATTTCTAGTCACTTCAACAGAGGGCAGGACTAACCCTTTGGTGGGCACTAGGTAAAACAAGCTTGTTGGGCCCCTTTATTGCAATATCAATATATTTTAAAGCTCATGCAAAGAGGTCCCCATGAGGTTCCGACTAGTGCTGTCCAATTCATGATTCATATCGATCCGCCAATTCATTTTGGATGAATCGATTTGTTTTTTGAAAAATTGGAATTTTTCCACCTCCCTGCCACCATCACCCAAGCCACAGCTGCTGCTGCTTCTCTAGAGCAACATGACAAAAGAAACTCACCATGGGGCCAGATGTAGGCTGCAGGTTCAGCCCCAGAAAGGAAATGATATCAAGAGGGAGGCACCAATGGAAAGTCCAGCTCCATTGTGAGCTTGGCTTCTTTTGCTGCCATTGCTGCTCTAGAGAACCAGCAGCAGTAGTGGCAGGAGTGTCAGGGTGGGAGGGAGAACAGAGAGAAGGCTAAGGCTGGATTAGGGGGGAACAGAGATGGAACCGTGGCTGGATAGAAGAGGTAGGGGAAGAGAGAGAGCAGAGGCTGAATCGAAAAAGGGCAGAGAAGGAGGCCAGAGGCTGGACTGAAAGGGAGAGGAGGAGGAGAGCACACCATGGATATAAGAAGGAAAGAGAAGGAGGGCAGATACTGGATGGAAAGGGGAGAGGAGGAGGGCATATGCTGGATGGAAGGAAGGAAGGAAGGAAGGAGATGAGAGCAGAGGTTGGAAGGAAAGGGGATTAGAAAGAAGACACAACCTGGATGGAAGGGGAATATAAGGAGAGCAGAAGCTGGATGGAAGGGGGGGATAAGGAGAGCAGATGAATGGAAGGAGAACAGAGGAAGAGAACAGATGCTGGATGAAAGGGGATGGAAGGAGGAGAGAGAAGGAAAGACACTGGATAGAAAGGGAAAGAGGGAGGGCAGGCACTGGATGGAAGGGGAGGGTAGGACAAGAGAGAAGGAAGGGAGATGCTGGTCCTGGAGAGGAAAGACAAGAGGGGAGGGGGAACAGGAGGGAAGGGGGAATAAGGGGAGAAACTAAACATGAGGGATAAGTACATAGAGATGTGATGCTGGACATGGGGGGGGGGGGGATAGGGACCCAGAGGGGTGTTGCTGGACAGGGCAAGAATAAAGATACAGAGAGGGGAGATGCTCAACATGGCAGAAAGATAGGGACAGGGACACAGAGAGGAGTTCAATAATGGACATGGATAGAAGAAATTCCAAGTGGACCAGGAGACTCTGGAAAGAGTTAAGAGAAGACAGAGGAAAGTGGAAACCAGAGACACAATTACAAAAATTAAAAGACTAGTTAACAAATGTAGAAGAATGAATTTTATTTTCTATTTATTGATAGTAGCCTTAAAGGATTGAATTGAATTGAAAAATTGATTCATATAAGTGCATCAAATCAAACGTTTTGGCTGAATTGGTCAGCACTAGTTCTGACTGTAGAGGAAGAAACAGAATATAAGAGGCTGATTGGAGACCAATGCAGAAGAGATAGGAGAACAGAAACAGCTCTATAGACAGTGGTAGCTTTGGATTCCCTCTGCCCCCAAACTCTCTCTGTCTCTGTCTCTGTCTGTCTCTCTCTTTCCTTTTTGCCAGCAGCTAACTTATAAAGACATAAATTTGCTTTGGAAGTTATTGAATTATCTCCAGGCACATAGATACACAGAAATATGAAAAAATGAAGGCATATAAATACCATATGGTCTATCCAGTCTGCCCACCCATGCCATCTACTATCATTTCCTCTCCCTGCAGCTAAGAAAGCAAATGAAATGTTAGGAATTATTAGGAAAGGAATGGAAATAAAGAATGAGAATGTTATAGTGCAACCACACCTCAAATACTGTGTGCAATTCTGGTCACCGCATCTCAAAAAAGATATATTGGAATTAGAAAAGGTACAGAGAAGGGCAATGAAAATTAAAAGGAGGATGGAATGACTTCCCTATGAGGAAAAGCTAAAGAGGTTAGGCAGTGGTGTGCTGGAGCTGGCTCGCACCGGCTCGCAAGAGCCGGTTGTTAAGTTTTCTTCGGACTTGCGAGCCGGTTGTTAAAAAGCGCAAGCCGGCTCTGGCTCTGGCTCTCCTCCCTCCCTCCCTCCAGATCCGGTCCCTCACTGACTCCTTGTCCTTCGAATTCTTCGGGGAAGGCAGTCTTGCCTGCCCGCTGCCAGTGCTGACTCTCCCCCGCTGCCGGTTCGCGCTTTAAAAATGGCCGCCGAGACTTCCAGAGGTGGCCTCGCGAGACTTCTGCTGAAGTCTTGGCGGCCATTTTGAAGTACGATCCAGCAGCGGGGGAGAGCCAGTGCTGGCAGCGGGCAGGCAAGACTTCCTGCCCCGAAGAATTCGAAGGACAAGGAGTTGGTGAGGGACCGGATCTGGAGGGAGGGAGGGAGGAGAATTCGCTGAACAACTCGGGAGGGGGTGGCAGGGGAAAGAAGGGAGTCGCTGGGCATGGGTGGATGGAGGGGAGAGAAGGGTCACTGGATATGGGTGCATGCAGGGCAGGGGAGAGGAGGGTCGCTGGGTATGGGTGCATGCAGGGCAGAGGAGGTTCACTGGACATGGGTGGATGGAGGGCACGGGAAAGAAGGGTCACTGGGTATGGGTGCATGCAGGGCAGGGGAGAGGAGGGTTGCTGGGTATGGGTGCATGGAGGGCAGGGCAGGGGAGAGGAGGGACACTGGGTATGGGTGCATGCAGGGCAGGGGAGAGGAGGGTCACTGGGTATGGGTGCATGCAGGGCAGGGGGAGAGAAGGGTCGCTGGACATGGGTGGATGGAGGGCAGGGAAGAGGAGGGGAGAGAGAAGAGATGCTGGACATGGATGGAGGGGAGGGAAGAGTGAGGAAGGAGATGAGATGAGGGAAAAGGAAAAGGAGAAAAACTGCACATGGATGAAGAAAATAGGCAGAAGCTGAAGACCAGAAATGAAGAAGAAAGGAGGAAAGGAAAGAAATAAATGGAAAGGAAGCCCTGGAAACGGAGTTAAGAGGACAGATAGCAGCAGAATCGGATACTGGGCCAGCATGATCAGAAAAACAGTCACCAGACAACAAAGGTAGAAAAAAATCATTTTATTTTCATTATAGTGTTTGGAATATGTTCACTTTGAGAATCAGGTGCTCAACATTAAAAGTTTATATTTATTTACTTATTTATGGCATTTTATCGCATATTAAACATGAATTAGATTGGAACCTGGGATCATTTAATTTTTTTTTTCCTGGAGTAATGCATTGCCACCCACCCCCAGGCTCTCTCCCCGGCTATAGACAGTTCTGCAATTTGGGGGGGGAGGGCGCAGAGGGGGACCGGGGAGAGAACCTGTTGTTAAACATTTACCAGCACACCACTGAGGTTAGGGATCTTCAGCTTGAAGAAGAGATAGCTGAGGGGAAATATGATAGATGTCTATAAAATACTGAGTGAAGTGGAATGGGTAGTCGTGAATCACTTGTTTACTCTTTCCAAAATGAAGCTACTAAGTAGTAAATTTCCTCCTGCACTAAGCAGAATACAAAACAGTAGGAAATGCACATTCCCAATGCTGACATACACAATCAATAAAAATCCAGAATAAAATAATGTTTGTATCATTGTTGCATCTGTTCAGTTTATTTTTCTATCTGGGTTGTTCCAAGTCTTTTTTTTTCCCAGTTGTCAGTTTTCTCTGTTCCATATATCTATTTTCCATTTCTCTCTCTCTCTCTCTCTCTCTCTCTCTCTCTCTCTCTCTCTCTCTCTCTCTCTCTCTCTTTTCTCTCCTTCCTCCTCCACATCTGTCTTTAGCAATAAACTTTCCCTTTCATCTTTTTGCTCCATTTCTCTTCTCTGCCTCTCTATACATCTGTAATTGGAGTTTATTCCCCCTTCTCCCCTTCCTACTTGTTTTCCATCTCCCAATCTCACTTCCCATTGATTCCTCTCTTTCATGCCTCACCCCATAGGCAGTGTAACATTAACCCCATCAGCCAGAGATACGAGAAGGACAGGGACAGATTTTAGATTGTTTGGCCCTCCCAAGGAAAAAGATGTTCTACTGCCTCTGTCTTTCCCAGTCTCCTATTCTCCCTTTCAACATTCTCTAGTCTCTCATTTCCATCCTTTGTATTCACCTCCTCTCTAATCCTCATCTTTTGCCCCCATGCCCTAGGTTCATCCCTGTCAGTCCTTTCCTCTGGCTCCAGGCACTTTCTTTTGTCTCTTATCCCCTAGCCAAATCCTATTCTCCCTTCCACCTCTATTTCCACCCTGAACACCTTCTTCAAAGACCTCACCCTTCTTGCTCACCCCCTCAATAAACATCTACTCTTTTCTACTCACTCACAAATCTTTCTCACTTTTTCTCACCATGGGCTGCCCAGTCATCTAGTTCCCAGTTAACTCTGAATCTTTCCTCTCCCTAACCGTTTATTCACAGCACCTTTCCTCCTGTCTTTAATGTCCCTTCTTCCTTACACTTGCCCTCCTGCCTCCTTATCCCATTCTCAAGAATCCATCCTCTCTGCTTGTACCTCTTTCTCTGACCTGAGGCTCTCTGCTTATTCCCCAGCATCCATCCCTCTACTTCTCCATTTCTCTCTCTTCATCTGCCCTTCCCGTCCCTTCAGATATTTCTCCTTGCTTTTCCCCCTTGCTCTTCTAGAATCTACTTATGGTCTTTCCTCCACAACTACCCGCCATCCCTTGTCTCTGTCCTCTGTCCTCTGCCTTTCTTGTTCTCTCTCCCCAGTATCAGCTTTTCTCCCCATTCTCCCCTCCCCCTCCCCCTCCCCCTCCCCCACTGTGGTAGTGAAACACTATCTGTCTGTTCCTCACCTCGGTTGCTTCCTGCCACGCTTGCAACTTCATGTATGTCAAAACCTCACAGGCAGTACATCCTGTTGATGATTGGTGATCTTGCAAGATCATGAACAGGTTGTGCCACTTGTAAGGTTGCAGGCATGACAGGATCCAAGTGATAGGAAGAAGTTTCTGTCACAGTGATGATATCTTCAGCTGGCAGAGCTCAGGGGCTCCCACAAGTTACACAATTGTTTGAAGAGACATTGAAGGGACTGGAGTCAAAAGTGACCCTCCAAGCCCCCTCATGGGGCCATCCCTGGATGGTTTCTCAGGTACATTTAATTGCCTCTATCCAGGGTTTTTTCTGCCAGCAAGAGGGGCAGCCTCTATAGAAACAAATCTAGATGGAAGACTAACTACTATTGTAAATTAGAACCAGGCTTTGCATCTCATGGTACCTTTTCATCCTAGCGTTCTGAAGTACCAGATAAAACACTTTTCTGTCTTTTGTAGTTATGTCATTAATTTTTTTTCACCTCATTGTTCAACTTCTATATTGCCTCTGAAACCAGACTTTCTTTCTATACTTCATTATTTTTTTTACCTGGAAGGTTCCTTCTGTTCCATTGGGCCTCCAGCAAAATTGGAACTAGGACTGAAACCCTAGCACCATTATTAACAATATAGATATTTCCCCCTCCCCAATAGTCTGGTCAATGTAACAACAATCCTGGGCCACGAGCCATGCACCAGGACTCCTTCTAGAACTCTGCAATCATGTGACCTGAATCTAGCCATTATATGGCGTCCTTGAATGATGACTATGACTCTCTATCTCCACCCCTTCCATGGGGCCTATGTCCACTGACCCTGCTATTTTCTTAACCTCTGCTGACCAGAGAAGAGGAAAACCCAACTCAAAGATAGATTTGGAGACCTTCTGCACGAGCCACCAGGCTGACTCTCTGTGCCATGCTTCTATACTTTTACACTTTTACAAGAACCTGAAACTTCATGTCTACTGTGTTTGTTTTATCAACACCTAGTGGCCTCCTGCTTTTTGTCACTATTTCTTATTTCCACCTTTTCTGCCTCTCTAAGTTCTTCTTCCATCTGTGCGCCATCTGTTTTTTTTTTCTCTATCTGCACTGAGCATCCTCACTCCTCATTGTTTCTCTTCCCGTTAATTCAAAGCTTGGATTTTGGCATGGGCAATGTAGGAAATCTGCTGTACCTTCAAATTTTCATAAGAGCCATGATGACACTGCCATACTATCAGGTCTTTTGTCTTACCACTGTCATATAGAACACCACTTACAGTAGAACCAGTGATTTTGAACTCCTCACAGAGAAGTCAGCACCCACTCACAGGCCCTGTGGAAACCCCAACCCTCATATTTCCTGACTCTGAGGTGAGGAAGGAATGTGGGAAGATGCCGAGGAAAGATATGGGCAGGAATGATGCAAAGGACCTCCCCTAATGGGGTTTCCCCCTGTAAACTATGGGTGCCAAAATTATTTTAAATCAAGCCCTGCTTAGCTTTTCATGCTTTCCAACATTTTATTATTTATTGATTAGGATTTATTTACCGCCTTTTTGAAAGAATTCCCTCAAGGTGGTGTATGTAAGAATAAATCAAACATAAGCAATAGACAATTACAGCAGTAAAAATATTCAAATAACAATACAAAGTATGGCGTTGTATACTACTTACAATGCCAACACAATCCAGCTTATTTTCAAAAGAGACGGACGCCCATTTTCCGACACAAATCGGGAGATGGACGTCCGTCTCAAAAACAGGTATAATCGAAAGCTGAATTTGGACGGCCCCAACTGCTTTCCATCATGGGGACGGGCAAAATTCTCGGGGGCATGGCCGAACAGTAGCGAAGGCGGGACAGGGGCGTTCCGGGGCGTGGTTAACAGATGGACCTCCGCGCCTGATAATGGAAAGAAGCAAGACGTCCCCGACGAGCATTTAGTCCACACAAAGTTGGTCCTGTTTTTTTCACGACCAAGCTTCCAAAAAGTGCCCAAACTGAGTAGATGACCACCGGAGGGAATCGGGAATGATCTCCCCTGTCTCCCCCAGTGGTCACTAACCCCCTCCTACCCTAAAAAACAAACTGTTTAAATATTTTTTCCAGCCTCTTTGGCAGCCTCAATACCATACCTAGCTCCATGACAGCAGTATGCAGGTCCCCCAAGCAATTTTAGTTTAGTTGGTGCTGCGCGGGACCCATGCAGAGAGTGAAAATCGGAAGAAAAAAAACATGCAAGTGCAGTCAGGGATGTCCAAATTAAAACAATACTAATAGGGGGACTCAAACCAGCCACCTTCTGATTACAAGACTTGTGCTTTAACCACTGTACCACTTATTTAGCTGCTTAGGTATTCCTTCCCTTTCCATTAAGTCCCTCCAAGTTTCTGTCAGCCAATCACAGCTCATTTACCTGACATCCATGTCAGCTAAAGAGCTGTGATTGGCTGACAGAAACTTGGAGGGACTTCATGGAAAGGGAAGGCAATCTAGGCAGCTGAATAAGTGGTGTGGTGGTTAGAGCACAGGTCTTGTAATCAGAAGGTGGCTGGTTCAAATCCCACTATTACTATTGTTTTAATTTGGATGTCCCTGACTGCACTTGCCTGTTTTTTTTTTTGGAGGTCCCTGACTGCACTTGCATGTTTTCTTTTCTTCCGATTTTCGCTCTCTGCATGGGTCCCGCGCAGCACCAACTAAACTAAAATTTCTCTGGTTCAAATCCCCCTATTACTATTGTTTTAATTTGGATGTCCCTGACTGCACTTGCATGTTTTTTTTTCTTCCGATTTTTGCTCTCTGCATGGGTCCCGCGCAGCACCAACTAAACTAAAATTGCTCCGGGGACCTGCATACTGCTGTCATGGAGCTAGGTATGATATTTGAGGCTGGCATAGAGGCATCTCAGGGGGACCAGTGCACTACGAATGCTGGCCCCTCCCATGACCAAATGGCTTGGATTAGGTCCGTTTTTGAGATGGCCGGCAGCGGTTTCGATTATCGCTGAAAACCGCGGACGGCCATCTCTAGGTCCAGCAATCTCACCATTTGTGTCGTCTATCTCTAGAGTCGACACAAATGATGTGATTTCAGTGGGCCGAACCGTATAATCGAAACCGAAGATGGACGGCCATCTCATTTCGATTTTACGGTTCGCTCCGCCTCTTCGCAGAGCCGTCTCCGGAGATGGACGTTTTTACACATGGGCGTTCGCGTTCGATTATGCCCCTCTATATGTAATAGAACATTTTAATAGCATAGGCTATAAGCAAAGATGGAACATATAGAGGAGCATAATCGAACGAAAACGTCTATCTCCATGGGCGTTTATCTCCAAGAACGGGTCCGTGAAGGGGCGGACCAAACCGTATTTTCGCAAAAAATAGACGTCAATGTTTTATTCGACAATTTGTGAGCTGGGCGTTTTTGTTTTTCAGCGATAATGGAAAATGAAAGCGCCCAGCTCAAAAACGAATAAATCCAAGGCATTTGTTCGTGGGAGGGGCCAGGATTCGTAGTGCACTGGTCCCCCTCACATGCCAGGACACCAACCGGGCACCCTAGGGGGCACTTTTACAAAAACAAAAAAAAAGGTAAAAGAGCTCCCAGGTGCATAGCACCCTTCCCTTGTGTGTTGAGCCCCCCAAATCCCCCTCAAAACCCACTGCCCACAAGTCTACACCATTACTATATCCCCAAGGGGTGAAGGGGGGCACCTACATGTGGGTACAGTGGGTTTGGGGGGGTTGGACGACTAATAAGCATTAAGCAGCACAATTGTAACAGGTAGGGGGGGATGGGCCTAGGTCCACCTGCCTGAAGTCCACTGCACCCCCTAACAACTGCTCCAGGGACCTCCATACTGCTGCCAGGGAGGTGGATATGACATTTGAGGGTGAAAATAAAAAGTTGTGAAACATCAATTTTTTGTGGTGGGAGGGGGTTAGTGACCACTGGGGGATTCCCTCCGATGGTCATCTGGTCATTTAGAGCACTTTTTTGGGACCTGTTCGTGTGAAAAAAGGGTCCAACAAAAGTGTCCTAAATTTTCGCTAAAAACGCCTTTATTTTTTCAATTATCGCCCTAACGCGTACATCTCTCCTCGGCCGATAACCACGCCCCAGTTCCACCTTCGCCACACCTCTGACACGCCCCCATCAACTTTGTCCGCATCCGCGACGGAGTGCAGTTGAAAACGTCCAAAATCGGCTTTCGATTATACCGATTTATTCGTTTTTGTGAGATAAACGTCTATCTCCCGATTTGGGTCGAAATCTAGGCGTTTTTCTCTTTCGATTATAAGGTGGATAGGGTCCCTTTTACCAAGCTGCAGCAAAAACGGGCCAGCACTTGCATAGGCACATGTTTTACTCATGCACCGAGGCCCCCTTTTACCGCAGCTGGTAAAAGCCTCGCTTTCCTACATGAAATGGCCGTGTGACAAGTAAAGTACTTGCCGCACGGCCATTTCAGGGGGATCCCTTACCACCACCCATTGAGGTGGCAGTAAGGGCTCCCATGTTAACCTGATGGTAACCGGGCAACGAGCAGCACTGTCCAATTACCGCCAGGTACACTCTGGCGCTACAAAAATAAATAAACTGTTGTAGTGTCAGAAATGATGGCGTGCTAGGGGTGGGAAGTACCGCCGGGCTCCTGCAGTAGCCCAGCGGTACTTCCTGTACAGTGAGAAGTAAGCCCGCATTGGGCTTACCACGGCTTAGTAAAAGAAGCCCATAGATAGAAGCAACAGAGAGTAAGAGGAGTTTAAAAAATAAGGTGACTAATTTAAAGAAAGTTGCACATAAGTTCAGAGAAATGATTACTGGATGATTACAGAAAGCTGGAGTGTTTTCAAAATAAGGATCAATGTCTATGTATCTGTCTTTTGGTCTGTTTGTCTGTTGACTAAGGCTGTACTGAATATTTGTATTTGATTCAATTCAGCCTGAATATTGCCCCAGATGAATTATTTGTTTTTGGCCGAATAGTGATTTAAATTCAAATATGACTAATCTAGGGCTATACTGTGTGAAATCCTACTAAAATAAACATTTGATCTCTAATTTCACATTGCTTCTTTTATTATTTATGTTAAAGTTCAGTGCCCATTATTCATATTGGGCCAAATAATATTTTTCATTATTCGTATTTGTCGAATAGTGAAAAATGCTATTAGGTGCAGCTCTACTGTTGACACAGTAATAATTCTCCAGAAAAAGAAGGAAATTTGCCAAATTGGGCATGCAGGAATAAAATGTGAATGTACCACATGAATATTAAAACTCAAAATATCAGATCAGTATTTGCAGACAACTAAATCTTCAAAAAATCCCCATTGCTTTCTATATGCAACTGTTAGAATTTGGTAGATCTGTTAATAAATAAAACAAAAACAGAGAAAAGAAAATAAGATGAAACCTTTTTTATTGGACTACCTTAATATATATCTTTTTATTAGCTTGCCCAATGCTCCATTTCACAAGCACAGTCTCACCATTTCAGCACCATGGAACAGAGCAACACAGGCAGAAAAAGCCAAGAGAAAAAAAGCAGAAGCAACA
Source organism: Microcaecilia unicolor (assembly GCF_901765095.1). NCBI lineage: Eukaryota > Metazoa > Chordata > Amphibia > Gymnophiona > Siphonopidae > Microcaecilia > Microcaecilia unicolor. The sequence goes on from NC_044031.1 coordinate 381,468,461, forward strand.
GGTGAAGGATGGCAGACAAAATTATGCGTATTTGTGTATTGCATAGATGATTTAAATCAATGTTGCAGTCTGTAAATATATTTCCAGAGCAAAACACAAACACACATGTGCAGAACTCTGACACACACTTCCCACACTATCTCCCATACAACTTACTACTACTACTACTACTATTTAGCATTTCTATAGCGCTACAATAGCCCACGCATTCCTATAGCTGTCAACACATATCACATTGATCACACACCTGCACTTGCAACTCCTCTTTCAGCATGGACACGGAAAATAACATACATAACTTTTCAATTCACACACCCACACCCATGACACACACATCCCTAATATATACGCCTGCCTCAACCATACCCCTATACTCCCACAACCTCTCCCCACCTACCCACTCAAAGCCCCTCAAAAACACATATTCTACAATCCTCAATATTGGCAAAGACCCTCAAATGCATAAACACATAAACCCACTCAAATATACCCATCCATCCACCTCCCTCACCCTGATATCTGTATATCTACATATACATAAAAATACACATCCATAAAATCCAGACACTCCAATGCATACAACTTAAACCCACAAATACCTCCATACATCCTCACGACCACACCCCAAGAAGTTACAGACACCCCATACCCGCACTGCTCATCCACAAACCCTCCAGCCATACTCACTCAAAAATACCCCCTCCACTCATTCACTCTCAGAGGCAAACCCCCACATACACACAAATCCCTTAGCCCCCTCATCCTCAAATATAAGTTTGTGCATATACACATACACATCCTCTTATTTTATTTTGTGAATTACACTGTTGTTTCTTATATTATGTTTTTTTATGTTTTGTTTATTATATTGTATTATATTGTGCTTTTTCTTTTTTTTTTTTTTTTTTACAATACAATAGACAATATATCTTAGATAAAGTTTAAATGTAAATAAATAAATCCAACTCCACCTATTCACACAGGCCCTAACTGTAATGCCATATGCTGTACATTCTCACCCTTCATCTGCCAAAACACAGCCATCATCACTACCCCTTCCCCCTACACACAAACACCACACCCATTTCTGCATATTTCTATTCTATATTGGAAAGCATTCCTGAAGCCATGCTTCTGCATGTTTTTCCTACTTATTTCTGTCCACCATTTCTTCTCATATTGATGCTCAGCATTTTCTACATTTCTTCTCCTTTTATCTCCTCTATTTTATTCCACATCAGCTCAATATTTTCAGTTCTTTTCTCATTCTAATCAAATTTTTCCAAATTCATTGTTCCTTTTCCATCACAAATTTCTTTTTCTATCTCCTACTCGCTCAGTCTATTCCCGTCTTTATTTCTCTGTTTCTTTCTCCCATTTCCTTTCTTTCCCATGCCAGTGACTACTACTAGTCTGCCGCTGGTCCTCCCGGCCCCCTCCCACCCCAGCTCAGAGACCACTAATCAACCCATATTTCTTGGCTCATTCCCTGGCAGGGGTAAAGTCTTCAAGGCCCAAAAGCTTGTGGAAAAGTTGGCCAGTGTCTAGTAGCCCATTCTTTTTTTTTTTAATCTTTTTTTATTGAGAACAAGCAGAGCTTTCCAATATAAACATATAGCAATTGTAAACAGTAATACTAACATGAAAGTAGCTATAGGATACAGTACACATATTATTCACTCCATAAGTATTATGTCTAGCCATCCCCAATTATCCCATCGCCTCTGTTGGAATTTCTGCGATGGGTGCTAAAAGGTCTTTTTGAATGAGCAATTCTGGACGGGAGGGGGGAGGGAGGTATAAAGGAAACGGGTCCAGTAGCCCATTCTAACCTTGGTCAGTGATGAGCAACAACCCACTACTTGCCCTGTGCCATTCATATAATAAACCCCAGGACCAAAGATTATTCACCCCCTGAAGAGAGTTCAGAGATTAACTTGTAAGATGATCTGCTCTTTTTTTTTTCAGAGACATTGTAAGTCCTAGTTGATTAAAATAATTTATGATGAATTCTTTATTTTACCCTGGTTTATTATATGTATTTTATGCTGTAAACCACTCGGTTACCTCCTTAGAGACAGGTAGTCTGTTAAGTTTGTTAAATAAAATAGAGAAAGAAAATTGAAGCACAGGAAGGTTGAGCAACTCTGAGGTCACACAAAGAGATCTATGAGTGATGTCCTGTCAAAGACAGAAGCTGACACCCTGCAACTGAGGAGGTGAAAATAAAAGCAGTGTAACAGTTTGGAGAGATGGTAGCTATGTCCGCCCTTGAGGCCTAGAGTTGCACGTCTTGTCTGTGTGGTTTAAAGATTTTATGAAATCATTATTTTGTAATATTCTGAAACCATGAGGCGACTGTGTGCCTGACTCAGTTTTTAGAGGTTTTTTTTTTCTTTTTACACAACCCTGAAATTCTTTCCAAATTAATATCCCCTGAAATAATTGTGCAGAGGGGGAAAGGTCATGAGCATGTTCAGCGATTCTTATTATTTCAGCAGTCAGCACTGTCTTTTCCTGTTCCAAACTGATGCATCTGTCCTATTATTTTCTAATATATATTTCCTATATTCTGTACTGTTCTATTGTACATTTCTTTTCAGAGACTGCAGGCTTTTTGCAATATATATATATATTTTTAAATGCACGTTAGGTTTGCAGAGGTTTACACAAAGATTGAAAAACCTGTAATTAATTCCTTATTTTACTCTGCCAAGATAGTTCCATACTCTGTAAAAGTTAATCATAAGCAGTGGCGTAGCAAGGGGGGGCAAGAGGGGCGGTCCGCCCCGGGTGTCAGCTCAGGGGGGTGTGCTCCCTGCCAGCTCCCCCCCCCCCCCCTCAGCGAATCGACCAGCTCCCGCACCCTACCTTTAAAAAGAATATCGGGAGCGCCTGCCCTGCACGTAAAAGAAATGTGGACCATCAGGGTCTTCCCTCGCTCTGTCTGTCCCACCCTCCGCTGACGCAACTTCCTATTTCCGCAAGGGCGGGACAGACAGAGCGAGAGAAGGCCCGACGGTCCACATTTCTTTTACATGCAGGGCAGGCACGAGGCGCTGCGCCTCGCCTCCCGATATTCTTTTTAAAGGTAGGGTGCGGGAGCTGGTCGGGGTGAGGGGGGTGTCATCGTGCTGCACCCGGGGGGGGGGGGGGTGCAACGGCAAACCACCCTGCCCCGGGTGGCAGCCCCCCCTGCTACGCCACTGATCATAGGACATCAGATTTAAGAATTGCCATACTGGATCAGACCAAAGGTTCATCTAACTTCATATCCTGTTTCTAACAGTGGCTAGTCCAAGTCACAAGTGCCTGGCAAAATCCCCAAAAGTAGCAATTGTATGATACTTACCCCAAGGATAAGCAATGCTTTTCCTAGATCCAACTTAATAACATTTTAAATCTATTCTGATCTTGATTAAGCCATTTAAGAAAATCTTGCATACACTCCTCTTCTCCTCTTCAAATCATAAAAACATCATCAATACATATGAAATGATACTGTTAGTGTCTTCTAGTATGTGGATAACGCTCTCCACCTTGATTGATTGAATTTATTTCCTATCTTTTGCCAATATCTTGTTTTCCCAATTATGTGGTCAATATGTATATGATTTAATTTTCCTTTCTTATTAAGAAAGATATGATATTTCTATCTATTTCAATCTTAAACTTTGCATTTATAGTGATGTGAATGTATTTTTTTTTAAAGTTATAAATAAATAAAAAAAAAACATCATCAATACACCTTTTCCACACAAATAGTTGTTGACTAAAAGGATGTATAGTACTATAGTTAAAAAAAAAAAAGGTCTTCAAGTTAGCTATATACAAAGTGGCAATCGTCAGGCCATGGTGCATCCCATGGCCATCCCTTTAAACTGCTGATAGAACCTCTTATCAAAACAAAAGTAGTTCTATGTCAGTGCAATTTCTGCCAGAGACATTAGGAATTCAACCAGTATTTTTCTCGGATGTGAATGATGACAAGGAGCTTATCGAATGATACTAAGAGCAGCATCTTGTGGGATAGTTGTATATAACGACTCCAGATCAAGCATAACCAGAAAGTGTCCCTTATCAATTGTTGCTTGTTTCAACAAGTTGATCATATCTGAGGAGTCTCTGATATAGGATGGAATGAGGAGAACCAACGGACAGAGGAATTTGTCTATAAAAGTCGAAAGTGGTTCTAAAATAGATTAATTCCCAGAAGCTATAGGTCTCCCAGGTAGATCTTCTAGACAATTTTGTATTTTGGGTAAAACATACAGGCTTGGAACACAGATGCTGAACTGATATAGAGGGGCATAATCGAACGTCGCCAGTGATCTATTTTGGCGGCGGCACTACAGTTGGCTGGAACCGTATTATCAAAAAAGATGGCCGGTCATCTTTTTCTTCGATAATACGGTTTAGCCCGGCCAAATGCCAGAGTTCGCCGGGTTTGAGGTGGCCAGTTTTGTTTTTCAGCGATAATGGAAAAAAATGCCGGTCATCTCAAACCCAGCAAAATCCAAGGCATTTGGTCATGGGAGGAGCCAGCATTTGTAGTGCACTGGTCCCCCTGACATGCCAGGACAGCAATCCAGCACCCTAGGGGGCACTTCTAAAAATGTTTAAAAAATACACAAATAGCTCCCAGGTGCATAGCTCCCTTACCTTGTGTGCTGAGCCCCCCAAATCCCCCCCAAACCCACTCCCCACAACTCTACACCATTACCATAGCCCTAACATTGACATTCACACTTCAGGCAGCCCTTTAACACATACTTAAAAATTTTTAAATAATTCAAACAACATTTTCTTTTTTGGAATAAAATTTGGCTGCAGCTTTATTTTCAAATATTAATAAAACTCATTTACTTAACATCAACTTAGTAACATATAATTTCCACCAGGTTAACTTCACAATGCGGTTAATAATGTTAAGCCCTTCGGTAACGAACTGGCTCACTTTCTCCCCACTTCACAGTGTGATTAATAATAATGTTAAACCCTTCGGTAACGAACTGGCTCACTTTCTTCCCCCCTTACCCCCCTCCCCCCAGGTGACTTACGGTACCGTCAAGCCACCTCTTACTCATGGCGGTTCCGCCCCCGAGTTCATTTCCATTTCATATATTTCATACCATTCATTTAACCGCTTCTGGTGCCTCTTAAACCCCTCATCCAGGCACCCCTTTCCATTTAAAAGCTGCTACCATGTACCCCCAAATCCTCCACTTTCCCTAACCGTCTCAAAAAATTTGTCCCCACCCCACACCCCCACACCAAGGGCGGGCTGGGATGGGTCTTTCACTCCCTCCTATTCACCCTAACCCTCTCCTACCTAACTAAAAACTAATTCTGAGCGCCCAAATCTTCACCCGATCCTAGCACTTCCCTTCCAGCCAATCCTATCCCTTAATTCCTACCCAATCCCCTTTCTCCCTTTCCTGTTGCTAACCTAACCACTAACTACTTCCAAACTAACTCCCTCCTGCACTTCCCCCTCCCCCTTCCCTTTCTTATTCTGGCTGCCTGGCTTCAGCCAATGTTAACACCCTCACACAGCTTAACTGTGAGGGCTTCCTTATGGGTGAAGGGCAGCACCTACATGTGGGTACAGTGGGTTTTGGGGGGGGGGGGGGTGGAGGGCTCAACACTTAGCACCACAAGTGTAACAGGTGGGGGGGGGGGGGGATGGACCTGGGTCTGCCTGCCTGAAGTGCACTGCACCCATTAAAAACTGCTCCAGGAACTTGCAAACTGCTGTCAGGGAGCTGGCTGTGACATTTGACGCTGGCATACAGGCTGGTAAAAAAAGGTTTTTATTTTTATTTTTTTAGTGTGGGAGGGGGTTGGTGACCACTGGGGGACTACAGGGAGGTCATCCCCCATTCCCTCCGGTGGTCATCTGGTCAGTTGGGGCATCTTTTTGAGACTTGGTCGTGAAAATAAAAGGACCAAGTAAACCCGGCGAAATACTGCTTAATGCCACTTTTTTTCCATTATCCGCGAAAGCCAGCCATCTGGTAGCCACGCCCATGCCCGCTCATGCCCAGACTTCGCTATGCCACCGACATGCCCCCTTGAACTTTCACTGGCGTGGCGACAGGAAAGCGGAATGGTGTCAAAAAAGCTGCTTTCGATTATACGGATTTCGCCGCTTTTGAGAGATCGCCGGCCATCTCCCAATTTATGTCGGAAGATCGCCGGCGATCACTTTCGAAAATAAGCCTGATAGCCTCCCTCCAAACCGATCTTCAGAACAGAATCAATAAAGATTTTAATACATGCTGTATTGTCACCCGGAAGTTACCTTTGACCTTAGCATTCTATATAAAGATCAGTTCTTTTTTCCAAGATGGCTGTTTGCATTTTTGTCCTGTGAAAGTGAGGTGAGAAGCTGTGACTCTGCCCCTACATTTATTTGCCTTTCAGGAGCTGCTAATTGTAAGTAGAACTTTTAACTGCCTTTTTAAAAAGAAGTTATGTTCCTTTTGGGTTCAATTTATTGCCTTTTTATCCTTTATTTTTAGGCAGTCTTAGATGGGGTTTCACTAGCCAGGGGAAGCCTTGTTTTGCCCCTTGTTAGGTATGTGTCCTTTACGGTTTAAAATTTCACTCTGGCACTCACAGATTCACACCTTTTCTGTTCTGGTATAATTTTACATGCCACATTTCACTTTTAATTATCTGTATCTTTTATTTCACTATGGTCCACTTGATTGATATGTTATACCATTATGCTCTATGTTCTATTTTCATTGTATCATAGACACTTTTTATTGATATGTCATATCATTTAAGATTTGTTAGTTTGAGTTCTTTTGTTTTATTGATAACTTAGTATGAAGTTTTCCCTTTTAAGATTTTCAGTTTTTCAAGTATGTTTTAGTTTTGCATGTTGATATATTTGCTTGTTTTTATATGCAACCTCTTTTTTGTGTGCATTTTAATTCACATTCTTTTTATTTCTATGTGTATTTTAAATAGTGGTTTGCTAACCCCTGATGTAGTCAATTTGGCGAAACATGGCCATGTCGGGTCTATTTCAATAGAGAATTTTTCAGACTCCAGGTCTACTTTGTTTTCTCTGCTTGATGGTTAAGGGTGGAGCCAGTGGCATAGCTAGGTGGGGTGCCAGGGGAGCAGCCGCTCCCCCAAACGGAGTTATGCTGGTGCTGGTGCCGGCGCCTATTTTTTTTTTCATTGTGTAGCACTGAAAATGTGCGCCGGCGCCAGCGGAAGTCCACTCTCGCTCCCCCTGCGCCGTCAAGCTGGCTGAACCTGGCTACGCTTCTGGGTGGAGCATCCCAAGCTTATCAGTGGTGTACACCAGACTTCCCATTTATGTATGCAGCCTCACTAGTTGAAGGTGGTCTGAGGGCAATGTGTACTCTGATGCATTGTGGGATCGGCAATTATGGAGATGGAGACATGGTTTAAAAATGTCCTGGAGCCTGAATAGCACTTCACATCCCATACCAGGGTGGTTTGTTGGTGACCAAAGATGTACATCAAGACTACCATGAGTGGGAAAGCGCGAGGTACAAATGTAACAAAAATACAAATACAAAATACACAGTGCTAAGGGTCCCTCAGAATCAAACCTTGCAGCTCTGCCTGGACCAGTAGCCTAATGGTTAGGGCAGCGGCCTGGGAACTGGGTTTGATTCCCACTTCAGCAACCCAGCACTGTATTAGCTTTGGCAAAGTTAAGATTGAGTCCCTCAGGCATAGAAAGGATGCTTTTATAAAAGAATGTCTGTAAACCTTGTACCTTGCACTGTAGAACAATTCCATTAAGAGTGTGTTTTTAGGTGAAAGCAGACAGTTGGATTGCTCTTCTGGCTGTGGCCGGCGGAGGACAATTGTGTGCTGAGTATAGTGGTTCTGTTCTCAACCTGGATTCTGTGTTAGTGGCCTAGTTGGACTGTATTATTATATGCTTTAATAACATTTGCTGGGCTATTCACTTCACCCTCAGTTATCAGAGGTACATAATTAGCATGCAAACGCTTTCTTGTGCCATGGCTGCAGCTGACTGATGTAACCAGGAGCTTTACTCTGCACTGTACCCTACTTACATTTTGCACTGACCTTCCTAGGGAAGAAGGCTTCCTTATTCAAAGAGGCAGTACTGCAGAGTGGAGAATGTAGCCTAGTGATTAGAATGGTTGACTTGATATACAGGGGTGGCCAGTTCAAATCATACCACTGGCACTTATCACCTCCAGCCTCTGTCATGCCCTCCTGTAATGGAGGAAGGACCTCCTCCTATAGCCAGTCATTATGAACAATTTTTTTTTATATTTGGTTAGAATGAATCTGGCCAAAAGAGAGGTGATTTCCTCATTCAGGTTGGGTTGCCATTTTGCACACTATCCCCGCATGCATGATGTCATCACGCACTACACGCTGACATCTGCATGAAAATAACAGTGGGAAAATTCTGCACAAAACAAATTATTGCCACATGATTGGTGTGTAAATTAGCATAATGTCTGAGTTAGGCACAGATATTTATGATGATGTGAAACAGACAGTGCCCTTTATAGAATATATCCGCATCCATAATTGGATGTGTGCCTATTTATTTAGGTGCTCTTTATTGAATTTAGTCTATTATGGGGAAACATGAAAAACAGATTATCTGCGATGCTCAGGAATAAAATTGCAAATCCCACAATAGGATGAGGACAACTACGTGGGCTTTTGGAATACAACACAATACCCAAATATTCCAACTTTAATTTGATATATATGTAACAATGGTTTACCCCTCAGTCAAGGCTGCAAGCTAAGCTCCCTCAATCAGGTACCTGGGACAAGGTTTCACAAAACAAGTTGTACTTCAGAGGAGCTACGTGAAGGCCAGGGCCGGATTAATTCCGGTAGGCTGAAGGGTAGTTTCCTTCTGGAACAGGCCACAGTTCACTCTCACACAAATGGTCAGGAGTCTTCAAGGTGAACTGTTAACTCTCTTTACTGAACAACAACTTGGAAAACAGTTCATGAAAAAAAACCCACAACTCAGTATGTACAGTTCAGGGCTTTTGATGATCACAGAACAGCTTCAGACAAAATCTCCTATATCCCGAGGCAGGCAACAGTCTTAAATTGGTATCTACATAATCTATCTTCTACAGCTCTGTTCCATCCCAAATCAGGATCCCTTTGAGCTCCAGCAAAGGTGCCACCAGATGTGAGGCTCCTCTTCTTCCACTTGAGGTGTCCTTTTCCCCAGGCAACAACTTTCCTTAAGATGTTGCCGCTTCAAGAAACCAAACTGTAGGTACCCTCTGCCCTGTGGCTGGGATCTCATTCTCTGTGCCCTGAACATTTCTCCTCTGCAGTTCCAAGACTTCTCTCTCAGGTCTTGGCAAATTTCGGCAAACAAAGACACGTCTTCACAAAATGAACCTCTTTTATTATCTCCTGGCCCTGCCCACTAGGGCTGGTTCCTCCTATGTCCAACCACCAGGCTGGCAGTCCCAGCTCCTGTTGTCTTAGTGATCCCCAGAAAATCCTCCCAATTTCTGCCTCCAGCAGAGGCACTTTTAGGGGTGGTCACATATAATTAGAGTAGGAATCTATAATGGGCTTGATTCAGTCAACAGCGTTCAAAAATTGATGCTGAGAAAAAACAGTGCTCAATGTTATTTTAAAATGGGCACTGAAAGATGAGCACCCATTATAGAATAGCATTGTGTGCTGATTTCAGCACCCAAATTTGGTACAAGGACTTATGCCTGCGGAAACCAGGTGTAATTCCTGGCGCCCAATTTGGATGCACATCCTCAGTATTCTATAACAGTGTGCGCAAATTTTAGGAATATCCCGGACCTGCTCATGCACCTTCCATGGTCACACCCCCTTTTAGGTTGTGCGCCATGGGTTTGGGTGCACATTGTTATAGAGTAGCATATAGCAAGATGTCCATCTCACAGAAACCTCCAAATCGGTATAATCAAAACCTCATTTTGGACATCTTTCTCTGAAGTCCATCGGAAGGACATCCAAATCTCAGGGGCGCATATTGGGGACGTGTTCAAGGCGGGACTTGGGCGTTCCTAAGACTTGGACATCTTTGAGCCATAATGGAACAAAAGCAAAAACATCCAGCACTAAAACTTAGACGTTTTGAGCTAGACTTGTTGTTATTACGAATAAGGCACAAAAATGTGCCCCAAATGACCAGATGACCACTGGAGGGAAACAGGGATGACCTCCCCTTACTCCCCCAATGGTCACTAACCCCCTCCCACCCCCCCAAAAGTGTCTTGAAGAACATTACTTGCCAGCCTCTATGCCAGTCTCAGATGTCATACTCAGGTCCATGACAGCAGCATGCAGGTCCCTGGAGTAGTTTAGTGGACTTCAGACCAGTAGACCCAGGCCCATACCCCCACTACCTTACACTTGTACAGGAAACTGTGAGCCCTCCAAAACCCACCAGAAACCCACTGTACCAAGAATAGCTGCCCCCTTCACCCGTAAGGGCTATGGTAGTGGTGTACAGTTGGGGTAGTGAGTTTTTTCAGGGGCTCAGCACACAAGGGAGCTGTGTACCTGGGAGCATTTTATGAAGTCCACTTCAGTGCCCCCTGGGGTGCCCGATTGCTGTCCTGGCATGTCAGGGGGACCAGTCTACTAAAATGCTAGCTCCTCCTATGTCCCAATGACTTGACTTTGGACGTTTTAGACTTGGACATTTTTTTTTAAAGTCCGACAAACAAAGATGTCCAAATTGCAAAATATCCAAAACATAGGACGACCATGGTATTTTCAAACACAAAAGATGGACATCCATCTTTTTCGAAAATGACCTTCTCCCTGCTTCGGAATTTGGACGTATTTGTAAAACGTCCAAATTCTGACTTAGACGTTTTGTTTCGAAAATGCCCCTCAAAGTTATTGAAAGCGAGAGGCGTGTGAAAAATTACGAGACTGGGGTCTAAATGGCAGATGACGTTTAATGTGAGCAAGTACAAAGTGATGCATGTGGGAAAGAGGAACATGAACTATAGCTACGTAATGCAAGGCGTTAGGAGTCACCAACCAAGAAAGGGATCTCGGCGTTGTTGTTTATGATACGTTGAAATGCTCTGCTCAGTGTGCTGCGGTGGCTAAGAAAGCAAATTCAAAAAAGATATAGTGGAATTAGAAAAGGTACAGAGAAGTGCAACGAAAATGATAAAGGGGATGGGATGTCTTCCGTATGAGGAAAGACTGAAGCATCTAGGGCTCTTCAGATTAGAGAAGAGACAGCTGACGTCTATAAAATAATGAGTGGAGTGGAACGGGTAGACATGAATCGTTTGTTTACTCTTTCCAAAAATACTAAGACTAGGGGGCATGCGATGAAGCTACAAAGTAGTACATTTAATATGAATTGGAGAATTTTTTTCTTCGCTCAGTGTGTATTTAAACTCTGAGTTCGTTGCCAGAGAATGTGGTAAAGGCGGTTAGCGTAGCGGGGTTTAAAAAGGGTCTGGACAGCTTCCTAAAGGAAAAAATTAATAGACCATTATTAAATTAACATGGGAAAATCCACTGCTTATTTCTGGGATAAGCATCATAAAATGTATTGAGCTTTTCTGGGATCTTGCCAGGTATGTGTGACCTGGATTGGCCACTGTTGGAAACAGGATACTGGGCTTGATGGATGTTTGGTCTGTCCCAGTGTGGCAGTACTTATGTACTCTCCACAGACACACACAAATACACATACTCGCCTCACAAACACAGGCACACAACACACACACACACATCTAAAATACAGATATACACACACAAATACATAAACTGCATACAACACACACACACTCATACATACGCACATACTCAGACATACACCGGCAAATCACACCAGTAGAGACAGTGATACAAACACATAAAAACTCTTTTCCTAAAAATGGTACTTTCTTATTGTCTTCTTCCTTTAATTTTTCTGTCTCTCTACTGTACTCCAAAGTAGACTGTAAGGCAAAAAAAGAGGACTATTTGAATAACTCAAATGTTTCTTTCTCATGCCCTCCCCTCAAGTTTTCACTGAAAAGCATAGTGTTGGCTTCTATGCATCATGCCACCTCCTCATCCCTCTTCATACCAATTACTAAAACAAATCACTCATTTTTTTTCCCTCTGAATAAATATGTATTTACTTATCTACCATATGGCCATGAAATCATATTCTCATTGTTGAAAATCTAAAAAAAGAAATCTCCCAATCAGGAATTAAAGGAGCAACTTGCTGTAAGGAGATGCTTCTGCTGAAACTGACATTCATCATCTTCTACAAAAGAAGAAGGGACCTGCATTGCTGGACAAACGTGATAAGGAGAACTATCACTCCACGGGCAGGAAGAATGATTTCCGCTCTCATCCTACACCTGAGGTTGTCTCACAAGCTCAGGCACAACATCTTTGCATATTTTTCACATTAGCTCAAGGAAGTACCACATGTATATTTTGAGTGTACAGGAAGAGCTATCAAAATCTGAAACTTGTGAGCAGTCACATGGGTTGTGAAGGCATCAGCCTTAGCTATAGTATCTAAGGCTGATGTATCGACAAATGGTTGTACTATGCACGAGTTTCACCCTCTTTCCTGAAAGCATCAGTCCAATAAACATCAAAACTTGGTAAGAATCCACTGTTCTTCAGCATCAATATGGCTGCTAGAATTTCTCCCAGAAGCGTATGATTTGTGCACTGACCCAGGCTGAAAATATGGGAATGAAGAATCCAGTTTAGTCATTTGTCACATTCCCTCTGCAGGAGAGAAGACTCTTCTAATATGGCCTAAAATGGGTTTTCTAATCTGTCCGCTGCTAAAAATCAATTTCTTCAAATGTCAGTAAATGAACAAAAGAATGTAACAAGTAGCATGTCAGACCAACCACCTATCACAACTGGAATCCTGACTCCAGCAGTGGTCAATGTGTATCACTTGGAAGAGCCTGGATGGATAAATTAGGAGATCCCTTCCCTATAGCTTATTCCCTGATATAGGAAATGACAATCCTCAGCCCTACTTAGCTAACAGGACTTGTCCTCCTTTGGTCTCTCTAGTATCCTTCTTTAGATGCAGCTTCTCCAGCACTGTATTCTTGCTCTGTACATGAAACTGAAGATGCTCTACCTCCTCCATCCTTTTCTGTCCCTCCCTCTTTCCCTTAGCACAAACTCCATCTGCTCAACTCACAACATTGAGAAGGGAAAAAAACAAACACATATTTTAATCTAATCAGCCATCTTTTCCTTCTAATTAACTGACTCAAATGCTACCAGCCCTTTCATGGTATTTCTCCTCTTAATGAGCAGCAAGAATACCTTAGATATATAGTTTCCTGGTGGGATGAGGGGAGAGATTGTGAATAACAGACTGTTCTACATTGCAACAGCAGCCATGGTCAAAGAGACTGCTTATTTTATTTTTCTTGGGGGGGGGGGGGGGGTTTCAGCTCCTACAGCAAACAGCAGTGCTGTTTTCTATTCTCCCCTCCCCCCACCGGACAAGATCTCTGTGGAAAGCCTCACTATGTGAACCTGCTGAGCCCGGACCTCGTACCAGGTCAGTGGTCTGGGGGCTGGAACAGTGAGAATTCAGCTGCGCTCACAGGGCTGTTTTAACCACCTATGTAGCTGTGGGCAAACCTTTTTGGATGCCACCCCCACCCCCATTCAGCAGCATGGGGGTGGGGGTGGCATCCAAAAAGGTTTGCCCACAGCTACATAGGTGGTTAAAACAGCCCTGTGAGCGCAGCTGAATTCTCACTGTTCCACTGTTCTCATTGCCAAAACAAATACAGTATAAATGTGCAAAGCCATTGTCTAGGTCATGCTGCTGATGGCTCTGCTGGTTCCATCCCTCAGAAACAGGAAGCCCATGTCAGAAGAGAGCGGGACCAGCACAGCCATCAGATGCATGGCCTAGACAGCAGCTCCACACCTTTAGATCATGTTGGAGCAAGGGAGGGGAATGAAGGAAGATGCTGGACCAGAATGTGAAGATGCCCAGGGTGGCCCATTCCAAAGAGTGAGAGTGAAGACCAATGAGTGAGGCTTTTTGTGGTACATTTGGAGTATAAATTTGGCGCGCACGCACACACATCTATGGAAAAATTCAGCTGTATTTAAAGACTCCTCAAGAGTCAGTGTCTCATAATTTAAACCTAATCAGACACAATTCTGCTATAATGACAATTACCTCAACACACATCAGATCCTGCAAAACCGTCTAAAACCCCATCTAATATAACAAACTAAAACTATGTTAAAGTTCCTTGATGTCCCCTCAGTAAGGTCAGAAACCACAACAGCAAAAATAACAAAGAGTCCCAAAACAAGCAGTGTGCTGCAGAAATGTATTGATTGCTTACAAAGACTCAACACGAGTCATGTTTTGGCCGTAAAGGCCAGCCTTGAGTCTACAAATAAAATAAGTAATGTATATATGTAGGGATAGAAACAGAAAAAGTGCATACAAATTAATCATTTTGGCTAAACACATGGGAGCTCATCAAAAATGGAAAACTAATAAGATGATAAAGCATCGGAGTGCTCACTATGGCTAAATGCAAGACTAACAAGATGAAAAAAGTGTAAGACTGACAAGATGAAAATGTAAAAGAGCTTATTCTGTCTAAATGCATAGCAGCTTGTAAAAAGTGAAAGACTGACGAGGTGAACTAGTATAAGATAGTAATCCCACAATGAAAACATCGGTATAAAATAAACTAGTGGAGACAAAAATTGCCCCTGAAGAAAGAATAGAAAAAGAGGGTAATAAGAATATATTATCATCTAGTCAAAGAGCCAAATTCTAGAAATGTCGCCTTAAAAATTGGCGCCGAGAAACCACGCAGTTAGTGTGATTCTATAAACTGTGCCTAAAGTTAGGCGTAGTTTATAGACTATGCTCACATGCCATTCTTGCGACTAAAATTTAGGCACACCCATTTAGGTCACCTAAAACCAGACCTAATACCTGCGCCTAAGTGAGGCGCAGATTGGGTGAATTCCATAATAGTGCACAGAGTGGCTCTTTTACTAAAGGCAACCCTAAACTACCGCTGGCCCAATGTGGCCACCGGTGGTAGTTCTACCTCTAGCGTGTGCCATTTCTGGCACTGCTGGACTTTTTAAAAAAATATACCACTGGGGATTAACCGGCAGTAATCGAGCAGCACTGTGTACTGCCCAGTTACTGCCGGGGTAATGCGGGAACCCTTACCGCCACCTCAATGGCCATGCGGTAAGTGCAAGCTTATTGAATGGCCATGTGTTTTTTCGGTCAAACCAAACCACCACAAGGGTGGAGGTACACGAATTCCTACGAAAAATAGAGTCTGAGGAAAGGGGGTAGTAGGAGGAGTGGGCTCTTCAACAATACCAGTAGGCGACGTCAGTTAGGAACAATCTCTTTATTTAAATATACACTCGACTCAACACAGCCGTGTTTCTGCGCAAAAAGTGCCTTTCTCAGGAGTCTTGTGATATATAGATATACCAATGTTAAGCACAAATAGAATGAAAACAAGGCATCTGCTACAATGATAATCCAAGGGGGCACCAG
The DNA here is from genome assembly GCF_901765095.1 of Microcaecilia unicolor. NCBI lineage: Eukaryota > Metazoa > Chordata > Amphibia > Gymnophiona > Siphonopidae > Microcaecilia > Microcaecilia unicolor. The sequence goes on from NC_044031.1 coordinate 381,484,032, forward strand.
TGGAAGTAGTTCTTCACCACCGATGACAATGGCAGCTTTCTTCAGGGGCTGTGGCGGTTTTCCTCTGTGGCTGGGAATGGAGATGCCATCTGGCTTCCAGCGTGCAGCGATGTGTTCTGCACTCAGGTGGTCTTTCCGGCTTGTTCCTTCCATGTGCACAGTCCTCAGCTCGATTACAGCATTGGGATTTCTTCAGGCTAGGCATATGCTGGGGCCTCTCCTCTGGGTTCCATGTGTTTTTTCAGGCTTTTTACTCACTGTGGTAAAAAGGGCCCTGGTGCGTGGCGAAAACGGCCGCATCTGCTACCGCTGGGTCCTTTTTACAGCAACTTGGTAAAAGGACCCCATAATTTTTTGAAACACCCACAATCCACCCATTACATGCCCATGGCCATGCCCCTTTTTGACAGAACGTATTAAAATTTATGTACACTGCATTGTAAAATATGCCTAAAACATTGTGCGTGTACATTCCATTTAAAGCCAATTAGTGCCACTACTTGTTGTTAAGTACAAATTATCGGCACTGATTGGCTTGTAAATCAATTAAAATGTGTGCATAATTTGGCATTGCAGCCAAATTAGCCTGCACAACTTAAGGTGCCATATATAGAATTTGGGGGATAATGCATTAAAATATTTTAAACGTAAAAAAAACTTCTAAACGTATATTATAAATACAAAAATGAAAATACCATTACAACAAACATGTAATTCAATTGGTTAAGTACAGCATGTACCATGTTATGCAAGTAAAGCTTACAGAAGAAATTATATGAATAAAATATTATCAATAAAGATAATACTTGAAAATATGGGGTACATTATATGATATATTTAAAATAAAAATGAGGTTGCAGACTAAATGTACATAAAGGAAAATCAAGATAAACCATGGCACCTAGCAAACCAATACATTTATACAAATTAAGAGAATGTACTATATAGAAGGATGCTGTGTTAACAGGCATATTAGCTAAAACAGTCAATAGAATGATATATATAAAATGAACAATAATAAGAAGGGCATGTTATGTAAAAGGATTTTATAAAATGTATAGCAAAAAATGTGCATTAAAAGATAAAAATGTACATTCAAGATAGATCATAATACATGACTGTAAAGTATTAAAGGTCCAACTCAGAGTAAATAAGTACATGAATCTAAAATGTTCACGATATTGATATGTAAATAAATACATCTGAATAAAAAAAGATTAAAATAAAGTCAACTAGTTTGCTAAAAATGACTGTAAATGGTAGAAACTATAAACTGCAAATTGCCCTGTACATTTCACAATGTAAATTCAGGTCATCACAAAAAAGGTCTCAAATCAAGCTCAGAATTCAAGTCCATAGGTTATACTGTCCTAAAATAAAAGATAAAACACTGTTCTTCACACAATATAAGTTTCTTCATAATAAGGCCAACACAGACCCCTCCACTGTAAAACACGATGCACAAACTTGTGCAAAAACCACATTTAGAACCTTCTCATACCATAAGAGCACTAACTCCCATGACTCAAAGAGCAGCAATCTTATCTGTGAATTGGCAAAGCTATAAATATTACACTGGGTCCTAAAACACCAATACACCACCTAGTGAGAAAATAGAAGAAATGGGACTGCTATGGATCTCTATATCAAAAATACATACTAGCAGAATACCTCACCTTTACTAACATGCATAAAACACAGACAGACCCTCAACATATTTGAAACAAGGGACCACAGATCAGTAATAGAGCATTAAAGACAAAAGGCTGAACTGGAACCTCAAGAAGTCAAATTCTGCATAAAGCAAACATAGAGAAATAGACATTGAAGCACAAAATATCAAAGTTGTGCATTTCCAAAACCAGGCAGATTTCAATTAATCAATTCAAAATAAAATACTTTTTTTTTCTACCATTGTTATCTGAGCATTTTTTCCCATTCACTTTGGTCCCAGTATCTCTTTTTTCCTGTCTTTGCAGGGTCTCTGTCCATTTGGCATGTCTTCTCTCATCATGTCCACCATCCATTTTCTCTCTTCATCCCTATTTGTCTTGTCCAGCATTTCCTTTCTGTATCCTTGTGCATATCCTCCCCACCCCCATGTTCAGCATCTGCTCTCTGTACCCCTGTTCCAACTCTTTTTCCAGCATTGATCTCTGGATCCCCATCATCCTTCCCCCGCCCCCTTCTCAAGTATTGCTCCTTTGGATCCCTATCTCACCCTTTTTCTAGCATCATCCATCTGGATCCCTTTCTCACCCCTTTTCCAGCATCTCCATCTGTGGCCCTGTCCCTATCCTCCCCCCATGTTCACCATCTGCCCTTTCAGTATCCCTATCTCTCCTCCCATTTTTCAACATTACCCCCATGTGCCTATCCCCTTTCAGCATTGCCCCCCTCTGTGTCCCTATCTATACCCCTTTTGGCACTTCCCCCTCAGTGCCCCTATCTACCCCTCTTTCAGCACTGTCCCCCTCTGTATCCCCTTTCAGCATTGCCCCATGCCCCTATCTACCCCCCTTTCAGCATTCCTCCTCCCTCTGTGTCTTTAATCTAATCTCCTTTCAGCATTGCCTCCCTCTGTATCCCTATCTCTCTTCCTTTTAGCATTGCCCCTCTGCATCCCTGTCCCTATAGTTCCTGTCTGCCTATTCTCTTCCCTATGTCTCTGTTTATCCCCATGGTCCATGTCTCCCCTGTCCCATCTATCTCCCCTTATACTTGCACCCTGTAGCCAGCATCTTTCCACTGCACTCACCTCCTTGCAGTGTGGCATCTCTCCCCCTCTCTTTCTCACCCCCACTCTGGTCTCTTGCGCTTCCTCACTTTCTCTCCCCACTCCCATGAGTCCTGTATGTCACTCTTCTTCCTCCTGCTCTCCTCTTTCCTACAGTCCTCAATACATTTTTTTCTTACTGTCATTGGCAACTCGGAGGTGGCAGTGATTAAGAGAGGCTGCCGGTGTAGGGGTCTTCCCTCTGCAAATCCTACCTTCTCTGATTCAACTTACTGTTTCTGAACTAGTGGGACACACAGAGGGACAAGCAGCTATAGAAATGATAAGTAGTAGTAGTAATCACTGCTGCTGCTGAGTCACCAAGGACAGTAAGAAAGAAAAAGGTACAGAGGACTGCAGGGAATGGAGAAGAGAAAGGAAGGGAGAGGGAGCAGCAGGAAAGGGGGAATGGGGTTAAGACAGAGACATAGCAACAGGGCTAAATTTACCAATGGGCAATTGTGTGGCTGGGCCCCCTTTTTGCAGTGGCTAGGGGCAGCTGCCCCTTTTGCCCATTGGTAATAGCTGCCCTGTGCACTCAGCTAAATGAGTGGAGTAACTTCCCATTATTCCAAAGACATTCCCGCTTCTTTCCCAACAAGCCCTCTCTTTTCCATGGCAACACCTCTATTATATTTTCAAGCTAATGCACTTCTGCTGAACTCTCTGCTATGGGCTGGGATCTCCAGCCAAATCCTCTCCATCTCAAGGGGCAGGGCCAGCTCAACCTAGTATAGATTAGGTGAGGCACTGGCTCAGGGCACCAGTAATAAAGGTTGCCAAAATCCCAGTCCAGAATCTCTTCCTCTCTTTCTTTCCTCCTGCAGGTGGAAGGGAGGGGAAGGAAAGATGCAAGACCTGAATTTGAGAGTTTGGCACCCTTTATCATCACTGGTGGAAGAGGGAACTTGAGTGAGAGCGGGAGCTACCAGATCATGGGGGGGGGGGGGGGCACCACAGTCTCTTGAGCTGGTCCTGTCCAGGGGTCAAGGTGGAGTCTCATAGCAGGAATTATGTGTAAGAAGTTAGAGCTGGCCCCTGCTAATTGAAGGTGAGGAGGGATGGCATCAATAGGTAAATCAAAAAAATAAGTATGAGACAGCAAGAGAAAAAGAGAGAGAAATGTGTTTCCTAATACAGATAGAGAAAATGAAAGACTTGTCATGAAAGAACAAATAGGAAAACCCTTGTATAATCCTGAGAGAATTCAAAGGAACATCAGCTATAGCAGCAAAATATGAGATGGAGTCAACACATTGGGACACTCACTAGCTATTTGTTTATTTATTTATAGCCTACGCTATCTAAAATCCTAGGTAACTAACAATAAAAACATATCTAAAATTCAATGAAAAAACAAATTAGCAGACAAGACAAATGAGAGACAAACACTAAAAGCATCTTTTCAACACATATTCAGAAAACATAAATTCAAAAAAATGACATGCTGTTAATTAAAATGTAGCTGTTAATCCTCATCTCCTTTTTATATCAATTCATTAAAGACTATCCAGATAAACCAGTAATTCTCAATCTTTTTCAGGACACACCTGACAGATGATGCCTGCATACATGAGAAAAACGAAAAAGGAGGAAAGAACCTAACGCAAACGTGAGCAACAAGACAAAAAAGTGAGGCAGACTTGAAGAGGATATCAAAATGTCAGAGTTTTAATGGTAAAAATCATAAAACGATGCAACATGGCCGTGTTTCGGCACAAGGGCCTACCTCTGAACCCAACAAACGGCAATAGTGAGTTCAAATTTTGTGAACATACTGAACAAAAGGACACATTTTTGAAAATGAAAGAGGGTTTTGAATGTTTTAAAACCTGATACAAAGCAGCAGAAGGTTGCTAACAAGCCTTTGGGATTAATGCTGCACAAGGGATGGACAGACTTAATAGCGACTGAGTAGCTAATCTGCAAACCCAGAAAGGTTGCTGGGAAATAATTTGTATCTTTGTGAGATTGTGAGCCGATGTAAGAATAAGAATAACTTCCACAGAAATAAGGATTACTGAATGCTTTAATAAACATATTGCAGAATATTCATACAGAAAAATGTGGACTTTTTTTCTCACTCTGGGTATGAATGAACAGTAAATAAGGGACTTTCAAAACTTCAAGCCTTGTATTTTAAATTTCTCCATGGTTTGGGCCTGTAGTAGTGTTTTTTTTTTAACTGACTCTTTTCATGTTTGCTTAGAGATCATTCAGTATGACAATACAACTGCCAACACTGTGCTTCCTCCCTGGGTTGAAGGTAGCAAACCACAATTAGTGGGCTTTCACTTCTGATGACCCTATGGCCAGTTGCTTAAATAGATGGGGTTTTGGCCACTTCCAAATGCTCTTATATGATAGTTTGACCCACAAACAATAGTACAAGACTGTGACTAGAGGTCACTGGTGCATGTTGAACATAATGCTGGAAAGGGCAGAAGTGACTGGGTATTGCAACTGCCTTCAATCTGCTAAACCCCCAGGGAGGGTGGGAGGTGTTGCTTTCAGTAATTGGGTCATCTTCAAGGCACATGGGGATGGCATTGAGAATAACTGGGTGGGTTTTTAAGACAGGGGCAATGGCATTGGAGGGTCTTCAGGTTACGAGCAAATACTAGGGAGGGGGTCTTTGGGCCAGGATTAAGTACCTTGACAGGCTTTGGGGTGGGAGATGTACTTGGGGAGGTCTCCGGTCCTCATTTTGAGCACTGGCCCCTTTAATAAGCACCCAAGAGCATTAGGCACAGGCTTTGCATCCCGATACTTCCAGGATGATAAAATAATACTGCCTGCAAGGTTAATTGTAAGCAGCTTATTCTTGTTCTGCGATACTGAGCTATGGCATGTTAGTCACAGCCACGATAAATTCAGGTGCAGTAAAAGCCCGACCTTTACTACACCTTAATAACTATACCCAAGGTGACTTAAATACAGAAACAAAACAGCAATAATTCACATTATTGACTCCCTATTGTATGTGGTATCCTGCCACTAAGACAGAAATCTAATCTGACCAGCGATAATGCTGAACATTAGCATACTCCTAAAATTGTCTTTATTTATCTTCTATACTGTGTAGTTTTATTTTATCCTATTATTGTCATTATTACAGCTGTATGTGAAAGTTTAGGCATCCCTGGTCAAACTGTATGTTTCATTGAATCCCTAACTGAACAGAATCTGACACAACCTCCACATGGTAAATAGTTAACCGTGACATTTTTCTTCAGTTTTTGAAGCATAATTACTATGTATTAGCAGATTTCAACAGATTGAAAATAATAGAAAATATGGCAGGTGCGAAGGTTTGTATGACTCCCACCCACCCCAGACTCAGCCTTTGATTTATGGACTTTTAAGCCGATTAAAAGAATAGATGGAACTTTTTCACCACAGGACTTTTGAGGGAGGATTTTCATTAGCAATAGATTAATTCTAAGTCCTCTGCAGTTCACTGAGAAGTAAACATAAAATAATAGTGTAAAATATCCTAATAAACTTAAGGTGGTTTTAATGTTAGTTTAAATATCCCTACTCTGTTAGTGTACATGGCTATTTCCCAGTTGGTGAGAGGTTGCTTGTGTCCACTTGATGCAAAGACCTCCTGATTCTCAGAGCATGAGCCTGAGGAGGTGGTAACAGCAGTTAGCGTATCTGGGTTTAAAAAAGGTTTGGACAAATTCCTGGAGGAAAAGTCCATAGTCTGCTATTGGGGCAGACATGGGAAGCAACTGCTTTCCCTTGGATTTGTAGTATAGAGTGTTGCCAAGATTTGGGTTTCTGCCAGGTACTTGTGACCTGGCCTGGCCAGTGTTTGGAAAACAGGATACTGGGGTAGATGCACCGTTGGTCTGACCCATTATGGCTGCTTTTGTGTTCTTATCTCTGGATGCTAGACTAGTAGACATGAGGGAGCTAAGGTAGACATAGAGGTATAGAGGATATCTTCAGGGCATAGTAGAGCAGGTTGATCTCAAGTTGAGCAGCCTCTATGCTGCAATAAAGGTCACCTGGAAGGAAAACACCTCCTTGGTATGGCAGAAAGTGAACTTGTAGCCAGGACTTTCCTTCCAGGTGCTGCAATAAACCTCTCAACATGGGCCCAGTAAGTAGGGGCTAAGCCAGGTTAGCGTAAAGGTATCTGACACCATAGGCAAACCTTATGCTGTGGACCCTCCCCTCTCCCTCCAAACTCTAGGGTAGCTCGAGGCAATCTGCTAGCTGAATTAAGGGATGAGATGGTACTCCCTAAGGCCCGCAAAAGAAAGCGCCCCATCAGAGATCTAATTAGGGAGTGGAGAGGGAAGATCCCCTCACTTTAGAGCACCGAACAGGTAGTTGCTCCAAGAAAAAAGTATACAATGTACATTGCCAAGCTATATATTGCAGAAATAAAAACTTTGCAATTGCTGGTTATATTCAGCAGGAATAGTAATAGTTAAATGATGTAAACTAGGACTCTAATATAACAAAATTTACTAACCCTTGATCCTTCATACTGAACTGTCATGGTGTTAATTGTAAACTAATATTCTGCCCAAGAATGGGGTGCCAAGCAAAACTAGGACTTTTTCCCATAACACTCATCATAATTCCAGTTTCATCTCAGTAACAGCAGAGTATATTACGAAGTAATACAAAACCCTGCTAATGTCATTTAGCTTCAGAACTCACACAAGAAGCCTACCCAGAAATGAGTAGCACTGTATTTATTTATTTATTACATTTGTACCCCGCGCTTTCCCACACAATGCGGCTTACACAGTAATTCGAAATACAAAGTCTTATAATACAACATTTCAAAACAGTAATGAAACATTATGAAGTTGAGCTTGGTAATGTATGATTAGGATAAGAGAGAGTAGACAGAATAGGATAGTATAAGTTGGGAGAAAAGGGGTAAGGAGGGATATAATAAAGGAGAGATGGAGAAGAGAAGGATGGGATGAGTAGAGGGGGAATGAGAAGGTGGGGTAAGTAAAACTAATGATGAGGTCGGTATCTAAGTCAGAACAGAATTGGGAGTGGAGGTTGGTAAGATTACAATAAATATTACGATGCACTCTAGAACATCAATATACCTACTAGGAAAACTGAACAACCTGGATTGTTTCAGATTCCTAAACAGAAGCTCCATAACAGAATATCCAACCTTGATCACACATGCTGAATACATATGGATCCTCACCAAGGGCCCCTTTTACAAAGATGCCCTAGCGTTTTTAGCGCACGCTAAATTCTAGAGATGCCCATATATTCCTATGGGCGTCTCTAGCATTTAACGTGCGCTAATCATTAGCATGTATTAAAAATACTAGCACGCCTTTGTAAAAGACCCCCCCCCCCCCCCAAGTAAAGAATAAATTACCACTGACTAAAAATAGGGATGTATAGACAAAAATTAAACTGAAACTCCAATAAGCCACACCAAACATGCAGTGCACCACCAGAGGCAATGACGTATTTTCCCTATATTGTGCAAAATATAAAGGAAGCACATGCAAATTCGAAAAAAGTCAACAGCAAAATAGCCACCAAGGTGGAGGAGCAACACAAAACTACTACAATGTGGACAATGTGGACAAGTGGAGATAAATTGGGCTATAGATGGATCTTCCAAGCATGCTCATGCGCTGATGAGTTCACAAAGTATATTTATTGAAAGAACAGCCAGGACCCGACATGGAATGGTGTTTTGGTGTACAAGTCTGCCTCAGGAGTCTGCTGATGTGCAAAATTGGAAATTGTATCTTCTTTTACCCATAGAAAACTTATCAATGGTAAGCAGAGCTCTTATGCCATTGGACTGACCAAGGTTGAAAGCAACAGCATCACAGCCAACTTATTGCCAGTGTAGGGTCCTAGCTGTTCTTTTAATAAGTATACTTTGTTAACTCATCAGTTTATGAGTGTGCATTGGGAGATCCATCTAGAACTCTACTTATCTCCACATCCTAATGCTAAACAAAAGTTACATATTCCTGTCATTAAATTGAAAATAAAATGTATTTATTCTACCTTTATTGTCTGGCTATTTTATTTGTCTAGTATCCAGGGTTTTTTTTGAGGGGGTACTCAGGGGTACTGAGTACCGGCACCTTTTCCAGTGTCTCCTAAAATTGACCCATGAACCACAAGGTTTAATGAAAGAGCTCAGGCTCTACATACCAATTCTGCCTTGCCATAGATTCTGTGACTGGTTGCAGGAGGCCTGCCTATTGTGGAGTGAGTCCCTCAGTGATCACCCCACCCCTGAAGGGTAGCCTGGCATTTGAGTACCGGCACCTTTTTTGCTAGAAAAATTGCACTGCTAATATCTCACTCATAAGATCTGGTTACTGCTTCCCAATGGCTGTCTTCTTTTAACTGCTCTCTATTTGCCACTTCTTTTCTCACAACTTATGTTCACTTCCTTCCCTACAGACACCTATTGATCTTTCACTTTCAACTTTCTTCCACTTATTTTTTGCTTCTCTACCCACTCAGATTATATCCTTACTTCTCGCCATTCATTCCTTAGTCTCCCTCTACGTACATCTTTTCATTTCCCTCAACCCACCCTCCCAATTTCAATCTCTCTTCCTCCCTAGTCTATCACTAACACCACTTGACTCTTCACTATAACCCTCTTGTCCCATAGCCAGCATCTCCCTTTCGCTTCCCTTCCATGCCTAGTGTGCAGCATTTCCCTTTCTCGTCATTAGCCTCACCACCACATAGTCCAGTATCTTCTCTTCTCAACTTTCCATAATCCAGCATCACCCCTTCTCTTTACTTCCCCTGCTCCATGTCCATTATCTCCTCATCCCTAACCACCAGGTGTTCAGCATCTTCCCTACTGCCCTCCCCAGGTTTCCAGTATCTCATCTTTTCTCTCTCTCTCTCCCCCACCCCCCACTACTCTGCATCCAACATTTCTCTTTTTTCTTACCTTCCCTATGTTCCATATGTCCAGCAACTCTCCTTCTCTTCCCTACTCACTAGACATCCAGAGTCTCTCCTTTCCTTCCTTATCTCCCCAAACCAACACCTCCGTTTCCTTCTTCTGGTTCCTAAGTTCCAGCATTTCCCTTTCCCTTCCCTACTCCCCCCCCCCCCCCACCCAATATCTCTCCTTTGTTCTTCTCTTTCCTCTGCTGTACTTCCCTCTTCCCTCATTGTTACTACTGCCATCACCACCCTACCTGTGACAGACCTGATGTTGCAGATAGGAATAGAAGAGTCAATGTAGCACAGGACCTTTAAGCATATTTGCACTCTCCATGCCAACCGTGTTCTACCCCCTTTGATACAAACATCCTATTGGAGGGGGCGGGATGCTGTAGACCTTGAGCATGTATGCATGTGTTTAAATGCCCCTTACTGTCCTTTAGTGCTGGCATGACATTGTTTTGCATGCTGGTACCACCACCAGAATTGTGTAGCACTTGGTGGATGCCTAGTCCACCTAGTTGTGGGGCTGGCCTAGTTGTAGTGTTGGGACAGTCATTGGTGTTGGAGATTTAGCCATTAGGGATGTAAATAGCTGGGTGGCTGGTAGGCATGATAAGTAGCCTGCTAATGCAAAGATGACAGACCTGAGCCATCACCTAGATAAGAGTTTAGACAGTGCTGGAGAAGAGCTAGCTGACGTGATAATGTAGTCAGGTGATAGAGGGAGATTCAATATATAATGAAAATGTACAAAAAAAACATTTTTTCTGAAATGTTCAGGTAATTGCAACATGGAGGGAGTAATTTATGTAATTGTATGCCCCTGCAAGTTATGGTATGTTGGTCAAACAAGCAGAAAGTTGAAAATTAGAATTGTGGAACATTTAAGCAACATCAGACGGGGGAATGTAGAAGTGCCCTTAGTGTGACATTGGATGGACAAAAATCATACACTTAAAGATATCAAATTTTCTATCTTAGTGAGGGTTGACATGAGAGAGAGGAAAGGCAATGTGAGTCAGAAATTGTTAACTATAGAACAATGGATCATATTTTCATGGAAAACCTTTCATCCACACAGATTGAATAAAGAGGTAGAGTGGGCAGAGATAATGTAACATGAGGGTAATTAGAAACAGGTGTGACAATCCAACACAGGTGGATTGAATGGTGACGACACACAGCGAGATAGGAGGTTCTTTAAATACAAGGGGCCCCTAACGCCATGTGCACGCATCCCTAACAGTTTACAAGTGGGGAAGTACGGTTTAACCAAAATGGCCTCCCACCCGAGGAATTGCGCTCAGAAGTGAATTGATGAATATGTTATAAAAAGTAAGTGAGATTTATTTAGATACAAATAGCTAAGACGCTTCTTGCATGATATGTATGAATTGTAAATAGCACTGTGATTATGTTATACTTAACAGCCGAACCACTACGGAATGAAAAGCAGTTGAGAATTTTGTTGGCAAGTCATTGGGTTACAAAGACCAATAAACAGCTCCTGAAGATGCCAAAGGCGAAACACAGCCCTGTGTAGAGCTGCAAAAACTGTTGTAGAAAAGATCTTTACAGACCAACACATAGGAAATCTCAGAATATTGGAAGAAATCTACAGGATTAGGTTTGGACAGAGAAAGACAGTTGTGTACAAACTGCTGCATAAAGATCTTCATAGACCAACACTTAGGACATCATATAATACTGGAAGAATTCTACAGGATCAGGTTTAGACTAAGAAAGAGAGGAGTGGACTAATATATAACACAGCACAACGGGGATTTTCCCATACATTGCTCCACATGGATTATAGATATTTGTTTGTTTGTTTGTTTGTTACATTTGTATCCCACATTTTCCCACCTATTTGCAGGCTCAATGTGGCTTACATAATACCATAATGGCGATTGCCAGTTTCGGTATGAACAAATACAAAGTGATATAGTAGTAGAGTAAAAGTTCATGTGTGACAGACACATTGGGGAATCATAAGGAGGAGGTTAGGGTATGTCTAGTACGAGCTTTGGTTTCGTTATGTTGCAGGGTTCAAGCATTTAAGTTGGATCGTTAGGGTATGCCTTTTTGAACAGGTTAGTTTTTAGTAATTTCCAGAAGTTTAGGTTGTCATACGTTGTTTTCACGGCGGTCAGTAATGCGTTCCATAGTTGTGTGCTTATATAGGAGAAGCTGGATGCATAGGTTGATTTGTATTTGAGGCTTTTGCAGCTTGGGTGGTGGAGATTTAGGTATGCTCTTGTTGATCTTGTTGTGTTTCTGGTTGGTAGGTCTATAAGGTCTGTCATGTAACTCAGGGCTTCGACGTATATAATTTTATGAACCAGGGTGCAGATTTTGAACGCAATACGTTCTTTGATTGGAAGCCAATGCAGTTTTCCCCGTAGGGGTTTGGCGCTTTCGAATCTCATTTTTCCAAATATAAGCCTGGCTGCTGTGTTTTGAGCAGTTTGGAGTTTCTTTATGATTTGTTTTTTGCATCCTGCATAGATTCTGTTGCAATAGTCTAGATGGCTTAGTACCATAGATTGTACCAATTTGCGAAATTTTATGGTTTGTTATTATGGAAAAAAGTGAACGGATTAGTTAGATACAATGAGTTATCAGCTAACATATTCCTAACACGTGAGTCTTCGTAGCAGTGTGGAGAATGATATATTTGTATGAATGTCGTAACACTTGTGAGAAGTACATATTACAGTTATTAATAAATAGATTTAGAAACAACAATTGATGCACAATATATTATTCTTATCATTTATTTGGTGATAATGTGGGTACCAACTTTCATAGGAAAATGTGGGAGAGAGATTCTGGAAGACAATTTTAGGATTTTAGGTAGAAAGTTGAAATCCAGAACCCCCAGGGTAAAATTCACAAAACTGTTCTTTGCTCCTTGTGCAGCACACATGAGGCAGGCAGAGCTACAGAGTATCAATGCATGGATGAGACAATAATACAGGGAGTAGGGGATGCAAATTTGTTAAGAACTAGCAACATTTTGGAGAAAAGAGGAGCCTATTTTGAAAAGATGGATTCCACCTTAACCAGGGCTGAACTAGTCTGCTGACACCAACCTTGAAAAAGGAGATAAAACAGCTTTTAAATTAGAACTTGGGGGAAAGCTGGCAGTCACTCGGGAGTACATGCTTCAGAATAAGTTATCTTCAAGATAAAATGGCAAAATAAAGAAGTTAGAATATCCTGTTGGAGAGTTTTTGATAAAAGCTGAAGTAGCCCAGGAGTATTTAAATAATGATCAGAGATAATTGATTCCAAATTACCCCCATCACCTATTAAGCAGCTTGAAATCACACATTAAAAAAATCAAACATTATTTAAATTGCCTGAATTTCAGCACCAAAAGTATAAAATTAAAATGAGACAGAATGTTTGGCAGTAAATAACAGAATAAGATATGATAAGCATCTCAGAGACCAGGTAGAATGAAGACAACCAGTACAGGAAGGAGAGCAACCAGAGAACAAATTATACCAAAACAACAAATCAAATTTGGTGGAAAGATGACACTATGGTGGTTATTTTAGAAGCTCTGTTCTTGTTTTAGATGTCTGACAACTGGCATTTAGATGTCCATATTGCATGCATATCCAAATCCTCAGTATGTTCATATGGTAAGGGAGCTTGGTCTGGGCGTGTGTTGAGTTGGACTAGGAAGGGCCCAAAATATGGATGACCACAGAAGGGGAAGGGACTTCCATGTCTAAAACGATGGACCTCCATATTTATACCTGGTACTTATGAGGAATTAAGGCATTACACCTCCTTAATACCCCAGTGGTTGCTAACCCTTCCGTCTCCCCTGAATCTGAAACTGGCAAAGAATACAAGAATCTATGACAGCTTCAGGTATTATGGACATTCTTAACAAAGCAGCCTGCAGATCTGAGGAATAGCCTAATGATCAAAGCAGTGGATTAAAGAACCAAGGAATCTGTGTTCAAATCCCACTTCAGCTTTTTTTTTAATGAACCCTCCAGGGACAGGAAAATACCTACTGTAGCTGAACGTATAAGACATCTTGAAAGCCTGAAGGCTACTGAAGTGGTGTACATTCAGGCAAAGTAGGTATTTTTCTGTTCCTGGAGGACTCACAATAAAAAAATCACAAACAGCTGAAGTGGAATTTGAACTTGAGTCCCCTGCATCTCAACCCACTACTCAGGCTGCTAAGCTACCCTTCTGCTCTGCATGGATATCTGTGTGGCCACCTTATAAGACAAATGTTCCTATGCTCCCACACAGATGTCCATCTTGTTATCTCCCCGTTCATAATTTGGACATTTCAGTTTGCAAAATGGATGTTCATGCTGGACGTCCCTCTCGCATGTATCTTAGAACAGGCTCTTGTTAGAAAATAAATGTGAAATGGACATCCATTTCTGATGTTCTGACTTGGACGTCCATATTTTAAGTTGGATGTCCTTTCTAAAATGACGCTGTATAAGTTAAGGATGGTTCGGCATACTCCTCATGCTACCATTTTGCCTGACCCCTTCTGTAACCCGTCAAGCATGAACACTGCCAGGTTTTCAAATTTGTTTAGATCATCTGGTCCCAGCAGCTTTGCTAATTTGAGCTTTAAAAAAATATTTACTGCTCTAATCTCCCATCTGTGTGATTGGCCTGTGTTTTTGCGAGGGCAGGATTCTTACACCAGTGTCTATTATATGTGTATACACTGAAGTTTTGAGAAGGCAGAGTATTTGGGTGTTATGCTTAAAGTAGGTTTGCATTACCTCACAAGAAAACCTGCAGATATTTGTGACCCCTGATGCAGGCAATTTGTTGCCAAAACACGGCCCTGCTCCTGAAGGTCCTTTCGTCCTTTTTTTTTTGTTTGTTTACTTGTGTGGTTGGTGTACTTTGGATCCTCTCTTTCATGGGCAGACACATTTCAATTAAAACTCAACGCAGAAAAAACAGATTGTCTCATCATATCATCACAATACAATACGTACAAACCCACCAGTATAAACACCCCAGACTACACTCTTCCTGTCTCAAACAACCTGAAAATTCTTGGAGTCACCATTGACTGAAACCTAACGCTAGAAAGCCAAGTGAAAATTACAACAAAGAAAATGTTCCACTCAATGTGGAAACTCAAACGAGTAAAACCTTTCTTCCCAAGGGAAATATTCCACAGTCTGGTACAATCAATGGTGCTAAGTCACCTAGACTACTACAATGCAATCTATGCCGGATGTAAAGAACAAATTATGAAGAAACTTCAAACTGCCCAAAACACCGAAGCCAGACTCAGATTTGGAAAACGAGATATGAAAGCGCCAAACCACTATGTGAAAAACTGCATTGGCACCCAATCAAAGAACGAATCATGTTCAAAATCTGCACCCTGGTTCACAAAATGATTCACGGCGAGGCCACGATCTACATGGCAGACCTCATAGACTTACCAACCAGAAACTCAAACAGGTCAGCACGCACATTCCTAAATCTCCACTACCCAAGCTGCAAAGGACTAAAATACAAATCAACATATGCATCCAGCTTCTCCTCTATAAGCACACAAATATGGAATGCACTACCAAACATCATGAAAACAATGCATGACCTAGTAACCTTTCGGAAATCATTAAAGACCAATCTGTTCAAGAAGGCTTATCACAACGATCCAACCTAAACATCCGAGCCCTGCAACACAACGAAACTTGTACCAGAACAGAACACTTAATTCTCCCTTCTCAACTACCTAACGACACCCTGTTACTCATGAACCTTAACGCAATTACTACTCTGTATCTCTGACACCGGAATTGGCGTTCACCATCACGGTACTATGCAAGCCACATTGAGCCTGCAAATAGGTGGGAAAATGTGGGATACAAATGCAACAAATAAATAAATAAATAATTCTACATTTAACTAGTCCATAAAAGAAAGTGGACAAAAATAAAATATCTAATTTAAAACATTAAAAATAAAAATTATAACATTTGAAGCTAATATATTTCACATGTCAATACAAAACAATTCTACATATCCAAAAACCTCTAAAAAAAATGTTTTCAGTATTTTCCTAAAATAAAAATAAATGAATCCAGCCTTAAGTCAGAAGGGAGGAGTGGCCTAGTGGTTAGGGTTGTGGACTTTGGTCCTGAGGAACTGAGTTCGATTCCCACTTCAGGCACAGGCAGCTCCTTGTGACTCTGGGCAAGTCACTTAACTCTCCATTGCCCCATGTAAGCCGCATTGAGCCTGCCATGAGTGGGAAAGTGCGGGGTACAAATGTAACAAAAAAAAAAAAAGGTAATTCATTCCAGACAGAAACTGAAAAAGAAGCTTTCCAAGACTTACTGTATTTGAGACTCACAGACCAAGGAAATGACAATAGAATGGCATGTGTAAGAGGAGGAAGAGTGCTCCAGTAAGCCAACTACATAACTCAATAACTGGCCTTCACAACCAATAATTGTCTATTATTGGTGTTAATTGGCACTAATTAGCAGTTACATGCATAACTGCTCTTAGTCGGGATTCTGTAAACTGTACACACAAAATCCAAAGTGCACAACTGCAAGGGGGCGGGGACCTGGAAGGGGCAGGTCAGGGGCGTGACTAGCACTTATGCTCCTGGGTTCTAAAATACTAATAGTTACACGCCTAACTGTCTACAGTTACATGTGACCATTTACACCAGCCATTGAGCTAGCATAAGTGCTTGTGTTTAAAGTTAGGCGCATAACTGCAATCTACACTAGTATTCTATAATCGCAGTTATGCACATAATTGCAGCTATAGTCAGGGCCAGTCTTAGGCATGGGCAATAGGGGCGTTCGCACAGGGCCCCACACTCCTAGGGGCCCCGCATCTCTGGCACGTCTGTCCTCCTGTCTCGGAATATCTCCATATTCCATCAGCTGCTAAGTCCAGAGCCTTCTCGCTGCTGTGTCCCGCCCCCTTTTGATGTCACTTCCTGCTTCCGCAATGACGGGATGCAGCAGTGAGGAGGCTCTGGGCTCGGCAGCTGATGGGATATGAAAATTGCTGCTAATGTCTGCCGTTCTCTACTGAAACGTGGTGAATGCACATCAAGGTACAGGGTGTGGTGGGGTTCCCAGAGCTCTAAACCTCCTTTTAAACTATGATAAATTATGGCTTATGGTGGCAGGCGCAGGAGGGAGGGTGCAGGCAGGGGGTGCTGGCGGGGTGAGGGGTTGGTGTGGGGCCCCACTGAACTGGTCTGCACAGGGCCCCGCAATTGCTAAGACCGGCCCTGGCTATAGTACTGGTACTTAACGCATATCTTTCCAGTGCTTATCTTCTGGATATCACCACTGACCTGAATATTCAATGCCAGTGTACAGACATATCTCAGCAATGAATATCTGGATCTAATTTAGGAGCCCTTTTATAAAGTGGCTGTAGGGCTATCGCAGGTGTAACGTGTGCAAAATCGACACTACCACCTGGTTAGCACGCCCTTATTTTTCTGTTTTGTACCGCAGGGGGCATTCCTGGCAGTAATCAGCAGCACAGCATATTGGCATGCTGCATGAGTCTCGCATGTGTAGCTGGTGAGCCCTTACCGCTAGGTCAATAGGTGGCAGTAAGGGTTCAGGCAGTAAATAGCTGCGTGCTATTTTTAATTTTAGCGCATGGTAATAAATGACCCAGCACACGCCACACTATCGCAGGCCACTTTTTACTTCAGCTTAGTTAAAGGTTCCCTTAGCAAGTGGTGGACAGCATTTATAAAATGCTGTTAGCTGAATATCAAGCAGAAATTTTGAAAAATTACTGTCCAACAACATTATTCTTTTAAGTTCTTAGATGATTTGCAAACAATATTTTGGCTTTCAAAGCTAAAAAAACAAATGAATGCATAGTGTTTTCAAGGTATAATGTATTGCTGCCAGCATAAATTACACTATCAAATGAAACAGAGGCTTCCTGTATGAACAAAATAAGCATCAATCTGCTGTTCACGTCTGCCTGAGGATAAGTCAGCAGACAACTGTGACAGCCATGTGCTACTTGCTCTGTCACTCAGTTCGCGACTGATGAAAATGCACATTCTATATGGGAGAAATTAAGTGGAAAGTCAGTGACAATATACCATTAGGCAATAATTATTTCACCATCACAGAATGACACAGCTACTGAAATGAGCAGCAAATCAGAGAAGAAAAGACCTCTGCAGAAATCCTCAAGGACAGCAAAGCAGAGATTGCAAAGAACAGAGGCGGGATGAGAAATCAAAATAGTAAGATCTTTATTAGCTGACCCGACATAGCCGTGCTTCGGCACAGTGTCTGCATCGGGGTCGCTAGCAGTCTGAGAGCAAATAGCAGCACTCCCACACCACACACAGACTTATTGATAAGGAGTGGAGGAGTAGCCTAGTTGTTAGTGCAGTGGACTTTGATCCTGGGGAACTGAGTTCAATTCCCACTGCAGCTCCTTGTGACTCTGGGCAAATCACTTAACCCTCCATTGCCCCTGGTACAAAATAAGTACCTGAATATATGTAAACTGCGTTGAATGTTGTTGCAAAAACCTCAGAAAGGCGGTATATCAAGTCCCATTTCCCCTTTCCCCCTTTCTGAATCAAATTCCAATACAGCTCCCACAAGGAAACAAATACTTGTCCATTTTGAAACAATTAAGGTGCCAACAGATGCTGCTCTCAGGAACAAAATTAAAGTAAACCAACAGCTTTGTATTCTATTCTCGCTGTGCAGGAAGGGTGGAAGCAATTTTTAAAAATTAAGCAGAAATGAGCTGCAAAATACAGAGAAGATACAAGATAATTCTTAAGTTTCAATGACTTTTAGCATTAGAGGGTCATTTGAAGACAATGTCAAATTACAGCCATTTAAACCTGGGTCACATTTATAGTAATTGAACATCATAACCATCTAAAAGCCATTTGGTGGCCTTTGTAAAACAAGTTAATGGCTTCACTCCATTCTCCAGAAATGGATGCCACTTACAGTAATAAGTTACACCCACCATTCCAGCTTGTGTTAATTGAATAGCATTATGAACAGAGAGGTTAGCACTGGACTGACAATAGAAACAGATTCATTCTATCAACCCAGCCCCCGATATTCAAAAAACTGAGCTCCTAAATTTAGACACCTAAGTAAGAATCTTAACTTTGTCCACTAATTTCAGCCAAACTTTAAAGCATAAAAGCCTGATTTTCTGGCTGGGTAGCCACAGTTATGTGAAATGAAAGCGTGCCACTGGACATGCATAAAAGCTGTGAGCATGCGATGACTTTCCGTTTAATAGGCCTAAAGTAAACAGATAATGCATCTGTTTAGCAGCTGAATATCTCCAATAAGGACTAGATTCTGTAAATGGCGCCCTCTGAGTTGGGCGCCGTTTATAGAATATTGTGTAGCGCAGGGATCCATGCCCAACTTTGGGTGCGAGGAATTATATCAACTGAAACCTGGGGTAAATCCTTCTGCATAAATTAGGTGTGAATCTCCCGCATTCTCTAATACTGTGCTCATTTTTAGTGAGTTCCCCTGACCCGCCCATTTTCCTCCTTTAGCTACACCCCTTTTCAATTATGTGCTAAAAGATTAACGAGCACATCTTTATAGAATAGCGCATAGCAAGACATGCATGCAAATCCAAATTGCTCCCAATTAACGCCAATGATTGTTAGCGCCAAATTATTGGCGCTACTTGGCTTGTTAATTAAATTGCGCACCCAAATTGGGGGTAAGTGGGCAGTTCTATTGGGCTTCTAGATTTAGGTATCTGGAAGGAGTGTGTGCTTATTCTACCAGACAAACAAGTGAGGTGAAAACAAAGAGGATTATCGATATTCAAGGATTTTTATTGTAGTCACAGTAGCAACACGTTGAAGATCCGACAAGACATCAGGAGTCATCAAACACCTGTGAAAATATTGATGGGAATACAGGTGACATGCTGAAAAAGTGGTCCTTGGCTGAACCGATCACAGTACCCATGTGTGAATCAGTCACTTCTACTTTGCTATATGTTAACTGAGCCGGAAAAACGGTGACATAGAGCATTTAACAAAGGACCGCTTTTTCAGCATAAGTCACCTGTATTCCCATCAATATTTTCACAGATGTTTGATGACCCCTGAGGCATGCTCACATGCTGAAACACAGCCGTGTTGGGTCTTCAACGTGTTGCTATTGTGACTACAATAAAGGTCCTTGGATATTGATAATCCTCTTTATATTCGCCTTACCTCTTTTTCTAGTGTTTATACATCCGTGAGGATTTGGCTTTTCCTCCTTTTGTGTTCCCCACCCTCAAGAGTTTATTCTACAACAGAACATAGAAGCCTTTATTGCAGGGATTCTCAGTCTGTATAGAATGGAGGTAGTGCATGCAAATGTATCTCATGCATATTCGTTGTGAATATTCTGAAAACCTGACTGGCAAGGCAGTGGCGTACCTAGCTTGGTTGCCACCTGAGGCAGAACACCCTCTTCCTCATGGTGCATCACGCCCCCCCCTGGCCCTCCCACCTCCAAGCAAGGAGTGCACTGAGCAGTCATGCGGGAGTTGTGTGTTATGACTCTGCCCCGGTATCATGCTCTCATTCATCTCGCCCCCTGGTGGTTAGACCTGGTGGTCGCAATGGACTGTCTGTTGATGGTTTTCCCGGTTCCAGAAGTCATGCTGGTCCGGTCCGGATTTTCTAGCCTGCCAGTTGGTCTCGAGACTTTTTGGATCTCAGCTGTTTCCGTACCTGGTGAACTCCCTGGCTGTTGGCCTTTATTAACCACCTGGAAGTGTTTCTAGTTTACCTTGCAACAGAGGTCCTCAGAGGTGTGTCTTCTGCGGTTGTTTGTTGCTGTGCTTTCCCTGCTACTTTCAGTTTCTGCCTTTGAACCTTTGCCTGGACCTGGACTTTGACTTTGTTTGCTGCCTGCCTTTGAACCTTTGCCTGGACCTGGACTTTGACTTTGTTTGCCGCCTGCCTTTCAACCTTTGCCTGGACCTGGACTTTGACTTTGTTTGCCGCTTGCCTTGAAACCCGTGCCTGGAGCTGGACCTTGACTTTGTTTGCCTGGCCCCGGTTCTGCTGGGTTCGTGGACTGTCTTCCTGCTCCCTGCTATGGCTTCTGTTCCAGTGGGTGTTCCTCCTGCCGCTGCCGCCCTCGGCAGTAGCCCAAGGGCTCACTATCCAGTGTTTCGTGTGAAGCGTGACAGATTGCAAGGCCATGAGCTCGGAAGAATCACCCGCCGGTGCGATAGCACACCTTTATAAGCTCTATAACGAAGTGAATGGACAGGCACAGTTGTTAAGCCAATATGTGCACCTTAACCCCCCAGGACCTAGGACATCTTCCGGGGTGGCTCCTCCAGATTCAGACCCAGGACCGGCGGCAGCTCTGGTAAGGCCAGGTATCCGTCTGAAGTCACCCCCAAGATATGATGGGAATCCTAAAGACTGTAGGGGTTTTCTCAATCAGTGTGCTATAATTTTTG
The DNA here is from genome assembly GCF_901765095.1 of Microcaecilia unicolor. Taxonomy (NCBI): domain Eukaryota; kingdom Metazoa; phylum Chordata; class Amphibia; order Gymnophiona; family Siphonopidae; genus Microcaecilia; species Microcaecilia unicolor. Next base: position 381,505,246 of record NC_044031.1, read on the forward strand.
AGCTTCAAGCTCGGGACTTTCGTACTGAAAGAACTCAGATAGCCTATATTATGTCGCTATTGTCTGGACAGGCTCTGGCCTGGGCGTCCCCTTTGTGGGAGAAGAATGATCCAGTGACCCATGACCTCCGCAATTTCCTGGATCAATTTAGACGAGTGTTTGAGGAGCCCGGGAAAGTTATCTCCGCAACGTCAGCACTTTTGAGATTAAAGCAGGGAACACTGACTTTGGGCGACTATGCCATTCAGTTCTGCACCCTGGCTTCTGAGTTAACTTGGAATAATGAGAGCCTGGTCGCGACCTTTTGGTAGGGTTTGGCGCCCCAAATTAAGGATGAGCTAGCTGAACGTGATCTTCCTACTGGATTGGATGACCTGATTAAACTCTGCACTACAATTGATATTCGGTTCCAGGAGTGTAACCGAGAACGGCGCTGCACAGAAAGGGTGGGAACCAAAACACCTAGTCTTCAGGCTGTGCCCCCCGGTGTCTAAAAGCCAGGAGGCTTCTCCACTACCACCCGCGAATCCCATGCAATCAGGACACACTTCCCTCACCATGCAGGAGAAACAGAGACGTCGGAGTTTCAACCTTTGTCTGTACTGTGGTGATACTGGACATTATGCGGCCAGGTGCCCTCTTAAACCGGCACCCCTGGATCGGGGTTTCACAGCAGGCACTATAGTAAGTCTATCTCCTAGCATTCTACGTACTCAATTCTTGGTGCCAGCTATGCTCGATCTGGGTCACAAGAGGGAACCGACTGAAGTTTTCCTGGACTCCGGGGCTGGTGGAAACTTTATAGCCGAGGCCCTGGTTCATCAACTGAACATTCCTACACAGGAACTACCTAAGACCATGCCACTTTTTTTCAGTTTATGGACACATTCAAGATTATGTAAACACCCAGATGGGTCCGGTGAGCTTATGTATTGGGGATCACAGAAAAGACATTTCCTTTTATGTCCTCCAGTCAGCTGTGCAACCCATTGTATTGGGTCTACCGTGGTTACAGAGCCACAATCCGATCCTAGACTGGGAGAAGGGTGAAATCTTGGACTGGGGTGAGTCCTGCAGGAAGAATTGCCTCGTGTCGGATCATGGTGAGATGGACAGCTAACAGCAAGACCAAGAATCAGAAGCCTGGACTGATATTAGTGACTCACAGTCCCAGAACTCGGATGTTGCTGGAATGGGTCTGCACTGTGTCTGCATGGCGCCTCCGATCAGCCAGTTCCAAGCTGGAGTCGGCAAGACGTCCAAACCCCAGAATTTCGCCATCAGGAGCGCTAAGAAGACCCCTCGGGCAGGTTATCCTATACCTCTCCTCGAGGACAGGATTCAGGTCTTAAGGCTCATGACCGCTATGATGTTCGGAAGTCTCAGGGCTCACAGAAGAGTCCCCAGTGAATCATGGCGGGTAGCCCTGCTTCGGTGCCGGGCACTCGGGCCAACTCAGTGTACAAGCTCCAGTCTGGTCTACAATCGACCGTCTCACGACCCATGCCTAGTACAGGGATTATGGATCACTCGCTCAAACTCAACAACAGATTCCATCAGAGATATCCATGGAGACCTAGATCACCCGAGAGGTCCGGGGGGGCCTTGAGAGGGAGGTACTGTTATGACTCTGCCCCTGTATCATGCTCTCATTCATCTCGCCCCCTGGTGGTCAGACCTGGTGGTCGCAATGGACTGTCTGTTGATTTTCCCGGTTCCAGAAGTCATGCCGGTCCAGTCCGGATTTTCTAGCCTGCCAGTTGGTCTCGAGACTTTTTGGAACTCAGCTGTTTCCATACCTGGTGAACTCCCTGGTTGTTGGCCTTTATTAACCACCTGGAAGTGTTTCTAGTTTGCCTTGCAACAGAGGTCCTCAGAGGTGTGTCTTCTGCGGTTGTTTGTTGCTATGCTTTCCCTGCTACTTTCAGTTTCTGCCTTTGAACCTTTGCCTGGACCTGGACTTTGACTTTGTTTGCTGCCTGCCTTTGAACCTTTGCCTGGATCTGGATTTTGACTTTGTTTGCTGCCTGCCTTTGAACCTTTGCCTGGACCTGGACTTTGACTTTGTTTGCCGCCTGCCTTTGAACCTTTGCCTGGACCTGGACTTGGACTTTGCTTGCCGCCTGCCTTTGAACCTTTGCCTGGACCTGGACTTTGACTTTGTTTGCCGCCTGCCTTGGAACCCGTGCCTGGAGCTGGACCTTGACTTTGTTTGCCTAGCCCCGGTTCTGCTGGGTTCGTGGACTGTCTTCCTGCTCCCTGCTGTGGCTTCTGTTCCAGTGGGTGTTCCTCCTGCCGCTGCCGCCCTCGGCAGTAGCCCAAGGGCTAACTATCCAGTGTTTCGTGTGAAGTGTGACATTGTGATACCTTCTTATGTCTTTCTATGTAAGGCCTTCTGCCATCGAATGGGCCTGTAAGGGAGCTTAGTTCTTTCATTTTGTGATTTCCCTGGGTTTTCAAAATAGAAGTTCAAGGTTTGTTCTTTTGCCTATAGCACTGATGCTAGGAGTTGGGATTTTTTGTGATTTTTGACTCTTAGATATTAATCATTATGATAGTTATTTGACTGATTTTTGATGGTTTTGCTAACCTGCAATTTCAATTCATAGTTTATTTAATAATTATATGGGTTTAGATTCAAAATATGTGTGGTGGATGACTTGTCACTGTAAGCTATTTTTCACTGCTATACTAGGGAAGATCTGGGTTTCATTTTCCATTATCCATACAGTATGTACAGATCAGATTCAGGCAAAGGACCAAAAGGTTTTGGGGGGTGGGGGAAGCCTGTCAGATGTGTTCAGGATTCAGAAGGACTTTTTTCAGGATTCTACACATTTGAAAGTTACCTGTCTCAAAGCTAGAAGAATGGCTAAAGAGCCTGGACATTTTTCAGATGTTAGCCCTCTACAACACTCTAATCCTCCCCCCTTCCAGTGCAGAGACTGTGGTACGATCCAGCCATTGGAAAGGGGACAAAGAAGTGGAAGGCTGCCCTAGTCATAGAGACTGGGGGAGTCTGAGCCCTTCATTGGCCTTCAGAGAGAACTGTGGAACTTGTGAGTGGGATCCTTGAAAACCTTGGGGGCCTGAGGCCCTCCCTACTTTTGGCTCAGGCACCCTCCCCAGCAGACGAGATGCACTGCCCTAACTACCTCAGCAGGAAGAAGTCAGCGGCCTCCTTTTCAGCCAACAGTGTCTGCACTCTTCAGACATCAGCGGCTGGAAAGGAGGCCTCTGACATCTTCCTGCTGAGACAATTCAGGTATCGGACCATGTTTACTGACAGGAACTAGGTATCCCCACCAATGAAGGTAAGATCATGGCAAACGTGGCGGCACAGGGGGAGGGAATCTGTTGCCCCCCATTCCACTCCTGGGCACTCTCTCCAAAAGCCAATGCTGGCTACGCCCCTGTTGAAAAGGAGTAGGAATGTAAGAAGAATGGAGAAAAGTGTGAGGAGGCTGCTGCAAGCCGTGGAAAAGAACTGGCAGCAAATGCAAAACCTTAAGATGATAGTGGGTGGGCAGAGCTGGGGGCAATGCCTGAATGAGCACATGAGCAGCAGGACAGCACTAGAAAACAGTGTTAGAGTGCATATGCTTGTGTATGTTTCTGTTTCTGTTGGGGACAGTTTCATATAAATAGAGCTTCCTTAAAACAGTCTGGAGTGGGGAAATCCACTAGTATAAATGTAACTGTGTGCAAAATAAGTGAAGGGAAGTTTTCAGCCTGGGGGATTTACCCAGCTATTAAGTTTCCTGGGCAAATTCCTTTGAAAACTCCTTAATACTGCTTTCACTCTGTGTTCTTTCAGAAGCATAAAAGAAAGCTAAATATTTTACTTTGCTTCTTCCCTTTGTGAAACTTTTTTGGTAGGTTTTGCAGGACTCTCCATATAATATAAGTGGGTAACAGTGAGATGTGTAACTGGGAGCTTTTATGTGACTTCCACTGCAGTGCCCCCTAGGGTGCCCCACTACTCTGTTGGGATGTTTGTGTGACCAGTCTACTAAGAATGTTGCCCCCCCCCCCCCCCCCCCCCATACATCCCAGTGGCTTGCTTTTGTGCGTTTTTCCCTTGGAAGTTTTTTTTTCCCCCTGAAAATGATCACAAAAGAAAAATGCACTGAGCAAGAAGGGCTAGATTTTATATAAGGCAACTAAAATCTAGCTGCATCCAATTTACACGCCTAGAGTTATTCTATAAGCTGTGTCTACATTCAAATATGGTTTATAGAATAGCTCATAGGCCCAGTAGACATGCCTAGATATAGGGGCAGCTATTTATGCCACTGAAAAGCTGGTGTAAATGCCTACGCATAGACGGTCGGTAGCCCAACTGTTTGGGGAGGCTAAAGCGGGCAGAGCTTACCTCCATACGCTCCGTGGCAGCGACGTCAATGAAGAAAAAGACTACAGGCTCGCCGCCAGCTTCTCCCTTCTCTCTGCACACAGTGTCCCGTGATGCATTTCCTGTTTCCGCGAGAGCAGAGAGAAGGGAGAAGCTGGCGGCGAGCCTGTAGTCTTTTTCTTCATTGACGTTGCTGCCACGGAAATAAAAGATGAAAATACGCCGGGCGGGAGGGTGGGCTGCACCACAAGCGGAAGTCGACGATTGGGCTGGGGAGGCTTAGCCTCCCCAAGCCTCTTATACGGGGCGCCTATGTGCCTACGCCCAATTCTAGGTGTGCCCCCTCCCCCAATTATACGTGCATAGATTTGATTGATTGCCCCGACACGCCTACACTCCTCATCCATTGCATTGCCCCCTTTTTGGACAGCACGCTGGAATTTATACGCACCTCTTTTTAGAATACACCTAAAAAGATGCATACGTAAATTCCAATTATTGCCAATTAGTGTTGATAATTGGTTGTTGGCCAATTATCAACACTAATAGGCTCATTAACTAATTGTGTAGTGCATGTAAATTGGCCATGCGCGCCATATATATAATCTGGGGGGAAATGTCTAAGGAAATGGCCATTTTCATTTTTCAGGTTCAAAGACGGCCATGTTCACTACTTGATTTTTTTGACGTTTTCAGCAAAACGTCCAAAATCAGATTTGGATGTTATATCAAAAATGCCCCTCCACGTGTACTAGATGTTAGTCTATAAGTTAGCACCTAAATGCCATAGCGCCTAACTGCAAGGAAGTTTACACATGGCGGAGCTTGGGTGGGCTATAAGCGCGTCTCCCAGTCTGCTGCATAGTTTACGGAATAACAGCAAATAAGTGTGTCACTTGGAGCACCCAGGCACACCAACTTATGTCTGCCATTGACATAATGTAGAAGGTGCTCCTACACATAAGCATACCAATATCACCCTTACACTAGTGTTCTATAATGGAGTCTTGGTGCCATGATGCTATTAGAAAAATGGCACTAAGCGCAAGGCTTTAGGGCACCTAGAATGAGGCACCAATTTATAGAATTTCTCTTCACAAGAATTGGGCCTGAAATTAAGTAAGTCCCTGGTGTAATGCATTTACCTAGAAAAGGGGGCTACATGAGATACATACAGTCCTTTCATACACTCACACAATCTCTTAAGTCAGTGGTTCTCAACCTAGTCTTTGGGACACACTTAGCCAAGTTTTCTGGATACCCACACTGAATATGCATAAGCTACATTTCCATACAATGGAGGACGTGCTTGCAAATTTATCTCATGAAAACCTGAAAGGCTGGGTGTGTCCCAAGGACTGGATTGAGTACCTCTGCCTTAAACCCCTTCCTTTTTGCCTTACCTGAACATTCATATACAACTTCCTTCCACCTATGAAACCTCTTGGGTTCTCTGTTCCTCCTACAGTCTGCTTATTTTCTTCTATGAGCGTCTTGAACTTCTGACCACTGCTCCCTTATTAATTCAATGCTAGACCAGTACTCCTGCTGACTGCTCTGCCTGCTCTTTATGCTCTGTAGTGTAGGCAAGCAATATTTCCACCCAGACCGCAGGATTTAAGATCATTCTTTAAAAACAATCCTACCATCCCAGTGCTTCTGCTCTCGGACCTGTTTTTATTACGAATAAGGCACAAAAAGGTGCACCAGATGACCACTGGAGGGAATCAGGGATGACCTCCTGTTACTCTCCCAGTGGTCACTATCCCCCTCCTACCCTCAAAAAACATGATTAAAATATTACTTGCCAGTCTCTGCCAGCCTCAGATGTCAAACTCAGGTCCATGACAGCGCATGGTCACTGGAGTAGTTTCGTAGTAGGTGCATTGCACTTCAGACAGGTGGACCCAGGTCCATACCCGCCCTACCTGTTACATTTGTGGAGGAAACAGTGAGCCCTCCAAAACCCACCAGAAACCCTCTGTATCCACATATAGGTGACTCCTTCACCTGTAAGGACTATGGTAGTGATGTACAGTTGGGGGTAGTGGGTTTTGGGGGGGGGGGTTGGGGGGCTCAGCACACAAGGTAAGGGAGCTGTGTACCTGGGAGCATTTTATGAAGTCCACTGCAGTGCCCCCTAGGGTGCCCGATTGCCGTCCTGGCATGTCAGGTTGACCAGTGTACTACAAATGCTGACTCCTCCCACGTCCAAATGGCTTGCATTTGGACGTTTTAGACTTTGACGTCTTTGGTTTCGAAAATCACCAAAAATCAAACACGTTCAAATCCAGGGACGTCCAAATCTAAGGACGTCCATGGTATTTTTGAAACCAAAGATGGACGTACAAATTTTTTCAAAAATGACCTTCTCCTTGCCTCCGAAGTTGGACATTTTACAAAGATGTCCAAATTCCAACTTAGACGTTTCTTTCGAAAATGCCCCTCCACGTAACATTCATTTTAGAGTTTCCCTGTGATTTTGAGAATACTTTCTAACTATGTCAGTTAATGGCATTCGGCCTTCATTGTTTTGTATTGCTTGAGTCTGCTTCATTTGATAATGGAATGCCACGAAAAAGCAGGTTACAGGGAGATTTTCAGATCTGATGGTCTCCTCTAAAAGATGCTTATCTGTGCCAGATGGCCCTGCCAATAGCTTTTTACCTGGGGCAGCTTTCTGTTCACTATAAATCAATGACCCCTTTCTAGGTATTCTTTCCTATCAGTACTAATTGTCCAAAGATTTTCAGGAAACCTCTGCCATAAATTAATTCCATCCATGATGTCCACCTCAAACAGCCCTGAATTGAAATTAAGAGCAAATTTATGGGAAACCTTTGGACCCAGACTCACTGAGAACATCTTTATTCCAATATTTCTATCGATGAATGACCTTTAATTCTGCTGGGTTTGTTTATAAACTTTACAAAAATGGATAATATGAAATCATTGCCATCTATATTATCTAAAAGCATGAACTCATCCAGGCGTGCTAAGCCCTTTGTGCTCAGTAGGTATTCCAGAAACGTCTCATTAACATTTCTGGCCAGATAGCAGCCTGCGATTATATTGTACATCAAAGGCCACCTGGAGGTCAAGGACACTGTTCTGTTTAAGAGAAATGCCATCTACTCAGTAAAGATGCAGGCCATTGAAGGTATCACTGATGCAACTGTAAAATCAAACTGAGCACAATTTTCCATTTTGCAATATTACAGAAGACTTAAATGAACGGTCCAACTAGCAGGGGAAAAATGTTTGACAGTGTTGTCATTCATGCATACATAAGGTCTTACTTTAAAAGGAAATTTTCTTATTACGCAGTGGAAAAAAATCATGTCTGTCCTCTGTATAAATCCACAGTAATAGCAAGAGTTCATTTTCATTCACACTGGTTCCTACCAGCCATAAATATATCACAAACATGAACTCTGCTGACAAAGTAAACAATCTAATGGGCTTATAAGAATGGGAGTCAAAATGGAGGACCATAAAACAAAATGTCTCCTTCTATATACCACCACAATAGTGGAAATTTGGCCTCTGATATATATGCACAAAATTCTTCCAGGGAAATCACTGCACTACATATGGTTAAAATTTAACTACACACTGATTTTTTAAAGTGATATCCTTTCCAAAATCACAGCATCCCATGGTAAAGATATGTAAACTTGGCCCCACTAGGTTTCCTTTCAGTTGTTGTTTGTTTTTTGTTTTACTGTCCTCTGAAATTCCTTTTCTAGAGAGATCCATGTTATGACTGAGTCACTGAAATTTAGGAATGCTGTCAAAACCACCTTTTTTGTCCTAGTTTTCCCTTGATTTAGCTCTTAGACTTATTTCATAGACCTTAGGTTTATTGTAGAACTTTCCAGTTCATTGTCTTTGACTTTTATGCATATTTACTTTATATAGTGTAACACTGTATGGCTTTGTCAGGCATTTTTTGTGCAATTAATATACTTTTTATTTATTTAAAGGGTAATTTCATGAGTAACTGGAGCATGTAGAAAAAAACTGTCCAAATTGTCTGGGGTTATAAGTACATAAAAGTAGGCACTGAGAAAAAAAATAGCACCTATTTTTATGCAATATACTTGTAAATATTTCCAGGTGTGGGGGCAGAGAATGAGTGGCGCGGTGGCTAGGTCTACACATAGATATGCATTTTACAGCATACAGGCATATATGATGATTTCTACTGGCATATGCATGCATAAAGTTATTCCTGTAATGTGGAAAGGTATCTTTGACATAATGTTTAAATCTGATTTTGGACGTTTTCTTGAAAATATCCAAAAATCAAGTGGCGAACGTAGCCATTCTCGAACCTAGAAATTGGTTAACAAGCTAATCAGTGCTGATAATATGATGTTAATAAGCAACTATTGGCACTAATTGGCACTAATTAGAATTTACACACATTACTCGCTAAGCATAGTCCATGTAAATTCTACTGTGTAGCTCTCCAAAAGGGGCATGGCCATGGGAGGAGCATGGGCAGATTGCAGGCATTCATAAAATTTAAGCACAGAGTTATAGAATAATCCCTTCTGTGCCTGAAGTTAGGCGTGGGCATTTACACCAGCTTTTCATTGGCATAAATGACTGCACCTAAATTTTAGTCACGTGGATGGTGCTACATGTATTCTGTAAACCATACCTAACATTAGGCACGGTTTATAGAATACACATGGAGGGGCATAATTGAACGGGGACGACCATCTCTAAGGGCATCCATCTCTAAGGACTTTCCGCCGAAGGGGCGGGGAACCCATATTATCGAAACAAGGTGGACGTCCATCTTTCGTTTTGATAATACGGTCGGGGACGCCCAAATTTCAACATTTAGGTCGACCTTAGAGATGGTCGACCTAAATGTTAAGATCATCGACCTTAGAGATGGTTGTCCCCGGTTTTCGACGATAATGGAAACCAAGGACGCCCATCTCAAAAATGACCAAATCCAAGGCATTTGATCGCGGGAGGAGCCAGCATTCATAGTGCACTGGTCCCCCTCACATGCCAGGACACCAACCAAGCACCCTAGGGGGCACTGCAGTGGACTTCAGAAAAAGGTCCCAGGTGCATAGCTCCCTTACCTTAGGTGCTGAGCCCGCAACCCCCCCCCCCCAAAAAAAAACCCACTCCCCACAACTGTATACCACTAACAAAGCCTTTAGGGATGAAGGGAGGCACCTACATGTGGGTATAGTGGGTTTGTGGAGGGCTCATATTTACCACCACCAAAAGTGTAACAGGTAGGGGGAGATGGGCCTGGGTTCGCCTGCCTGAAGTGCACTGCACCCACTAAAAACTGCTCCAGGGACCTGCATACTGCTGTGATGGAACTGGGTATGACATTTGAGGCTCGCATAGAGGCTTGAAAAAATGTTTTTTTAATTTTTTGTGTGTGTGGGAGGGGGTTGGTGACCACTGGGGGAGTAAGGGGAGGTGATCTCCGATTCCCTCCGGTGGTCATCTGGTCAGTTCGGGCACCTTTTCAAGGCTTGGTCGTGAAAAAAAAGGGACCACGTAAAATCGACCAAATGCTTGTGAGGGACGCCCTACTTTTTTCTATTATCGGCCGAGAATGCCCATCTCTTAACCATGCCCCGTCCCGCCTTTGGTACACTGCTGACACGCTCCCGTGAACTTTGATCATCCCCGTGACAGAAAGCAATTGAGGATGCCCAAAATCGGCTTTCGATTATGCCGATTTGGGCGACCCTGAGAGAAGGACGCCCATCTCCCGATTTGTGTCCGAAGATGGGCATCCTTCTCTTTCAAAAATAAGCCTAAATGTTGCATTTTCCATCCCTGTCAATTTTTTTGGTGCCAAATATAGAAACTGGCCCTTTGTGCTCAGTGCATTTTTCTTTTGTGACCATTTTTGAAAAAAAAAAAACATCCAAGGGCAGTGCCGTAGCGAGGGCGGCTGACACCCGAGGCGGGTCGCCGCTGTGCACTCCCCCCCCCCCGGGTGCAGCATGGCCCCCCCCCCCTCGGTGCGCACCCTCCCCCGGAGCGCAATCTTACTTAGTTTAGAAGCGAGGGGCGGGCGGGAGGGCCGATCCACCCCCGAGTCCACGTCGCTGGGAGCTGCGTTGGCTCCATTGACTCCTTGCTCTCTCTGCCCCGGAACAGGAAGTAACCTGTTCCGGGGCAAAGGGAGCAAGGAACCAACAGAGACGACCCCCCCCCAGCGGCGTGTACCCGGGGCGGACCGCCCCCCCCCCTTCCTACGCCACTGTCCAAGGGAAAAGCGCACAAAAACAAGCCAATGAGATGTATTGGCAGAGAGGGGGGCAGCATTCTTAGTAGACTGGCTACACAGACATCCCAGCAGAGCAGTGGGGCACCTTAGGGGGCACTGTAGTAGTGGACTTCATATAAAAGATCCCAGGTACACATCTAACCATTACTCCCTTATATTGTTTAGTGAGCTCACCAAAACCCACCAAAAACCTACTGTACCCAACTGTACACCACTACAGTAGCCCTTATGTCTGCAAGTGTCACCTATATGTGGGTACAGTAGGTTTTTGTAGGTCTTACTGGGCTCACACTTTCCACCACAAGCATACCAGTTAGAGTGGGATATGGGCCTGGGTCCCCCTTCTATACAGTGTACTGCACTAACCACTAGGTTACTGCAGGGACCTGCTTGCTGCTCTAACTTGCTGCTCTAACTCCAGACTCCTCCCTCTCTGCCTCGCCTCACCCTATGCTTGGAATAAACTCCCTGAGCCCATACGCCAAGCCCCTTCCCTACCCATCTTCAATCCTTGCTCAAAGCCCACCTCTTCAATGTCGCTTTCGGCACCTAACCATTGTACCTCTATCCAGGAAATCTAGACTGCCTCAATCTTGATTGACTGTACTTTTTGTCCTTTAGATTGTAAGCTCCTTTGAGCAGGGACTGTCCTTCTTTGTTAATTGTACAGCGCTACGCAACCCTGGTATCGCTTTAGAAATGTTAAATAGTAGTAGTAGTAATAAGCCTGACCATAACATCTGAAGCTATCATAGAGGCTGGTATGTACAATTTCTTTCACATCTTTGGGGGGTGGGAGAGGGTCATTGACCACTGGAGCAGTAACAGTGGGGGGTCATGCCTTAACCCCTCCAGTGGTCATCGGGTCATTTAGGGCACCTTTTTATGACTTAGTTGTGACTGAAACAGTTCCAAACCAAAATGACCAACTTCTAGCCCTGGACATTTTTGCTTTGTTTCATTATGGCAGAAAAACATTCAATTGCAGGAACACCCAAATCCCATCCCCAACATGCCCCCTTTTGATTTCAATGCACTGCAGATGAATTCATAGAAAAATATCTAAAAATTAGTTTTGAAAATAGCAATTTAGATGTTTTTGCAAGAAAGACGTCCATCTGCTGCTTTATACCTCTTTTTGGATGTTTTTTTCTCTTTCAAAAATAAGCCCAATAGTAACATAGCAGATAAAGATTGTATAGTCCATTCAGTCTGCCCAACAAGATAAACTCATAGCATAAGGTATGATGTGATACTACAAATGTATACTTGATCTTGATTTGTCCTTCTCAATTTTTGGGCATAGACTGTAGAAGTCTGCCCGGCATTTACCTTGTTCTCCAACTTCTGAAGTTGTCATCAAAGCCCCAGTCCAGCAAATCCAAATCTGGCCAGCCACAATCAGAGCACAGACTCTACCAGCTTCTCATCTATGTGAGATCTTTCAGGGAAGCTTTTCTTGAAAAGTACATACCCCTGGATTCTGTTTAGGTCACCCAAATGTGGGCACCGATCCCAGATCTATGTGTAAATGAGTCAATTAGGCTCCAACAATCAATTACTGGTGTTAAACACTCAAACACTTAATTGGCAGTAATTAGGAGCTATGCCTAGATCTGCCCTATGCCCTATTCTGTAACGTGCTCACCTAAATATTATACTGTGCATCTCCAGAGGGGAGTATAGACATTGGAGGGGCATGAGTGGGTCGGGGCATTCCCAGAATAAAAACACAATGTTATAGAATACCTGGATTTGTGCGCCTAACCGCCATCAGTTGGGTACAGCATTTACAGCAGCTTTTGGCAGGTGTAAATGCTTGTGCCCAAGGTTAGGCGTGAAATCCACACTAAACTAGTATTCTAAGAAGGCTGTTCTGCACAGAGCGCCCTTTACAGAATACTAGCTTAGTGCAGATCATCCCGGTGCCTACCTTTGTTTACCATATACTGAATCTTGCCCATATCATGTGTTGCCTTTACAGAAAGATGAAGATCTGGGCCTATGTGCTTTTTAGACCTAAGTGTCATGTTATAAAATTACCCTCCCTATAACTAGCCATAATCTGCCTATTTTTAATGGTTTGGTATGATTATCTTTTGTTTGTTTTGTTATATTTATTTAATTTATATTGTGAATCATTGTATTATTGAAAATTGTACTACTGGTTATTATCTATTATTTTGAAATGCTCAAACATTTATACTTAAGAGCATGTTTACTAAACCGAACTCTTATCACATGACTGATTAACCTCTTTGATATTAATGATCAAGCAATACCACCTTCACCTTATGTTGAATAGGATCTCTCTATAGTCGATGACCTTATGTATGTTACAATCCAATTTATTACTCAGGAACCTTCATGCACTACCTTAATTTATTCTTCTTCACCATGTATGTATGCACATGATGTATATATATAGATAGATAGATAGATAGATAGATAGATAGATAGATAGATAGATAGATAGATAGATAGATAGATAGATAGATAGATAGATAGATAGATAGATACCATGATCTGTTCCATTTATGCTATGTTCCATGGTTGTTACCATGTACGTATGCACCTTAATGCAATACCATTTGTAATTCTGTTACCCGGAAATGGCAACTGCCATTACGGCAAATGTAAGCCACATTGAGCCTGCAAATTGGTAGGAAAATGTGGGATACAAATGCTACAAATAATAATAATAATAATAATAATAAAGTGTGGTAAGTAGAAAGTCTGTCTGCTTTTGGGGCATGGTCAACAATTGTCTTGCAGTTAGTACACTATGGGGCTCATTTTCAAAGCACTTAGCCTCCCAAAGTTCCATAGAAACCTATGGAACTTAGCCTCCCAAAGTGCTTTGAAAATATGCCTCAGTGTACCAACCTGTTGCTTGGATCCATGTTAAATGCACTGGTGTTATCTGCCGATGCATTTAAAGCAGGCCCCAGGACTAAAAAGAAAAAAAAAATAGAAAACCCCAATCACTGGCCAAGTCTCCCTCCCATGGCATCACCTAGCTCACCCAATCGAAGCCTCTAACCCTCCAATCCACTCACCTCTTGATCCAAGCCTTCCACATCCCAAAGGCATGATCCACCTCCTCCCTTCCCCCTGCCAAGGATGAAAACCTAACCCTCTTCCTAGCCCTGACACCCCCTGAGACCTACCCAGGAATTTCTCTGGTGGTATAATTTATGAGATGGGAATGATTCCCCTAGGCTCCTACCCTGTTGCTGCCCTGGTTCAAAATGGCAGCTATGACTTTTACCAGTAGTCTCACGGCACTATCTCCAGGGGTCAATAAGCCAAGTAAAGGAAAATCTTAGATTGTGATTCAGATGTGTATTTTATTTGCATTGTTTTAAATTATACTGTGAAACATAGAGGTAAAATTTACATAGGTCACTAAAGATAATGTGCCAAAAAGCTGGGTGATAAGCCGGTATTCTATAAAAGCAGAGTTGTGCACCAAATCTGTTAGAAAATACTCGTGTAACTCTGCAATTATGTGCCAAACTTTAATCGCAACCAGTTAAGCCATGTCTATGGTTTGCATAAATGGTGGAACCTAAATGCAGCAGCTGGGTGCGTAAATGGAACTATTCTATACAGTGCGTGTAAGAATAGTTGGAACACCCTGACATGTTCATGCCTCTCCCACAGTAACACCACCTTTGCATTGGCACATGAGAGAAGTTAGGTGCGCTGTTTATAGAATTGGGCCGAATGTCTGTTGCACACACAATGGCAAATTAGTGCCAATTACAGCTTATTGATGCCAATTATTACTATTTATCACCAATTAGTCCTGGACCAGTTGCTCTAAGAAGCAGTCATTTATTACATCTAGGAATTTTACCTCTCTAGCACTCTCTGATGTAACATTTATCTAGTCAGTATTGAGGTAATTGAAATCACCCGTTATTATACTGTTGCCATTTGCCAGCTTTTCTAATTTCTGTATACATTTCTTCATCTGTCTGTTCATTCTCTTCTGGCGGACAGTAGTGCAGCTGTACAAGAATACTCCTTCCCTTCACACATGTAATTTCTATCTTTAGCGCATTACTGCTTTAACTGTTATTACGTTTTTGATCTCGTTATACCTAATGCTTTATCCCATTATGTAACTCATGTTCTTATGTAATTATTAATTGTAACTTTACTCCGCTGTGGCGATAACCAGAGTGGAATACTGTAAGCCACACTGAGCCTGCAAATAGGTGGGAAAATGTGGGATACAAATGCAATAAATAAATAAATTTTGTTTCAATTAGTTAATTTTATTATGTGCATATCTGGCCCTATTCTATAACTGTGTGTCCAGTTGCATGCCATTTCTAGAATTTGGGAGCTAACGTCTGAACTGTATAGAGGGGCATAATTGAACGAAAACGCCTATCTCCATGGGCGTTTATCTCCGAGAACGGGTCCGTGAAGGGGCGGACCGAACCGTATTTTGGGAAAAAATAGACGCCCATGTTTTATTCAACAACGTGTGAGCTGGGCGTTTTTGTTTTTCAGCGATAATAGAAAATGAAAGCGCCCAGCTCAAAAACGAATAAATCCAAGACATTTATTCGTGGGAGGGGCCAGGATTCGTAGTGCACTGGTCCCCCTCACATGCCAGGACATCAACCGGGCACCCTAGGGGGCACTTTTACAAAACCAAAAAAACAGGTAAAAGAGCTCCCAGGTGCATAGCACCCTTCCCTTGTGTGTTGAGCCCCCCAAATCCCCCTCAAAACGCATACTTTTTTACCATTATCAGTGAAATGCGCCCATCTTTGTTCAGCAGATAACCACGCCCCAGTTCCGCCTTTGCCACACCTCTGACACGCCCCCATAAACTTTGTCCGCATCCACGACGGAGTGCAGTTGAAAACGTCCAAAAATCGGCTTTCGATTATACCGCTTTATTCGTTTTTGTGAGATAAACGTCCATCTCCCGATTTAGGTCGGAACTTGGGCATTTTTCTCGTTCGATTATAAGCAGGATAGTTTTTTAGTGATTGATATGTATGGTGACACCCAATGACTGACCTGTGCAGTTTGCAACTGGTTACTATGGGCCTCTTTTACAAAGCCACGCTACCGATTCCCAGTGTGGCAAATGAGAGGAAGCCCATTCAATTTCTATGAGCTTTCTGTCATTTGCTGTGCGGGAATTGTAAAAGGAGCCCTATGTGTACTGTCTACTGGTGGTAGAGAATACAGTACAATTCAATATATTTCTTCTACTCCACGATTTCCATAATTCTGGTTCATCGCAGATTTCAACCAATGAGCCAGTCAGTTACTGGGAAATTTTCACACAGATAATTCAAAAGATAAGACTGAATTAGATTTCCAAAATTTTAGAAAAAAAAGTCATATAGGGGCCTTTTATTAAGTTTGTTAGCAAAGGTATTAGAACACTTTTGATTCAATTGAACAAATTCTTGGATAACAGTGGCTTTGTGCATAGTTGTCATTCTGGATATTGATATCATCACAGTACTGAATCATTGCACTAGATGTTGTGAATGGGATGGGAAGGGAAATGGGACTTGATATACCACCTTTCTGAGATTTTTTGCAACTACATTCAAAGTGGTTTACATATGTTCAGGTACTTATTTTGTACCAGTGGCAATGGTGGGTTAAGTGACTTGCCCAGAGTCACAAGGAGCTGGAGTGGGAATCAAACTCAGTTCCCCAGGATCAAAGTCCACTGCACTAACCACTAGGCTACTCCTCCACTGATCAGGGATTTGATGCCCTGTGAATATAGTTAGATCGTAAGGCAGATTTTGACACAACGTTCCACCGAAGTTGATTGCAACTTCTGGAGAGTATTGGAATTAAATCTAAGATACTGAAATGGTTTCATTCTTATTTGTTTCATTGCACTCATACAGTCCGTTGAAATCAAAAGATTTCACTTAAAATAAGTTTGAAGCAAGGATGCCCACAAAGATCATTCCTTTTGCCCATACTTTTTGATTTGTACTTGGCTCAGCAAAATTGCTTAAAGGTTGGAATATTGATTTCCATTTCTCGGCAGACAATATTCAACCTATCTTTTTAAAAGAGGATCATGAAGTTGTCATTTCTGATCTTAACAACAAACTTTATGTTATGACAGACTGGATGAGTAAACACAATTTGAACTTGAATGCTGAGAAATCCTCTAAACAGCATGCTTTACGTGCATTGCCTGAAGTGTTTGGTAAACCTTTATCTCTGCCGTAAGATCTTGTAACTCTGGGCTTACGGTGTGATACTGCATTGAAATTGAATTTGCAAATATGAAAGGATATAAAATCCATTTTTCTTTTCATCTTCGGATGATACGTCAATAGAAACTAATATTGACAAGGTCTAATTTGGTTAGAATTGTCCATGCTCTTGTTACAATCAGATTAGACTATTGTAACTCACTTTTTATGGGTTAAGTAAAATTAGTTTGCAATGATTTCAGTTGGTACAGAATACTGTAGCCAGGTTGGTAACTAGTAGTAAGAAGTACCGTATCAACTACATTGGCTTCCTGTGGCTGTTCATATTACTTTTAAAACATTATGCTTAGTGTTCAAAGCATTTCATTTAGGCCTTCCTGTGTATCTTTCAAACAAGTTGACGAAATATACTCCTTCGAGAATATTACACTTGTCACATAAAGCCGTCTTCAACTACGAAGTCTTGATGTGATTAGACTGTCAACAATGAGGAAAAGGACATTTTTTTATGCTGGCTCTGCATTTAAAGTCTTGGTTGTTTCAGCATTATTTTGATTTTAATTATTTGATTATGGCTTTGTTTGGTAGATACTTGGAATGCCCTCCCACGGGAGGTGGTGGAGATGAAAACGGTAGTGGAATTCAAGCATGCGTGGGATAAGCAAAAAGGAATACTGTGCAGAAGGAATGGATCCTCAGAAGCTTAGCCGAGATTGGGAGGCGGGGCTGGTGTTTGGGTGGTGGGGCTTGTTCTGGGCAAGACTTCTACGGTCTGTGTCCTGAAAATGGCAGATACAAATCAAGGTAAGGTATACACAAGAAGTAGCACATATGAGTTTATCTTGTTGGGCAGACTAGATGGACCTTGCAGGTCTTTTTCTGCCGTCATCTACTATGTTACTCACGTTACTATGTTACTATGTTATATTGCATTCAGTATTAATTGCTTGTCTTTTTTGGAGACATATAAACCGCTTTAACGCTTACAAAGCAGTATATAAAATTAATAAATCCAATTCAATCCAATCCTTTATAGAGTTTACTGCAGGTCATGCTCAGGCATTCTGCGGTAAGTTCCGAATTTGCGCATGTAAACCGCATGATAATTTTTTTTTTCTTTTTGGGGGGGGGGGGGTTCATGGAGAACAGAGGGTGGGTGTGTCTGCATTAATCAGTTAGCACAGCTACACTACCATATGCTGATTAGCACAGGATTAGTACATGGACCCATCCTACCTACAAAATAAGTGTTAGTGAGTGTTCACACACTAATTTTCTTTAATGGCCACACATTAATGGCAACATTAGTGCATGCACTAACACATGATGAAGAAAGCGGAGGCAAAAAGTCGGCTTAAGAACCACTGCTGTGAAGATGGGCATTTTGCTATAAGTTAAATATAAAAATTGTAAAAATATTATTCACATAATGAACACGGGAGGTTTTTTATGCCTATGATTGCAATTAAGCCTTGAAATCCAAGTTCTGAAGGGTTATGGCTTGCTGAGGTTTTTCCCTCCGTGCAATTTCTGACTAATATTTTTTCACTGAGGGGTTGTTTGAATGTTTTGACATTAGTGCATTGCCATTAATTCAAATAATGTGAAATTGGCCATTTTACTACTGCACTAAAAAAATGGCCTTAGCATATGGAAAAGACCCACATAAGGATGCTCTAAAGCCACTTTTTGCCACAGCTTAATCAAAGGACCCCATAGTGTGATTCAAATCTAATGTCCTTAAGGAGCAGAGTCCAAATTTTAGCAGCCTGATATGAAAACAAGGAGAGAAAAGAAATGTTTATATTAAACATTACTTTTTATTGTGACCCTTTGAAGATTGTACGATTGAGCAGGGTATAAATATGATAAATAAATTAATACAGTTGGCAAGTTATGTAAAAACTGAGTTGATCGATATAATATTCTCCTTCACAGGGAGAAAGTCAGTAATGACGACAATACATAATGGGGCTAATCCGTATGCAGTTCTGAATATCATAGTACATAATTTAAAGGTTATTCTACCCTGGGTCAGTGGAACTCTGTGATTAAACTGTAAAAAGCCATCCTTTCAAAACTGTTGACAGTAGCATATAATGCTAAGAAATATTTGGACACTTTGTTTCATTTATCATTTTTTTTCCAACTAATGGAATGTTTGCTAAACCAGAGGATAGTGCAGTTTTAGAATCCAGTGGGCTCCAGCATGCTTGTACCAGAGTTAGGTCTGGTCAGACAAATCTGATCAATGATTTTGTTGACCGTCTCTAGGTAACTCAAGATCTAGATCAGTGGACAGCTTCAGATGGGGTATATTTAGATTTCAACAAAGCCTTTTACACAGTTCAGTATAGGCAGTTATTAGGCTATGCGAAGGGTAATTTTTTAAAACCATTTTTTACATAAAAAAATAGCACAAAAATGGGCTCTTAAAAAAATTAAGTCTTCTCTCATTGGAAGTCCTTACATCAGGCCACCTATCAGGATTGGTGGAACTTGTTGCTCCAAATGTACAAATTCGAATTACATCTTGCGAAGAAGTCTTTTCGCTTCGCTTCCTATAGGGAAAAATGGTTACCACTTGTATCTTATTTTGATTCGGTACAGCGATAAGCACTAAGTTTGATGTATTTTGTGGCCTATGCAAGCTTTATACCTTGATTTGTATCCTCCAGCCCTCCCCCTTTTCCTCTCCTTTTCCTCTTTCTTCCCTTTTTCGTAATGTGATTCTAGATGTGGATAGTTACTTCTTAAATGTGAGCTCCAGTATTGCCAATGATTTGTAAAATGTTGCTTGTTGTTATGTTGTGAGCTCCTGCTTATATTGTATTGTATTGAAAACCAATAAAAGAAATTAAAATTTAAAAAAAAATTTAAGTCACCCCTAAAAGTACAGGTGGTGCAAGCCAGTGCATACTTTTACAGTAAGGACTCAATGCAATACATGGCACTAAAAGTTAGATATTAAAAAAAACGGCTGCTACACTGGTATTCTAGAAAGGCAGAGTTGCCTGCCAATACTGCTCAACCATGCCACTGATCAGTGGCGTACCAAGGGGAGGGGGGGCGGTCCGCCCCGGGTGCACGCCGCTGGGGGGGTGCCGCGCGCCTGACGGCTCTTTGTTTTCATGCTCCCTCTGCCCCGGAACAGGTTACTTCCTGTTCTGAGGCAGAGAAAGCATGAAAACAAAGAGCCGGCAGGCACGTGACACCCCCCCCCCCCAGCGGCGTGCACCCAGGGGGGTGGTTTCGCCGGGGGATCGGGGGTTTTTTCGCCGGGGGGGCTGCACCCTGGGGGCGGGGCACATCGGCGATCCGCCCCAGGTGTCAGCCCCCATAGGAACGCCACTGCCACTGATGGCCAGTTAATACCATGGGCTTCATGCATTAATGGGTCACTCTGCCAATACTATTCCAGTATGACAATACACATCACTGTAGCCATTCTCCACATTCAAATAATATCTTTGTTACATCTCTCAACCAGTAGCGTAACCAGGTTGAGGGCATGGGGTGAGCGGAGAGCGGACTGACGATGGCGCCGGCGCATATTTTAAATGCGACAGATCGTGTGAAAAATAGGTGCTGGTGCCGTCGGAAGTCCGTTTCAGGGAGTGGCCGCACCCCTGGCGGCCCATCTAGCTATGCCTCTGCTCTCAACTGAAACTGTCGATTTCACTGTGTCTTGTATTGTGTTATTTATTTATCAAAAAGCACACAGGCAAGCAGTCTGCAAGATCCAAAACAGCAGAAAAGAAAAGCAGACCCACGTGGTAAAATAAAACAAAATGTACTCAACACAGATACATAAAAACAGCATACAGCTTTCCTCTAACTGCCCAACATGGCCATGTTTCGCCCTCTGAAGGGTTGCGTCAGGGGCTTAACACAAAGAATAAGGCTCACAAACAGTGAGTTGTCTTTTCCAAGCAGCTGCAGCCTGACATACTGGCTGCTCACAAATGCCTTATTTGTTCTGTTAAGCCCCTGATGCATTGGAGCCGACTCTGTGGGTGCTGTGGGTGCTTGAGCACCCCCAATATTGAGAAAATGCCTTGTATGTGTCCTGGAAGGGGTTATTTCCATTGGGCTTAGCACCCCCCAATAATTTTGAAAAGTTGGCTCCTTTGCCCTGACGCAGCCCTTCAGAGGGCAAAACATGGCCACGTTGGGCAGTTAGAGGAAAGTTGTATGCTGTTTTTATGTATCTGCGTTGAATACATTTTGTTTTATTTTACCACGTGGGTCTGCTTTTCTTTTCTGCCCTTCTCATACTCTGCAGTATCAGTGCATACTTACTGAAACACATACACATGCATTCACTCGTATGTCACCTCCATGCACTTTCCTGCATATAATTCTCTTTTAATTGCATAGTATATACAGAAAGAAAGAAAGAATATAAACACTTTTGCAAGCCAGCTAAAACATGGGGGGGGGGGGGGGGGGGGGGGGGGAAACACAACTCCAGAAGCCTCTGCTATGTTTTGTTTGTAAAATCAAAAGCATTCTAATTTTCTGTATCTTACCAATGCCGTTTGTGATGGAATCATACAAGAGGTTGTTAAATTAGGGGTACCACAGGTGTCCATCTTTTTAAACTTCCCGACTTTCAATCCTAGAAGCGTAACACTCCTTTGATGAATGTTCAGTGTAACACTCACTAGAAGAGAGAGAAAATAAAATGAATTTCAAATGTGAAAGGGAAGGCAATCCATTATCTGTTTCCTAATTACCCATGAAGGTGCTTCAGGTACTGTGAACAAGGGACCCAGGGACGTGCTGCCAATTTCTTATTAAAAGATGCTTACCAGCTTTGCTCCACTAGGAGAGATGATTTTTTGTTTTCATAAACTTCTTGAACAGAGAGTTCCTGAGAATCCAGCCCCACCCCCCTCTCCAGCTCATCGCAGCTTATTACCTATTATTTCCTCAGTGTATCTTTTTTTGCTGGCTGAGTTCTGCCTGTCACACATTCAGTAGCATGAATTATTGAATTTTATAGAGCGTAGAAAACTGGACAGTCAGGAGGAGTGTCCTACACATTCACACTGTACCTTGCATCCCTTGAGTGACTGTCAGCACAGCATGTTCACATTCTTTGGTGAACAAGTACTGGTCAGCATATACATAAAATGTCAGAGAAAAGAAATATGTCTCTCTCCCTACCTGAGGCCTTCTGTACTAGCTGCTAGGGTTTCAGGAAGTATTGGGTTCCTGATTATACTGTCTTAACATTTTTCAGCAGTTCTGGAGCTCTTACATAGAAATTCTCTGACATCTCATGTCCTTATTCGGATTTCTACTTTATTCCTGATGTGCTTTTAGTAGTAGTAAATCTGTAGGGACCTCTAATCCATACTATGCAGCAAATTCTCTGAACAGTAACATACCCTGATATACAGAATATTCTAGTACAGAGATGAAGGTGTAATTTGCTATTCTTCCAGTAGGGGTCAGTACAGAACGCCTGTAGGAATATTTCCCTTTTGAGGTTGCCTTCTCAGAGAGAGGAAGCAAGGTTCTCCCCACTGCTGGGAGGAGGGTGAGAGTTGGGTGGTGTCTATCTCCCTAGTCCTATCAATGCCCTGAAAAAGTCCAGCGGAAGTTTACGAAGCGGTAAAACTTTTTTACCTAGCTGCAGGAGAGTATCTAAAACCCACTGATTGGGGTGGATTCCTTTATGGATTTTTATCTGCTCTAGACCCAAAGCAGTACTCTGTAGGTTAAGAGGCTTAATTGAAGAAAGAGATGCAAAGAAGTTATGCATTTTAAAAAGGAGGGAAGATTCAGTGTAATTAATTAATTGTGCAAGCATTTGGAGCTGATTTATGGCTAAGAAAGCTACAATTCAACACCTTCTGAACTACCCTTGTGATAAATCTCAACAGTTGGGAGGACACCACATTCACAGGGTCAAAGAAGGCAGCTTTGATACGTGGAGGGCCATAATCGAAAGGGGTGCCCATGTTTTCCTGAGGATGTCCTCGCAGGACGTCCCAGCGAAGGGGCGGGGAAACCTATATTATCGAAACAAGATGGCCATCCATCTTTCATTTCAATAATACGGTCGGGGACGCCCAAATCTTGACATTTAGGTCGTCCCTAGAGATGGTTGTCCTTAGACATGGTCATTTCTGATTTTCGGCGATAATGGAAACTAAGGACGCCCATCTCAGAAATGACCAAATGCAAGCCCTTTGGTCATGGGAGGAGCCAGCATTCATAGTACACTGGTCCCCCTCATATGCAAGGACACCAACCGGGCACCCTAGGGGGCACTGCAGTGGACTTCAGAAAAAGCTCCCAGGAACATAGCTCCCTTACCTTGTGTGCTGAGCCCCCCAAAACCCACTACCCACAACTGTACACCACTACCATAGCCCTTACAGGTGAAGGGGGGCATCTACATGTGGGTACAGTGGGTTTGTGGTGGGTTTTGGAGGGCTCATATTTACCACCACAAGTGTAACAGGTGGGGGGGGATGGGCTTGGGTCCGCCTGCCTGAAATGCACTGCACCCACTAAAACTGCTCCAGGGACCTACATACTGCTGCGATGGACCCGAGTATGACATTTGAGGCTAGCATAGAGGCTGGCACAAAATATTTTAAACTATTTTTTGAGGGTGTGAGGGGGTTAGTGACCACTGGGGGAGTAAGGGGAGGTCATCCCCGATTCCCTCCGGTGGTCATCTGGTCAGTTCGGGCACCTTTTCGTGACTTGGTCGTAACAAAAAAAGCACCAAGTAAAGTTGTCCAAGTGCTCGTCAGGGACGCTCTTTTTTTTCAATTATGGGTCGAGGACGCCCGTGTGTTAGGTACACCCAACTCCCGCCTTTGCTACACTTCCGACACGTCCCCGGGAACTTTGGTCATCAGCACGACGGAAAGCAGTTAGGGACGCCCAAAATCGGCTTTCTGATTTGTGTCGAAAGATGGGCGTCCTTCTCTTTCAAAAATAAGCCTGATAGCCACCCAGAGACTGGAAGCCAACCAAGCACATGCACAAAAGGAAAACGAATGAGAGGAGATTCTTATGTCTATTGTGATGAAGACAATATTTTCTGTCTGTAAGATTAATAAGGCGGCTGATTTTTCTTTGTGGTGAAAATCTCTGTGTTTAATATAAAATATTAGATGTGTCTAGCAGAGAAATTTTGTCATGTTGATAGGCTTGTATCTTTTTGAGCTCCCTTAAAGTTGTTTTGGTCTTGCTAGCTTATGTTCCAGCCCTATCCAGCTATGTTTTAATTTGTTATGTTTTGTTTTCTGTGATTAATGACGTGTCCGTTGTGTTGCCTCTTACTATCGATGTGTGTATTTTGTTTCTCTGTTACTTCTTGTTTGTTAAAGTTAACATTTCTAATAAAATTGAGTGGTCATTTTACTAGCATGCGCTGAAAAATGGCTTGCGGTAGTGTAGGCACTGGTTTCGGGCATGCACCGATCCATTTTTTAGCGCGCCTATGAAAAAAAATGCCTTTTTATTTTTTTTGCCAAAAATGGATGTGTGGCAAAATGAAAATTTGCCGCATGTCCATTTTGGGTCTGAGACCTTACCGCCAGCCATTGACCTAGCGATAAAGACTCACACGGTAACCGGGCAGTAATGACCTACGCGCGGCAAATGCCACTTGGCGCACATCTGTTACGCGCGCCCAAAATTAAAAAATATTTTTCAGACGCGTGTATTGGACATGCACCAAAAATGAAATTACCGCAAAAGCCATGCGGTAGTCAGGCAGTAACTCCATTTTGGCGCATGTTGGGTGCGCGTAGATGCTTACGTGGCTTAGTAAAAGGGCCTGAGTGAACTAAACAAAAAAAAAAGAAGAAGAAGGGGGGCCAGCTGTGCCAGTCAAGGGCCAGTCAAGGATGGTCTTATATCACATCAACAGACATATAAATAAGCTTTGTCAAAAGTAGTGGCTACAAACCGTTGTCATCACATGGCACTGGAACTGATTTACTGCTGCAAAAGCTGTAGCTGAATGCCTTCTGATAAACTGTACATAGACTATAAATATATATTTTTTGACAGTCTACTGCAGTAAAGTAATTTGGCTTTGGAATCATACATATGAGGGAGAATTCTGCAAATGGCATTCAGAATTAGGTATTACAACAATGTTATAACTAAAGAACTTCAATAATAGTCTCTGAATATTTATCTAATCCGAAATTCACTACAGAGACTCACTTTATAATCAAAAAATATGTATAACAACAGTACTTTATTTGCAATCTAGTTAAAACATCTTTTTAGAAAAATTTTCAAAATTCTTTGATTAAAGTCTATTAAGTAGTATAAAACACTTAAAGATAATACAAAGCATTTTACTGTCCATCATTCATATGCACCAGTATCAAATACATCAATACAAACTTCTTGATGCACAATAATTATTTGGTGTATACTATATAGATGGTTAATTTATACTGGTACTTTCAACAATCCCAGTGCTTTACAAATGTCACTTGATTTTTCTTAAGGCTTTGAAAATAAGCTTAACTCCAGGATAGAATGTTTCCCAATCCTTCTGGTTCAGGTCTTTCAATACAATCTTGACAATACTTCCAGATGTAAATACATCACCAAGTGATAATCACTGAAAGAATTCTCCACCAGCTGTCCATTAGCACTCATGTCAGAGGATCGTTATCTCTAGCTGATATTCCCAATTGTGATAGAATATCTACATGGGCTCATGTTTTGCTAACTGCATCATCAGGAGATTCTACAATACATCACCAGTTTCTCACATTAGAGTACATCCTACTTATGACCCTTATAAAACATATATATATTTAAAATCTTGTTTATAATTCAACTATTGCATACCTTAACAAATCCATCAACGTTCTCCTGTCGAAAAGTGCAACGGAGAACACTGTTGTCTGGTATAAGCATCATGTCACCAGGCTCCGGACTAACTGCCATTAGACGCTATTTAAATCTTTAACTACATTGGTTCAATTAGACTATATGACAACATTTAACTAGCCAATAAAACTAGATACTCCTTGTGAGCATGTTTAAGAAAATTTTTTTCTTTTGTGATAATTCAGACCATTCAATCTCTTTATTTAACCCCCCTCCCCCTCCCCGGATCCATAGTATTCCATTGAAATATAAATCTTTGTTCAGTGCGTATAAACAGTTCAGAAACATCCCCCTCCACGAATTAGCCTGATCTGTTGTAATACCACAAAGCACAACTCCGATTCTATATGGTGAGCTTTAATCCAATAATCGACTAAAGGAGCTTCATTTCTATTATGGCGTAAATTATACAAATGTTCAGCTATTCTCACCTTAATTTTTCTCTTGGTTTGACCAATATAGAAAAGTCCACATGGACACTGAATGACATATACAACTTTCTCCGAGTTGCAATCTGCAGGGACAACAAATCTGTCCCGGTGTGTATTGTACCTTATTCACAACAAACACAGAACATTAGTAAAATAATTTGTAAGCATTGGAATATACTGCAATTATTACCTAACTTTCAGGACTTCCCAAAATTTGCTCATACATGAAGTAAGAATTTGGAAGAACTGGTTAGTAATATTTCTCCCATAGATCCACATCCCCAGTGCAAATATTGTCAATTACCTATGACTGTTAAAGAAATCATAAATCCTCAAACAAAAATAACATTTAAATTAAGAAGCAGGGCAAGCAGACTATGGACCTTTCCTCCAGGAACTTGCCTAAACCTTTTTTAAACCAGATATGCTAACTGCTGTTACCACATCCTCTGGCAAAGATGTCCAGAGCTTAACTATTTGTTGAGTGAAAAACCTTTTTCTCCTATTTGTTTTTAAAGTATTTCCATGTAACCTCCTTGAGTGTCCCCTAGTATTTGTACTTTTGGAATGAGTAAAAAATCAATTTACTTCTACTCGTTCTACACCACTCAGTATCTTGTAGACCTCAATCATATCTCCTCTCATCTGTTTCTTTTCCAAGCTGAAGAGCACCAACCTCTTTAGCTTTTCCTCATACGAGAGGAGTTTCATCCCTTTTATCATTTTGGTTGCTCTCAGGGCCGTGCCTAGGGTCTCTGGTGCCACCCTGCAGACTACCAGTTGGTGCCCCCCCCCCCCCCCACCTAGCATAATCTTTCTCTCTTCTCCCTCCCTCTTCTCCCACCCTGCCCCCTTTTTCAGCCCAGTGCCTTAAAAGGTGAAGAAATCTTGTTTTGAGAAGAGCTGACCCATAGCCACTGCCACAAAATTCAACGCTTTCCACTGCTACAGTCTCCTGAGACCTACACTTAGCATGGGGGAATACTCTCAAAGCAGTATTTTGCACTGATTATTATCGCTGGAGAAGTGTCTGTGAAATACCAGAGTAAATGGCATTGCAATAGTCTAGTTGGGATAGAAGAGTGGCATAAAGTAGTGTTATTTGTGATTTTTTAACAAGAACAAATCAAACAGAGTGCAATTGCCTCAAAGTCATAAAACAAGATCTTGTCAGGGCTGCCCAGGTATTTGAATTGGGGAACTAGTTATAACAGGCGACAGAGATATAATAGTATGCTTTTAATACCAAGATCCTAATAAGAACAGTAAGCAGACTAAGTTAGGAATTAAAAAAGAAGGATGAGCCCTGTGGTACCCCAGCAGCAGCAGCAACAGATATTAATAAATAATAGATCCGGCTGGCCGCGGGGGCCATTACCTGGCTTAAAGAAGTACTTGAGAAGATTCTTCTTCTCTTCTCTTCTGCTCTGCTGAGCGAGTCCCGAATGGCAGTCAGCTGGGAGCCTCAGCTTACCGGGTTGGACCGGCCCTGGCCTCAGCGCCTGGGACAGAGGAGCGAGCTGGCCTGGCCGGAGGATATGAGACTCACTTGGCGCGCATGCAGGGTGCCACAGGGGGAGGAGGCATCGTGACGTCGAGAGCGGAGGAGCTGCTGGCCAGGCTGGAAGGAGATGAGCAGTGCCACGGAGGTGTAAAGCGCACGCTTCCGAGGAGACGTCATCTCGTGACATCCAGAGCGGAGGAGCCGCCGGCCAGGCAGGCTGGAGGGAGACGAGCGAGCAGCGCCACGGACGGGAACTGGAAGCGGAAAGGGCCTTCCGTCATCGAACAGCTGGGCAGGCCGCGGGAGGGAGGCGCATGCGCTCCCTTGAAGGCAGGCGCCCCCCTGCGGTGCTTACCCTGCTTACCGTGTTGGCACGGCCCTGGTTGCTCTTCTTTGAACATTTTCTAATTCTGCTATATCTTTTTTGAGATACGGCAACCAGAACTGAACGCAATACTAAAGGTGTGGCTGCACCATTGAGCGATACAGAGGCATTACAGTATTTTCGGTCTTATTCACCATCCCTTTCCTAATAATTCCTAGCATCCTGTTTGCTTTTTTGGCCACTGCCACACACTGAACAGAATATTTCAGCATATTATCTACAACAACAACACCTAGATCTTTTTCTTGAATGCTGATTCCCAAGGTGGACCCTAGCATCAGGTATCTATGATTCGGATTATTCTTTCCAATGTGTCTGATGCAAATACAATCTAAATAGAGCTTCCTTGTCTTGAAGAAATACAAATGCGACAAAGAGGGTGGCTAGAAAAGTCACCTCATCCTAAAAATTCTCCAAATGTGCTGTAACATTCAGGCTATCTGAGGATAATTCAGCTGCTACTGGACCTTCAGCCTTTGGCAGAAAATAGTTTCTGTATAGGTGGGAACCCAGCCCCTGGATATTTGAAAACCTCCTTTAAGAACTTACAAAATGTATCTTGAGGAGAGCTAAATTAAAGTTTTAACTTCAAAGTTCTACCTCCATTTTACAGGCTTTCCAATTTAGGATGAATGATATTAGCCTCTTGCAGCAGATAAGATTCCATTTCCATTACTTGGTATAAAGAAGTTTCAAACCCTTTAAGTTGGCGTTCCTAGTGGGCCAGATGAGACTGGACTGTCTCAACTGATGAGATATTAGTACATAAGTACATAAGTAATGCCATACTGGGAAAAGACCAAGGGTCCATCAAGCCCAGCATCCTGTCCACGACAGCGGCCAATCCAGGCCAAGGGCACCTGGCAAGCTTCCCGAACGTAGAAACATTCTATACATGTTATTCCTGGAATTGTGGATTTTTCCCAAGTCCATTTAGTAGCGGTTTATGGACTTGTCCTTTAGGAAACCGTCCAACCCCTTTTTAAACTCTGCTAAGCTAACTGCCTTCACCACTTTCTCTGGCAACGAATTCCAGAGTTTAATTATACGTTGGGTGAAGAAAAAGTTTCTCCGATTTGTTTTAAATTTACTACACTGTAGTTTCATCGCATGCCCCCTAGTCCTAGTATTTTTGGAAAGCGTGAACAGACGCTTCACATCCACCTGTTCCACTCCACTCATTATTTTATATACCTCTATCATGTCTACCCTCAGCCATCTCTTCTCCAAGCTGAATAGCCCTAGCCTCCTTAATCTTTCTTCATAGGGAAGTCGTCCCATCCCCGCTATCATTTTAGTCGCCCTTCGCTGCACCTTTTCCAATTCTACTATATCTTTCTTGAGATGCGGCGACCAGAATTGAACACAATACTCAAGATGCGGTCGCACCATGGAGCGATACAACGGCATTATAACATCCTCACACCTGTTTTCCATACCTTTCCTAATAATACCCAACATTCTATTCGCTTTCCTAGCCGCAGCAGCACACTGAGCAGAAGGTTTCACTGTATTATCAACGACGACACCCAGATCCCTTTCTTGGTCCGTAACTCCTAACATGGAACCTTGCATGACGTAGCTATAATTCGGGTTCTTTTTTCCCACATGCATCACCTTGCACTTGCTCACATTAAACGTCATCTGCCATTTAGCCGCCCAGTCTCCCAGTCTCGTAAGGTCCTCTTGTAATTTTTCACAATCCTGTCACGATTTAACAACTCTGAATAACTTTGTGTCATCAGCAAATTTAATTACCTCGCTAGTTACTCCCATCTCTAAATCATTTATAAATATATTAAAAAGCAGCGGTCCTAGCACAGACCCCTGAGGAACCCCACTAACTACCCTTCTCCATTGTGAATACTGCCCATTTAACCCCACTCTCTGTTTCCTATCCTTCAACCAATTTTTAATCCACAATAGGACATTTCCTCCTATCCTATGACCCTCCAATTTCCTCTGTAGCCTTTCATGAGGTACCTTGTCAAACGCCTTTTGAAAATACAGATACACAATATCAACCGGTTCCCCTTTGTCCACATGTTTGTTTACTCCTTCAAAGAATTGAAGTAAATTGGTCAGGCAAGATTTCCCCACACAAAAGCCGTGCTGACTCGGTCTCAGTAATCCATGTCCTCGGATGTGCTCTGTAATTTTGTTTTTAATAATAGCCTCTACCATTTTCCCCAGCACTGACGTCAGACTCACCGGTCTATAATTTCCTGGATCTCCCCTGGAGCCTTTTTTAAAAATCGGCGTTACATTGGCCACCCTCCAATCTTCCGGTACCACGCTCGATTTTAAGGATAAGTTACATATCACTAGCAGTAGCTCCGCAAGCTCATTTTTCAGTTCTATCAGTACTCTAGGATGAATACCATCCGGTCCAGGAGATTTGCTACTCTTCAGTCTGCTGAACTGCCCCATTACATCCTCCAGGTTTAACCGTGAAGTCAGTAAGTTTCTCCGACTCGTCCGCTTGAAATACCATTTCCGACATCAGTATCCCACCCAAATCTTCCTCGGTGAAGACCGAAGCAAAGAATTCATTCAATCTCTCCACTACATCTTTGTCTTCCTTGATCGCCCCTTTTACCCCTCGGTAATCCAGCGGCCCAACCGATTCTTTTGCCGGCTTCCTGCTTTTAATATACTGAAAAAAATTTTTACTATGTTTTTTTGCCTCTAATGCTATCTTTTTTTCGTAATCCCTCTTGGCCTTCTTTATCTGCCCCTTGCATTTGCTTTGACACTCCTTATGCTGCTTCTTGTTATTTTCAGACGGTTCCTTCTTCCATTTTCTGAAGGCGTTTCTTTTAGCCCTAATAGCTTCCTTCACCTCACTTTTCAACCAGGCCGGCTATCTTTTGGACTTCCGTCTTTCTTTTCTAATTCGTGGAATATGTATGGCCTGGGCCTCCAGCTCCAGGATGGTATTTTTGAACAGCGTCCACGCCTGTTGTACAGTTTTTACTCTCTCAGTTGCTCCCCTAAGTTTTTTTTACCGTTCTTCTCATTTTATCATAGTCTCCTTTTTTAAAGTTAAACGCTAACGTATTTGACTTTCTGTGTACAGTTACTTCAAGGTCAATATCAAAACTGATCATATTATGATCACTGTTATCAAGCGGCCCCAGTACCATAACATCCCTCACCAGATCATGCGCTCCACTAAGGACCAAGTCTAGAATTTTTCCTTCTCTCGTTGGCTCCTGCACCAGCTGCTCCATAAAGCTGTCCTTGATTTCATCAAGGAATTGTACCTCTCTAGCGTGTCCCGATGTTACATTTACCCAGTCTATATTTGGATAATTGAAGTCACCCATTATTATCACATTGCCCATTTTGTTCGCGTCACTGATTTCTTTTATCATTTCTGCGTCTACCTGCTCATCCTGGCGAGGCGGAGGGTAGTACACTCCTATCACCGTTTTTTTCCCTTTTATACATGGAATTTCAACCCACAATGATTCAAAGGTGTGATTTGTGTCCTGCTGAATTTGCAATCTATCTGAGTCAAGGCTCTCGTTAATATACAATGCTACCCCTCCACCAGTCCGGTCCACCCTATCACTACTATATACTTTGTACCCCGGTATGACAGTGTCCCACTGGTTATCCTCCTTCCACCAGGTATCAGTAATGCCTATTATATCCAATTTTTCATTTAGTGCAATATGTATATATATATATATATATATAGAGAGAGAGAGAGAGAGAGAGAGAGAGAGAGAGAGAGAGATTAACTTTCAACACAGAAATTTCTTGAAATAGAGACACACATCCATAATAGAAGAGCAGCCTTTTCCCTCCAGAATATGTAAAAATGTAAGAAATAAAATATATTCTGAAGAAAAATAATAGGCAGTGCTGGAATCAGAACAAATGAAGAAGCAAGGGAAATGAGAAAGAGACAAAGCCATATTTTAAAGAGTCTACCTAGTCTCCCTTTCTGAGTTAACTGTTGCAGTACTCTCCAGTTGAGGAGTAGCCTAGTGGTTAGTGCAGTGGACTTTGATCCTGGGGAACTGAGTTTGATTCCCACTGCAGCTCTTTGAGACTCTGGGCAAGTCACTTAACCCTCCATTGTCCCTGGTACAAAATAAGTACCTGAATTTATGTAAACCACTTTGAATGTAGTTGCAAAAAAAAAAACTCAGAAAGGCGGTATATCATGTCCCATTTCCCTTCCCCTCTCTGGATTCATACCAGTAGCACCAAAATTGGCATTTTCTATGTCATGGGGGAATGTAGATCAGGGATCGGTGTGTCAGTTCGTAGTTAATCTGAGCTGCATTTAATCTGGAAGAAAGATTATCCAAACCACCACTGCCTCCATCCAGATGGTGACTGGATTTACTTCCATTTGACTTGTCCCACTTGCCAAAAACCTGCTGTGTGGAGCCTTTCAGGACTCTCACTAGCCCAGTATACTCCTAAATTCAGCTACAGGAAAACAGAGAGAAAGCACCAACTCAGAGCTTCACAACAGGAGATGATATTGTGGGGAAGAGGATCCCAATGAGGAGAGACTACAAGGAATCCTGTGTAGAAGAAATGGATCTATGGAATCTTAGCGGAGGTTGGGTGGTGATGCCGGTAATTAGAGAGTAAAACCAATGCTGAGCGGACTTCTACGGTCTGTGCATTGATCATGGCTGAATAGATATGGATAGGATAGGCTGGAGTGTAAATTTTAAGGGGCTTCGACGTTAGCTTCAGAACGTTTAGTACAGGAACAGTGCTGGGCAGACTTTTACGGTCTGTGCTCTGAGAAAGGCAGGGACAAATCAAACTTGGGTATACATATAATGTATTACATACCATGTAAAAATGAGTTTATCTTGTTGGACACACTGGATGGACCATTCAGGCCTTTATCTGTCATCATTTACTACTTATTACTATGAGTTTTCAATCCGAGGGGAATAGTTTTGCCCAGCACACAGGGAAATCCCTGACCTCAACAAGTCTGACCTCAACAATTATTTAGAAGACATCACAGAAAAATGAGGGCCCCCCTCCCCGATCCCCTGTCCTCCCTGCCTTCGTTCCAGTTTCCCCACCTGCCATTAATTTCACATAGACGACCTTCAACAAGGGATCACAAATTCAAAATAAAAATATTTAGACAGAAATTGAACTGGAAACTCCAAAAAGTTAAACTTAGCATGTACTGCAACACTGAAGAAATAAAAACAGAAATGTATTTCCTTTTCTACTGAACACAATACAAAGACATTTGCTATGCACATTTCCCATACATTGCCATTACTATATTAGCATTATGCATTTCATTACTATATATATATATCTATATATCAATGCACTTATTCTGTATGTTTTAAATTTAAACGTATTTGCCCTTGTTTTAAATTTTTACTATGGAGATCAATTTTAAATCGCTTTTACAACAATATTAACATTATGTATTTCTTTATTTAAATATTGCATTTTTATATATATATATATGCCAATACACCTATTTTGTAGTTGTCCTAGGTTTTCTGTGTATGATTCAGGATATCTCTATGCCTGTTTTACATCACTTTATATGTGTATATATATATGATTTTAATTATTGTATTTTCTTTGACTAATTGTTTTAGACTCCTGAGGCAGACCTGTGGCCGAAACACAGTACTGTGTCTGTGAATAAAGTGGTACTTTATACATTAGTATCTCGTGTCCCTAGAGTCATTGGTCCACTTCCCACTTCCCTTCAACCGTTGTGTTCTCGTGGGAGTTAGTGTTCATCCACCTCGGTGGATCACCTTCTTCTTCATTTCCCAAAGCTAACATATTTCACTTAAAACATTCAAAATAAAATGCATTTTTCTTGTGGTCTGAGCATTGTATTTTTCCATCATGTTGGTTCCAGTTTCTCTTTTCTGCTTTCCTGTCAGGGTTGCCGAGAGACAAAGCAGGACCCAAGGCAAACACCCCCCCCCCCCCCGGCCCCCCTACCCAGGCCTGCTTAGTTACTTAATACTTGTCTCTTGCTACTATGTGCTGGGACCCACTTAACTCTGCTCTGCTGCCATGGGTCATTTTTTTCTGCGGTGTTCCCTCCCCTCTATGCAGAAACAGGTAGTACTTCATACAAGAGGCAGGACAAGGCAGGGAGAAAGACTTGTAGCTGGCAGAGCACAGTTATTGTGATAACCCAGCACTGCGGCACACAGGAGCAGGAGACCAATCAGCCTTGCTAGCACCAGGCAGACCTGAAGGAATCTTGCCCCCCCCCCCCCCCCCCCCATCAGTGGCCTTGTTTCCTATCTGTCATCTGCTAATTCTCCTTCAAGCAGATGCTGTTCATTTGTCTTTTTTACCCTCTCCACACCTGCTTCTGAGAAATTGATCGTTCCTTCTTAGCTCTTTTCTCTCTTTTTTTTCTTTTCTGCCTCTCAATTCAAAATTTCACTTTTTCTCACCCTTCTCCTCCTTTTTATATTACAGTTACCTACCAAATTTACATTGTCTTCTCTTACCCACTAGCTCTTCCATTCCCTATCTCACTCCTTCCTCTGCCCTCCATTCCCTTTCATCTTTAGTCTGCTCCCCATTGTAATCACTATCCTCTCATTCATTTCCTTGCCACCCCCTTCCTCCCTCTCCTGGCCTCTTCAACATGGTTCCACCATTCCCAGCATCTTCCGCCCTCCACCCTTCTAGCTCAGCATCTGCTCCCTCTTTCTTTCCTCCCCACCCTTGTAGCCTGACTTCTCTCCTGTCCTCTCTCCAATGGTCCAACATCTCTCTCTCTCTCTCTCTCTCTCTCTCTCTCGCTCTCTCTCTCTCTCTCTCGCTCTCTTCCCTCACTCCAACTGTCTGCCTCTCTCCATCACTCCTTTCTGCTTCTGGATCCAACATCTTTTTTTTCTCCCCTCTCCACCTCCTGTGTATCTCTCCTTCCCTCTCATCCACCCCCATGTCCAACGTCTCCATCTCTCTCCCATTCTCCACCATCTCTCTTTCCTTGACTTGTGCCGTAGGTCCAACATCTTTCTTCCCCCTTTCCCCATGCAGCATTCTCTGCCTTCATCCCTTTCACTGCCATGTCCAACATTTCTGCCTCTCTCCCACTGTCTACCAAATCTCTCTCTCCATTGTGCCCCATCCAACATCTCTCTTCCCTCCTCCATGCAACATATCTCCCATCCTCCTCTCCACCATCATGTCCAACATTTCACCATCTCTCCCTCCCCACCACCATCTCTATGACCAGCATATCTCCTTTTCTCATCCCTCTCCCATCTCCATGCATCTCCCCCTCACCTATACCCCCATATATAAGATAGGTCCCTTTCTTGCCCTTCTCTACTCCTTTGCTGAATCTCTCCCTTCCTTCCCCTCCACCCCATGTCCAACAATTCTCCCTCTTGCTTCTCTCCCCCATGCTCCCCTGTGCAGCATCTCTCTCTTTTGGAAAGAGACCCTCCCACCCCCATAAACAGCTCTCCCTCTCACTTCAATGGGGCAGTGGCAGTGATTCTCACATGCTACCTGCCACTAACCCAGAAGCCTCCCTTCTGCCACATCCTGTCCCTGGCAGAAACAGCAAGTTAAGACATAAGGAGGCAGGATGTGGCAGAGAGAAGGCTTCCAGGTTAGCAACAGGCAGCGGTGTGGGAATTACTGCTGCTACCACCACCACCGCTACCAGGGAGAGAAGGAGGGAGGGAGATGCAGGATCATGGGAGCTGCTCTTTCCAACACCAGCGTTGTTAAGGGTGCTCCACTGCTGGGTAAGCCTCAGACCAAACAGGATAGGCCTAAGCCCACCCAGACCCACCCATGGCTAAGCCTCTGCTGGAGGAGACCAGTAAGAAAGATGAAATATCTGCACAGGGTGGGTTTCCTACTTTGGGGAATGAGAAAAGCAGAAGAGTGGAGGAGTGGCCTAGTGGTTAGCGTGGTGGACTTTGGTCCTGGGGAACTGGGTTCGATTCCCACTGCAGGCACGGGCAGCTCCTTTTGACTCTGGGCAAATCACTTAACCCTCCATTGCCCCAGGTACAAATAAGTACCTGTATATAATATGTAAGCTGCATTGAACCTGCTATGAGTGGGAAAGCGTGGGGTACAAATGTAACAAAAAAAAAGCCACATAAAAAGTGAAAAACAAGCAAAAAATTGGGGAGTGACCACAGAAATTCCAACAGAAGGGCAAGTTTATTAAAAAAACTAAAACATTAACTCGACACAGTCCTGCATTTTGGTGTAAAACACACTTACCTCAGGAGTTAATACTGTCAAATCAGCAATATGCAGAAACCAATCAGGAAGCCAATAGGGAGGTATAAATATAACACCACTGGCAATCCTAAAAGATTCAAATATAAACATAAACATACAAACATAAAGGGCTAGATTCGGCGCCATAAAGGGCCTAAAAAAATCGGCACAGAAAGAAAACTGCTTAAGCAGTATTCTCTAAGCCATACCTAAAGTTCAATGCTTCAGCGTTATGGTTGTGTATATATTTAGGCGTGACCATTTGCACCAACAAAAGCATGGTGCAAATGCCCACGCCTAAATGTACATGCAGAGCACCCTTATTCTGTAATTATGTGTGTAACTCAAAGCCACACCCCTGTTCTGCCCCGAAATGCCCATGACTGTCTCCTATCCATGCCCCCTTCTTCGGATCGCATGTAAAGTTTAGGCACGGACCATAACTTTATGCATGTAACACCCAATTAAGTCTAATTAGTACCAATAATTGCTTTTTAAAAGTCATTTATTGGCACTAATTGGCTCATTATTCCTATAAATTGCATGCGCAAATTGGGACCATCCCTAAATTTGCTTAATCGGTTCCTTAATCTTTTTGTCAAATATAGTATCTTCCCATAATGAACAAATGCTAATCAAAAAAGGATGTTTTCAGCATTCGTTGAAACTGTACATACTCTGCTTAATCCCTAATATCTTCTGGGATTCTGTTTCACAGCAAGGGTTCTACAAAAGATAATATCTACAAACATGTCTCTAACAATCAGCCTTCATGCATTAAGAATATGGAAAATAAAAGTTGAGATGCAGGTCTTGGAATTCTTTTTGTTTGATAATATTTACACGTATGGTTGTTTGGGGTTTTATTTACTGTATGCAAGTGATTAGAGTATAATTCTATTTATCATCAATATTTATAACTGTATTTATTACGAATTGTGCTTTATTTATATGTATTTGGATGATATGGGGAAAGGCGGTATAGAAAAATAAGAATAGAAAAATAAATACACAAACAAATATAATTTTTTAAAGATAGTCAAGGGCAGTGCCATAAACTATCCTACTGTATCTATGATGGCTAGAATCTTAAACTCAATCAATTAGTACCAGGAGCTGAATTTTCAATCAACTGTATCACACAAAATCATTCAGAACCTCCAAAAATACTCAAGAGAAGGGAGCAGGAGTAAAAGAAAAATGGAGAAAAGACCTCAGTGAACCTTGATATTGAAGCTTTAACAACTAGCTTGCTCATGGGAAAATATCACCACTGGTCAAAAAAACTCCATTACTACACCTTGTGCAAGTATTCCAATTATCTGCATGTTGGCGATATTCAGCCATTGTCTGGGAATGTTATATGTTTAGGCCTGTTAGCATGTGTTTTCTGTGCCAGAGTATAAATTATTCTGATCTCTGCTGCCAATGAATATTGAGCCCTTATTGTTTTCCACAATTATGGTTTAATCTATTATTAGCAAACCGGTTCTGCACA
Source organism: Microcaecilia unicolor (assembly GCF_901765095.1). Lineage (NCBI taxonomy): Eukaryota > Metazoa > Chordata > Amphibia > Gymnophiona > Siphonopidae > Microcaecilia > Microcaecilia unicolor. Next base: position 381,543,055 of record NC_044031.1, read on the forward strand.
TTGTGCAGCAGCCTTAGTGCTTCTGATCCAGATAACTGGTGAAATACCATGTATATAAAGTCTGTACTCTGCTCCTAGTTCTGTCAGCAAACCATAAGGGAGCTGAATAAAAATATTGAATAGGTCAGGGCTGACCCCTCTGGCACCTCAGTCTTCCATGGAGAACCAGTCCGAAGAATTTCCACCCACCTAGACTTCTTGAGTTCTGTTCTTTAAGAAGGACTCAAACCATGGAACATTGTGCCGTAACAATCTTGAACCTCTAAGCGCTGCCACTGGAGCAACAATTTGCAACTAGCCATGCCGAATGCTGCAGAAATGCAAACAATTTACCTTGATCCAGACTACAAAAAAGTCGATAAGTGCTTGGACCAGTGGGCTGACAACCAGGGAGGCTAGGGTTCAAATCTTACTGCTGCTTCTGTGCAAGTCAGTTAACCTTCCGTTGTCTCATGTACAAAATTACATAGTTTGTAAGCTCTGTGGAACAGGGAAATACCCACAGAACCTGAACATAAGTTGCCTTGAACTACTATTGAAAAGGCACGAGCTAAATTCTAAATAAATACGAATGAATCCATAAGGGACAATGATAAAGCATCTATACAATCTATACAACATAATGCAAGATTGCTGATAGGTCTAGAGAAACCCAATTCCTGGGAAACTGGGTTCGATTCCTACTGTGGCTCCTTGTGACCCTGGGCAAGTCACTTAACCCTCCATTGTCTCAGGTACAATATTAGATTGTAGCCCACTAGGGACAGAGAAAGTACCTACATATAATATTTAACTGCTTTGGTTGTACCACGGAAAGGCAGTATATCAAATCCATAACCCTTTACAGCTCACTGGATCAGTCACTTTCAATGCTCTCTGTTTTAAAAGCATTCAAATAATAGCCTTCTTAGAGCTCTCTGGAAGATAACTTTTGAAGGAAGCATTAACTACTGCTCTCAAAAAAGGTACAAATCATTTCTTAAACTGCTTAATCAAGCATAAGGGGCCTGAACCTAAGACAGCATATGATGTCCTTATTTTAGATAACACTTCTAGTAACATAGCTTCTGAAACAGGGTGGAATTCTGACCACTCATCCCCTGTTCTATCAACCCAAGAGACTAACTCCAGACTAGAAACTACCCCCAGACTCCTGAAGGCTACTTATTTTTGCCTTCAAGAGGGATTTAGCTGTTAACGATTTTACCATAGACAATAACTCTTTCGGTCAATTCGATTTCTAAAACTATTCTTGGTATAGAGGGAATTATTAACCACCAATTCTTTAGAGAACTAAGGTGGACTTTTGCCTACCACATGCCTATTACTTGTGGCCACTCAGCCTCCCCCCCCCCCCCCCCCCACACACACACACACTTTACTAATTAATTCCACAACTCCATCTTTCTACCACTCCTTCACCTGTCCAATCACATAACTGAGTTTTCCAATCTTTTTTTTTTTTTACTTTATCTGCTTGCCTCTTCTTTCCTCTGTAATTTTCTTTCTACATACACCTAACATGGACACTGTTACATTCAAATGATTGAAACCATGGAAATACTGCTGCCCTTGAGTAATCACTGAAGACAAATTAAAACCAAGGTGTTATCCTTTTCACTTGCTTTTCCATGAACTGAGTGAAGCTTTGCACTGACATTACACCATACAATCCACTCTTATATTAAAATCTTCCATTAAAAATTGAAATATTAAAACTCTAATGCCCCACAGTGAGCACTTCCATTACCTTCATCCACTGAGTTAATGCAAGGCCTGCAGAAGGTGTCCGGTGGGAGATAGTATCAGTGGTATCAGCATGTTTTTTTTATAAGGTCAGCAACCTTCTCCACCTTCTCTCCAAAAAGGTTATCCCCCTGGCATGTGGCATCAGCCAATCTCTGCTGGACCACAGGGTCCAAGTCAGAAAGATGCAGCCATGAGAGTCTGTGCATCTCTATACTCTGGGCAGAGATCATGGACACCATATCAAAGGTATTGTAAGCGCCCTGGCCAAAAACGTATGACATGCTGTCTGCTGTTTGGCCTGCTGGTGAAGAGATTCTGCCTGCTCCAATGGGAGAGAATCCACCAGATTAGACGTACTGTGCACCAAGTTCCGCAAGTAAAGACTGATGTAGAGTTGTATAAGAGATAAGCATAGAGGCCTGATACATCTTCCGCCAAAAGAGTTCAGGGTTTGAGCTTCTCTGCCTGGGGGTGCCAAAGTAAAATTCCTCGAACTCCTGGCTCTTTTGATCTCAGATTTCACCACCAAGGAATGATGAAGCAACTGTGGCCTATCAAACCCCCCGGATTCTATATAGCGCACCTAGAGTTCCATGCCAAAATCCAAGCGGATTCTATAACAACGTGTGTAACTTAATTGGTTTAACAAGCCAATCAGAGTTGATAACGCACTTAACAAGCGATAACGAGCACTAATTGGCAATAATTAGAATTTATGTGCACAAATCCCTAAGTGTATTATGTAATGCATTGCACCTAAATCTGAATGCACACAGGCAAAAGGGGTGTGGTTATAGATGGGGAAATGAGCATTTCATGGGTGTTCTAAACTGTATGCGCACTGTTATAGAATATAGCCTAGTGTGCGTAAATGTATGCACCAATATTTATACCACATTTTCGCTGGTGTAAATGGATGCGCAAAATTTTAGGCACTGTGATTTCCACCTAGCTGTGTTCTATATACCGTGTCTAATCTAGGCGCCGCTTATAAAATACACTTAGGTGGAACTGCTTACTGTGTGGATTTTTTTTAGGCGCCATATATAGAAGCTAGCCTTAGTGCTGGACATGCCTACTTGCTGTCCCCCAAACACATACAAGGGAAGCGTGTGCAGATGACAAAACTACCGTGGGGTGCCTTAGCACACCCCATGGTAGTGCATTTTCCCACATAGTGAGCATGTGTTAGTTCTTACCGCCACTTAGTAAAAAGTCCCCATAATGCCAATCCCATGCTAAAAAATAAAAAATATTTATTAGCACGGGAGTGTGTTTGGGGGTGGAGAGTAGACGTGCCCTGCGCTAATTGGAAAATCACTACATAATGCCAATTAGCGTGGGAGCCTTTACTACCTATTAAATAGGTAGTGGTACGCAATCTCATGCTAATAGCCACGCTAATTGGCAAATCAGTGTGTGGCATTAATGGAAAAAAATTAAATTATGGCCATTTTATCGCCGCATTAAAAGTGGCCTCACCACTTGGGAAATCATGCGCTAAGAATTACACAGGACACTTTTTAGCACGGCTTAATAAAAGGGCCCCTTAATTTTAGACTCTATTGAGCCCCCAAAATTTTAGTTTTTATTCTGTTCTTATTCTGGTCACAAACTCATGATAAAGAATTTCATTTTGTGCAAAACAGGCACAATACTTCTCGGTTTTTTTATTCAGTCCTCTTCTGAAAAATTTAGGTTCTTATTGGTTCTCAGTTCATGTATGTATATGATTCATGTAAGATTCAGTTCAGTGTATGATTTTGCCGCACGTCCATTTTTGGCAAAAAAGAGAGGCCTTTTTCACAGGCACCCTGAAAAATGGATGGCGTGCGCCCAAACCCCGCGCCTACACTACCTCAAGCCATTTTCCAGCACCACCTTTGTAAAAGGACCCCATAGTTTCCAACTTTACACACTGGCTGTGCAACTTTCTTTCTAAAAGATCAAAAAGAAGGTTGCCCAGATTTACACCTGCTCAGAGCAGAAATCTATTCAGTTGAAGAAGTCTAAAATTAAATAAAAGCTGTGCATCTAGGACAGTATTAATTGGGCTTTGCTAATTGTGCACATCAAATATCTTTCTTGGACTCATTTTTTGAGTATTTCAAACACAAATAGGGCCAGATTGAGTAAATGCTGCTGCTCTGGAATGCATTTCCTGAAAGGCTCCACTTAACACAAGACTACTTCAGGAAGCAGGTGAAAGCTTGGCTCTTCAACAGGCCTTTAACGGAAGAAGTAATGAAGCTGGCTGCCGGAATGTTTATCCATTCCTTACCCTAGCTACTTCAAGCAAACTTTCTTTAAATTAGTCCCTTATTTTCTTAAACCTGTTACTCTATCTTATCTATTTATATGTTCCCATCTTTGCTTATACCCCATGCTGACTATTAAAATGATTTATTGTACATTGTGTTGACATTGTAATGTTGCATACTAGGCCATATTTTGTACTGTTGTATGAATATTTTTACTGCTGTAATTATCTGTTGCTTATGTTTGCCTTATTCTTACTGTACACCACCTTGAGTGAATTCCTTCAAAAGGCGGGTAAATAAATCCTGATAAATAAATAAATTAAATAGATTCCTACGTACAGTTTATCCCATGCATTTTTGAATTCCGTTACGGTTTTCATCTCCACCACCTGCCACGGGAGGGCATTCCAAGTTTCCACCACCCTCTTGGTGAAAAAATACTTCCTGACATTATTCCTGAGTCAGCCTCCCTTCAACCTCAATTCTTGTCCACTAATTCTATCACCTTTCCATTTCTGGAAAAGGTTTGTTTGCGGATTAATGACTTTCAAATATTTGAACATCTGTATGATATCATCCCTGGTTCTCCTTTCCTCCAGGGTATACATGTTCAGGTCAGTTAGTTTCTCCTCATACATCTTGCTACACAAACCGCATACCATTTTTGTCGCTTTTCTTTGAACTGCTTCCAGTCTTTACATCTTAGCAAGATATGGCCTCCAATGCTGAACTATTTAACGGTAATAGAGATGACTGCAATTGCCTGTATATCTCAATGCCAAGGACTACCGAGTAAGTGCTAAATATACTTATGAATTTAACACACTGACAATAATGTTTAGCTTAACATAGTTGCTACTTCCAAGCCCTCCTAGCAGTGCTGCACCTTTAACATAGCTAGCGTGGAGGGGATCAATCTGGGCTCCCGCGGTCCTGCATCTCCCTCCTTAAGTGTCACTCTAGTGTGAATGGGTTCCCCGGCAGTGTGGCAGTGGCTCGCAGCGGTGATTCCCACATGCTGCCCTACTGGTGCCACTACGCCTGAAGCCTCCTTTCTGCCATGTCCCGGCACCCTCTGCCGCACTTCCTGTTCTGACTAGGCA